>NC_071262.1:7842801-8517801 GCF_023375685.1 Ictalurus furcatus
AAAATACAAAGAAAAGAAAAAGTCAAAAGTCTCTTGACCCAAAAAATGCAGTAATACTTCCAGGACTCTTGTCAGACACTGTGAATGATGTTCAGCAAAGTGATTTTTACTGTGGATTTTAAACAATGAAGTTGTGCATGAGCTGGATTTTGTTGTTGCTGTTGTTGTTGTTGTTGTTGTTGTTTTGTTTTTGTTTCATTTACCAGAGTGAATTGGTTTAGAAATGTAAATGAAAACATGCTGCCTGTGCACATTCCGAAGGATTGTAGATGGAGTATGTTAATTAATGTCTTTACTAATCAGACTATGATCACTCTCTGCCAAGCCTTCATCTTTCCAGGTTTTGGCCAGTTCTAGAGGTACTGTAAGCAGGTTGCAAGCTTGATCTGGCAAATTGTTCATAAATACCGTTAATAAAATGGAAGCAAGACTTATTGCCAGAACAAAACAAAAAAATAATGTATGAAAGAGTTAGAAACCTGTTTTTTGTCTTTTTTGTTGTAAAATTATTGTATTGTTTATTAACTCAGTTCAGACATTTTGCATAGCTGTCCTTAAACTGTAAAAAATAAATAAATAAATAAATAAATAAATAAATAAATAAATAAATGAAAATCTTAGCAACAAAAATCTTAGCACAATCTTAGCAACAACATAATGGCAACCTTGGACATTTTTTAATTTTGTTGTATTTGCTTTTAAGAGCTTAACATCAATCTGTTATCAAATAGTCTGAAGAGGGTCACAAGGCTCAATCCAATATAGTTATACAAACTTTGCAGTACACCTAATCGTATTTAACATAGCAGCCAGTTAGGGAGATCTGCCAGATAACTGGATTTTAGTCAAAGAAAACAGTTGTATCAACTGTTAAATTGTGCTTCCAGCATGAAAAAGGCTTGTTTGTATTTACCTTTCATATGCAGGTTTATAAAGTGCACACATCCTTCAGGCCTGACAGCTAGCATTGGTCAGTGTGCAGTGTGGCACGTCTTTATCCCCTGCAGGCAGCTCAGAGGCACACAGGAGGAGGTGCTGAAAGGTTAGCTGTATAATCAGGA
Organism: Ictalurus furcatus; assembly: GCF_023375685.1. NCBI lineage: Eukaryota > Metazoa > Chordata > Actinopteri > Siluriformes > Ictaluridae > Ictalurus > Ictalurus furcatus. The sequence continues at coordinate 7,843,863 of NC_071262.1, forward strand.
AATTCTCAGAGCTGACCTGAACTCTCCTCAGCAGGCATTTGATTCCTATGAGAGAGGTCGTTAAACCTTTTCTTTCCTACCACATCCCAGGGTCAGTGTTGCACCCTATGGGGCAACTCACTGCATCCCATTATCTGATTTATGGGTGTACTGCTTTGTTTGGCTTTGGGCTTACTCTTGTTTTGCTTTGTTTTTTAGAGAGTGTGGGTTGAGATAATGAATCAACAAGTGGAGGTGAAGGTTCACATATCTTAGGGTCCTTCTCTTCTCCATCTGGTCTGACCGTTTGCCTGATGCCAGGAGATCTTTGAATGCTAATCCCTGCTGAGTCACCACGGAGTCTTCTGTTTGATGAACTCGGCAAAACACATTTGAAGCAGGCATGCACTCAAACTTTTTCTCACACACAAATTGTTATTTTAGGAGTTCTGCCAGTTTATTCTGAAGGGCTTTAATCAGCTTTAATCAATATTTAGCACTTATAAATCCCCAAGAATCACAGAAAGAGCAGAGCAGCAATTTCTCCATGCCCCATTTGTAGCACAGTTTTCTTTAGCCCAGCAAGTTCTGAGGAGGCCTTAATCCCACAAAAATAATGTATCATTTTGAAGCAAACACAACACACACACACACACACACACACACACACACACACACACACACATTATTCTAAAATGTGGAAATAGAAAAATAAAAATAAGGAATGAGTGTGTCTAAATTTTTGCTTTTGACTGATAGTGTATATAGTGATATACTGATAGTGTATGTAGTGTGTGCTGATTAAATGCATCTTCAAATGTTAGATGTGGGGGATAGTGAAAGGTGATCAGGAATAAGTACTGCCAGGCACATAATTACCTAAAAATAGCAGGTGTCACTAGAGCAGTGAAAGGAACGTGTTTGCAGAGGTCAAAGCTAACAGCCTGTCTGTATGTTTGAGATGCAAGATCGGTAGGAAGGTACATGCCAACTACAGTAGGTCCTTTTTTCCACTGGGAGTTTCTGAAAGACTCAGCATATGACAGGACTGTATTGAACTTAGCTACATGTTAAAATCAATAAAGTCAAAGTCCCATTTTCCTCACAGGCCTCAGCTTTACAAGAAACTGAGTTGAGAACGTGTACACCTGCTGTATGGTATAATTGCACAGCACAAGGAGTTTAATATTATTTATGCCATGGCCACAAAAATACTCATATTTGATTGGTTGGCATGTATGCATTAATTACTTATATTGGGGCATCTCTTAAGTAGATTTGGTCAGGGATTAATCAGAGTTCTAAATCAGTGCCCTTCATACAGTAGGCGTATCGGAATGTAGCAATGACCATGACCATAAACAGGTTATGCTATGTCTGTTCATTACACTATTGCTGTAGGAGGCAGCAGCACTAGAGAATCCTGACAGATGGTCTATCCACATCACGTGAAGCATGAACGTTCCCTGTTTCTATCCTGATGCAGACAGAGATGAACCCCAGGGGGAAAAATAATTTGCTATAGAATTTGAATGTCTATGGAAATCCTGAAATGGATTTTCTTTAAATAGATACTTTAATGAAATGTGCAAGAGTTAATGTGCAAGCAACAATTAAAAAAAAATGTATGTGACACTGAACTTAATGATGATTGGAGTCAGGCTTATTGTTTGTTTGTTTTTTTTTATTATTATTATTTTTCTTCCATCATTTATGTTATAGACCAACATTAATGTTACAATTAAACAATTAACTTGCATCCATTGAAGTACAGTCCCATCCATCCTGCTGCATATTTGTAAAGCCCCAAGCATAAACTCTACAAAGATTATATAAAAATGTTATGATTTTGCAACCAGTACCTGCAAAACAAAGTGTTTTTAGACAACAATAATCATAACACCAGCACAGGGAACAGAAATATGTGGTGTATTACCTGTCTCACTGTTTCAACTCCATTAGACTTTAATTTCTCATTTAAAGAAAAGTCAGAGAGCAATTTCCCCTTGCAAACACTGTACAATTTCTCTCTGCATCAGTGGGTAGCACTGAACAGGAGAAAGGTTCTGTGGTTCATTGAATGTTTTGGGTTTTGATTATTTCTGCATCATTAACTTTTGCTTCATAATATTCCAGGTGGACATTTTTGCATGTGTGGTGGTGATAGTGTCTGAATTAACGGCCATTTCATTGGGAGTCAAATAACTGCATTCACGGCTTTGTGATTGCTCTCCAACATACTTGACCTTAAGGAAATGCAGGCACTTATTCAGGATTAGGACTTTGGGGGAAAAGATGAATTTAGAAATATCCAGTCTTAAACAAGGTCCAATTGCCATTCTGAGCAGCACGACTCTCCATACAGTTCAACTTATGTATGTGTATAAGTGTGTGTGTGCGTGCATTTAAACACTTGGCCTGATCGGATTAACTCTGTGGAATTCCTCTGCACTCAGTACAGTAACATCCTCCATGATTAAAGTGGAAAACTTCCAGTGGCAAATTAAGTCTCAATAATAGGCATCATTGAGCAAAACAAAGGCACAGACATACACAACCACTTAAACATATACACACATTCAAGCCAACAGACAGGATGCCAGAGAGAGAGAGAGGAAGCAGGCCAGTAGACACAAAGACAGCAGGGACCGGAGTGAGGCCCTGTCCCTGAAACCAGTGTGCACTTCATTCTCTTTCTTCCTTTCTGTATGTTCCTGTTTATCACCACACTCCACTTGTTCTGATGTGTTTTTCTTCACTTCCTAAAGTCAGTATCCTCCTGTGGCATGTGGGGTATTTCACTGAAAGGCAACAACTCCATCTATTATGTTATTGCCTCATTTCCACTTTCCACTGCCTGAAATTGCATGTCTGATCGAAGATATAAAACATTGCTATTTCCAAGGATATCCCGAGGAACTGGATAATTCCTCTTGCAACTGACTTTGACAGAAATGTTTTTCACAGTGTTTTTTGTTTTTATTAGATCTATGGAGAGTTTCAGTGTCAGAAATAAATACAACATAACAAATTGGTATGTAGGTTGCAGAATTTCCAACAAAGTGTAGGCAGTATTTTCCGTCTTTTGTGAACATCTCTCTGTTATGTGTGATCTTCATTCACAACATTCAGCCTGGGTACCTTTCAGGCTGCTCACACCCATCCTCATGAATCGCACCCCCCCCCCCCCCCCCCCCCCCCAGGATCACCTCCTGACCCCTGTGTCTGGGAGACAGCTCAGATATGCAGTGGTTTAACCCTATACAGGGTTAAGCATCACTGGCCTCCCTGCCTGAGTGTTTGATCTGAGCTTTTGCACATGCCATGGTCCTCAAAACTGTGGCATATAAAGGGAAATAGAGTTCACAGTCAAAAACAAAAATAAAAAGTGTGCCTCCACTGCATGAGCGCCCTCTCCAGCTCTGACTCTCTGTCTGTTGAAGGACCCCAGTACTGTGCTTTTCATACTGGCCCAAGATCAACCAACACATGTAGCATGTGCAAGCAAGGTTCATCCAAGGCAACAACCTGAATCCACTAAACAATCCTCTACAGTCTAATGCACTGCGGTTGAAAAATTACTGTGACCAGTATAATAGCAAATACACCTCATGCTTTATACAAGGTGGCTCTCAATATGGATAACATTTTTTCGAAATTTAGGGAATGCAAATACAAGTCAGTATATCTAACATAGCTGTTTTTGCAAGCTGTGTTTTTCACACAGATCACACAGCATTTTAATATCCTGCTCATCCTACTCTGGTCTTTTCTGTATTTTAAATAACAGGCTGGGTCCAGCCTGCAGTGGATTTGCAGTGGGTCCATTTAAACGTCTTATCCAAAAGCATAAATTGCACTATTAGTGCATGTGTATATGGTTAGTGACACACTCAAAAAGGGCTTGTCTCCCTCTCAGCGTGTTGGAATGTTTCACTCTAAGTGTGACACACAGAGACACTCACTCACTTTGAGTCGTCAATGTACTGCAGTGAAACAGACATGAATAGACAGGAAGTAAGAGTCCACTATATTAACATCTTAAAATACATAGACATTTAACATTGCTGTCTGCCATCCAAACTGTGTGAATATAAATATCTGACCACAGAGATTGCACAGATTTCCATTTGCTTGAACACTTATATATACACAACACTGAGGATGGTCCCACATGGACTGCATAAAGATACATTAGATTACTGAGGATGGTATCACTTAAAAACCATGAAGATGGCTTTAGACTGCAATTGATATGAACAGTTCTGCTATGATGGCTTAGTACTACAATTGCTATGATAGCTTTAGGACTGCACTTGCCACCAACAATTTTGCAAGTCTCCATCAGTGAACAGTTGATAACTTCAACAAAGTAGACTTCATGTGAAACCTATAATGAATTTTCCTGGTTACACAACTGCACTTTTTGACCATGTAGTACACAGTTATAGAAGGGATTTATTTATAATTGCTCTATCAAGAGTCACCTAGACCTAGTCTTCCTCGTATCGTCTCAGGGAGTTTTTCCTTGCCATTGTCGCCTCTGGCTTGCTCATCAGGGATACATTTATCAATTGAAACATTTTTGTTTCTAAATCAGCAATGTCCATTGTTAAACTTAGTTAGTGGTTAGCACGTTCGCCTCACGGGACACGTTCGAGTCCCGCCGGGGCCATGTGTGTGTGGAGTTTGCATGTTCTCCCCGTGCTGCGGGGGTTTCCTCTGGGTACTCCAGTTTCCTCCCCCAGTCCAAAGACATGCATGGTAGGCTGATTGGCATGTCTAAAGTGTCCGTAGTGTATGAATGGGTGTGTGAGTGTGTATGTGATTGTGCCCTGCAATGGACTGGCACCCTGTCCAGGGTGTACCCCACCTTGTGCCCGATGCTCCCTGGGATAGGCTCCAGGTTCCCCGTGACCCTGAAAAGGAGTAAGAGGTAGAAGATGGATGGATGGATGGAATGGATGGATGAATTGAATTGAATTATATTTTCAAAGAAGAACTGTTCTCAGCTGTTTACCTTGTAAGGATAAATAAATAACTGTAAAAGAGAAAACACATTTAAGGAAAATCAGCTTAATTAGATTCTCAGAGAGCTTCCCTCTCATAGCAGCATCCTATCACCCGAAGCTAATATCTGGACTCTCCATCTGCCCCTGTTTCTGTGCTCACAGATCTAAGTTCTGGATTCCATTTGCTGGCTGATATTAGTGTCTGGCAATCATAGTTTGGTATTGGCTTATGCTGGAGAATTGGGAGGCTTTTAGAAATCACTGACATTTGTTCCGAATCTGGAATCTTGAAGTGCTGAGTCTGCTGTCAAGCTCTCTGGTGTCAACAAGTGACTTGAGTCATATATATTTAATATAATATTCAGTTCCACCTATCCTACTGCTCCTCTGATTTTCATTCCTAATGTATCCCTCCCTTTCTGTTACATGAATGTTTAAAGCTATAAGAAACACTTCCACGTTAATTAAAGCAGATTAGAGACATCAGTGAATGACACTGAACCCAGAGCTTTTTATTATTCTGCAGTTTTATTCAGACTTTATAACTTCACACATCTTGATTAATTTGGTTGAATGGTGCATGCCCAGTGTGATCTGTTCTTTGGGTTCAGGCAACATGGCGTTTATGAGAACTAGACTGTGAAAGACTACATGAAAGAGGGAATGCTTTGTGTATCTGTTTGTGTGTGAGTGCGCAAATGTGTGTGTGCTTTGTGACCACACACTGATTATGTAAAATTCCACCACCTCTGAGCATCTAAGCACTGCCGAGAGGGTTTAACATTGATCTAACCTGACCCTGTCTGACCCACTTAATCGCACCATTTCTCAGGTTCTGATTATGCACCACCTCTCATTGTCTGGCTGGGCAACACCAGCATCCATATCAAATACTGTGACTCACACAGAGACTGGAAGTTGATGGAACCCAGGTTCTGCTGAATACCCCTCCTTATCCATGCTCCCTCTACTCCTTGTGTGGGAGAAACACTTGAAAGTCTCACATACAAGCTGTTACACTCTCATCTCACTCCCATAGAACTGGCTTATCTGCTATTGTGTGTATTATGCATTGGATTAATCAAGGTATTTGACCTGAGATAAACTGTGATCAGATAATAGAGATCATATATGTTGTAGGATTTGTGCTATTGAGACACTTAGTGTAGGGAGGCATGAAACTCTGTCTTACATCAATCAGGGAAGATCTGAAATGAGTAAATTAGTGTAAAGTATAATGATTGATTACATTCTCAGATTTCAAACTTTCAGGGAAATCTGATTTGAATTACAAAAGGAAAATTATAATAACTTTTGGCTATGCAGTTAGATTGTCCTGTCTAAAACTAACTGTCACATTAGGAGGTTAAGGATGGATGCAAGTGCAGAAAAGAGTTTTATTAAAGAGAGGCAGGTAGACAAAAATAAATCGTGAAACGCTAACGTGGTCAAAACAGGCAAAGGGTCAGGCGATCGGCAAACGGGCATAAAACAGGCAAGGCAAAGCACAAAACGAGAAACAAGAAACTAGATCAAAAACCATGAACCAAAACACGAGGAACAAAATACAAAGGCTTAGTACGGTGGTAACACACATGCAATACTTCACCCCGAACAATGAGACACGAGGGGTATAAATAGTAAACCTAATCAGGGTGAAACACAAAACAGCTGAGAACAATGATACATAAGGGAAACAACCAATGACAATATAGGGGCGGAGACAAGACATAAAATATAACAAAACACATGTGCAAAAGTAAACGAAGTCAATGTCACTGATTAACCTGGAAGCGTGCTCACACTTTGAGCTCGTGCTTTGCGCTTGAAACTAACCTTCAAAAGCTCTGTATTATTTTGGCAAAAGTTTCATTGAGATTACACTTATCACTTGATTTCCATTTCAATGTTATGATAAATTTAATCAGCTGGAAATGGTTGAACAGTACAGAGCTTTGGCCCAAGCCTTTGAGGCCTGTACTTCAAAATGGAAATGACCACAACTTTTATCTCAAACACTCAGCGATTAGATTGTAGAAAGGGAGGAAAACCAGCCCATGCCTGTAAACATACTAATCACTCTAATCTGAAGGTAAATTGTTTCATTCATACAGCTGAGAGACCCAATAATGGAAGGGAAAACATTCAATATGTGAAAACATTCACATATTGTGTGCTACATGAAACTATATGTAACCCAACCCACAAGACTTTCAGGCAAGTTTCAAACAGCACAAAGACCAGAACAGTCCTGCAAGCCCAAATGATTTAAGCAGAGGTCATATTCAAACCAGACATGACATTGTGGAATGTATATTTTGTGACCATGTGTTCTGTGTTCATTATTGATTTCATTAAAATTATCTACCAGCAATCAACCTGATGTCATTCCCTCTTAAAATTCCTGAATTTATTGCGTTTGTGTAGGGCAAGAGCTACACATTCATAGTCTTAAATTGATAGTGTTTCTCACATGGTGGCTTAGTGGTTAGCATGTTTGCCTCACACCTCCGGGGCTGGGGGTTCAAATCCTGCCTCTGCCCTGTTTGCATGTTCTCCTCGTGCTTTGGGGGTTTCTTCTTGGTACTGCGGTTTCCTCCCCCAGTCCAAGGACATGCGTTGTAGGCTGATTGGCGTTTCCAAATTGTCCATAGTGTGTGAATGTGTGTGCGAATGTGTGTTTCCCCCATTAAGTGTGTCCCCTGCCCTGTGCCGTGAGTTCCTGGGATAGGCTCTGTGCTTCCCCATGACCCTGTGTAGGACAAGCAGTACAGAAAATGAATGAAATTAATTAATTGAATGAATCGCACATCAAATTTTGGAGGAGACATTACCCCCAAAAGATCATTTAAAGTCATTATTGTGTTAGATTAGAAAGGCATTGAATAGGTATTACAAAAGTAGCTTTAGAAAGACATATATTATTTTATTTGATTCAACATAGAATTTATCACACATAAACCTTTGGGTAGTATCGGAGGATGACATTCGAAATCCTTCCATCTACCCCTTGTCTTTCAGCATATTAACAGGCCTACAGTCCACATCACATTTGTTTTTCCGATGCAGATTTACTCATTTTTTACTCACTTGGTTTTGCACAATACTTCCTAAAACTATGCATGAATGGGAAGAATGCCTACCTTGATATTGGGTTCTGAGCTCTTATTGGAGGTCTGATTCATGAAAAAAGGGTGATCGCATGACCTCACCCTTGTTCCAGTAAATGTGGCAATTAAATTGTGGAGCAAATGGAGGCTGAATTTAGCAAAAGACATGACCAGTAGTGAGAGCTGGTCCAAAAGCAATGTGCTTTCTGCAATGGGATTTCTGAAATGAGGTGAGTTACAGCTCCTTCTCCAACTTCGAGAACTGACAACCTAATATACAGTATCCCACCGCATGACAGGTGCCATCATAATCAGTATTATTCACTTCAGCTGTCAGTGGTTTTAATATAATGGCTGATTTGAGTGTGTGTGTGTGTGTGTGTGTGTGTGTGTGTGTTATAATATATATATATATATATATATATATATATATATATATATATATATATATATATATAGTATACAGTACACCCCTAAGTGAAAATGTGCAAATTGGGCCCAAAATGTCAATATTTTGTGTGGCCACCATTATTTTCCAGCACTGCCTTAACCCTCTTGGGCATGGAGTTCACCAGAGCTTCACAGGTTGCCACTGGCGTCCTCTTTCACCACTCCTCCATGATGACATCACGGAGCTGGTGGATGTTAGAGACCTTGTGCTCCTCCACCTTCCATTTGAGGATGCCCCACAGATGCTCAATAGGGTTTAGGTCTGGAGACATGCTTGGCCAGTCCATCACCTTCACCCTCAGTTTCTTTAGCAAGGCAGTGGTCATCTTGGAGGTGTGTTTGAGGTCGTTATCATGCTGGAATACTGCATACTGATCATGCTCTGCTTCAGTATGTCACAGTACATGTTGGCATTCATGGTTCCCTCAGTGAATTGTAGCTCCCCAGTGCCGGCAGCACTCATGCAGCCCCAGACCATGACACCCCCACCACCATGCTTGACTGTAGGCAAGACACACTTGTCTTTGTACTCCTCACCTGGTTGCCACCACACATGCTTGACACCATCATGCTTGATAAATAAGTTTATCTTGGTCTCATCAGACCACAGGACATGGTTCCAGTAATCCATGTCCTTAGTCTGCTTGTCTTCGGCAAACTGTTTGCAGGCTTTCTTGTGCATCATCTTTAGAAGAGGCTTCCTTCTGGGACGACAGCCATGCAGACCAATTTGATGCAGTGTGCGGCATATGGTCTGAGCAATGACAGGCTGACCCCCCACCCCTTCAACCTCTGCAGCAATGCTGGCAGCACTCATACGTCTACCTCCCAAAGACAACCTCTGGATATGACACTGAGCACGTGCACTCAACTTCTTTGGTCGACCATGGCGAGGCCTGTTCTGAGTGGAACCTGTCCTGTTAAACCGCTGTATGGTCTTGGCCACCGTGCAATCTTCTTATAGCCTAAGCCATCTTTATGTAGAGCAACAATTCTTTTTTTCAGATCCTCAGCGAGTGACCAGTATGAGGGAGTGTGAGAGCGATGACACCAAATTTAACACACCTGCTCGCCATTCACATCTGAGACCTTGTAACACTTGTAACAAACATGACACCAGGGAGGGAAAATGGCTAATTGGGCCCAATTTGGTCATTTTCACTTAGGGTGTACTCACTTTTGTTGCCAGCGGTTTAGACATTAATGGCTGTGTGTTGAGTTATTTTGAAGGGACAGCAAATTTACACTGTTACACAAGCTGTACACTCACTACTTTACATTGTAGCAAAGTGTCATTTCTCCAGTGTTGTCACATGAAAAGATGTAATCAAATATTTACAAAAATGTGAGGGGTGTACTCACTTTTGTGAGATACTGTATATATATATATATATATATATATATATATATATATATATATATATATGGTGGGGGAAATAAGTGTTGAACTATTGAAATGCATTAACATTTGTTTCAGTAAATATATTTCCAGACATAATTATTAACTCAAGAATTCTGGAGATATAAAGAATTCACAACATTGAAGTCCATAAATAAAGTTATGAGTAATAAAGTGGAATAACACAGGAAAAAAGTATTGAACACGCTAAGAAAAAGCAGTTCCCCAAGGCAAGGTAAGACAAGATAAGGCAAGGAACCACCTGAATTCAGTAAGTAATTATACCCACTATCTGTGCAAATTAATATCAGCTGGGTTAGTAAATTGATGGTCTTTAAAAAGGCTTTTCATTACCAAGATGTCACACAAGAAACATCTTATGATTGGTAAAAGCAAAGAGCTCTCCCAAGACCTTCACAGCCTTATTGTTGCAAAAGATATTGATGGAATCAGATACAGACATATTTCAAAACTTCTGAATTCTTCAGAAAGCACCATTGGGGCCATTATCCGCAAGTGGAAGCATCATCACTCCATCATTAACTGGCCATGCACAGGAGCTTCTCGCAAAATTTCTGACCAGGGAGTCAGAAGAATAGTCAGAAGAGTATCCCGGGAAGAAGATCCAAGGACCACTCGGAAAGAGCTCCAGAAACACTTGGAGGAAGAAGATACCATCATCACAGAGAAAACAATAGGCAATGCTCCACAATGGGCAATGCTCCACTGCTCATGCTCACCCTGCAAGACTCCATTACTAAAGAAAAAGCCTGTTGAAACTCGTTTAAAGTTTGCTACAACTCATTTGGACAAGCCCATGAAATACTGGGAGAGTGTAGTCTGGTCAGACGAGAGAAAAATTTAACATTTTGGCTGTCATACTACACACCATGTTTGGAGAAGAAATAGCAATGCAAATCACCCTAAAAACACTATACCAACGGTGAAGTTTGGAGGTGGAAGCATCATGGTGTGGGGCTGTTTTTCATCACATGGTACTGACAGACTTCATATAATTGAAGAAACGATGAATGGAGCCCTTTATCTGGAGATTCTTGAGAAGAATCTGCTGCCATCCACCAGGATGATGAAGATGAGAGTTGGGTGGAGCTTCCAGCAGGACAACGATCCAAAGCATACAGCAAATGAAACTCTCAATTGGTTTCAGAGAAAAAAATCAAGGTGAGAATGGCCCAATCACCTGACTTGAATCCAACTGAACAAGATTTAAAGACCATATGTTTAGAAGAATGGGCCAAAATCACACCTGAACACTGCGGACGAATAATTTCTTCATACAGGAAGTGTCTTGAACCTGTTATTACAAACAAAGGCTTATTTCTTATAATACTTATTTCCCCCAACATATATATATATATATATATATATATATATATATATATATATATATATATATATATATATATATATATATGATAAAGAAGGGCTTTTGGGGTATGCAGTAGGTAGTACCTACTGTACCAAAAGGGGTTTATGGAAGGACAACTGGTGAACTGGCGACAGGATCATGGATGCCCAAGGCACGTGGGGATCGAAGGCTAGCCCCTCTGGACCGATCCCACTGAAGAGCTATGGTAGCACAAATTGCTGAAAATGTTCATGCTAGCTATGATAGAAAGGTGTCAGTGCATCATACACACAGAGCATCTCAGATTGCTGCATATAGGGCTGTAGCTGCAGACCAGTCAGAGTGCCCATGCTAACACCTGTCCACCACAGAAGGTGCCTGCAATGGGCATGTGAGCAACAGAACGGGACAGTGGAGCAATGGAAGAAGATGGTCTGATGAATCACATTTTCTTTTACATTATATGAATGGTGGAGGCAGGGTGATGCTCTGGGCAATGTTCTGCTGGGAAACCTTGGCATTCATGTGGAAGTTACTTTGACACATACACCTACATTGTTGCAGACCAAGTACACCCCATCATGACACCCCTTCATGACACCCCTTCATGGCAGCAGTATTCCCTAATGGCAGTTGCCTATTTCAGCAGGATCATGCACCCTGCTACACTGCAAAAAATGTTCAGGAATGGTTTGAGGAACATGACAAAGAGTTCAAGATGTTGACTTGGCCTCCAGATTCCCCAGACATCAATCTGATTGAGCATTTGTGGGATGTGCTGGACAAACAAGTCCGATCCATTGAGGCCCCACCTCCCAACTTACAGGACTTAAAGGATCTGCTGCTAACGTATTGGTCCCGGATACCACAGCACACCTTCAGAGGTCTTGTGGAGTCTGGGGCTCTACAGGTCAGACTTATTTTGGTGGCATAAAGGAGACTTACACAATACACAAATTCTCTCCCCTTGCAACGCCATGTCTGCCTGTGTCTCTGTTGTCTGTGTATGTCATATTTTCAAGTGGCTGTGTTGAATAGTCCAAGATGTCCTTGGTATCTTCTGTGGGATCTTAGTTTAAGTTTATGATTTATACAGTACTTTTGCGTCAGACCTCAGCAGGCAGAGTCATAAATATGCAGTCATAAACATGTAATTTCCTGAAATAAAGAAATCATTTCAGTAAAAATGATTTGGGGGTGACCAGAATTTGTCCTTTGACATATCTAACGGAGGTTGCAGAGAGTGGGATCTGTGTAAGACAATCCTGTCTAGATTCAATCTGAAGTATTTATATCAAACTATGTAAAAGCCTCAGCAAAGTCAAGCTTGTATCAGAGAGACTGCATTTCCACATTTTGTGTAAGTGTGTGAGTTCACCATGATTAAGTCCTCTCAGCTCATTGCACTGTGGTCAGTGAACCTTATAAGTGATTAAGCGTCCACATTGGGCTTGGCTCTCTGGTGTCAGCCCCGGTGAAGCTAGTGGTTTTACAGGCTTCTCCACATTACCAGGAAACGGTTGCCAGGGCTACCACTTATTAATATCTATCATTAACTTTGAGCACTGGGCTCATTTCAGCAAATAATGAAGGCATACACTGGCTCCTGGGAAGAATATGCTGACATTTGAGCACTTGAGTATGTGTAGCCTGTGTGTGCATGTGTACTCTGTTTTGCTTCCTGGGACTGAAGGTCATCAATGTCATATCTAGGCATTATGTAAACATTTAACTGGTCTCCCTAAAAAGGAAATACACAAATTCTTTATTTATAGATAAACTAGTTTACATTTAGGTGTATGGTAGCTACATGCTATAACATTACATTCTAAAGATTCTACATGGATCCATGTCTGACAGTGAAACATGGTCAGTCCCTTGTAGAGTTCTACATAGATCCCTTAATGGTGTCCCCAAAAACGCAATCTTTATAGGTGCTAGATTTAACAATTTTTCTTCTATGTATAACTGTAATCTTATCCTCAGTTATGAAAGAATGCTACTGCCACTTTTAATTTTGCTTGAAAGCTGCAGGGTGACACAGTGGGTAGTGTAAGGTCCCCAGTTTGATCCTGACCTCAGTTTACTGTCTGTGTCGAGTTCTCCCCATGTCTGTGTTTCCTCTGCCCAAAAAACAAGCCAGGAGTTGGACTGGAAACTCTTGGTGTGAATGAATGTGTGCATGGTTCCCTGTGATGTGTTCTAGGGTTTGTCCTGACCTCATTCCTAGTGTGCCCAGGATAGGCTTTGAATCCACCTGGACCCTGACTAGGATAAAGTGGTTACAGAAGATGAATGAATGAATGAATGTATGAATGAATGAGTGAACGCTGCATTCTCCTCATAGAAACACACAAAACATCCCAATGGCAGAATTTAACTGGACACAATATGTCTCCCAAAATTAACAAAACACTGGGCACATACAAACACAGGTGTACAGAATCTTCCAAATTACAACCCTTCATTAGGAAAAGGACCCTTGACCAACCCTTTTTCTAAACATGTATGAGTAGGTGTAGTCTTAGCAGCTACATTAAGACACAGGACAGTAGACTGTACTATATATCAGTGTAGAATGGCTTTAATGCCTCAGTGAAAACATTGTCAATGTCTCTCCCTGTTGTTTAATTGTGTGTACTGCACCTTTGCAATAATAGGATGTGTTGTATTTGCCCTACTCTCATCTTCCTAAATTGATGAAATTCAGACCACTGTCCATGTGTATGTCCTTATAAACAACATTTTCTCCACCTTTTCATGCCATCTTGCAATTTCAAAGTATTTTTATTTATATTCTCTGACCTTATCCTAATGTTCTTGGTCATGATTATGTACATAGCTATATACAACATGTTATAATCAGATGACAGACCAACAAAGTGGAATATTTATGGAACAAGTCTGTCCCCTGTTGGTGGATCCATGAAACATTTGTGATGAGAGTTTAAATCAGTTGTGTAATGTGGTCTTTAATGGTTTGTACATTAACTAAAGGAAAAATTAATAGAGAGTGGTTTGTGATTTTAAGTCAACTGACAGATTAGTCAAATCATTCCAAGATCCATCCCAACCTCCCACAGGAAAACATTAACAACAGACCTAGTCCTGTCAGAGGTCACATGTTGAGTCCTACAGAGAAATCTCCCCAAAGTCTAAAATATAGTCACCTAGCAAAACTTTATAGAGAGGTAAATGCAACCTTAATGATCTCCTCTTAAGTTCCTGACTCAGTAACAAGCCACTCTTCTCTGTGCTGGCACAATTCAACACTACTCTGATTTATGGTGATGAAAAGCCCACACCCATGTCTCAGCTGTTCAGCAGCTATTAATGTAATCTGCTTGTGCCACTCCAATAATCTCTCCTGAGGCAATTGTCTCTCAGCAAAAATATAGAGTCTAGATGTGTAGATGAAAAAATTATAGCACTGCCTTTCTTTTGACAGTGATCTCAGATTTCTGTATCCTTAGAATACATTTTAGGTTCAATTAATCTGTTAACAATAGATTAGTAAGTGTTTCCTTGAGACTATTACTGAGTGTGTTAAATAAGATAAGCACTGTGTCTTATTTATCTAAGGCCAAATCATGACACTTGCATCATGATCATCAAGATATAGCGGTTGTAGGTTCTGCAGTGCACACAGTAACACTGGTTTATTGCCTCCTAGACCAAAGCCCAATGAAATATATGAGGCTATAGAGCAAAAGTCCAGCATAATTTGATGATTTACTGGTTCAACACTTCAACACATAGAGCAAAAATGAGATTAACAACATTAGCAAACTACAGTGGACTGCAGACACACAATGCCACAGTTGGGCATGAAACCATGAAACAAGTGTCTGAAGAAAGTTTACTGTGTTACATGCAGATATTTTGCTACACCCTCAGGCACTGTTAAGCCTGGCAGCAGAGAGACAGAGACAGACAGACAGAGAGAGAGTGAGAGAGAGAGAGAGAGAGAGAGAGAGAGAGAGAGAGAGAGATTTTATTGTAGAAGAGACAAAGTTCCACCCCCTCATTTATTACACATTATTCCTATCAAAAGACTCCTCTGAGTACAGATAATGTCTGTGGTGTCAATAGTATATAAATATACACACACACACACACACACACACACACACACACACACATACACCCTCACACACAGAGACACTCCTGCCCCGCTGTCACTCTGTGTGTGGATTTGCTTGGAGCAGATGGTCGAAAATGACATTCTCTGGGTGGATTCTGGCTTTATGTCTGGTGGCTTTAAAAGGTAAAAAAAAAAAAAAAAGAAGAAGAAGAAGAAGAAGAAGAAAGTTTGGATAATTATAGTTTTTCAGTATTTTAGAAATGCTATTGGGATTAATATTATCACTAACAAAAGTGATTTTGCACAGTATTAGTTAATGCTTTCATTAAGGCATCGTTTAAATTTGCCATCTGTTGTTTGCGTTATATTTGTTGATTTATTCAAGGAAATATATTTGCATGCCATTAGCTAGAGGGTTAGTTTGTCACCGCTTGAAGCTAAATGCTCTGAACTCTGATCGATGTTTATTAACAAATTCCACACATTTTCTTGGAAGACAGCAGATTTTAATACTTCATTTGAAAATTGCAGCTATGTGATATGTAGGGTGTTGAGATTTTCTGTTCTGCCATCACATGGTTAGTTCATTGAAAAGTGTCCTGGCTTTGTCTAATGAATAACTGTAACAGTGCAGTTGTCTGTATATGTCACTCTGCTTCACAACACTGCAGGCCACTGGAGGTCCCTACTGGACTAGGCTTTCAGTCTGAAAACCTATTGGTGGATGAAGTAATGATTGAATAGATGAGTTGCAGGCAATAAATGCAATGCATTTAATTGGCATATTTTCATGAACATTAGAAAAATATTCAAACTTAGTCCTGTATTGCATTTTTTTATGTGCTACTAAAAATATCTGTAGACCTATACATAGTTACTGAAATGTTCTATGACCAGTTATATTTTCTTTGTTATCCTGTTGTATCTCTCACCTAAAAACATGGGAGAGAAAATATATACTGGACCCGCTGTGCAGACTAGAAAATCATTGAAGTCTCTATTGTCAAATGTTGCATCAACTACAGGAAGTTATTCTTGAAGTGTTTCTGTAGAAATCTTGCAGTTCTGTGGCTAAATATGACAATATATCAAGAACAGTTTAAGAAAAAAAAGGCACAGTAGCTGATTATGTGTTGATGTGTGTAAGTTTTTTGAAAAAACTCAGACCTAATTTGTCATCACTTATTAAAGTACTGAATAAAATCCTCTAACATTATCCTAAACAAATAAAAACAATATAAAAAGGTTGAAACAGACAACTGGACTGAGGTGGGTGTAATAGTGCAGGTTTTCAGATGTGGATGCCGCTCATGATATTGAAGTTATCTACTTTGTTATTCTGAACTGGCTCAGTATTCCACATAGTGCACTGTAAAAGTTTACTTTTCTACATAGTGCACTGTTTACTGGACTGTATAATATAGTCGGTAATGTTGATAATGTAGTTAATTGCAGTTTCTCTGACAATATTATATATGAACATTATATATTTAATATATAATGTTCAGCAAATTACAGTTCCCTCTGAAACTATAGGAACAGCAAGGTCAATTCATTTGTTTGTGCTATACACCAAATACATTTTGGTTTGAGATCAAAAGACTGATATGAGATGAGAGTTTAGGATTTTAGCTTTTATTTCATGGTGTTTACATCTAGATGTGTTAAACAACATAAAACATATAACCTTTTGAATCATACCACCCAATTTTTAGGTGAGCAAAAGTGTAGGAACAGATAAGTCTTTAAGTAAATTAAAGTACATAACACTTAACGTTTGGTTGCATATCCCTTGCTTGTAATAACTGCATCAAGCCTGCGACTCCAGTGAAATCACCAAATTGTTGGTTTCTTCGTTTGTGTTGCTTTTACTGCAGCCTATTTCAGTTATTGTTTGTTTTGGGGATTCCTCCCTTCAGTCTCTTCTTCAGGAGGTGAAATGCATGCTCAATTGGGTTAAGGTCTGGTGATTGACTTGGCCAGTCCAAAACCTTCCACATTTCCCCTGATGAAGTCCTTTGTTGAGATAGCAGTTTGTTTTGGATCATTGTCTTGCTGCATGATAAAGTTTCACCCAATTAATTTAGATGCATTTCTCTGTAAATTTGCAGACATAATGTTCCTGTAAACTTCTGAATTCATACTGGTGCTACCACCATGAGTTACATCATCAATAATGATTAACAAGCATGTTCCAGAAGCAGCCATGCAAGCCCAAGCCATGACACTACCTCCACCATGTTTCACAGATGAGCTTGTATGTTTTGGATCATGAGCAGATCCTTTCTTTCTCCACACTTTGGCCTTTCCATAACTTTGGTAGCAGTTAATCTTGGTTCCAAAACTTTTGTGGCTCATCTCTGTATTTCTTTCTGCATTCCAAACTGCCTTAACCGATTCTTACTGTTGATGAGTGGTTTGCATCTGTGGTATGGCCTCTATATTTCTGCTCTCAAAGTCTTCTTGGAACACTGGATTAAGATAGCTTCACCCCTGCCCCGTGGAGGTTGTTGGTGATGTCAGTTATTCTTATTTTGGCGTTTTTCTTCACAGCTCTCACAATGTTTCTGTAATCAGCTGTTGTTTTTCTTGGCCAACTGCTCAGTACAACAGTGGTTTCTTTCTTTTTCAGCACATTCCAAATTGTTGTATTGGCTATGCCCAGTGTTGTGCCTCTGATTGATTTTCCCTTTTCACTTAGATTCAGAATGGCTTGTTTTTGTCCTATTAACAGCTCTCTGATCTTCATGTTGGCTTATCCTTTTAAACAACAAATGCAGCCTTTACAGTTGAAACTGAAGGCTAAAACCAAGAGTAGATGTTCAGAGCTATTTATTGTTTAAACAATCAATCTAACAGGAAACACCTGGATAACAAGAAACGCCTGTCAGTCATGTTTCAATATTTTTGGTTACCTACAAATTGGTTGGTCTGATTCAAAATGTGTCATGTAACACATCTACATATAAATACCAGGAAATAAAATGTTCATCTTTTGATCTCAAACCCAAACGTCTTCAGTTTTCAGTAAAAAAAATTAAAAAATTTTAAAAAAACAATTGGCCTTGCCATTCCAATAGGTTCACAGGAGACTGTATTTAATCCCTCTGAGTCCCATTTTCACCTATCCAGACCACCTATACAGACTCTTACACCAACCATTACAAGTCACCAGCAGTTTTACCAGACCAGCAAGCCTTTCAACACTTTCCCTAATGGTCATCCAAGAATTACACGTTTGTTAGGTTCCAAACATTTTATTTATGGAGGGAGTCCATAAATACATTAAGTGTACAGTGCATCTGGAAAGTATTCACAGCGCTTCACTTTTCCCACATTTTGTGATGTTACAGCCTTATTCCAAAATGGATTAAATTCATTATTTTCCTCAAAATTCTACAAACAATACCCCATAATGACAACATGAAAGAAGTTTGTTTGAAATCTTTGCAAATTTATTTAAAATAAAAAACCAAAAAGCACATTTACATAAGTATTCACAGCCTTTGCTCAATACTTTGTTGAAGCACCTTTGGCACCAATGACAGCCTCAAGTCTTTTTGAGTATGATGCTACAAGCTTGGCACACCTATTTTTGGGCAGTTTCTCCCATTCTTCTTTGCAGGACCTCTCAAGCTCCATCAGGTTGGTTTTTTATTTTTAATAAATTTGCAAACATTTCAAACAAACTTCTTTCATGTTGTCATTATGGGGTATTGTTTGTAGAATTTTGAGGAAAATAATGAATTTAATCCATTTTGGAATAAGGCTGTAACATCACAAAATGTGGGAAAAGTGAAGCACTGTGAATACTTTCCGGATGCACTGTAACTATTCATGGACAAAAGTGTGAAGTGTTGTTGTTTCATAAATTCAAAATTACAATCGTCAAGAAATTGCTGTGGTATAAGAGGGATAAAACATGATTGGGCAAGCTGCTATTAGAAAATAATCCATTTTGGGGTGGTAACACTTCATAACCACCCAAGTGTTGATTATTTTCCTGTAACAGCATGCCTTGTCATGTTTTATTCCTTATTTACAAAGTAAAAAATCCTGAAGTCAGAAATACGGCTGCAATTTTAAAATAGAGATTGACTAAAGGATACAGAAATTTAGTTCTCAAACATTTGATGTCAAACATTGCCATCCTGTATGAAGTTACTATTTCAAGTTTATCTGTGAAGGTTTACTGGGACATTTATTTAGTTTATTGAAAGGAACTAAAAATATCTGTTGTTGGTGTGTGTCCCTTTTCATCTCATCACAGGACAAAGCCATGCAACACGGGCAGAGGGAGGAGCAGGCAGCGAAAGAAACTGCTCCATAGTGCCTCCGGTATGCTTTCTCTCTCTTTCTTCACTAACCATCTATCATCACACCCTGTCTTTACTGTAGCATGTTTTTTAATCCCATATGTGAATCCATTTGATTTTTTTTGCAGTACTTGCCTCCAACAGCCACTAACACAACTAGGAGGCTACATGAACTGAGGGCAGTCATGAAAACATACAACATCTCTGCCTACATTATACCTGGAACAGATGCCCACCTGGTAGCCAAATTTCTCTCCTCTACTTTCCTCTCATCTCTTCTCCCCCTCTTTCCTTCTTATCCAATCTCTCATCCCTGCTCTTTAAAACTCCCATAATAATCTGTTCCTATAATATGCTATCAATGATTAATAACCTGTTCATTTTGTTTTTCGTTTTGCTTTGATTTGTCAGAGTGAGTACATTGCCCCTCGAGATGCCAGGTTGGCCTGGATGTCTGGTTTCACTGGTTCTTCAGGTGTGTTTCTGTACAAATTATTAGGTTCTACTCTTGTACATTATAATTCCCCCTCCTTTGATCGTAGAGGGATATTAGATGGAAGCATTTGTTCACGGACTGAATGGAGTGTCAATGCTGCAAGCAGTGGATGTGTTCAGAGCTTTAAGTGAGCTTTATGACTGATAAACAGTGTTCTCGTTAACTCTCAAGGAACGGCAGTTGTGACCCAAGACAAAGCTGTGTTATGGACTGACAGTCGCTATTGGGTTCAGGCTGAGCGCCAAATGGACTGCAACTGGGAACTGGAACAAGACAGTAAGTTAAAACAGTCACAAAACACTATTATAAGTGTCTTTGTGTCACCAAAATGTGCTGTTCTATGGTGATATTAATTAGAGCTTCAGTTCAGTCTAACTGTACTGGAATACAGTTTCTATCTACAGCATCACCAAGAGGCTCATCAAAGAGCTCAGTGAGGAAGATAAGGTGGGCTTTGATCCATTCCTGTTCTCTGTAGGTGAGTAACAGCAAACATACTTCTTCTTTCTTATACAATTTGTAATCTTCCAAAGTGCATTAGATCCTTACATAACTATAATAAAAATAGCTTATACTCAAGCTTAAGTGATCCAGTACCCAAGCACAGTGTACCACTTAATTCAGTATTGCATCATTGCTCTTTGTCAACACAGACACATTTGATGCCTACAACAACAACCTGGCTCCAGCTAAACGGATCCTCACATCTATTCCTGATAACCTGGTGGACAAAATATGGGCTACACGGCCACCTCTTCCTCCTGATAACCTCGCACGCTTGCCTGATGACTTCATTGGTGTGTGCATGTGTGTGTGTGCGTGTGTGTGTGTGTGCGTGTGTGTGTGTGTGTGTGTGTGTGTGTGTGTGTGTGCACTTACTATTATTGGACCCTTTTCAGGCCACTGATAAATACCTGCAAACATAAAAGCATATGCTCATTCCAAACACAGCCATAAACCTTGCACACTATTATTTAAAGTAACAACATGAAATGGCTTTGACGATAAGGGATATTGTACATGTATATTGGCTCTGTCTGGACCTTTATTTCTGAATAGACAGAAAGGTAATAGAGTGGTTGTAAAGCAGTGTGCATGTTAATTGTGTGTGGACAGAGAGAAGCTGGCAGATGAAGGTGGAACAGATACGGGCTCAAATGATGAACAATCCCTACAAGCCTACAGCTGTCTTGCTCTCAGCTCTGGATGAAACAGCGTGTAAGATATATGTATTAATAGTTTACCTATTGACCTCCCATTGCTGCATGTTTGAACACTTATTAGATGATTTGGTCTGAGTGTATGTTACATTTTGTCTTTTCAGGGCTCTTAAACATGCGTGGTAATGATATCCCCTTCAACCCATTTTTCTACTCCTACACACTGCTGACTCTCGATAAGATATGGCAAGTTGATCTCTATCCCAGTGATATTCCTACTCAGACACTCATATTCCCTCAGTAAAATATTGTAACCATTGGCACTGCTGCTGCTCTTCTTTTCAAAGGCTCTTTGTGCACACTGAAAGGCTGACAGAAGAAATTAAGGTCTACCTGAACTCATCTTGCAACTTGTCTCACTGCGTACAGCTGTTTGAATATGAAACTGTCCGAGTGCACCTCGAGAAGTACCTCACAGAGCTCAGTGTGAGAGTGTGGGTGGGCACCAAGTACACTAACCAGGCCCTGTATGAGCTCATCACTCCAGAGGTGAGACCTGGCTCATCACATAATTTAGGGAGAAGTTTATTAAAATCAGAATTAGAATCAGAAAGAACTTTATTGGTCAAGTAGAATTTCACTTACAAGTATTTCACTTACAGCACCTTCCACTGCTGAAATTGCAAACACCACAGCATATGATACATATCCCTAGACCTTTGACTTGACACACCTGCTCATAAAAACACACATGTTCGTAAGATCTGTTTGTCAATTGACTTGCTTTTCCAGTTTTGACTTAGCCCATTCCAGTTTGTTTACTGATTTGTTTGCTGTGTTGTCTGCCTTTAATTTACACAATAAATCTGTACTTGCATCCAACCTTCCTGAGTCTCACAGAAGATTTCACCAATAACAACAGCTCACCTCCATTTACATCAAGCTGGACAAGCTCTCCAACCATTTTGCTGCAACCAATCAGACACACTGAACAGTCAAGGTTTCCAATAGCAATGTTTTCTATATTTCTTGTCTCAGGATCACTCCAGTATTTTCCCTGACCAACAGAAAAGCATTAACATTGGCTACAGTGGTGAGGTCCAATGAAGGGTAGATCTTATGATCATTTTGTCACACTCTTCCAAAATGTTTTTGGTCATCATCTTGAGGGTAAAGAAAGAGGTAAGTGACTCCTGACCCTATAACAAGACTCCAGATCTGCAAATGAGTATGTGCTCAAATTTCTTGACGCTCACAGTTGGTGAAACCAGCACTCATAGCTTTTTGTTCTGGCTGAACTAGCCTGTCGAGACAGCTACTCATTGCTATGCACTCTCAATGACCTAACAATCCACTTGGACAAGTTGCTGAAGAAGATAATGAACATTTCACAATCCTCAAGTTTACCTCTTCTAGAAAAGGATCAGTACTCTGAGTCCTTGCACACTGGTCATCAATTCTCAGTGATCAAGCATCTACTGTGCCTACTGCAGAGATCCTACACATCTCATCATACACTGTCCAACACAGCACAAACTTCAATTGAGAGCAAAAGGGGGAAAGCAACAGTTGGGCAACGTTTGCCTCATACGATTGCAGAGTCAAACTCATCCCTGATACCTCTCCTCACTCCCATGTGTACCCATTATTACTGCTTGGAACACAGCTGTGGAGGAATACATAAAGGAATCTCTCAAATATTTACGTTTAAAGCTCCACGAGCAGCAATAGGCTTCTTCTTCATACAAAAGAAAGTATGAGTCCATGCACTGACTATCAAGGACTGACTCAAATCGTTGAGAGCTTCAACTGAAACTTGTCCTTAGAATTCCATATAATCTGACACATTAGCACTGCCTCAGGGCACAACGAATGCTTGATTATGCCTTATGGAGGACTAGCACAGCAATAATATGGTAGTATTGTTATTTTTAACAACAGGATACATTTCTAAGTCGCTTTGGATACAAGCATCTGCTAAATGAATAAATGGAAGAAGAAGAAGAAGAAGAAGAAACAGAAGAAGAAAAATATAATGATGATGATGATGATGATGATGATGATGATGATGATGATGACTCTGTCAGGCTTAATTATGCTATACCTTATGTACTTAAAAAGTCATAATGATTGGAACTGGAAAGGTCTAGAAGCTTTGAATCTTGTGTTTTCAAATACCTCACAATTATTAACACATTTAGGTTTTTCACATGGTTTTGTCCTTAATGTAATAAAAAAAAAAAAAAAAACATTTAATATATTAATTCATTCATCTTCAGAAATCCCTTTATCCTGATCAGGCTCACAGTGAATCTAGAGCCTGTCCTAAGAACAATGAATACGAGGTGGGAATACACAGAGAATGGGGTTGCCAGCCCACCAAACCTCACTCATTCAAACTTAGAGGCAATCTAGTTTCAGCCAATCCACCTATCAGTATATTTTTGAACCTGGAGGAAATCCACATGGGCAGCTTCAAACTAGCAGTAGTTCTGGTCCACTACCATTGGTTTATAATGAGGATGAGGCAAGAGGGTAAGAGGGTAAGCTCAGTAAAGTGCACGGAGGTTGGCCTGAAGTGCAGACTTTACTGCCTGGAGAGTAGCATTACCAGTGTGTCAGCAAAAATTTATGCTTCTTGACTTCTTGCTGGAATAGGCCCTAAATAAATAAAATTATTAATGTTGAATGTCACAATTTAGCATTAGAGTAGCAGAAGCTGTCAAATTATCTTAAACCTTTTAGAAGCCTATGTGGACTTTTTTTGGAGTCATTTTGCACCATTAAATTCCATCAAGGGCTTCCAGTTAAAGTGTGTAACATGCATGTGTTTCATGATTAAGTATACAGTACAATCTGGCTCAATAATGTATACCCACTTTTTCTTCCAGGAAAAGCTCCTGCAAAGTGAATACTCTCCAGTGCTGACCACCAAAGCAATGAAAGACGAGACTGAGCAGAGAATCCTTAGGGCAGCTCATGTAAGAGCATACATATGCTGTCCTTACATTTTTGTATAGTTTACTCCTACATTGTATACACACTCCATCAGAAAGGGTCCAGAGCCATCACCGCCTTTACATCACAGAGTAGGGTTTTATTGTGCTATAAACCACAGCCGAATAGTGCTTTCAGATTGAAGGCAGCAGAGCACAACCTGACTGAACGTGCTTCTTATCAAATAACTTCCATCTTTTGTCTATTATAGCGATGTGCCGGGTTTTATATTCCATGACTTTTATGAGTGTTTTATCTCATAAAGACAAAATTCCATTTGGCATTTTGAGATGACTGGCCATCTGTACACTGTTACATTATAACTTGAAATCACTGAATGAGTTCAAATGAATCTCCTCAATCTAACTGTTGTGTGATCTCATGCTAGTACATTTCCTGGTGTATTTAGTGGAAATTGGTATCTTTTGAGAGCAGTAGGCTGTTGGGTGCACATTTTGTGTTTTGTGTTCTAAGTGTCCTCACTGGCCTGCTGTAGATAAGAGATGCCGCAGCAGTCATGCAGCTCCTATATCAACTTGAGAAAACTGTCCCTGAGGGCAAGGAGACAGAGCTTACTGCAGCACAACTCGTCAATAAGTACCGCAGGTAGGGAACAGCTGGCATCAGCAGTGTAAAAACACCATTACTCTGCTTTCAGTTTCACACATATTTTTCACTTACCAAAAAAGTATATATTGGCAACAAATGTAATTTTTATTATATTATAATTTCTATCTAATACCATTTTATTCCAAATTAAGTTTTTAAATAATGAAATCAGCAAATAAATAAATGCTATTTAGACATTCCAGTGTTATTATAGTAATGAGGAATTGAAATTTTTGCAAAAATACATTTTTAAAAGTATCAATCTAATCCTATTCTATTCAGGTTTTATATATATATATATATATATATATATATATATATATATATATATATATATATATATATATTGTACCCCTATTTTTATTATAATTAGAATTCAAAACATCCGTGTACACTATATGGCCAAAGGTTTGTGCACACCTGACCATCACGCCAATATGTGGTTGTTGATCATCCCAACCCCCCCACCACCCTTCCTGTTATTATAATACTCTAGGATGGATTTCTACTAGATTCTGGAACATGGCTGTGGGGATTTGTCCATTCAGCCAAGGCACAAAAGCATTAGTGTGTTTAGTTGGGTTGATGTCAAGGCTCTGTGCAGTCCACTCGAATTCTTCCAGTCCAAACCATATCTTCATGGATCTCACTTTGTGCACAGGGGCAGTGTCATGTTTTAAAAGGTTTGGGCCACTTAGTTCCCTTAGTGGAGGGAAATTATTATGCCAAAGCATACAAAGGTATCCTATACAATTGTGTGCTTCCAACTTTGTGGAACAGTTTGGGGAAGAACCACATATGGGTGTGATGGTCAGGTGTCCACAAACCTTAGGCAATATGCATGTATGCCAATATAAAAAGGTGCAATTAAGTATTTCATTATTTATGATGCACACATTTATCTGTGTTGTATCAGTATGCAAAATTTCAGCAGGGGGCCAAGCTTTGAGACCATTTCTGCAAGTGGACCTAACGCAGCTCTTGCCCATTATAGGTACAGAATTCACTGGAATTCTTTCTTTTTTTATTACATCTTTAGTATTTCTTTTTCCTTATTACATCTGCAAATGACCAATATTTACACTGGGTAAAAAGCCAGTTTACATCTGGTTATATTTCAGTCCATCTAATGAAACTGCAAGAAAGCTGACCACAGATGAGATGTATCTCATTGATTCAGGAGGACAGTACCTGTGAGTTAGCCATAACATATTTTAATCCTGTAAGTTAGTTTTACCAAACACATGGCATCAATGTACATAATGTGTATTTACTGTATTATAGTGATGGTACAACTGACATTACTCGCACCGTGCACTGGGGTTCACCCACTGATTTTCAGAAGGTATCATTTTGTACCTCAGCATTAAGGGGCTCAATATGGATTTAAACTATGAATTACATACAGAATAAACCTTTTTTCTGTTTATTTTACTTTTAAAGGAGGCCTTCACAAGAGTGCTTATGGGAAACATTGAAATATCAAGGACCATTTTTCCTGCAGGAACTAAAGGCAAGACTGTGTCCTTTTTTTTACACTATATGTCCAACTACCTGCTTTACTCCCACAAGATGTCTCCATCTCTGCAGATGTTCTCACTGATCTCAGCTCAACATCAAAAGCATGTTCCTCATCAGCACTTTCTTTTCAAGGTGTCAACATGGAGATGCTAGGGCGCAGAGCATTGTGGGAAGTCGGACTAAATTATGGTCATGGTACAGGTCATGGTGTTGGAAACTACTTTGGGGTTCATGAGTGTAAGACTTCTGCTTTAATATGTTCACACTTAATCAAGTAATGCTGATCGATGCAAGATTTTGGAATTTTCTGAATATTTTTGGGGCTTTGGGGATTTAAATATCCAGAAATGTAAGAGAAATTTTTAATGTGAGTTGTGATTACGCTTAACACAGCTGCAAGTGCACACATTCTGAAAGAATTCAAGGTCAAGGCTATGTCTCAAACTGCATAATGCACTGAGTACCAGATGAAAAAGTTAAATCTCTTATTTAGCTGAATATTTTACAAATTCCACAATGAAAATAAATCAACTGACTACCAGTCACTAAAGCAGGTGTCTCCAATCATATCTGGAAAGGGCCGCTTAAACCCTTTACAGTAATTTAAAATGTAAAATTGAACTAATGAAACAACACCCCCGCGACCCTGAAAAGGAGTAAGCGGTTGAAGATGGATGGATGGATGGATGGATGGATGAAACAACACCCCGGACCCCCCTAGAAATATGTTTGTAAAATTATTGGGGGGTCTGTGCCCCAGTAGTGATCAAACTCAAGAAATGCCCCTGCCCTGCACTACAGTGAGTGAGAGAGTCCATATAATATTGCTCTGTCACACTCTCAATCCCATACTTATTCTCCCTCTTCTCTGTTTGGCTGCAATGTTGACCTCCTATCATGCTTAATCTGGGGTATAATGATGTTTGACTTGTCTGAGCTGGAGTATGGCATGTGTATAAAAATTTCCCACCAATTTATACCTGACATCCCTGACACAGTGCTGACTGTAAATTATTATTATTATAGACTGTCAGCTCAGGAGCATCATATCATACATTAAATTTGTCCCATGACTCAATCATGTTTTGTTTTTTTAAACAAAAAATCCTACATATGGTATATATGTTTAAAAAATTGTTTGTTTTGTTTGTTTTGGTATGTTATTACAATTCTCCAGTGATGCTGCAGCATTGTGGATGAAATCTATTCCTAATTCCTGCCTGCGTTTTTATAAGCTTTCATATGCTTTCTTCTAGGGCCTGTTGGTTTTCAGTCTAATAATGTTCCATTCCAGCAAGGCATGTTCACATCCATTGGTAAGGCATCAGATTAAACATCAGCGTTCGGATAAGAGTTAAAAATGCATTCATATCAGACCCTGTAATAAAAACCAACAGACAGGTTTCTAAAACACAAACAACAGGATGTCACAGTGCTGTATAAGAAATCACATTCTGTATTACTGAGTCGTCTTGTTTTACTGTGACTGATAATTAAATTCTGTGAATATGTCCACATCAAAACTGATCATCTTTTTAATCTCTTGTAGAACCTGGCTACTACAAAGTGAATGAATTTGGCATAAGGATTGAGGATGTTGCCGTTATTGTTCCAACTAAAACAATGGTACAATTCATGACAAAATGCTAATTAGTTAAACGGTGGACACAAACCAGAACTGCTTGTTCACATTTTAACACCTTTGTTCATTTCTTTGTTCACTGTTTTTTGTCCCTCTGTCCCAGTATGGCAATAATTATCTGACATTCGACACTGTGTCACTGGTCCCCTATGACAGAAAATTGATTGACACTTCTATGCTCAGCCCTGAACAGGTAACAAAACTTTATCCACTAATGATTATTTTGTGTCAATTTGCTGTTTACTCTGTTGCCGCAAAGGTTGTTTGCTGCTAAATGGAGTTGGCTTCCTTTGAAAGTCCCTTCTGACATCCTTCCCCAGTAAAGCATCTCAAGCATGACTGCAAAAAAGTGTCTTCTGACACAACACCGGTGCCAAATGATTTACATGAAATCATGTTACCTAATTTAGAATCTTATGAATAACTCATGTAACACAAGGAGGGAGAGATGATAAACTTTTTATTGTCGTTATTGTTGTTGTTTTTTGACTTACTGAGAGCTACAAATAAACATACTATACCATGACATTTGTAATGCTTATTCAGATAAACTATAAATATATTCACATTATTAATTTTTATTTATTAATTCAAATATTATTCCATTTTAGTCCTCTTTTTATGTTACTTATTAGGAACCTGTCATTTGATATTAATGTATCCCACTATTTGTTCCATATTCCTGTAGCTCCAATGGCTAGACACATACTACCTGACCATTCGGTCTAGAATGGGTCCAGAGCTGAAGAGGCAGGGCCTGACAGAGGTCTACGATTGGATGATGGTCAATACAGAGCCATTCCTGAAGACAGGGTCCTCGGCTGCTGTCCCCTCGATCTCACTACTGCTGCTATTTCTGCCTATAGCGTTACTGTAGAATCACCTTTGAATGTCCCACATCGTAACTGTAGAATCACCTAAAATTGTCCCACAGTTTTATTATAATGTCTGCTAAACATTGTCAGAAATTACTCACATAAAGCCATCAAATCATTCCTACAAGTCTGTCTACATCTTGCTCATTTCCACTTCTTCACCCTTTTTTGTAATATTGACAAACAGCCTAATTGAAACAGGTGAATAAAAATGTCTACTAAGGCTGAATGAAACATAGACTTTTTATGTCTTTAAACGCACAGTATAAAAGCACCGTAATTTAAATTCACTTTTGAGCAGTGACAGGAGGCAAGAAAAACTGATGACTCATAACTAAAAAAGCCGATTCAGTATCTCCTGAGTATATTTAGCATTTAACCTACCATGATAATCAACAGAAATGTATGTGCATGTTAGATATTTTCCAGTGCAGAAGACCTAGGCTTTTGTTCTTGTTGCTGTTCTAATCTAAAATCAACTGCCATTCTGTGTATGTGTGTGATGAAGTTGTGTGTAGTTTATACTAATCATACTAATCACTAATGATTTGATAACTTATTAAAATAAGCGTACTTAAAATCTGCAGTGTCTCCATACCTGGTGAATTGTCCATGTGCAGTCTTCATATACACTAAAATGGGATTATACTCTACAGTCTTAGAATAAAGGTTAAATCTAGGCCTTCTTTCATTGTCTCTATGGAAGAATCTATGTATAACCCTACAACAGAGTGTTCCACAATAGAGTTCAGAATTAGAACCCATTCAATAAGCGAATTTTACACTTTACAAAGAACCCCTCGAAGAACCCTTTCTGCATAATATAGATAGATAGATAGATAGATAGATAGATAGATAGATAATTTATTGGTCCTCAAAGAGGAAATTTGTTTCCACCGTGGGTGTATAGAAAAACAAAAACATAACATCATACATATTAACCATCATAAACAATCACAGGCATAGAGGGGAGAAGGGGACAAAAAGAAAAACATCAGGATCATCATACAACAAATGCATCTGGCATTACAATGGCTGATTGCCTATGTGTTTAACGCTCGTATAGCCATAGGAACAAAACTCCTGCCATAGCTGGCCTTTCTCCACATGGGTAGACTATACCTGCGGCCAGAAGGAAGGTGGTTGAAATATTGACAAAGTGGGTGGTTTGGATCATATAAAATTTTATGTGCCTTCTTAAGCATATGTGAACTGACACAGTCCAATAAATTGGGGTGGGAATACCAATAATTTTTCTCGCTAAATTAGTTATTTTCAAGAGTTTGTTCTTATTGGTAACTGATAGCAAATGGAAGAAACAAATGGCACCATACATAAGAACCGGTTCAATAATACTTGATACAGAAAAAGGAGCAGACTAGGCTGAACAGACAGATATTTAAGTTTACGAATAACTGTGGGACTCTGTTGACAGTACTTGTAAATACCTAGAGTGTGCTGATTGAAGTTGAGATGTTTATCCAATGTAATGCCTAGATATCTGAAATGCTCCACCCTTTCAACCCTCTCTCCATTAATGGTAATACTGAAAGGATTGGTTAGTCTTTTGGAAGAGCTAAAAACCAGTTCCTTAGTCTCTTCGATATTAAGGTGGAGAAAGTTATCATCACACCATGTACTAAAATGTGCTATGGAGCATTGATAGTCCAAAAAAAGAATCACTGTCCTTATTAAGCAATGCAAGAATGGCAGTATTGTCTGCATATTTAAAGTAATGAGTGGTGGTGACTGGACTCTGACAGTCATTTGTATAGAGAATATAAAGAAGTGGACTAAGTACACTGAGTAATATAACTCATATCTGGATATCTACTGTACCTACATAAACAATGTAGGCACATTGTTTAGTAAAACACACTTGTGTTACTGAAGGCTGTGATTAACTTCATGGGATGTGTTAGAATTAGAGTAGGACTGCAGGGCTATGCTTCTGCAGGAGAAACATCTAATCATAGATAGGGTTAGATATTGTAATGTGTAGGATTTTACTTTCAACTGATCTAGTCAGCTTATCAACTCATTATATGTAGAATCAGGGAACTTTTTTAATTATGCAGGACTGAGTTGAGAGTCCCTGCTGTAATGTACAGTATGTGTATCACACAGTGGGACCCAACTGTGATATTCAAATGTTTGTTAGGGCTTTAATTAATGGGATCAAGTGGGTTAAAGTAGTACTGAAACTGAACTGCAGGGCAGTAGATCTCCAGGAACAGGATTAAGCAACATTATTATATGGTGTTGAAATATAATTATGACTGTGATGGAACACTTAAAATGTGCCTCTTTGGGTAAAGATTATTAAAACATTCTTAATAATAAGAAGGAAATTCGAGATTTATATGATCTTAGATTTTCATTTAGAGTGCCAGGCCTTCTCCAAGGCTCACACTGTAGTTCTTGAGAATTTTTTTTTTTTTACTTTGCCACAAGTGAAGCACAAATACCACTGGAGGGCTTGTTGCTTGGCAACGTTTTTACCAGAGTTGCAGGAAGGTGTGAATGTGGTTTTGAGAACGTCCGCTCTACTTGCTTTCCTCTCTTGCTCTCTTTCTTTATCTCACTCATTTGTGTATGACTTGCTTGGCTTTGAACAACAGGATGAGATTGAAAGCGTCGTACATAAAGGGCATTAAGGTCAACAGATGTAACTGTTGTCACTATTCTGTTGTTGCCATTTTCTGTAAGTTGTAAAAAAAAAGAGGAAGTTTTGTTAACCAAAAGGAGATGTTGAGATCAATGAGATCATCCTGTTTAGCTGGTAGTTTGAAGCAAATTATCTACTAATTCACATCACTTTTTTTCTGTTATTGTTCTTCATGGTGACAATATGTGCTATTCTTGCCTATGTGGATGACAATGAACAACTACTCATCCTGACATCATGTGGCCAACCAACACAAAAATAACTGTACCAACTCATGTACTTCCTCTGCAGTTCACTTACATGGTTCTGTTTACTATCTATCAAAAGACAAGGACCACATGGAAAGGAGAGCATTCATAGTAATTCTTTTGAATTAGTCCGCTGAATTTTAGAAGTAGTCTTGGACTCACAATGGCCTTAGGTTCTCTCTTTCCTTATATATTTGTCTAAATAGGGTGGTTTGTGATTGTAATGGGTCATACATTGTTCAGGTTACACTCACACCTGTTCAGTGGTGAAGCTTTTTTCTCTTTGTGGATGTGAGGACACCAAGTTTGCAGAGTTTTGTAGGGTAGTTTTCTACACACAGAATGACTCATCTCCAAACCTTTAGATTTCCCAGAGTGTCTTTTGCAAGATAAATGCAATAGCGCACTTGTTCTGCTTTTTTTCTGTCACGCTATAAGATCCAGTATTTGTAAAGGGACTGAAAAGGTTCGTTTTACTGGGGTAATTACCAGAATTGCAAATTATTTCTGATATTATTTCTAATATATAAACAAACATAGATAACAAATTCTAAATTTCACTGTATCAACAATCAAATTCCTACTTTAAAGACAGTGTGCCCAAGCCCTTCCACATGCTGCTAAATAGATTTCTTTTTAAACAGATATAAACAACTGATTTAACCAACCCGAACCTGTAGAAAAAAAAAAGTAGTTCCTGTCTGGTCATGTGACTTCCTCTCATTCAGAGTCCTTCACTCAGTAGAGCAGAGAGAAAGACGAGCTTTCTGACTTTCTTCCGCCTCTTGGTTTTGTTAGTGTGTATGGTACAGTGACAGTAGAACTGGCAGGCGTTGGTGTATCTGAGAAAAGATTCTTACCTCTACAGCTAGAATTGTGTTCCTCGAGTAAAATCACCCCCTCTGAGCACAATGTTACGGCGGAGACCCTCAAATGCCTCAGAGAAGGAGCAGGGCCAGGTGCAGAAGAAGAAGGTGAGAATGTGTCTTTAAGTTATTTTGTTTGAGTAGTGTCTCTCTGCTGGAGAGGAGAACAATAGTAAAATGAAGATACAATAAATCTTGGATCATGGAGTTTTAAATTATTTGGATTGAATGAGTATGATAACAATACATGTTGCCTTATAGTGAAAAACAAAATCTCTTGAAAATAAAGTGATCTATACATGCAACATCACATTAAGAGCCATTACGGTTTTGTATAATCTGAACATGCTTGAAGTGGCCTTTCAAATATTGATGCAATAGTTGACCATCTTGCATTAGTGGTGAATTGGGTCAAAGGACTAGAGAGACTAGAGAGTTTTTCTCATCACTGTATTATTGTTCAGGTTGAGTTGCATGGTTGTGCAGCACTTCCTGTAGAGACACAGACCGGTATCATACATCCTGAATTTATTCTTGTCTCCTAAGCGTCAGAGTCAGTCTCTTATGAGCTTCATGAAAAGGCTTCAAAGTGACATTTGCATTTCTGCTTAGAGCTTGCTTATTCTGATCCTTTTCATTTACAGGGAATCTTCACCTCCTACACTTAGCTCCACTAACCCTGTTTTTTACTTCGTTCGTGTCTTTTGCTCATCAACCACAAGTTTCAGTAAAAAAAAAGACCAACTTACAAAGCCCTGGAGATATTTCCTTTATCTTGAAAAACTAAGTGAATTTAATGTATATACAGAAAAATGCACATACAGAAAAATATAAAATCACAGTGCTTCAGTATTGAATATACATTACATGGTTAGAAGCATTTTATGCTGATTATAAAACGTCAAAACAAAAGACTATCAAAGTTAGATTTATACGCAGATTTTTAAAAAAAAAAAAATTGGGTCATCAGTTTGATTAGTCATAATAAAAATGTTTGTAAATATCACACTATATTTTAATTTACATACTGTGCGCTAATATACACTGATTTTAGGAAGTAGATTGACAGATAATATTTATAGACATACATGCTAACGCATGGCCTCCTCTAAAATTTACATAAAATATGTGAATACTAAAAGATAATCTTTAGCATAGACAAAAGGACAGAAAGGCTTTCTGATAAAGGGATTGGCAGTTGTTCTTGTTCAGCATTGTGTGGTTTGGTTGAGATGTGATAGAGTTCATTTTCTCAGTACAATGTGACTTTGTTTCATATCTCCACCCATCATTTGTACCACTTTTTCTCAGTACAGGAAGTGAGTGTATGTCATTGCTTTTGCAAAACGCTTGCAGACCAATCCTGGAAACACATTGCTCTGTCTTGAGTGATATTGCTGCTTGCTTGTTACTTTCTTACTTACATACATACACACTGTACAGTAGTAGTAATAATAATAATAATAATAATAATAATAATAATAATAATAATAATATGTTTAATTTATATAGGGCCTTTCCAGAGCTCAAGGACGCTTTACAGTATCAATAAAATAAAACATAAACAAAATTGAAATTGAACATGTGAAAAACAATGAACAATCAGACACAGAAAATGAAAAACACAGTACAGATAGAACAGTCACTGCGAGAAACAGCACAGCAACACATTAGGACAAATAACAAGTGATGCTGCGAAGAGTCAGAGGGAGTGAATTCCAGATTTTGGAATGACCTGCCACTGAAAGACCTGCCACCCATAGTGGAAAGATGAGATCTAGGGACAGAAAGGAGCCCAGAGGACCTGAGAGAGCAGGTCAGGTTGTACGGAAGAAACAGTTCACTAAGATAGCAAGTTGCCAAACCGTGAA
Organism: Ictalurus furcatus; assembly: GCF_023375685.1. Taxonomy (NCBI): domain Eukaryota; kingdom Metazoa; phylum Chordata; class Actinopteri; order Siluriformes; family Ictaluridae; genus Ictalurus; species Ictalurus furcatus. The sequence continues at coordinate 7,878,535 of NC_071262.1, forward strand.
GTGATTTGAATGTAAGCAGGATTATTTTATATTTTATATATATATATATATATATATATATATATATATATATATATATATATATATATATATAATATTATATTATATTACTGTGCTGTGAGTGACTCCAAATTATGTTGTGTACAGAATATGGCCATAGCTATGTATTTGCTCAGAGGTTATTTAAGCTTATTTATCATCATTCTTAGCAATACATCTCACCAACCTCACACTGCTAAGCTCAGTGCTATGAAAAAGGAAAAAGGAGCGAGCCAGAGAATGAACCTTGCCATCATTAAAGTTATAGCTGTTGTGAGGGGAAAAGACTCTTTGTCTCACATGGCAGAATGTATGAATTCTTGAGTATCTTATTACTGTCACTCCTGCCTGAGTAGATTTTGTGTGTGTCAACAGTTGACACTGCAGAGGTCCAGCAGCTTTAAAGACTTCATGAAGCCCAAGCCATCATCACCTGTGGTGAATCCTGAGCTCACGCTGGAAGAGTCGGTAAGATTTACATCGTCAGTGTTTCTGCACACAGACAATAAATCTCGGATCACGGAGTTTTAAATTACTTGGATTGAATGAGTATATGATAACATTACATGTGATTTTAGGGATAAATATATTGATATGAATCTTGTTTCTCCAAATAAATCTAACAGTCTGTCCGTGTGAAAACCATTACCTCCACCTGAGGTGAATTCAAATAGCCTGTGCTGAGTTGATTTGACCCAAGGGGCTGGGCTGAGGCATCGGGTGGAGGAGGAGTGCATTGATTCAACTGTCTATGAAAATGACCCAGCCACTAACCCAGCAGTTGGGTTACAAAAAACTACTCAAAAACTACCCAAAACTGAGAAAAAAATACAATTAAAAGACCCAAAAAGCTCAACCCAGCGTTTTTTTTTTAGAGTGTATGTAATCGTATGTAAAAAAAAAAAAAAAACATGTGACGGTGACATCATGTGAACAATATGTGTTCACAGATTAAAAAGTTATGGTTGCAAGAAAATGTAAAAACAAAAACATATCCACTGCATGTGAAAAATATGTGAGGGAACATTAAAAAAAAATTTTAATCTGCAAGTAATTCATGTTATTATTCAAGTGTGAAATTCATGTGATTTTTCTGTAATGGTAGACCAAAACCTAGCACGAAAATTATTTGAAAATTAGCACCAAAACTGCTTTGAAAATATTTTTAGCTTTTTAGCTTATACTTAATCTGTGACTGTGTATACAGACATCACAGACTCAATCACAGTATTGTGCTATACATACAAATACAAATTCATGAATTGTCATTATTGCAAGTACAAGAAGATTCATTGAGCTCACAGCAAAAAAAAAAAAAAAAAAAAAAAAAAAAAAGATTTAAAGTTTAAAAAGTCATCCAGAAACAGTTCAGTCCTGAGCTGGGAGACTGAATGGGAGGGGGAAAAACAATCAGGGTGAAATTTAGCTGTGACCCAAAAAGCACAGTCATGCTGCTTAAGAGTACCTAGACAGGGTATCATTCGCATTTGAACTAGCCAAGCATAGAGCCTGAGCAAGCATCTGAAAAAAGCATGCAAATCTAGCACCCAATAGATAAATATGCATACTTGCATACTGAACTGTGAATGCTAATATATGATTAATCCTCAATCATAAAGTCACCTAGACTTGGTAGGAACAGTTCGTTTATATAAAAAAAAAAATAAAAAAAAACCTAGCAGATACAGTATTCAGTAACACCAGTATGGTTATCACTGTGGTAATGACTTACAGGAAATTCAGCTCAGCTCAGAGGCTGAATCGCTCATCAGTAGTGTGTATTTCTCAGTGCTTATGAAAAGCCTTGGTAAACCGCACAAACCAGTCATAAGGACTGACCTTTATGCATTTTATTATTAAATTATATTAAAAAATGATAAATTCCACAAAGTAATTGAAATAGAGACTGAGAATATGGAAAAGCAGGTAGAAATGAGAATGGTTAATTTATTGGCTGGTCTGGGAGGCATTTTGCTGTATCCCAGAAATAAACAGAAAACAGGGAGGATTTGAGAACACACACCAAAAAAACAGTGTGTTTCAGTCAGTGAGTTTAGTATTGATGAAGAGCAAAATGTGAGTGTAACCTTCTTCGCCCTCTTACAGTTCATACCTTCATTTATGAACATGATGCGAAAAGAGATATCAATAGTCAAAAAAAAAAAAGTCAGGAGGATGAGGACATATTTGAGAAATGAAGGCATGACTGTTCAGCAAGCGAGTATTGCAGAGCACTCATTACCATGTGTAACAATGTAATATTGTGTAATGTCAATGTAATGAAGCTTTCATGGCTTAACTCTCATGGATTGCTCACAGCAGGATGTTTCTTTTGCTCTTTTAACAAAAATGGGCCTTGTTACATACCTGGAGATCCTGCAGAAAAGATGGAAGAAATGTAACAGGGACTAAACTTACCTCTGCCTTTCATAATTACAAAGACTTTCACCTTCATTTCACCTTTTTACACATACACACACATGCACGCATACACACATACTCACACCACCATGTTATGACCATGTCAGTGTCAATACTCTGCTGAGAATAAAATACCACCCAAATAGAACAGTATCTGCTCAGAGTTGATCCTTTGCACTCAAAGTACATTAGATACAGTATGCTTGATAAAATGATTAGGTAGTGAATATTCAAGGTAGGGTTACCAAGGTAGGGTTATGATCTACAACTGTTCTGATTTTGAAGAGACTGTGAAAAATAATGTTTATTTTATGAGAGTGGGGTTAAAGTTATAGCTATAGACAGGGTTAAAGTAAAGTTTACTTGTTAGGTTAGGTTAAACATCTACAAGCTATCTTACAGATCTACCCTAAATATGTGCTGTGAAATTCCCCTTAGCTGCCAGAGGGTGAAGTCCAAGAGAACTCTGAAAAACACAGTGGGAAGCTGGGGAAGAAATGGAGGAACGTCATCACTCGCACCATGACCCGGAAGACATCCAAGATGGTACAGAAAGCTCTTGCAGAGGAAGGGGTGAGTTTAGAAAATGCACAACACTGGTATGCTTGAATAGGTAGATCGGTTCATTAAAAAGAGGAAACTCATATTAGTAACTAGTGTACTGATGAAAACACAATTCGCAAAAGATTGATTATGTCTCCCCCTTCTGGATGATCATGGAAAGTCTGAAACAGTCTGTATTAAATGTACCTTGTCAGAAGACTTGAAAATAACAAGCTTTCAGATAATATTAAGTGTTTTACAAAATTGCAAATAATTTTTCGTTAAAAAAATATGCTCTTTCGACAGATTGAGAGTGGAGAGGATAGCTCAGTGTCTCCTATATCCAATAATGACTGGACTCCAGACCTGACTGCTGGAAACCGGACATCTGTGTGTTCCAATAGTTCGGAAGACACCATACACTCTCCTGTGTGCCGTCAGCTCTCTGGATGTAAGCCCTCATACAACCCCATTTTACAGAAATATTTCACTCCAATATGCTAATGCTCCTCCTAATATAGTTCTTCAAGTGGTTCCATGGACTAATTAGCATTATGTTAATGAGAATATTCAAGGTGGCTTATTTTTTGGCTGGAGTATTTCTTTCAGTATTTTAAAGACAGGGTTGCCTCTGTTGTTTGTACACAGGTGGGGACAGACAGAGTCTGGATAGTGGCTTCAGTCAGAGGGACAGTATGGACAGCACTTATACTGGACCATTTTGTGGCAGGGCCCGTGTGCATACTGACTTCACCCCCAGCCCTTATGACATCGAATCCCTCAAACTGCAGGTTGTTTTCTCTCCAAATTTGCAAACAGTTTGATTAGCATGTGAGGTGTATCTTTTACATGAAACAATACATTGTGTGCAAGTATGTGCTTACATTGTACCCTCAAAAGAGAGTTCCTCAAAGGATCTTTGAATGGCTAACACTTCTAAAAATGTTCTGAAAAGGTTCCATTTGAAAGAGACCTATTATAGGGTTCATGGTGTGGTAGAACATTTAAGGGATTACCAAGATAAACCATCTAAAGTGCTAGATGGAACATCTTTTCTCTAAGTGTATTAGAAGGAAATTTAAATTATTTTGTTCTTTTTTTTATCATCATAGAAAGGCGATATTATCCAGATCATTGAGAAGCCACCAGTAGGCACTTGGACTGGTAAGCTCAACAACAAAGTGGGTTCCTTCAAGTTCATATATGTCACTGTGCTCCCAGAGGAGGACACACCACCGAGGAGGAAGCGATTGCATAGTCGGGTACGATGTAATAAACCCAAGCCGAAAACGCTGGAGGAAGTTTTGGATAGGATCGGCCTAAAAGTAAGCTTCAACTGTCTGTGCACTTTCTGTCACAAACACACTTATACTTGTTGACTTCAGTTGACTATGTTAAAAGTACAGGATTTATTAACACAGTGTCAAGATAATCTTTCAAAGAAGTTTCAGTACCATTAGATAGAAAAATAGAACTTGATGTTTATTTTACATATTGTTGCAAACTGCTGATAACAGGTAGCTTGATTCTCTTTTCTGTCTAGGACCTTGAATCTCTTCTCTCCATGCATGGTTTCCAAAGTTTGGAGGACTTTAGTGGACTGAAGGAATCCCACCTGAATGAGCTGAACATCACAGATCCTGAGCAGCGCACCAAGATACTGACAGCAGCTGAACTGCTTCATGACTGTATGTCATTTCTGTTTCTTACTGCCTGTATTGTTTATTACAGTCTAGAGGATTCAATAGTCAATAATTCGCTGTTAAACATTAGCAGTCTTTCTAAAGATCTATGAGAGTAAAACCAGTTGAAGCTGAAGATCACAAATGAAAGTGTTAATGCTGAAGCATTCAGCAGTGTAAAGAAAGCAATGCCTATTTCCTGTTCACAGATGTTCCATTTTATAGCACTTCACAGACACTTCCACAGAAATCTGCTTTAGTCCACACATATTTCAGCCTTCCCTTCAAGCATATAATTAGCTCTAATTTAAATATCCACATTTTGTGCTTTCCTGATTAAGCACACATTTGACCTGAATCCCAGTGGTCATGTACTTGCTAAGTGCACAAGCATTGCCGTTGATAATGTCCCACCTATTCAAGGAAGTACAGATGCTCAGCATTCTAGAAATGTTTTTGTGTGGCTGTTTAAGCAATAATCTCGCAAAATTGGAAACCAGTTAATGAAATCCTTCTTCTTTTTTCTGCAGCTGAGGGAGAGTCGGATGAAGAGGAGAGAGCTGAGGAGAAGGTTGATATGCCACGGGACTCAGGTTGCTATGAGAGCACAGAAAACCTGGCGAATGGACGTGAGGAGGCTGAAACAGAGCCCAAAACAGAACCTGGTTCAGATAAAGATGTAGAAACAGACACACAGCTTGAAGAAGTTCAGGAGAAGCTGAAAGAGCTGACTGTGGAGGAGGAGTCCGTAGAGCTTTGAATAAACACTGGAAAAACTTTACTGCTGTGCTCCAGGGACTCCATTTCCTTCACTGATGGATCAGAAGTGTTTGTAGCAGCCCAACTCCTATGACAAACCTAGTTCAAATGTAAAGTCATGAATGCTGAATTACTGTGGACATTAATATAATCAAATTTCTATTTGATGCAGCAGGGAGGTTTTATAATGCTATCTCACTGAATGGACAGTGGCCATTTTGTTTTTATCATTCTGAAAAAATCCTTCAGAATATTTCAATAGATTTAACATGAAATATACTATAAACAGAATCAAAATGGACAGTGACACTTTGTCCTTTGCTTGAGGTCATAGATTTGTCTGGTCTTAATGATGCTATATAGTACAATTTGGATTACTACATAGTAGTACATAATTTAATTACTTTCTCTATAGTCATAATATAACTTTGAAATATGACAAATGTTTCATATGTATACCTACTTGATGTAATATTTTAAAATGTGATTTTATTATGAATGTACAATGCAGGGGGCACACACTGGCTTACTGGTTAGCACGTTTGCCTCACACCTCCGGGGTTCCGCCTCGGGCCCTGTGTGCCTGTGTGTGCGGAGCTTGCACTATCTCTCTGTGCCTCTCGAGCTTCCTCCAGCTACTCTGGTTTCCTCCCCCAGTCCAAAGACATGTTTTTTAGGCTGACTGGCATTTCCAAATTATCTGTAGTGTGTGAATGTGTGTGTGATTGTGCCCTGTGATGGGTTAACCCCCCAGGGTGTCCCCCGCCTCTTGCCCCAAGTTCACTGGGATAGGCTCCAGGCTCCCCATAACCCTGTGTAGGATAAGTGGTATGGGAAATAGATGGATGGATGTACAATGTAGTATGTCATATGTATTGTTATATTTACAATATTTCATTATTCACTTATGTACAAGACAACCAGTAATACACTGAGTCTGTAAGTGTGCTGGCTATAATTATGCTTTGTGATAGTCTTTGTTTTATATATATGTACCATCATGCTTTGCTGTATGTTTTTTTCATATTTTTGCTACCTTTCTGTCATATTTGTGTTTGTGACGTCTTGTTTTTTTACAAATATTTTGCAAACGTTAGTAAAGATTTTACCCAGAGGAGTTATGTACAGTATCAGTCAAAAAAATTTTGTGATCTTTCGATTTAAATTCTTATTCTTGAATTTGGCTTCTATTATAAATAAAAGATGAAGTCGCTGAAAAAAATGAAGTCGATGAATTCCAGCTCCAAAACAAACATTATTTAAGTATAAAACAAATTTTCATGGAAAAGCATCAGTGCTACTTAGAGAATCTAAAAACTAACTCTAAAAAAAAAAGTTTTGCATAATTCATTCATACATTCACCCACAGCTGTTTCTAGCTTCAGTCATTTATTGTCACCAAGCCCCATGCAGGATATGTTACACATTCAGCACAGCATTTTGTGTGTGCGTGTGTGTGTGTGTGTCTGTCTGTCTGTCTGTAGTTTCTCACAAAAGTGAGTACACCCCTCACATTTTTGTAAATATTTGATTATATCTTTTCATGTGACAACACTGAAGAAATGACACTTTTCTACAATGTAAAGTAGTGAGTGTACAGCTTCTGTAACAGTGTAAATTTGCTGTCCCTCAAAATAACTCAACACACAGCCATTAATGTCTAAATCGCTGGCAACAAAAGTGAGTACACCCCTAAGTGAAAAATTATATATATATACACACACACACACACACACACATACATATATATAAATAATTCTAATATTGGCACCCTTGATAAATATGAGCAAAGAAGGCTGTGAAAAATTGTCGTTATTGTTTAACCTTTTAATAATAATAATTCCTTAGATTTATACAGCACTTTTTTAGGCACTCAAATCACTTTACATTTTAACATTGTATGGGGGGAAATTTCCACAACCATCACCAGTGTGTAGCATCCACCTGATGCGATGGCAGCCATAGTGCGCCAGAACAGCCACCACACACCAGCTATTAGTGGAGAGGAGACAGTGATGTAGCCAATTTAGAGATGGAGATTATTAGGAGGCCATGATAGATAAGGGCAAATGGGGGAATTGCACCAAGAGGTTACACCCCTACTCTTTTACAAAACGTGTCCTGAGATTTTTATTGACCACAGAGATTCAGGACCTCAGTTTAACATCTCATCCGAAAGAAGTGTCCCCATCACTATACCGGGGCATTAGGACCCACACAGACCACAGGGTGACTGCCCCCTGCTGGCCTCACTAATACCACTTCCAGCAGCAACCTTAGTTTTCGGTAGGAGGTCTCCCATCCAGGTACTGGCCAGGCTCAACCCTGCTTAGCTTCAGTGGACCACCAGGTGAGAGCTGCAGACGCTGGTCATATCATCGTTTTGATCGTTTGTTGAAAAAAATCATAAAAAATACTCTGCTTTCATGGATATCAAACAATTGTAAACACAACACAGGTTTATCCAAAAAAAATATACAGTACTGTGCAAAAGTTTTAAACAGATGCAAAGAAATGCTGTACAGCAAAGATACCTTAAAAATAATCACATTAAATGTTTCTACATTTGAAAAGAGCAGTAAACAGTAGTAAATGAAACAAAGTCAATATTTGGTTTGACAAAAAAATAAAAATTAAAATATCAGTCTCCAGTACAATTTGTGCAGTTTTTTAAGGAAATGAGCTGCAAGTTTTATTGAGCATCTTGTAGAACCAGTCACGGTTCTTCTGGAGACTTTGACTGTCTCACTTGATTCTTATTTTTGCAGCAAAACCCAGCAACCTTCACTGTGTTTTTGTCTGAAAAGTGTCTCTTACATAATATGCTGCTTTCTATAATGACATACAAACTTTTTTCTGTAACATTTAATTTTGTGCAATGACTGTATACTGTATATCTTTGTTAATTATAGGTGTGCAACAATTATTGGCAGCCTTATGAATCATATGAGAAAAATATATTTGAAATATAGTCCCATTGATATTTAAGATTTTTTTTTAAGTAAACCTGGGCGACTAGGAACAGGAAATTGTTTCACCATGACTTCCTGTTTCACAGGGGTATAAATATGAGGTAACACCTAGTCCAAATTTCCTTAGTCCTTCATAACAATGGTTAAGACCAAAGAATATAGCTGTGATGTGAAGCTCAACAACCTTTTGCAACACAAAATGGGAAGTGGCTATAAGAAAATAGCACAAGCATTGAAAATCCACCATGAGGGCAATCATCATAATTGACTAGTTCCAGTCAACTTAAAATGTTTTGAATCAACCTGGAAGCAGACGTGTGTCTATATTGTCTCAATGCAGTGTGAAGAGGATGGCTTGAGTGGCTAAAAAAACTCCAAGCTGGAGAATTGCAGAAGTTAGTTGCATCTTGGGGTTAGAAAGTCTCCAAAACTACAATCCGAAGTCTCCTACATCACCACAAGTTGTTTGGAAGAGTTTCAAGAAAAAGCCTCTACTCTCATCCAAAAACAAACTCAAGCATCTTCAGTTTGCCAGACACTACTGGAGCTTCAAATGGGATCGGGTTCTATGGTCTGATGAAACCAAAATAGAGCTTTTGGAAATAAACACAGAGGTGGTTTTGGCGCACACAGAGAGGCAGCCATATGGAAAAGTATTTCATGTCCACGGTTAAATATGGTGGTGGGTCTTTAATGTTTTGGGGCTGTTTTTCAGCCAGAGGACCTGGACATTTTGTTAGGATACATGGCATCATGGACTATCAAATATCAACAGATATTAAATGAAAACCTGACTGTCTCTGCCAGAAAGCTTAAAATTGCCCATGGTTGGATCTTCCAGCAGGACAATGATCCAAAACATACATCAAAGTCAACACAAAAATGGTTTACTGACCACAAAATCAAGGTCCTGCCATGGCCATCCTAGTCCCCTGACTTGAAACCTATAGAAAATCTATGGGGTGAACTGAAGAGGAGAGTCCTCAAAATTTGAGGGATCTGGAAAGATTCTGTATGGAGGAATGGCCTCGGATCCTCATCAGGCATTATAGGATAAGACTCTGTGCTACCTCCCTTTGCCAAGATAACAGCTCTAAGTATTGACTAAAAGGGTGCCAATAATTGTTGCACACCTCTATGCAGTCTCTATGCGGATGATGTCCTACTGTACCTACAGAGCCCTAAACCTTCACTTCAGGAAACATTTAAAGTTAGTAATACTTTTTCCAAAATATCAAACTACACAATAAATTGGAATAAATCTACCATACTTCCGCTCTCTTATGAGGCTTGGGATTCTGTAGCTCAGGATTCACTTCTTCCAATCCGTGTTGGAAATATTAAGTACTTAGGCATCAGTATCTCCTCCAGGCTGTCAGAGTTGTTCTCGCTTAATTACATTCCACTGCTTAAAACAATAGATGATGATCTTAAACACTGGATGAATCTTTCATTAACAGGAAGAACAGCAACTATCAAAATGAAAATTTTCCCTCAGATTACTTCTCTATTCTCAATGCTCCCTGTCATGCCTACAGAAAAATGGTTTGAATCGCTTAATTGTTCAATCTCCCTTTTTTACAAGAGGAATAAAAAAGCAAAAATTAAATACTCTACATTACAGAAAAATAAATCTCATGGAGCTTTAGAAGCACCAATTTTTTTAATTATTATCTGGCAAATCAACTGCAATATTTAGTGAAATGGATTCATCAAAGCAATAACAACATCTCATGGATACAACTGGAACAAACATACTGTAAAAAACTTACACTTGTAGATTTTCCATTTCTCAACAATTCACTTAAGCAATTCTTCAAAACTGGATGTCAAAGCGTCTGCTCAATTTAAATCAGTGGAGTAATCTAATAATAGAATACATATCCATGGCAAAAAATCACAGCTCTCCATAAAAGCTGTAAGCCGCAATTCAATTAAACTTAAAATAAATACAGATGCCACGTACATCCCTATATATATATGATGTACAAAGTATATATGTAATGTGTGTGTATTATATATATATATATATATATATATATATATATATATATATATATATATATATATATATATATATATATATATATATATATACACACACACACACACACACACAACAAACCAGCCCATATGCACACAAACCAACGTGCACCTCGCATGACTGCCACCCAGGTGCTGAACAGACAGCTTCGCTCCCCACATGTTGTGGACAGCTTGAGAGCACATGGCTGAAACACGGGGCGGCAGAAGTACTTCAGAGGGTGAGCCCGGTAAACTACCGTCTACAACAGCCCGGTAAGCATGCAGACACCCAGCTATATCACATAAATCTACTGAAACAATGGGTTGAGCCCACGCCAGTGGTGTCTGCCTTTGCCACTCTCCCCACAGATCTCTATTAGCGTACCTTGGTCCACCATCATGAGGAACTCACCCCCATGCAACACCAAGAGCTGACAGAGCTGGTGGACCAGTTTGCCGACATCTTCACGTGCACCCCAGGTTCGACACCTCTGGTCCACCATGAGATAAAAACCCCACCGAGAGTAGTGATAAGACAGCGGCCCTACTGTGTCAGGCAACTGAGGAGGATATCAGCCAGATGTTCTGAGATGGAATCATCAAGGAGTTCGCCAGCCCCTGGTCCAGCCACATCATTGTGGTGCCGAAGTCCAAAGGCAGTATCAGGCTCTGAACCAGGTCTCCGATTTCAACAGCTACCCCCTCCCCTGAGTGGACGACCTGGTGGAGCAGCTGGGGAGAGCCTACTTCATCTCCACTCTCGACCTGACCAAGGAATAATGGCAAGTTCCTTCAGCACCACCAGTGGCCACTGGCAGTATTGGGTTCTTATTTCTTATTTCAGTATTTGGCCTCCACAGAGCACCAGCAACATTCCAGCACCTGATGGACATTGTCCTGAGACCACACAGGCCATTTACCACCACCTATCTGCTCCTCCACCTGGTCGGACCACCTCTCCCATCCAGGTCCTGGGAAGCCTCCGAAGATCCGGGCTGATGCCCAACCCAAAGAAGTGCCATCTGGGGTTGACCGAGGCACAGTACCTGGGATATCACATGTGGGTATCACATACTCAAACCCCAAGAGAAGAAGATAGAGATGGTAAAAAAAAAAAAAAAAAAAAAGTATCCACGACCCGCCTCGAAGAAACAGGTATGTGTCTTTTTGGGGTTGGCAGGATATTACAGGAAGTTTGTGCCTAACTTCTCCTCTCTAACCGCCCCCCTCTCGGACCTCACCAGGAAAGGCCATCCAGACTGGGTGCGGTGGACCAAGGAGATGGAGCGGGCATTCCAAGCCCTCAAGCAGGCACTCACCAGCTCCCCTGTCCTGCAGAATCCCAACTTTGACCTGCCCTTCACGGCCCACGCTGATGCCTCTGAGACAGGGCTAGGAGCCATCCGATACCAGACCTTCAATGGAGAAGAGCACCCGGTCCTATGTGTGAGCCGAAAGCTAAACCCTGCTGAGACGAAGTATGCAGCTGTGGCGAGAGAAGCCCCGTCAATAAAGTGGGCCATAGAGGAGCTGCGGGTATTACCTGGCAGGTCGTCACTTCACCCTCGTGACCGACCACGCTCCTTTGCAGTGGATGGCCAGAGCAAAGGACTCCAACACTAGGGTAACCAGTTGGTTTCTCTCTTTGCAGGACTTCTATTTCCAAAGTACAGCACCAAGCAGGGGCCCACCATGAAAATGCAGAAGGCCTCTCCCGAAGGCATGCCTTATGGGCCCAGCATCCACCAGCAGTAGGCTTGGAGCTGGGGGGAGGGGGGTACTGTGACGGCAAGAATGCAGCCCACATGCACACAAACCAACGTGCTCCTCGCATAACTGCCACCCGTACAGCTCCGCTTCAGCACCTCGCTTGTTGTGGACAGCTTGAGAGCACATGGCTGCAAGGCAGGGTGACAGAAGTGCACATAGCTGACGGCCAATGTGTGGAGCGGCTGTTCCTCACCCTCCTGCAAAAGACAGGAGAGTATAAAAGTGCAAAGCATGAGAGAAACAGAGAGGTGAGCAAGTGCTCCTGTTGCATTAATGCTGAAACATGTTCATATCATTCACAGAACCCGACGCAGAAGAAGACAGTGCTGACGAAGATGCTCCCTGGCCACACTGCACCTTCAGGTGGTACCCACCGCCAGCACCACACTCCCCAAGTCCCGCCTCGAGCCTGCTCAAGCCTGTCCTTACAAGAGGTGCTTAGAATTTAAACTTGTCATCTCGATGGCTGCTTTAATCTGGGTAGTTCTAATCATCGTTGACATCTGGGGAATCAGCTGTTGACAAAACCAAGAAGCCTTGAACTGCGGAGAGCATGCCGTCAAAAAGGGAAAACAACAGAGCCTGTTTTAAAACTAAAATAAATAATCAGCATGTCTTTTGAGAGGTGGTGACAACTCTGAGATCTGAAGGGATTGAAAAGTGATGCAGAGATGGCTTTTTCTGTTGAATAGGTAAAACATTTAAGTCTCAATAGGTAGCTAACTAAAATTAGCACACTTGTTCACTTGATTCAGCTAGGTATCGTGTTTCCCATGTTGTTTTTTTTTTGCTATGGACGATGTGGTAAATATAGAGAAGCAATAGTTCAGTACTGTAACTTAAATTTAGGGGTGTTTATGTCTACATTTGGCAAACAGTGTAGGAATTACAGCACTACACCACTATTTGGTCTGCATGAATGCAAATGAGAATGAAACACCACCCAAATTATATCTGTTCCACAATGGTACTTTGTCTGTTTCTTTACATGGACAAATCAGGTACAGTATGGGGGATGAGAAACTGTGCAACACATGGACTACAAAGTGCATCTGTATTACTGGTTTTCTTGAAAAGGGACCAATAATTGTATTTATAAGCTAGGTGTATCTAGACTGACAACTGAGTGTATTTAATAATACCTGTCAGTTATGATACATGGACAAGTATTATAATAATAAGATATCATATAATTTAATGAACATACATACACACACCAATCCAGCATGTAAAAATAAGTGAAAAGTATGAGATAATCACAGTGTTTATACAAAGAAAAATGAAAAGAAACAATTACCTTGCAATGCATTATAGTGTATATATTATACACTGTAAACACATATTTCGAGCAGACCATAATGTTTGCTAATATTCAGTACATATTAACTCCTACAATGACTTGGCATTAAGACTGATTGTAGTTTGACATATCTCATGTGGTTGATCACTTCAGCTGTACCTCAAAATAAGTACAGTGGGCCTAATCATTAAACAAGCAGACCTTCCACAGACAGCAGTGCAGTGCAATCATCTAACAAACTAATGAAAAATCAAAGGCATACGAAACAGTTAGTGTTCTTAAAATCAGGCATTAACATTCAAATGTTGCATTTAAAAAAAAATAATTCAGACATTTCTGTGATTGACTTGGCATCTCAAAATAGAGCTGAAGCTGTAGTCATACATTTACAGTTTAACTCCAAGCCCTACCAAAGGAAACAAATACTACACACACTCTTCTTTTCATTCATTTGACACCAAGTAGCCTTGTTATAGTGGTCAGAAAAATTCCCAGTATAATTATACATGTAAACCCCCCACCCCACCCCCCTCCCAACCCCACAAACAAGACAAAAATGCTCTAACTAGCAAAATATATTGCACAGAGTTGAAGATACTGTGAGTGTAGTAAATGGTACTTGAATTCGTTCATCATTGTACACCAACAATATTCTTCCACTAGACATTAGCTCAAGCATACACAAAGGTGTCTACTCTACTCTACATACAAATAAAACCTGTCAAAAGTAAAGACACTTGCACAGATCACAGAATAGCATGGATTAAATATGTTGACCATCAAAATAATCTTTCATATTATATCCCTTTATCTCACTTGTCTAAGTCCAGCATTATAAACATGCTCTCCTAAGCCTGGATGAGCTATACTGTTTCTCAGCATGAAATTAACAGATGTGGACAGATTATGAGAAATAAATTCCATCTACTCTGAGTTTTTTTTTTTTTGTTTTTTTTTTTTTTGGGCCAAATCATGGCTGTAAGTGAAGGAAGAGGAGGAGGAGGATGGTGGTGATGGTGACGATGACTATGGAGGAAGTTCTGGGCTGACCTCACTCAATTCATTTGTTGCAAGAGGAGAGAGAACAATCACCAGGAGAATGACGAGGCAATTTCTTCAGCTTCATGTACATTCATGGACATTCTTTCACTTCTTGTATCCTCAACTTCTCAACTTTTTTTTTTTTTTTAATCTATGTACATTTACACCATGGCTTAGTTTGTCGTTCATTTTTTGCAGGTCAACATTTCATTAGTGTTCTATTTTCAAATCCATCACTTTAATACTCATTGTACAATATTTGGGTTGTATAATAAAATGGAAATTGAAGGGTTTCTCCACAAATGGCCTTATGTTGTCTGAGATAGTGCAGCTTTCAGATAAGGCACTGTTACTAGTGTCTGTCAACAACAGGCCAACATGTATGTGCTGACACTTACACACACTTCACATACAGAAAGTGTGTTAGGGTGTCCTTCATCACAGACTGATCTGAAACATTTTGTACACTGTTTGTGTTGACAAGAATTCAGTGTAAAGCGCCACGCTTTACAAAAAAACAACAACAAAAAAAAACAAATACATATAGAATAATGCAAATGACTATCATGGGTATTTCAAAATGGCATCCAGTTGGCCCCACTCTGCTGCTGGAACATAAATTCATCTGTTTGCATGTGTAGTTTGAACATAGGTGGCTGGTTTAGGTTTCTCTCTTTAAAAACAATCCTCCATATGTTTGTGTTGCATAGGACCTGCTTCACCAACCACTGCACAAAGTTCTACAGATGTTATGCATCTGACAAGATGGAACGTTAATTAATGAAAAATGGCCATCAAGAAATGCTGCTTGAAGGAAAACATTGCAAGTAGGCAATTAGCAAAACAGTCCATTTCATATTTTGCCTTTCATGGGTTTTTGCCATGCAGCATTTCAGAGAAAGAGTGAGAGTGCTGTGATACCACCAGAGGCCTTCAACAGTGAGGCAGCCAAAGTTGATATGACCTTCACCTGAACATGGACAGTGAGGAATAGATGCTGCTCTGACAAAGTCTTTCTCAAAGCCTGTCACCCGTCTGATTGTTCAAATATGCATCTTCCTTAATGAAACACCATTCAGAGATTTGCAAGCAGAGATCTAGTGGGCTGATTCTTTGACAACGATGGGGGCAGGACCAATTTTAGGAGAAAAGTCTCTTGGGCTGGATGGTTTTTCCTCTGTCGGGATGCTGGCGGTGGCAGTGGCAATGCTAGGCTTGGCTTCATCGGGAGTGTGTTCATTAGGAATCAGAGGAGCTGTGGTTTTCTGCCAGGGAGGGAAAAGTACAGTTAGTGTTTTGAAAAAAAAAGTCTCATTATGTGATAATCATTATATTTACAAAAGGATGCCTCTTCTGAATGCTGCTGCTCACAGCGTGACCCCTATTTCATGTGACACCTACAGAGGTCACTACACTGGCTTTCTGTTCCAGCAAGAATCCAATTCAAATCCAATCCCTCAAATCCCAGGCAGCAAACAGCTCTGCACCACATAATATATGCACCAAGTACACCCCATGGATTTTTTTTTTTAAAACATATTCGGACAAGCAAACATTTGAGCCTCTTTGAAACAGTGCCTATTAATAAAGTTGATACACTATCAAATGACACATAAATTTGACATTTTGTAGAAATTTTCACAATTTAATTTAGCAAAAAAAAACAAAAAAAAACAGATCAGATGGAAAAAGTGAGTACATCCCTACATTTATCACACCTTCAAAGCCATATAATTAGAATCAGGTGTTCAAGATTAGGTGCCAGTGATTAGATCCTGCTTAGGGAATGCAGGTGGAACCTGTCTTATTTATACCCCTCTCATATCCAGTGTCTGGTTTAGCAGCTGTGGATCCTCTAGGTGGCGGTTTGGCAACACCGGACAGTGACTGGATCATTGATTGGAGGAAATGATTGTAGTTCCAGAAGCGATCGGAAGCAAAATGGATGATGAATCTTGTGGCAGTAATAATGGAATGAATGAATGAATGAATGGAGTCAGGTAGTTAATCGGAAAAGAAAGAAAACATGTCATCAAGAACAGATAGTGATAGTCTGGAACGAATGCTAAAGAAGAATTCAAGGTAATATTGAAGTTTTTGGAGAATGTTGGAGTAATAAATCCAACTCACAAAAGGCACTGAAAAAAGCCCTAGGTGAAATAAATGAAGCCACAACTTTAAGGGATGGAAACTTGGTAATTTTGTGTAAGGATGGTAGGCAACAGAAGTTAGCACAGGGATTAAAGTCATTGCTTGGACAGGCAGTTACATGCACAATACCAATACAAAACCATGGATAAGGGGAGTAATTACTGGAACAGAAAAAATAAAAAACTGTATTCAGGGAGCAAAGGTAACAGACTTCAAGTGATGAAATATGATGAAATATGTTCGTAATAAGGAGAAAATGGATAGTCTATCAGTAATGCTGCAATTTAATAACGATAGAATGCCTGATAAAGTGTATATTGGGTTTGTTAGCTATACAGTAAGAGCATATATACCTCCACCAACAAGACTCTTTAAGTGCCAGAAATATAGTCATGTAGCTGCAGTGTGTAAACAGCGCTGTGCTAGATGTGGTGAGAATCATGAATATGGGAATTGAGAACAAGGAATGCACCCAAAATGCTGCAATTGTGGAGGTCAACACAGGGCCGGATATGGGGGATGTGTAGAACATAAGAAGGCAATTAAAGTACAAAATGTAAAAATATCAGAGTCTTACGCTGAGGCATTCAAAAAGGTTAAGTAAGTGGAACCAGCAGAAAAAGAAAGAACATTTACAACAAGAGAACAGGTAGGAAATGATGAAGTAGAACAAAAGAAAAGCTCATGGAATGTGGAAAAGTGGAATTCATATCTTTTATGGCAGAGGTAGTCAGTTGCTCTGCACAGACTGACAGCAGAACAGAAAGGATAAAAAATATTAATCAAAGCTGCAGAAAAATACCTCAGTGTGGAAGGGGTCACAATAGAGCAAATAAATGAGAAACTCAAAGTTCAGACACTGTTAACACAGGCACAATGTGGTGGGAGCACCTGTTAATGGTGATCACGCTCTTACAGTGGAATTCAAGGAGCCTAACAGCCAATGGACAAGAATGTAAAAAATATATAGAGAGAATATAGAAAGTAAACCACAAGTGATATATATGTATTCAAGAAACCTGGTTAAAACCACATTTAGAATTTGTATTTAAAGGATATACAACAATACGGAGAGACAGACAAGAAGGTAATGGAGGTGGTGTAGCAACATTTATTAAAACAGAAGTGGGATACAGGATTATAGATGTAAATATGAGGCATTAACAGTAGAATTAGTACATAATGTAAGGGTAATTACTTATTACAGTCTGTGTGAAAAAATAAGTAGAGAGAATTTAGAAATGTTTATGGGAAAGAGCAATCATATAACAATATGTTGTGGTGAGTTTAATGCACATAATACACTGGGGGAAATAAGTATTGAACATGTCAACATTTCTTTCAGTAAATATATTTCCAACGAGGTTATTCACATGAAATTTTCACCAGACATCAGTATTAACTCAAGAAATCCAGAAATATAAAGAATACACAACATTAAAGTCCATAAATAAAGTTATGTGTAATAAATTGGAATGACACAGGAAAAACGTATTGAACACGCTAAGAAAAAGCAGTTCTCCAAGGCAAGGTAATGCAAGGAACCAGCTGAAATCCATAAGTAATTATACCTCCCATCTGTGCAAGTTAATATCAGCTGGGTTAGTAATTTGATGGTCTATAAAAAGGCTTTTCGCTACCAAGGTGTCACACAAGAAACATCTCATGATGGGTAAAATAAAAGAGCTCTCCCAAGACCTTCACAACCTTATTGATGCAAAACATATTGATGGAATTGGATACAGACGTATTTCAAAACTTCTGAATCCTCCAGTAAGCACCACTGGGGCCATTATCCACAAGTGGAAACATCATCACACAGTCATCAACCGGCCATGCACAGGAGCTCCTCGCAAGATTTCTGACCAGGGAGTCAGAAGAATAGTCAGGAGAGTAGCCCAAGAGCCAAGGACCACTCGGAAAGAGCTCCAGAAACACAAGGAGGCAGCAGGTGCCATCGTCACAGAGAAAACAATAGGCAATGCACTCCACTGCTCACGCTCACCCCGAAAGTCTCCATTACTAAAGAAAAGGCATGTCGAAGCTCATTTAAAGTTTGCTACAACTCATTTGGACAAGCATATGAAATACTGGGAGAGTGTAGTCTGGTCAGACGAGAGCAAAATTGAACTTTTTGGCTGTTATACTACACACCATGTTTGGAGAAGAAATAGCACTGCACATCACCCTAAAAACACTATACCAACAGTGAAGTTTGGAGGTGGAAGTATCATGGTGTGGGGCTGTTTTTCATTGCATGGTACTGACAGACTTCACATAATTGAAGGAACAATGAATGGATCCCTTTACCGGAAGATTCTTGAGAAGAATCTGTTGCCATCCACCAGGATGATGAAGATGAGATGTGGGTGGACCTTCCAGCAGGACAATGATCCAAAGCATACAGCAAAGGAAACTCTCAATTGATTTCAGAGAAAAAAAATTAAGGTGTTAGAATGGCCCAGTCAATCACCTGACTTGAATCCAATTGAGCAAGATTTAAAGACAATATGTTTAGATGAACGGGCCAAAATCACACCTGAATACTGCGGCTGATTAATTTCTTCATACAAGAAGCGTCTTGAAGCTGTCCTTACAAACAAAGGCTTCTCCACTAAGTATTAAATAAATTTCAGTTAGCGTGTTCAATACGTTTTTCCTGTGTCATTCCCCTCTATTACACATAACTTCATTTATGGACTTTAATGTTTGGATTTCTTTATATGTGTGGATTTCTTGAATTAATACCAAAGTCTGGTGAAGATTTCATGTGAATAGCCTCATTGAAATATATTTGCTGAAACAAATGTTGATCCGTTCAATACTTATTTCCCCCACTGTACAATAAGGGGAAGCAAGAAAACTGATAATAATGGGAAGATGGTGGAGGAAATGTTAGATTGTAATAGACTTGTATATTTAAACGAAGAAAGATATTATCAATGCAAGTTATTCCAATATAGACTTAACATTACTATCAAAATGTTTGGCAATATAAATGCATCGGAGATCTGGGGAAAATATAATACAATAGGTAGTGATCACCATCCAATCACATGTAAAATAGGTATGGAAGAACAAAATTATAGAACAGAAATTATAGATGAAAAGATGTATAGATGGAAATTTAATACAGTAAATTGGGAGTCATTTAAATATATAAGCGATGTAAATATGCAGGAATTAAAGTTTAGTGAAGAAATAGCTCTAGAGGAATTTAATAATAAGCTATGTAACATATTATATACTACTGCTGAAGAAGTTATTCGTCAAACAAAAGGATGAAAAAGGAAGAACTTTGGTGGACGAATTTATGTAGTCAAGCAATTAAAAACAGGAATTGGATGCATTTAGGTATGCATTTAGGAATGCATTTAGAAAAATATATATATAAAGCACAAGCACACAGAAGTAAGGAGAGTAATAAAACAAGAAAAAGAATGAGTGGAGACATTTTTGTGAAACAATTGGGAAAGAAACAGATATTAGTCAATTATGGGGTATGATTAGGTAGATGGGAGGAATACAAAAAAGTTACAGTTTAAAAGTAATTAGTGTTGGAGAAAGAATAGCAATAACAAACACTAAGAAGGCAGAAATGCTAGCTGAATTATTCGTAAAAGTGCATAGCAGTAATAATGTGTCAGAGGAAATGAAAAAACAGAGCACAAAGAAGGCAAGAAAATATAGACATAATGATAAAAAAAATATTTTAATAATACTCTAGATATTGAATTTTCATTATTTGAATTGAAAAGATCTATAGGAGGAGCCAATCAAACATCTCCTAGTAAAGACAAGGTGTGTTATAATATTATTAAAAAATCTGATACATCTTTGAGTATTATACTGCATCTGTATAATAGAGTATGGAAGACAGAAAAGCTGTCAGAAACCAGGCAAAGATTAGATCCAATGCTGCAAATTATAGGCCTATAGCACTGACATCTAATGTATGTAAATTCATGGAACAAATGATTGTGTATAGATTAATTTATGTGATGGAAAAGAAAGGAATTTTATCACCATACCAAAGTAGTTTTCATAAAGGGCATAGCACAATAGATGCTTGGAACATGATATTCAAAAGCACAGGTTAATAAAGAAATAGTAGTAGGACTGTTTTTTGATAACAAAAAAGCATATGATATGCTGTGGAAAGAGGGGCTTTTAATTAAGTTGAAAAATTTGAAGCAGAATGTATAATTGGATAATGGGTTTCTTATTTGATAGAACGGTAAATAAAAACTACATATTTTTTCTCCCTCTCTGTCAATGCTTCACACTCCTGTCCAGTTGGTGGCGGTAATGCACAATTTGAGCTGGTTTGCCAACCGCCATAAAGCAACAGAAGAAGTGCTATTAAGGCATATGCTGTCTTGCCAAGATCTAAAGAGTTCTGTAAGCCCTTCAGAAAAAAGGTTGTGGATGCCCATGAGTCTGGCAAGGGATTTAAAAAGATCTCATAATTATTTGAAATGCACCATTCCACTGTAAAGAAAATCATCTACAAATGTTACAGATTTCAAATGACTGCCAATTTATCCAGGACTGGCCGTCCCAGCAAATTCAGCTCAAGAGCAGGCCATCTGATGCAAAAAGAAGTCTCCAAGAACCCCAAAATTTCATCACAGTATCTGCAAGTAAGTCTTGCAACTGTTGGTGTTCAAGTGCACGCTTCTACAATCAGAATGAGATTGCACAAATTTTATTTGCATGGGGGGTGTGCCAGGAAAAAGCCGTTGCAAGACTATAGTTTGCCAATCAGCATATGGGCAAAGACCAGGCCTTTTGGAATAATCTGAACAGAAAAATCAAAGATAGAGTTATTTTCCACAGTAACAACGGACATGTTTGGCTCAGACCAAAGACAGCTTTTCAGGAGAAGCACCTCATACCAGCTGTGAAGCACAGTGGTGGAAATGTTAAGGTTTGGGTTTGCTTCACTGCCTCAGGGACTGGAAAACTTGCATTGATTGATTCAACTATGAATTCTGCATCATATCAAAGAATGCTTGAAGATAATGTGAAGCCATCTGTCCAAAACTTGAAGTTGAACTGAAAGTGAACCTTTCAACAGAATAATGATCCTGAGTACACTAGCAAATATAGTAATAGCAAACACTAGCAAATATTTGAGCAATGAATGGCTCAAAAAGAAGAAACGGAGAGTTATGGAATGGTCTAGCCAAAACCTGGATTTGAATCCGATTGAAATGTTGTGGGGGGATTTGAACATTCAAGAAAACCCTCAAACATCTTGCAACTGAAAGAATATTACATGGAGGAGTGGTCATAAATTCCAGAAAGCTGATGTCAGAGACAGGTGGACAATTATGCAATTATGCACAATTATTTCTGCTAAAGCGGGCAATACTAGCTACTGAAGGCCAAGGGTGTACTTACTTTTTTCACAGAAGAATCTCACATCTAAAGATAAGCGGTATAGAAGATGAATGGATGGATGGATGGAATCTCACATCTATGGGTTTTTCTGTTTAATAAATGGCTGAAAAAGGGTTTTTTTTATTATGCCTATTGTATTCTTTTGAACAACTTATTTGTATTGTTTATTTGCTTATTTTTTGCATTCAGTTTCAATATTTTCTTCTTACTACCAGGTAGATTAGTCCAATTTAGTATTTGCACAATGTAACATTAGTCTCTAGACTCTGTTCTTGCAGTTCCCCAGGTGCTTTGTATTTCTGTGCTTTCTCATACAAATGACTGAATGTATTAAAAATCAACACTGTGTTAAGGTACTCTAAACCAACCTGGATGTCAAGCTGAGAGAGCGCTAATGCTTTTTGTTTTCTTAAGTTCAGCTTGGAGCACAATGCCAAAGCAAAAATGTCAGGGTTTGACTTGAGCTAAAAAGATACTCTAAACTGTAAAAGGTCAGTGGAATAAATTTTCTGCATCCCTGAGCACCAAAAACCCCAAAACAATGGATCCCAGTATATAAAGGGGAGAAAAGAAGAGAAAAAAATAACCCACACCCCTTCAAAATCGTAACAATGTTCAGAAACTTCTGTTGTAGGTCATACACAAAGCAATGCAAATACTTGAAATGCAGTAGAGTAGTAGATGCTGTGAAGACTCAGTGTGTTGAGCACTCAGGAAACCTAGAGCAACTTTGTGAGTGTGAGAACACAACACACACACACACACACACACACACTTACTGTGTTAGGTGGAACAGCAGTGTTTGTGGTGGCAGTGGCATCAGAAGCACCAGGAGTGGAGACAGAAGGTTCTTCAGGCATCAGCCCTCTTCTGTCCAGAACACTGAAAAGACAGAAACAGAGAGAGAGAGAGAGAGAGAGTGTACACCAAAATACTGACAGAAGAAGCAAGTTAAAAGATTCAAATGTACACAGAGACTCATACATATTTAGACTTTTTTCTACATTACTATTAACATGGTCAGTAAAGTTCATACCTAGGGTAAGTGGGGCCGCAGAGCACCTCACCGCAGTTCTTGATAATGTTCTTGTGACTGTATGGGTTCTGGATGCGGTTCTTCCCTGACCATGAGCCTTTTATCTGCACCACACAGAAACAAAACCTTCATAACGGCTGGTAAAAAAACAAAAAACAAAATCAAGCTGGCCACAATCCAGCATCTTCACCAACTATAATTACTTCCACAGGATCAGTATCTACTGTCAAATCTACTGCGTCCACTGCACTGAATTCAACATGAGCTTACATAATTTGAATCTTATTCAAAGGTGCACTTCAGCATTCTATTCAACACAACATCTAACGACAACATCTGATGTTTCACTGTACTAGATTCAAAAACTTTAGTGTGATATGCACAAGCTTCCTTGTTTTCTTAGTTTGCATGTTCTTGTGGAGGCTCGTAAGTTGCACAGTGCAGCATTTGTAACCATTCAATGTGTCAGTGTGTGTAAGAGGAAGATGGAGGTGGAAGATATAGAGGGTGACAGCTGTTGATGTGCCTGACAGTCAGGGAGTAAAGGCTGTCATGGTGTCTGGATGTTCTGGCTGTGATCTTTCAATACCTCTTACCAGAAATAGTGTGAACAGTGAGTGGGCAGAATGGGAGGGATCCCTGATGACACAGCTAGCCCAGAAAACACACACAATGTTTATTTACTGAAACAGTTGTTGTTCTGAATTCACCTTACATACAACTTCAATTCCAAAAAAGTTGGGACGGTATGTAAAATGTAAATAAAAACAGAATGCAAATGATTTGCAAATCTCATAAACCCATATGTTGTTCACAATTGAACATAGAAAACATATCACATGTTTAAACTAAGGAAAATGTACCATTTTAAGATAAAAAATGAGGTAATTTTGTATTTGATGGCCGCAACACGTCTCAAAAAAGTTGGGACAAGGTCAACAAAAGGCTGGAAAAGTAAGTGTTACTAAAAAGAAACAGCTGGAGGTTCATTGGCAACAGGTCAGTAAGATGATTGGGTATTAAAAAAAAAAAAAAGCATCTTAGAGAGGCTTTCAGATGTAAAGATGGGCAGAGGTTCACCAATCTGCAAAAAACTGTGTCTACCATTTGTGGAACAATTTCAGAATAATGTTCCTCAATGTAAAATTGCAATGACTATGAATATCTCATCATCTACAGTACATAATATCATCAAAAGATTCTGGAGAATCTGGAGAAATCTCTGTGCACAAGGGAGAAGGGTGAAAATCAATATTGCACGCCCGTGATCTTCGGGCCCTCAGGCAGCACTGCATTAAAAACAGGCATGAGTCTGTAATGGAAATCACTGCATGGGCTCAGAAACACCTCCAGAACTCATTGTCTGAGAACACAGTTCGCCGTGTCATCCACAAATGCTGGTTAAAGCTCTATCATGCAAAGAAGAAGTCATATGTGAAAATGATCCAGACACGCCACCGTCCACCGGCCAAAGCTCATTTAAAATGGACTGAGGCAAAGTGGAAAACTGTTCTGTGGTCAGATGAATCGAAAGTTGAAATTCTTTTTGTAAACATGGACGCCACGTCCTCTAAACTAAAGAGGACTAAAGAGGAGAGGGACCATCCGGCTTTTTATCAGATCTCAGTTCAAAAGCCTGCATCTCTGATGGTATGGGGTGCATTAGTACATACAGAATGGGCAGCTTGCACATCTGGAAAGGCATCATCAATGCTGAAAGGTATATACAGGTTTTAGAGCAACACATGCTTCCATTCAGATTCCATCCCATCTTTACTTCTGAGAGACTCTGCCTCTTTAAGATACTCTTTTTATACTCAATCATATTATTTTCCTGTTGCCAATTAACCTAATTAGTTGCAAAATGTTCCTCCAGCTGTTTCTTTTTAGTAACACTTACTTTTGCAGCCCAACTTTTTTGAGACGTGTTGCGGCCATCAAATTCAAAATGACCTTATTTTTTCCTTACATTTACATTTATCCATTTAGCAGACGCTTTTATCCAAAGCAACTTACAAATGAGAAAAATACAAGCAAACCGATATATCAAGCAGAGAACAATACAACTAGTGCTACCATTCCTTAAAATGATACATTTCCTCAGTTTAAACATTTGAAGTTTTCTATGTTCTATGGTGAATAACATATGGGTTTATGAGATTTGCAAATCATTGGATTCTTTTTTTTATTAAAATTTTACACAGCATCCCAACTTTTTTGGAATTGGGGTTGTAATTACAGATTTTACAAACATTTATCTGTGGAATTTATTATCTGTCTTTGGGCTTTCATTATAAGTGAGTTTGGAGTTAATGGGTTTTCCGTTCTTTTTTCATTAAGGCGGAAATTAGGCTTCTGAGATATAATGATTTAATCGTCTCTACACAATTTTACATTGCGTAGATATACAGTGATGTTTATGGTGATTATTTTACCACAATTGCCAACCTTTACACATGTCAGTACGTATTATCACTCAAATATATGCCAAAAGAGCAGGCTTATTTTTCCCCTCAATATAATGAGAGATAAACCCATAGACATAAGTCTGGAACCATTTGATTCAGGTGTTTTGATATTAACTGGCACCCGGAAGCACTTCTTCCCTCTCACTCTCTATCAGACTCATGTGGCATCTTCTTTTTATGTCATGGTTAACAGACAATGTTTTCATCTCATTAATTTGAAATAAAGTCTATCAATTTATGTTTGACATAGCTAACATTAGACAAGTATATATTAACATCAGTTAACAATATTTATTAGTGATGTCACCAAACAATTTTGACCGAAAACAGTCAAATATTGTCACAGAAAAAAGGATGAAATTTTTTATCTAAAAAGATTAGATAGGCCTACAACTACAAGTGTCAAAGTATCTAAGACATAATAATTTTAATGGTCATTATATTTAGAAAGTGATTTACATACACTGTTTTTTTTTTATGCTCAGACACAGTCAATAGTGGAAAATATCAGTCATGTGGACATTAGATAACTGATTTGTAAAAGGATTATATCAAAATGTACTGTTATGATTTATTGTGGGGTTTTTTTCCTTTATTGTGCATTATTGCAGAATCACCCAAAATTCAGTATTCAGCTGAGTTTTTGCGATTGCCAATGCCAACAAGATAATATTATTAAGCCAAAAATGGTGGAATTGCTCGTTTTCTTGTTTTTTAGGATCTGGATGACTGTTCTGAACGATTAAATTGTTTATCGTGGTTTTTTAAAGTGGTAACTCGTGAGCAGGGAAAAATCAATATAGCACTAGGCTAGTGGAAATCATTTAAATTACAGTCTGTGGCACATATACCTTACAAGATAGTAGATATATTTAGGGATTGAAAGAGTGTTCACCCTAAGGACTAAGAGAAGCTGCTCTGGAAATAGCAAAAGGGTGTTAATTTTTCCTGGATGGAAATTATGAATGAGCCAAGGGTTTGATATCAGGATGGAGCCTTAATGGCTTCTATTTTCTGCACAGCTGCAGTTAAATTATGAACAGGATTTCTAATGAAAAGACTAAAAACTGCAATTGTCTGTCACTGATAATGAGTAATAAAAATAGGAGTTGTCCTGTGAGATGAATGCTCAGGCTCAGGTTTGAAGGTGCCCTCTGCATCCAGCAGGCTTGTTGTGTGTGCTTGTGAGTCATCTGCTCCATTGCCAGTCTGTATTGATATGTCTATTATTAGCAAGATCAAATTGACATAGAAAAACAGCGACATGAGCCATTGCATCAGGCAAGAATGGCCCCTACTGACAATGATTTTGTCTCTCTTTCTTTTCCTGTCTCCCTCCATGTCTCATTCTGAACAGTAGCAGTAACAAAAGCTGAAAATATTCATTATAAATGCATTATTGTAGTAAAGTGTAAACACCCCATCAACCCTTTGCAAAAGGAGTGAGCATGTAAGGTGACACTTTCAAAACCTCTGAGAGTCTGCCACAATTCAACACACAATTGTATCTTTCAAGTCAGGTGACAGGAAACAGGAAGTCACACAAACATTTTCATGCACTTTTGATAGTTGAAACTCACATCTTCATTGGTGGTCTGGTTGAGTGAGATCAGGTACGTATGGAAGCCAGTCAGTCCCACCACAGACCAGAGTGTGAAGAAGCACACCAGCACCTCCACCACAGTAGAGAAGACAGTTAAGGAAATAACACACAGAAACACCAATATACTTTACTTCCTAGGCTGCAGTGCATGGTCTAATTTGTTCACTCATGCACACGGTTATTATACGGTGTGTAATGTTTACTCTACAGTTATCACTGTACTGGCAACAGCTATGAATAGAGAATTTTCCATTTTACCCAATATCCGGCAATCTCTCTGGACAGCAAGATAACCAGTGAAATCTGATCATTTATAGGCTTAATATCGGAGACTCGTGTTGGATGTGTAAAAGCTTTTATGGAGCTCAAAAAGTGCTGACGCTCAGGGATGAATATCTGAACAACATAGCAATAAATCTGTTGATGATTAAAGACAAGCAAATTATTCAAGAGGGTATGAACATTATATATGCGCATCCTTTAGTTTAGTGCTGCAATGTTTCATAATATTTATAGCAGTACTGAGAGTTTATGTAAGAGATGTAATGCATATTAAGGTGAGCTGCTGCTTAAAGGATATGTCCCAGGGGTTTCCTTAAGCGTGTTCACAAATCCGGAGTCCACTGATCCTGTGGAGTACATGACACAGGCACAAACAGGTTCTGACATAACTAGATAAGTAAATTGTGAAATCCCTCCCTTTCTGCTGCCTGATTACGTATTTCCTTCACTTATATTATAGTATTATAAAGTCATGCTTTTTAAATTAGGAATGACATTCAAGCTGTATTCTGTTTAAACTGTGATCACAAGCTTTGGGCTAATGAGCCGACTACAGCATACTGTGGAATTCTCTTGCTGATACTTGGCCCTTCTGAACTGTGCTCTCTCTCTCTTCCTCCCTCCCTCCTTCCCTCCCTCTGTCTGCACACTTCTGTCTTTCGGCAGTAGCAATCTGATGAAAAGGAAGATGAAAGGCATGCCATGTCAACCAGCCATTAAATGTAGCTCATTGCAACACAGCTTTTAGAAGATTCCCCTTCTTTTATATGTAAACAATCAACAGCCTGAAGCTTTCAAATGGTGGCATCACCATTTGAATGTGAGGATTCCCTTGGCTTTCAACACTCACGTAGTACAACATGGACGATGTCGAAGGTGAAGATGTAGATGGTAAGGAGGGAGAGAGAAAGTGTAAACAGGTAGAAGTAGCGGTAATTCCTCTTCCCCACACAGTTTCCAACCCATGGGCAATGATGGTCAAAGCGATCTAGGAGATAAAGTGAGAGAGACAGAATTCAGCCACAGAGGTGCTACTTGAAGTAGGGATGTACCTAATGCTAAGTATCAGAGCAATAATCGCTCCAAATGGACAGTTATTATAGTGAATTAGACATACAAAGTGCTACAAATTAAAGGAAAAATCAACAAATTGCCTTATTAAGGTACTACAACTACATTATTTATTTCCTTATTTACTCACGCAACTATTACTGTCTAGGAATAGTACCACCGCATTAAAGCCAGATTAAATATGTGAGACTATAGCTGTGTTTTAGGAAGGTCAGTTTTAGAGTGCATTTCCAAGAATATAAACAGACAAATATAGAAGAATAAAACTCAATATCATAGAGTCAAGAAGTTTAGTGCTTTAGGGATAACCATCAACGAGCTCTAGTTCATATCGATTGCACAAAATTGTTAAAAGTGGCCAAATGGAATAGATACAGAACATAAAGCATAACTGAAGTATTACAGTGTATTATTAGTTGCTGTTTAGTAATCCCATAGCATTAATAAAGCACAGGACTAAAGTACTTTCATCCAGAGAATAGGTTCACTGCTGCCTGTTACAGGCACGCAAAGGGTGAAATGCATCTACATATTACTATTCTGTCCCTAAACCCCAAATCTTCAGCATATTGCAATGGGAGTATTTTACCAAAAATAATTATATGATAAAGATATTTCCTGAAAATGTTTGAAGTGTCATCTTAAGTCATGTTCATATTGACTACAGCATCAATTCATTCCAGTGAGGAGTAGTGAGGAGATTCGGAAAGTCTGCGGGAGTAAATCAGGAAGCAGATAAACGTGCTGGGGATACAACAGGAAAAGTGCAAATCAAAAAAAAAAAGAAAGAAAGAAACAGTAAATGATAAATGAAGTAGTAATATAAAGTTATTTTAATGTAGTCTATTGAGTCTAATGAACAGATTTTTTAAAATAATATACATATAAAATATATAGTCCAGGAGAATATTTTTTGCTTACTCTATAATCAGTTTTTGTTTTCAGATACATTTTTTTAATCATCAGATCTCCATGTTGGGGATTGTCTTTATCGAAATACAATAAAAAGACAAACTAGGCATCTTCACAGCAAAATCTTTTTAAAAGCTTCGCATCTGAAGTGAAGAATTCTGTATCGGTTGAGTATCAGCTATCAGCCTATTCTCAGAACTCGTATATCGGTATCAAATCACAGATAGTAAAAAGGGATCAGTGCATCTCTAGCTCTGAGACTTACTGGAAGCAAATGTTTGTCTGAGGACAATGAAAGATCACTTTCTTTGTTGAGACGCAAACCTGCTCATGATAAAGACAAGCACAACTCTTAAAGCTTACAGACGCAGACAATTTGTTCTACAAGATAATCCCTGCAGGAAGCACTTAACCTGAAAAAAACCCATAATACTTGTCTGCACCTGGGAATGATTAAGGAACAGGAAGAAACAAAGAAATACTCTACGGATCTGAAAAAGAAACAAACCACTTCAGCTAAATAGCTTTGTACATTTTCTGATCTACATTCTCAACAGCAGACCTGGCCCCTGGACACCATCAGTGGAAGATGGCTGGCTACTCTGCATGTGCTCATATATGTGTGTGTGTGTGTGCGCGCGCGCCAGACAGTGCAGCAGGTGCATAGAGGCCAGACAGACGGCCCTGTGTTCACGATGACTGTGCAAAGAAAAAAAAAGGTAAGCCTTCATGTATTTCTCCACTCGCGTCTCATACCTCAGCTCTCTGTATGTATACCTGGTGCCTCACCACTCATCAATGTAGGATTAAGTACAGCATGCATGAGTACATTAAAGGTGGTGCCATGTTCTACATTCCAGCCATTTCCCACCCCAATCATAGAATAATAGAGTGTCATAAACTAAAGTATATTTTAAGAACAAACAAGCAAGGCATGTCCTTAACCGTGCAGTCCACAAGACACTTTCATACATGCTACGTTCTATCACTTTTATCACGAAAGCCCTGCACGTCACTGACTCTTTAGATCAGTTAGCCACAAAATACGTTTACAATAAGAGATGCCAAAGGAGAGCTCTTAGCATCACCAGGGACCCTGTGCACTCCAATTACCGCCTGTTTACTCTGCTGCTGTGTGGTAGGAGGTAACAGACTATTCAGTCACGCACAACCAGACTGAGGGGCAGCTTCTACTTCAGAGCTATCAAGCTGATGGTTCCCACTCACACACAGACACTGATCTTTAAAACTGTCAAGCTGCTGGTTCCCACTCTCCTGGAACTGCTGCAATATTGGAATACTGCTACCCACTCAGTCAACATTGTGCAATATGTCATTATACAATCAGGACTGGAATGTCCAATACCATGCCTGGCTATACATTAACACGCTGTATTGCCAAAAAGTAATGCAGACACCTGACCATCACACACATATGTGCCAATTCCAAAACCATGGGCATTAACACAGATTTAGTCCCCTTTGCTTATTTAATAAAATAACCTCCACTCTTCTCGAAAGGCTTTCCTCTAGATTTTGGAAAGCGTCTGTGGAGTGTGGCTGTGGGGATTTGTGCTCATTCAGCCAATGATATTGGCACTGATGTTGGGTGAAAAGACCTGGCATGCAGTCAGCATTCAAATTCATCACAAAGGATTTCAGTGGGGTTGAGGTCAGGGCAAACTATGTCTTAATGGACCTCGCTTTGTGAAACAGGTTCCAGTGACAGGAAATAATAATGCTATAGCATACAAAGACATTCTAGACAATTTTGTGGCAAAAGTTTGGGGAAGATCGACATATGGGCGTGATGGTCAGATGTATACGTATCTTTTGGCCATGTAGTGTTGTTAAAACGGTTCAGCAAAAAGTTAAACTAGTTAAAGCTGTTACAATGAGTTTTGTGCACTACGTGTACTGCCTTACTTCCTGTATTGTAGTATGTACTGTCTTGTAATGTTTGTCACAGCCTTGCACTACCTGCAGTGTTGCATCTGCACTGAACTATTTCTGTGATTTTAATGTGCTTTCATTATGCTAGGAAGTATAATGACAAAGGTTTTTTCCAATCAAACACAACTGCTAAACAACTACAGACTGCAGTCATGCCATATTTGTAGATTGTTATTTTAAATAACGTTCAAACTGTATAGAAATTTTAGTGATAGCAAGGGATTTCACACTTCATTTACACCTGCAAGGGAAAAAATTTGAGATGTGTCTGAAGCATGTAAGCTTAAGTGAACTGTCTGCGGCTGCGCTTCAAAAACCCTTCATAAACGAGTTCGGCGTAAACTGATTTTAAATTACAACTACAAATAAAGTACAAACACTTAATAACTTTTAGTTTTATAACCAGTATACTGCCATAAGACAGTAAAAAAAATCATAGATATGGTAAAAAACAGAACTACCGAACAAAATAATTCCTAAACAAATCAGCCAGATCAAGTTTCCCTGTTGTTGTTTTTCAGAAACAAGCTGCCACAAAGTAAACAAATCCAGTTTGCTGGAAATTTTGATAAATTGCGCACAAACATCCTAGTAAAGTGGTTTTGTTTTTCCAATCGTCATTCAGCCATCTTGTGCACTAAAACTTTTAAATGGCGGCATATCTTCACTGGTTTCACTCATACGCTGGTGCCCCAGATTTCCCCATGGGAGGGCGCACGCACACGCACAAACACACACACGTATGCCAAACTCACCCACACAGTTGTCACAGATGCTACAGTGGGAAGCACGAGGAGGGCGGAAGATCTTGCAGGTGTAACAGTACTTCAGCTTGACAATCTGGTTGTTGATCTGCACGTTCCTGATGCGGGGAGGAGGGCGCTGTCCGGCCGGTACGTTGCCATTGGCTGCCTCTGTAAAACGAGGAAAAAATTTAAATGCGTCAGTGTGGGGTCAGGTCCATTCACAAGCAGGCATGATGTGCTGCCCCAATAAAGAATAAGTAAAAACTGCATGTACATGTACGGTTAATGATAATATACAAATGATATACACGTAGATCTCACACAGGTTTTAGAATTTAGGTCATGGATAAAGAGTTTTATTTTAAATATTCACTTTAGAATGTTAAAGAAAAAGACTAGAGTGAAAACAACAACTTTTCATGCTTGAGAATGAAAAGCATTATACAGTGAGCAAAAAAAGCTGCCAATTTTACAACAGCATATTAATGGTGTAATCAATTCAATAAATCCCTGGTTCTTTCTTTACCCATACACAGCTTTACTTGGTCTACTTCTGCCTTCACAGTAGGCTTGGCAGAATACTTTGTGCTTAAAGGACAGAACATTTTGATTAGTGGTGCATACTGATTTTCCATCACTGCTTTTGCAATAAAATGCTAACAGCCTAACATTCACTCAGGGACCAACCTTAATTAGGTTGAGGAGACAAAACAACACAGCTGCCTTTAGATTAACATGCCTGTAGCCGATAAAATCTATAGCATATCTGTTCTCAGAACCAGTGCATACTCACACTAGGGTTGCACAGTAAATACCGACCTTTACAACACTGAATTTGTGAAATATTTTAATTTGAAAGTGTTCCAGAGAAAATAATGTTCAGATAAATACAGGCTGAGCTTTAAAGCAACCCCCAACTTTATCTAACATGATTAAGTCTTTTCAGGGTCATTCAAATGAGTACAAGTGTGAAATTTGACATTTACACATTTTCGCTTCATTCTTTTAAGAAACAGGGCGAAGAAAACCTCATTGGTCTTGCATGTATAAAATGCATGTTACTGAACGATAAAAAAATAATATAGGCCTGTCAGGTCCTAGAAAATTCTACAAAGATGTTAAGTACAGTAACTAATTAGAAACTGTGTCTATAAACTTTTGTAGTGTCTACAGCTTAACTGAAGTAAACAAGTGGCAGTTTTCTCCCCAAGTGCCTGGTGGATACCGTAAAACCCTTTATGCATATACATATATACAATTGCAATCAAAATTATTCAACCCCCATTGCAACTCAGGTTTATTGTCAAAATTTACGGACTTTCAGCTGTTTGCAATGAACAAGTCAAACAAAAGGAACTGAAATAGTTCAACACCAACGAATGCTTCAAGCTTTTTCCCCAAATTCAACTGAAAATGCAAATTATTTTGAAACTTCTCCAGTTTCAAAATTATCACGGGCGCGTTTAGGAGTGCACCTTAGCGCTTGTAGCCTCAACTGTTTTATTAGTCATTGTCAGACAGTGTTTGATAACTAAAATATCCTTCTCTCTCTCTCTCTCTCTCTCTCTCTCTTTGCCAGTATCAGCCAGAGGAGGATGTCCTCCATGAGTTTTTAATTTAATTGTTTTTTTGTTGTTTTTTTTTAAACCACAAAGTGGTATCAACTTTGGTATCGAGTTTCGTGTACTTTTGGTGGTATCGGTACCAACTACTAGATTTTTGGCATCGTGACAGCCCTTATATATATATGTACACACACACACACACACACACACACATACACACATACACACACAAGCTTGGAGGCACAACACAATGATCATGCTTTATTAATATGTGGCCACATCCATTTTTTGTTTGTTTGTTTGTTCGCATTACTAAGTGGAAGATATAGTGTACTTATCTCGTTCTGATGCCTTAGTAAGTCATGTCTATGCTTTAGGATCCCGTATTCATGTGTTAATAAACTGTTGCCATGAGGAGGAAACTAGGATTCAGCTTCACAGTAAAATTACACAGTAAAAAACAAGGCCAGATCCTACAAGGAACACTTTAGTCACTAAAAGTCCAGGTTTAGTGCATATAGATCACTATAATGGCGATGACTCCTGCACCTAAATATAGCTAAACATTAACAGGAGAGCTCATTTATCAGCTCTACGCTCTGTCATGTGAAGTGCTTCTGCCTTGTCACACCCACTCTTCCTCATGGTGCTGAGAAGCGAGAGGATGGAGGAGAGACGAAGAGAGAGCTGAGCACGTGCATCTTCAGCAGAGTCAGAGGCTCTGAGCCTATGAGGAAATGGCAGGGTGGGGGTGGGGAGGACGGAGAAAATTCGACCGCAGTCAGCCCTATTGGAAATGGGCGAGGCACAACATAACAGTGTATGTGTACTACCAATTCAAATCAGACGGTCAAAAAATTATTCAATGTGCAGTAACAAGTCCTCACTAACAAATAGGTGATACTGTAGCTAAAACCAAATTTTATATTTTGTTACACCAGCCAACATTACACCAGTCTTAATTGAGTATGCCCACATTTGAGCTATAACAGATGCGTAGCAGCTTGTTACTAAGCAAACTATCCAATTACCCATAGTTATCTTGCTAATGCCTGCCAACAGCATTACAAACTAAATTTGAGAACACATTCAGTGACGCAGCTTGCAAAGTCATACTGGCTGCTGAATACAACATCACAGTCACTTTACATCAGGTGGCATTAAAAATAATAAATAATGAAAACCATAATATATTCCACAAATACAACCCCAATTCCAAAATGTTGGGACAGTATGGAAAATAAATAAATAAAAATAAATAAATAAATAAATAAATAAATAAATAAATAAAACAGCCATTTGAAAATTTAATTCACCCTATACTATATTGAAAACGCATTGTTAACACTTTATTTGATGTTTTACTTTATGAATCTTATTTAGTTTTGAAAATATACTCTCATTTAAAATCTCATGACTACAACACACTCCAAAAAAGTTGGGACAGTTGGCTGTTTACCACTGTGTAACATCACCTTTTCTTTTAATAACACTTATTAAGCGTTTGGGCGCTGAGTGAAGACACCAGTTGGTTAAGTTTAGCAAGTGGAATTTTCCCCCATTCATCCATTATGCATTTCTTCAGCTGCGCAACTGTACGGGGCCTTTGTTGCCTTATTTTGCGCTTCATAAAGCGCAACACATTCTCAATCGGAGACAAGTCAGGACTGCAGGCAGGCCATGCTAGCGCCCGCACTCTCTGCTTACGCAACCATGCGCTTGTAATCTGTTGTCCTGATCTGGATGGCAGCATATGTTGCTCCAAAATGTGTACTTAACTTTCTGCATTAATGGTGCCCTCACAGATGTGCAAGTTACCTATGCCATGGGCACTGACACACCCCCATACCATGATAGACGCTGGCTTTTGGACCTGACACTGATAACAGCTTGGATGGTCCTTTTCCTCTTTGGCCCGGAGAACACGATGGCTGTTTTGTCCAAAAAATATTTGAAATGTTGACTCGTCCAACCACAAAACACGATTCCACTGTGCTACTGTCCATCTCAGATGCCCAGGGAAGTCGGAGGCGCTTCTGGACAGTGTTGATGTTTGACTTCTGCTTTGCATAGTAAAGCCTTCACTTGCGTCTGTAGATGCAGCAGCGAATGGTGTTGTCTGACAAAGGTTTACCGAAGTATTCCCGAACCCATGTCAGGATATCAATTACAGACTCATGACGGTTTTTAAGACAGTGACGTCTGAGGGATCGGAGATCACGCACATTCAGAAGTGGTTTTCAGCCTTGCCTTTTACGCACCGAGATTTGAAAGGATTCCTTGAATTTTTAATTATATTGTGCACTGTAGAAGGTGAAACGCCCCAAATCCTACCGATTTGTCTTTGGGGAATGTTATTCTTAAAGTGCTGGATTATTCACTGATGCATCTGTTGGCAGATTGTTGAGCCTCGACCCATCCTTGCTCTAGAAGGACTAGGCCTTTTATGGAGGCTCCTTATATACTATCATTAGACGATTACCTCACCTGTTTCACATCACCTTATTTCAACTTGTCACATCGCTACTAGTCCTAAATTTCCCCTGTCCCAACTTTTTTGGGACGTGTTGCATGCATCAATTTCAAAATAAACATTTATCTTCAAAAAAAAACTATGCAGCTGATTAGGTAAAACATCAAATACCTTGTCTTTATATGCTTTTTCGTTTAAATACAAGTCAAAGTACATTTACACATCACTCCTAGGGATGGGCGATATGGACTTAAAACTATATCACAATATTTTCTGGTATTTATTGCGATAACGATATCAGTGACGATATAAATATATACCATTCACCACTGTTTTTGGCTACAAGTGACAGCTGCACGCAGTCTTGAGAGCCCCCGAAACACAAACCTTTATCTAAAAGTAAAACTGATTTTCTGTAAGCAAACCAGTTCCAGATTGTAGAGGTAGCTTCTCATTTAGCGATAAACTCCTCCTCAGCTTCACGTCCACCTTCCGCCGTACTTGTTTTCACTGCGAATGGGTTGCACACCGTCACACACAGAAATATGTCATCAACTAGGCTTTATCGTCATTATTGTGGGAAGACTAATTCTTCTTGTGGGGAGAATTTCTACCAGTATATCGCACACGATAAGATCTCCTCTTTGTTTTTATTAGCATTTTCCATACAGTCCCAAGCTTTTCGGAATTGGTGTTGTATATAAATGAGTAAGGACTAGAGATGCACGATACTGGTGTCGATATTGAAACGTATTGACGTATCAGCCGATCCTGATAACAATCCTATACTAAAGTTTAAAATGAGTGATTTTTAAATGAAACACTTCACTTCGATGGTGCCCTGTGGTTCTCTATAACACTACAGGAAGAAATACACAGCCATCAACATCACTTATACAAAACTGTTCAGGTGGCTGTAATTATCTTGTTACCTACTCTATGTACTACGCACTCTATAGGTTACGTTGTGCTACAGGCAATTTTGGCTAGATTTGTTACACTATAGAACTGGATTCATTCTTTTTTCCCAACATTTTTCTGCTGATATTGGGCCAATATCAGCAGAAAATATCAATAATAATAATAATAATAATCATTCTTGTGTTGGGAGAGGACAATTCCATCCGTCCTTCCCAGCACTCTCTAAAGCCATCTAAAAGCAGGCTTAGTATAAACATGCCAGATCAGACACATAAATGGTTGACTTAGCTAACCAACAACAATGCTCACAAAATGGCTAGAATTTGACTTTGTGCCTTCTTGGGCATAAATTTTATTTTATGGTCTTAAATGTACACCTGGAAAGTCTAACAGACTAGGTGGAAGCGCTGTTGTTTTGTTCCACAGTATAAAATGCAACATAATTCAATAGCAACTCAATAAGAAAACACAGATGCACTGCTAGGGTTCAAAAGCCCCATGAATTTGTGCACATGAGTCCAGAGCATGCAGACTGACTAAATCTGCCTGATGACTAAATCGTCACCACCCTGCTTATGTCCCGAGGCTTTTAGACATGCAACTGTTGACCTCATCATCCTCCCCTTTGCCCTCTTATAATCATAAAATCATGAAAACACACTCACCAATCTCCATCTCAATGAAGTTGGCTTCCTCAGGGAGGGCTCGAGGGAGCACGCCTGGGTCACTGAAGCTCGTCCTTAGCAGCATAGCCATGACAAACAAGAAGAGAACCACGGCAAAGACCGGGATAGCTGCAGAAAGATGGACCGCCAGGTATGGGCACCTGCAAGGGTCAAAACACAAACACTGTGATCTTGTATCTTTCCCCCATGTGATTTGAGTTAATACAGTTTATACACAGATTCGATGTTGGAACATGCTGGAGAATCAAAATATGACCTCAGATACACTGAACACACAACAGGAAGCCTTCTAGGCTCAACAATTCTGCAAAAGTAAATAGAGGAAATGTGTATTGTTTATCTTATGAGATCAAATAAAACTGCACACAGTGTCTGTATTTCCCCCCCACCTCATGGAACCTTTTTAAAGTAGTAAAACTGCTAAAGGCTAGAAAACAAACAGAATACTACCTGGGCCAGCATTTCCAAGGCACTTTGCAGTGACAACAGAGCATTAGATACAGCTCCATATCCTCAGGTAAAAATACTGACACCTCTAATCCAAAATGCTTTGTGAAACATGGCTAATTTAATATTCAGCTAATCTGTCCTTATCACATATATTTGTTTCCATCTGTACCTGTCATTTTTTATATTTAATACATTTAAAAATACACATGGACAGTAATATACTGAATCAGCTCATTCTGATATATGTTATGTTGCTCCGTCTACAAAATGGTAAGGCCAAGGGTGTCTGTTCACACAAAAAGAAGCATTTTGAATACTACAGTTGTCACAGTATATATAGAGCTACTCAGGATAAAATTTTGATCTTTAGAATTCTAAGATTCTTAGAAATCCAGAAACTTACCCCTAAACTTAGGCCTAAGAATAAGAGTAATGTAAAAAAAAAATCTTAATAGTATGAGAAATGAGTATCTAGGAGCACTTCGGGGGTTCCTCAAACTGTTAAGCTTAGTGAAAGATGCAAACACTGAGAGAAACAGCACATGCGCATACATCTTCAGTTAGTGTTAATAAATATGTAGGCTACAGCAGCAATTCATTGACGATGCAGAGTTTACAAAGATGTACTGGATCAATCACATGGTTGTCCTTTGTTAATCACAGATTTCATTTATCAAATACAATGCAAACAACACAATATTGTCATGCATTGATGCATGGAATATGGAATATAAACATAAATAAACACACATTTCAGTTCTTAGCTAGAATTCTTGCCTTTACTCGGATGATAATCACATAACATAAGAAACAGTATTATTAGATTTAGCTCTTTCGGGGCACTGGGTCTTGACATAAACTAAATGTAATGGGTTTTAATACAGTCTCCAATTATATGTGGAAAGAACAGATCATATTTTGATATTTATTTATGGTATTTAGTTAGCACATACAATATTTTCTCACACTCATCTATAGTTGGGGTGTAAAGATCCATCAATATGCATTGATGTATTGATCAAATAACCATCCGATGTACCTATGCAATGCGTAAACATCAGTGCGTGTATGACTTTTAAGCTGGACCTTTGCCACAACATAGTACAATCAGCGATCAAGAAAAAAAATTCTCTTTAGTTAGATACAAATCATGGGTGTGTAAAAGTGTGTTGTTACTGAAGCACTAAACATTTATGTGAAATTCTACACAATAACTCCTACCATGGTGTAGGAAAGGGTTGGGGGGGTTTTCCAGCTTTGTTTTGCTGAGTGTGAAAATGTCAAATCTTTATATTTCAAATGTCAAAGTTTAAGTTCATCATTGGTCCTTATTTGCACTGAAATATATAACATTTCATAAGGAAGAAAGCTCCAATACATTTTCCAGAATATATTTTGGTTGCATCTGTGAATTAATAGAAACATTACTGATTGTGGGAAATAGACACACTCAATCGCATTGACTCTATTGCATTTTTGCTGCTAATGTATTTATAAAAACATCATATTCAATTTCTTGTCACTATTCTACACTTTACCTGGCTGCTACTGCAATAACTGCTATGTCCATAGTTGGTATAAGTTGATCTGCTGAATACTAAGTCATACCATGTAATGTTTATATTTATACCATTTTTAAATTACATTGTTACTCTTTGGCACCTATCTTTTGCACTACCGGTTATATCAGACACTTCCACACTAAACTGTGTACTGGTTGGCATTACATTGTCACTTACTGAGCCTACTGTCCTGTTTTAATAGTATTGTATTGTCCTGTGTTGTTAGCATGTGAACTTTATGTAAACGTGTGGAGATCTTATTTAGTTCCGTGTCGTCTCATGTGGTTAGCGTGTTGTTTTATGTAGCACCATGGTCCTGGAGGAACGTTGTTTCGTTTCACTGTGTACTGTACCAGCTGTGTATGTTTGAAATGACAATAAAGTGAACTTGATCGATCAAATCGAAAACGCATCGTGGTAGTCATTGAGGTATCGGCAAATATTCAATCGGTGGCTAAAAGAATCTAGATTAGATCATATCGTCATGAGACTTGCGATTTACACACCTAATCTATAGTGGGCAAAACAGTTAGATATGAGGCATTAATCACTTCTATCATGTACTGGCAAACCATTTTTATATATCGAATAGTCAGGTTGAACCATAATCTACCCTTATTCTTATTCTACTCTTCTTGTTTCTATTCTTATTCCTTATTCCACCTTTAACCTTTCTTGCTTTCTTCCACCAGCATTTCAGTCAGACCTCATACAAACTTGCTCATGTTGGCTGAGTTGCATGGGAGGAATTTTTAATACCTTTTGCATACTGTATGTGTGTGCGTGTGTGTGTGTTCTCTGCCTGTCTTCATCAGCAAAGAAGAAATTGACCAATTCTCTCTCCTTTTTGCCAGTCTTTTCCTCAAGTTGAGGGGATGAAACCTGTTTTCTTCATCTGCGCACTTGCCACTGGAGCCATTGAGCGTGTGTCAACCATCCGAGTCAAAGTAGCACACACAACTTAAGTCATCCATGGACAAAATAAAACGTTCAGCTTAGGGTTAGCCTATTTCAATACAGCTTTGACAGTCTCTGACATTATAGAATTGAACCTTTCCCCACATTGTAGCGCTGAAAATGTATGGAACTACAAATCCATGTCAAACCAGTGGAGATTTCAAGCAGCTCTACTAGGTATTAGGCCTATACTTTAGCAACAAAATGTGGGGAAGATGGCATCCTCCTTTGCAGCAGACAAACAGTGCCACTCTTTAGTCATAGCTAAGAGTGAGTCAGAGTTTAGGATAGTAAATGTTAAGGCCAAGTCTTAGACAGAAGAATCTGGGCAGATCCCATCATTTTTGTGGGCAACTTGGGTGCTCTAAAACTACTTCCTCAGGCTCAGTACAGAATATCCACTGCACTGAGCTATTAATAGAGGAGGCTTGAGTCTCCTCCCACTCAGCTGCATGTGGAGCGCTTCTGCACTACTAATGTATGGGCTATATATCGTTGTTGCCGTCCTTGCACTGTGACAAATACATCAGCTTCAAATGCATTGGGAGTGGCCACCTAACTGCATAGATTTAACATAGATCCACCCTGATGTAACTGCACAAACAATGTGAAGGCTGACCATTTAAAGTCACACCAGACCATAAACCTTTGCAGCACGTTTCATCAATCCAATCGGAGCGCTGGCAGCCACTTCCATGCTGTGACGTTACGTTGCTGGGCAGGTTGCCTTTTTTCGGCTGCTCTCTGACATGGTGCCAAGTCCAGTAGATCAATTCTGCTGGGTTTCAACACAGCAACAGAGCAATAGGGAGAGAATAGCAAACCCATTATCATAATTTCCCAACAGACAAGTGGAAATGAGTTGAACAACAAGTTGTCCTGAAACTGGGTAGACAAGTGTGGTGCATCAGCATAAACGATGTCTCAACCAGTGGGACAGGTATGGTCTGTTTGGCTGGTGTTGCCTTGTCACCAGGAATGAATTTAAGGGGCAGGGAAAAAAAACAATATATCTAACAAAACACTCTACTGCCATAAGCCAGCATGCAAAGAAAGGGATGACTGTGTGTGTGTGTG
Organism: Ictalurus furcatus; assembly: GCF_023375685.1. NCBI lineage: Eukaryota > Metazoa > Chordata > Actinopteri > Siluriformes > Ictaluridae > Ictalurus > Ictalurus furcatus. Next base: position 7,920,406 of record NC_071262.1, read on the forward strand.
TGTGTGTGTGTGTGTGTGTGTGTGTGAGAGGCTTTCTGCTATATCATCCTCCTCCTGATGACTACCCTATGCATCTCAGACTAACTTCATCATTACTTCCCATCACAGCTCAAAGCTTCCTGCACTATCACACTGCAGTGCATATGATCTCTGTTCTACTAATCAATAAAAATAAAAAAAAAACTATTAACTATTAGATTAGAACTTCGTTTTTTCTCCACCCTAACCTGAATTACAGTCAACCCTGATAGCCATCTCATGCTGCTTTTAAAGCTACTGTACATACACATGATGCACTAGATTACTAGGATCTCACTGACAATTCTGTCTTGTCCCTGAACTGCAGTGCCACATAAACGTGCTTTCATTCCTAAATCACAGTACAGTGGAATAGATTTGTTGACTGTTGTCATACACAATAATAATAATAATAATAATAATAATAATAACGAATTAACATAAAACTCCTTATCACAGCTTTCCACCAGCACAGTCAGGTCACTTGTCTCCTTGTTAGTGATGCCTTTCTTTCTCTAGCTGCGCTTTTTAAGCCAATAGATTTGACTTAGGGTGTGTACATGTATAAATATACACACACATACATGTATGGTGTGATGGTGCACAGAGAGAGAGAGAGAGAGAGAGAGAGAGAAGGGAAGTAAGGCAATCAATACTACTGCATTATCACGCTAGCCTCTGGGTGGTTCAGTACAGATGCTTGGGGTGGGGGTACTTAGCCTTCATTACTAAAAGCCTTCTAGAGGAGCATCCGCTACTCCCACTAGGGAGCAGAGGAAGGGTGGGCAGGGAAATGGCTGTTTGACGTACAAAGACTGAGTAAGATTCTTAAGCATAGGGCACATACAATGGGTAATTAAAGAGACAGGCAACATCAGCCTACTATCAATAAAACTATAAAATTAAGAGTAAAAGGACAATATTCAGTCTGCATATTGCTAAAATGACATTTTTACAGCAATCACTTAGGTTATAGACAGTTTAATGGGTTTCAAAAATACCAAAAATACATAGTGTGAGAAATATGGCAAAAAATTATGTTATTCGTATTATTATATGTACCGTAATTAGCCTAAATATCCTTTCAATCTCCTGTCCGTCAACCAAACTTCTCTTCAAAGCCCAACCCTCCAAAGACACGCACACACAGTGCAACATACTGGAGCAGCAGGCCTTCTGTTCAGTGCAAACAGTTATACACCCCGATTTCATATTGAGAAACTTAGCACTGCATACACTGATTGAATTTGTAGAACTTACCCATTGCTATGCCCCACTTAGTTTTGGTTAAGGTTGTAATGTTCAACAAGCTTTGGAGTCCAGAATGCCAAATATGAAGCATTTAAATAAAAGTGGTAGAAAAATGATCAAGTGGAACAAGGTGGAACAATGTTCAGTATGCATTTTGAAAGCTATATCCTATAAGCAATAAAACTAAAGCACGTAGCATAATTGTGCAGCAGGTAGTGTAAGTGTATCACAGCTCCAGGGTTCTGGGTTTCAACCCTGAGCTCAGGTTACTGCAGAATTTTGTGTGGGTTTCCTCCAGGTTCTCCAGATCTACCTTTCCTTCCAGTAATCCCTAGCAATCCAGGTGGAAGATATAGAAATAAAAGGGCAGCATTTTCCTACAGTGCAGGGAGGCAGTTCAATGATAACACTTTAAGAGTTAACCCCCCTACTAGCTCTTGATAAATATTGCCAGTGTCAGCTAGCCAACATTGAATAGTCTGTTGCCATTCTCCATTTCATACTTGTAATCATTTTAATAATAATAATAATAATAATAATAATAATAACGTTATTGTACTTTAGCTTTACATGGCCCTAACCAGCATGTTAACAAAAACAAAGAAATGCTTAGTTAGCCATGCTAGCTAACATATTTTAGAGCAGACGTTTGTGTTGCATGTGATTTTTGACAGGCATAAACTGGCAATGTTAAGTCCAGTTCCTACACCTCTCCTCTTATGCTCCCCCCACACATGCACACACAAAGAGACACACACATACTGTAGTGGAAAATTATAAGGTCTTGTAAGATTATTTAGAGTTTCCAATTAGCTTATAGTACAAGCAGTTGAATTAGCTAGCTAACTATATGATTTGCAGCATAATGATGCACTCTGGTAGGATCATTTTTGGAAGGATACCAGATTACACCAAAACCTACCAAGCAAAATAATGATATGTTCAGACGCAAAGCAAGTTCTGAGTCGGTTTTCAAGCCCTTGAAATCTCGCAGGTCTTTACGGTGGGCAACTAACCATTGTTACTTCTTTTCTTCACTTTTGTTTGGTCCCACACCATTTCTTGATGCTGTCTTTTCAGCTCCACTTATTTCATTTTCTTGGTGTCATGAGCTACTGCCAGCAAAAACTACTGGTCAAGTTCCAGGCCACTGCATCCACAAGATTCATCAATAACTCTGAATCCTACGCTGATCTCTTACGATACCATGCTAGTGATTCACCTGCTGTTTAATTTCTAGCATATTCTAGTTTGCAGACACACAAACTAATAATAATAACAACAACCACCACACAGGGAAGTCAAAGCCAAAGTTAGAGAGAAAAGTTCTTCTCAAGGCTTCTACTTTAGTGAGAGCAATTGGCCAAAATGTTTGCAGATTTAATATAATATATTCATTCCATTCAGTGGTTAACAATAATACCTGACATGATTATGGTTGCAATAACACAGTGATTCCTGCAAGAGTTAAGTAACGTTTTGTGATTCATACATTATATGAGAAAGTTCCTCACAATACAGCAGGCAGGTCTTCCAGAATTTTCCAATCTGAGAAATTTACGCAAAATCAGGAAACTCTGCAATATTCAGCGGAGCTTGCGATTTTCCGAAGAGTTGGGCCAAGATGTATCATGTCACATCATAACAAAGCACATTTAGTCAAAGCGCTCCTCAATTCATGCGCATCGAACATGAGTACAGCTAAAAGGTCTCATTTACCAACAAACGTCACTGTGGAAGAACATGCTAAACAATTTCGTGCAACTGCAATTTTGCCAATTCAAGTATTTTTTTGATCACATTTTGAAAAAACCCGCAGCAAAATCAAGCATTTTTGGCCACAACAATCACAAAAAATCCTGTGCGGACTGAGCAACGCATGACTCCTTGTATCGTATTTATGAGCCCAAATAGCAGATATGCCTAAAACATAACTGCAATATATTTCTTAATAATGAACTGTTTCTGATATTAAATATGTACTACAAAAACTACTACTAACTACTAAAGACTTTTTCTTTTTCCAAAGACTTCTATTCTGATCTTAGTATACATGTGTAAATTAAAAATGTTGTCCTAGTAGACATTGTGATCTTTAATAAAGATCTTTGCCACTGTAATACTTTAATATGTGTTATAAAAAAAAAGCCCATTTAAGTGATAAAGGCACAATGCACCTCACAACAGATACAAAGGACATCAGTGCACTGTGTAACTAAAGTGTGTATTCACTTTAAAGTCTTTCTGCAGTCCAGTCTCTAACAGAAAGGAGAGCTCTCCATGACAAAATTAAGTGAATTTCTTTGATCATCCCCCTTTATTATATGAGGGGTTTTTGTTTTTTTAGAAAACCTAAAGTGAAAATTGAAACTGGTATTGGTGTAGCTTAGGTGTCACTGAGAAGGAGAAGATGCTTAATCAATGCTTAATCCTTAATAAAGAGTTTAGTTCTTCAGGAATTAAATTATTTACAGAGCAAATGATTTACATAGAACAAGGGTTGAGGACCAACCAGGAATAAACTCATGGTAATTATGTGAAACACAGTATCTTAGATTTTAGAGAGAAGTAAACAAAAAGGCCTTTGGTATGCTTTAGCCATAGCAGAACTGGCAGTAAAGCTTACACTGCTTTATAGCAAGTCAAATCTACCATGAAAGTGAAGAAAGTGCACCTGTCTCACACAAGTGGCTACTTATAACACAACGGGAGTAAAGTATAGTGCAGTCCAAACATTTCAATCAAATGCTCTTGCATTTGCACACAAATACAGTGTAGTGACAGTATGCCAGTACAACTCGATTTTGTCAACCACTATAGATTTTCATATACTGTTTCTATAATGAATTACAAAACTTCAGTGGATATATTTGTGCTCCAGAACTACTGCAATTATAGCCATAGGGAGTGCAAAGAGCAAACATCCCTGTGGTTTATGAAGGGTTACATTTTCAGCATTTAGTGTTGAGTGGCCAACAGGAACAGGTAGACAATGGAATTGATATGATCATTTGATATATTTGAGAAATATGCTTAACGGATATCCAAGTTCCACCCCGACAGATAAAGACTGTGTATGTGGTTTGTGAAAGTAAGAAACATAATTTTGTTCTACCATGTCACCCCTTGAATTATTATAATTCATATCCTCTTGTTGATCAATAGAACCATTTAAAAAACAATTACCTAAAAACTAACATTCAGGGAGAGAGAGCTCATAATTTTTTTTTTTTTAATTTTTCAAAGCTATCTTCTGTAAAAATCAATTTTTGGTCTACTTGGTCTAAAGGGTATCACTGCTGGTTGGAAAAGGAAGTATTTCGCCTGAATTTCTTCCCCAGAAGTACAGCTTGATACAAATGTCCTGCAATGGAGGGATAATCACCTCCAATGGCCTAAATTATTTCACACAGACATGCCCTATTCACTGCAAAACTCAACACTGCACCAAATAACAAGTTCAATACGAGTAGATAGAGGAAAAGAATGGCCATAGAGAAATGCACTGCAGTTTGAGGGACAGTCAGACTGATACTTCTGCTGTGGGGAGCAAAAGAATGACAAGTATATTGAGTAACAGGATCATGGATACTAATGAACCTTCACAAGTATATACAAGAGCACATATTTTAGAATGTGATTATGTTTTCTATCTAAGAGAAGAAGCAGAGAGAAACCGAAAGACTAATTGGTGCTTTGCTCTTCAATCTGTCCCAATGGGCTGCTTTGCTATGGAATATCCCAGGCACATAACCCAGTCTGATGGGAAATGGCCTAGCTGGGTTCAGGAACAGACAAAATCACGCTGGCACACTTAGCTTAAAATTCTTAGTTTGGACTTTTTCTGTGATAAAGATTAAATTCCATTAAGATTATGACTAAGGTCAGCTAATTTAAGCAGCTGGAAGCATTTTATTGGAATATGTTCTTGCTTTCAGCTGCTGTCAACCTAGGAAAAAGTAATGCTGATGGGCAATGGTATCCACCCAGCGCTTCTTGGACCTTATCCAACCCACTCACAAGGACATCAACTGTCTGTTCACAAGTCTCCATCTCTGTTAACTCAAAGACAAATACTACCTAAACCAATAAGTCAAACAAAAATAGATGTGTACTAAGTTTAAAAATGCTCAAATTAGACTGTTGGCCTGAATGAACTCCTGCAAGTCCAAAACCTTAATACTGATTTCACATATGACAAATGGTCAGCATAGTCATCATCGCCAACAACTGACCATAACATTCATCAGCAACAAAAAGCAAGAGTAGATGTTACAAATGTTAAAAATGTCAATTTTGAATGGCCAAATGAATCTATAAGTGCTTCTTAGGCTTTACATAGTTTCCAAAAAAAAAAACTTGTGTTTATTCTATTTACAATGTGCTAAACCTATTTTTTGCCCTCTATCTATTACTATTAGTCCACCATAAGGATCCAGCACATTTGACTCAGGTAGCTAGATAATCAAGTGTCTCAAATTACACTTCTGCTCTGTGGGTTAATTTCCATGTTATCTCTCCCTATGAGGAATAGTTAACAGCAGCTCAAGTGTGAACACTGTGTACGGTAAACACCCCATCAGCCATCAGCAAATCCCACCTGAAGCATGGTCGTAAGCTATATAAGCTTCATCACAGACACAGAGTATACAACCATTTCCTGTATACTGCGGAACAATCACAGTAATAGATTAATATTCTCATTTTGGCACTCTTTTAGCTTGTCATGAAAATCTCTAGTTCGGTTAGAATATAGGCATGCACATTCAAATCTCAGCAAGATTCTTTTCTCAAATACATCTCAAATGTGTGTGTCTCTATAGGGGGGTAGTTTGAACCGCAAGTCAGGACAACATAATGGAAGTCCTTGACCATATCATTTCATAAGTGTTGCAGACTGCTCAAGAGCAACTTCTAGCAAGCCCTTAAACACTGGTTGGGTTAACTATTGTACAGGCATAGAAGATTGAATGATGATGCTAGTGGAGGTAAGGCTATTAATAGAACCCAAAATACTTGCAGGTCTTCTTAAGGTCTAACATTGCTGTGGACATAGGTATGGACCAAATATACTCAATACAGAGTATCACCATTGCGGTCAATACTGGTCTTACCACTGGACTGGTATCAGAATAGGTCGGATATTTTCTAAATCAATCCACTGACGCATTTTTTCCATGAAATTATGTTACGTTGCCTGACACAACACCCTGCTTGCACATAAACACAGGAGACATTTTTGATTAAATCACCCCACCGTCATGCATCTAAGGTTACACATAACTTGATACCAGAAGCTTGTGTAGAATTTATAGGATAACATTATCGGATCAGAGCTCCGAGATCAGTACATCAGTGTTAGGTCGGTTGCATCTGTGGTCTTAAGAGCAGCCTGATGTCTAGTAATCCAGAAGCTAATGAATGCCACATGCATACATTTGCATCTGTCCAAGTGGGAAAAACTAACAGATGCTACACAATGCACAACACCTCTCAGAAGGCCATAGGTTGGGAATAAACTTGTTTCTAGTGGAATAAGGGAACACAAAGGAAGCAACATCACAGGCCTTGGTGTTGATTTTATTGTAATGCATATGTAGCAACCAGACTTGTTCAAGAAACTCAGATTAGGCCACACCATGCTTAATCTCTAACACACAGAGGAGGGGGTCTTTTGGGTGATAACTTACTCGAATGCGAAGAAGAGAGAGCAGGTCCCCATGATGAGAAAGAGTGTGAGGTAAAACACTCCCTTCTGTCTTGCCATCATCACACGGCCATCACAGCAGAAAGTGTTCTTTCCTGGCAGCTTTTCCCATTTTCTGGTAGATTTTTTCGGAATCATGACCGCCGACATGATGATACTTTTATTTCAGAGCAATGATTTGGAGATTCTGGGGTCACGTGTGTTTCTCACTAATCACTGCGGCGCGCGAGTGTAATAGGACTCAGTCACTGTAAAGGAAACAAAGCCGACATACAGGACACACGATTAAACAATGTGGAAGTTTTTTTTTTTCTCCCAAATCCAAATCTGGTCGTGGATTCACATGTTCAGAAGGCTGTTGGACATCCGAACAGATGCTTCTTAGTCGGCCAGGCTGTAGGCTGTGTGTATACTGTACCTGCCGATCTATGAGTCTCCAGTGGAGTGTTAATGGTTTCTAACACAGTCCTGTTCCAGAGACGCAGAATTCCCGTGCCATGTCCAACCGCATAACCGTGCAGCACTCAGCCTGAAGAAAGCATCCAAAATAAGGGGGAAATCTCGTTCAGAATCGGTTCAGGTTGAAAACGAAAACTGTACTAATTCAAGCGGATACTGTAGCCTCAGCTGGAGACTGGACCTTGACCGACTGACATTCATGTCATGTCATTTAGTAGCGCAGTAAACAGGCGTTATCCCATACACATACATTTACACGCACAGACCGGCTCTTTTTCTTTCCTGGGACGTGGAACAGTCTCCAGAAACAATGTTTCGGTTTTGCAAAATAATAATAATAATAATAATAATAATAATAATAATAATAAATGACAAATTGCTGTGTACTCGCAGAATTTTCCTCGCGAGACGGAAAGCTGGATTGTGAATGGGAGCAGGAAACACGCCTAGATTGAACCGACTCATCTTAAAGGGCCAGTGCTGTACCGAGCATCCAGGAACAAAGGAAATCTATTTAATTTCCATCCTGACAGAGAGCCGTATTCAAAACAGCAACAGAATTTTGCCTATTAGGTAATACCATCTAGTCCCTCTACTGTTGTTGTTTTGGGGTGTGTGTTTTCTTTTACCAATATGAGATAAACAGTGCTTCATTCACAATAATCGTATTCTTAGGGGGTTCGATTCCTGCCACCGCCCTGTGTTTGTGGAGTTTGCATGTTCTCTCTGTGCTTCGGGGGTTTCCTCCGGGTACTCTGGTTTCCTCCCCCAGTCTAAAGACATGCAGCGTAGGTTTAGAGATTAGCATCTCTAAATTGTGTGTGAGTGTGTGTGTGTGATTGTGCACTGTGATGAGTTGGCACCCCGTGCAGGGTGTCCCCCGCCTTGTGCCCCGAGTTCCCTAGGACAGGGGTTCCCAAACTTTTACAGGGCAAGGCCCCCCAAATGGCATTAACATTTGGCCGAGGCCCTCCTTTTGCAAGATGTCTTTAAAACACATTAAAAATACAGACTTCTGAATATATCCCCCTTTTTTATTAATAATTACATCTTACATCTTTACATTACATTACAATAGGAATTGTGTGTGTGTGTGTGTGTGTGTGGTTGTCTGAGAGTGAGAAAGAGAAAATCATGTATTTATTTATTTTTCACACCAAATTGTTGAGGCCCCCCGGGCGCCCCCTGGCGCCCCCCACTTTGAAAACCACTGCCCTAGGATAGATGCCAGGTTTCCCTTAGATTTAGATTTATATAGCGCTTTTCTAGGCACTCAAAGCACTTTATGTTGTATAGGGGGGAAATCTCCTCAACCACCACTAGTGTGTAGCATCCACCTGGATGATGTGACGGCTGACATAGAGCGCCAGAACGCCCACCACACACCAGCTATTGGTGAAGAGGAGAGGAGAGTGATGTAGCCAATTCAGGGAAGGAGATTATTAGGGAGGCATCCCATGACCCTGTGTAGGATAAGCGGTACAGAAAATAGATGGATAGATGGGTGAGAGAAAATAATCTGTTGTGTTAGATGCTATACCACAGAAGATGTTGATTCATTTTCTATAACAGCATGGCTCTGACAGTACAGGGTGTCCTAAAATTTTTCATACATAGGGGGAAATGAACACTTTTTAGCAAAATGTCTTTTTCAGTATTTTTTTTTTTCCAGATAGCCTTTAAGAACGTTTTGAAATCATTCTCATGGCTGGATCAGGAAGCTGTCACAAGGTTGAGATGGACTTTAACAGGAAGCACATCGCACACAACACGGTTACCAAACTCATTAGCAAATTCAAAAAGACTGGAAGTGTTGCGGACCAACCAAGAAGTGGACGTCCACCAATATCCACTGACGAAGGCACAACCAACATGGTGCTGGCAGACATAGTCCCCTATGTATGGAGACTTTTGGGACACACTGTAGTTCCGGCTGCGAGGCAAACGAGGATGGGTTCCCTTTTGAGTCTCAAGGTTTCGTCCTCATATCGTCTCAGGGAGTTTTTCCTTGTCACCGTCGCCTCTGGGTTGCTCATTAGGGATAAATACATACATTTCAAATCTATATCTTGAATTTATATATTTCTGTAAAGCTGCTTTGGGACAATGTCCATTGTTAAAAGTGCTATACAAATGAACTGAATTGAATTGAAATTCAGGTATACTATATTAATATGCTCATTCTAATACGTCATAGATTCCAAACTCCTGTTCCTGCACATTTCCGTGTCTTCCCTTCTCTGATATAGCCACTTCAAATAAAGAAGGGCTGTTAAATCAGGTGAGTAGTTGAATTGGGTGTGTTGGGAGCAGGGTTATTACCAAAATGTGCAGGACATTGGGTACTCCATGACCAGGGTTGAAAACTTGTCGTTTCTGTAGTAAAAATGTACACAGGAACCTATATGGCAGACTCGCCATATAATCTAAGGCTAGTAATTAATAGAAAACATGTTCTTTAACAAAGAAAAACATATCATCATTGCTACAGCTTTCAGTAAGGAGACATTTATTTAATATTGATGGAGTCTCAGGTGTCAGCGCTTCATTTTGTTGAGTAAGTTTCCCCCATGGGAGAGTCTTCAGAACCCTGGACTTGGCACTTTCTATTTTCTCCGTTACAAGCTTCAATTAACTTTAAAGCGATAAAAAAAAAAAATTAAAAAAAAGAGAACCTGGAGGGAACAACTGTTTAATAGCTGCTATAAAAATAAGTGATAACAGGAAATAACTTATATAATCTTGCAGATGTTCTACAATATTAAATGTTATTACAAATTGTTCAAAATTTATGATGTGTTGTGAATTCACACTTACTGTGGTTTAATAGTAACAAAACACTTTAGGGAATGATATTACTGGACAATAATCAACCACCCCATCATTATTTTCTTTTAACGGCACATCCCGTTATGTTTAATTCCTGGCTTCTGTAGTGATTAGGCCTGAGCACCCGTCATGGAGGTGGTTTTTATACAGCCATATGCAGATGCGTAATTATTCATGCATAAAGCACATTAGTAGGTTCATCAGATAATTTCTAATGAAGCCAAGAGAAAATTTGTCATTATTATCCTGGATTAGGCAAATGTAACTCGAATTTGTGCAGCATCATCATCACATTGTTACTTATCAACCTCTTTTCATAATGTTTTGCTGCATCTGTTTTTCTGCATCCCACTCCGTCTTGTTTTGAAAAGCAGTATGTCTGGTGTTTGCTCTTCTATTTCTTATCCTATTTCCGAAAAATCTTTTTTTGTTGGTGTATTTATTGGTTTGTTTTGTCTTTCGATAATGGCAAAGTTCACATTGTCAGACCATCTGGTTTGAATAAATAAATAAATAAATAAATAGTTAAGCTTCACTGGCATGCAGTCTGAGAAAATATAGTAAACCTGGGTGCAGTATTTCTCTTATTATTATTTTTTTTAAACCATAATGCTTGATCATATTTTAACAATGGTCAGAAGTGTGAATGTATTTTATTTCTCTGCATATTATCAGTTTTCCGTGCACTCTGCTTAGACACAAGATGCAGCTCATCAGCTACTACAGCCTTAATCATTTGGTCCAAATGGTTTAAGTATTCTTGGATATTTAAATATAAAACAGCCCAAAAATATGTGTTATGGTGTTGAAATAGCTTCATAAACAGTTTTATGCCACATGGAAAAGTACATGGGCAAAAAATCAATCACGTTACAGGGTTGAATGCAGTTTAGCAGGGTTTAAAATCATAACAGAGTTGAATGGGTGGTGGGCGGATGTGGGGGTAATCATTTTCATTTTAGTCTTACACGTCATTTCTTTCTTTCTGGCAGAAAAATGGCCTATACAGTATTATGTTAAACCTTTGATAAGTAACAAACATTTACCACATCCCGTAATATTTCCATGAAACACAAACTTTTACATTTATTTTGTATAAATTCTTTTGGATTACATAGTAAAAACATGTGAATGTATTTATTCATTTGGGTCAGTTATAGTTTAGTGATTTATTTCTTATTAGTAATATTCAGGGGGCATAAAAGACACCAAATCGTAAGAGTGGCCCATTGAGTGACTCTCCTGGTAAAACAGGCCTAAGAGAGTTAATTTGGATTAAAATATTTCTCTAAAAATGAAAATTATGCACGATTTGTCAGGAATAATACAGCCATCATAATACACTTTACGTCCAATACACACACATATGTGTATACTCCCCAGACTATTGCCACAAAGGTGGTAGCACACACTTGTATAGGATGTCTTTGTATGCTATGGCTTTACAATTTCCCTTCACTGGTACTAAGGAGCCCAAAACCTGTTCCAGAATGACAATGCCCCTGTGCACAAAGCAAGATCCATAAAGACACGGTTTGCTCAATGTGGTGGCTCAATGGTTAAAGCTCTGGGTTACTGGTAAGAAGGTCGGGAGTTCAAGCCACAGGATCGCCAAGCTGCCACTGTTGGGCCCCTGAGCAAGGCCCTTAACCCTATCTGCTCCAGGGTCGCTGTTTCATGGCTGACCCTGCGCCCTGACCCCGACATCCTAACAAGCTGGGATATGTGAAGAAAAGAATTTCACTCTGCTGTAATGTATCTGTGACATATAAAGGCTTCTTCTTCTTCTATACGCTAAGGTTGGAGTGGACGAACTCGAGCGTTCTGCACCGAGCCCTGACCTCAACCACACTGAACACCTTTGGGATAATTTGTAACGCTGACTGCTCCCAAAGCCTCCTCACCTGATATCAGTGCCTGACCTCACTAATGCTCTAGTGGCTGAATGAGCAAATCTCCACAGCCACAAAATCTAGTGGACATCCTTACCAGAAGACTGGAGGTTATTATAACAGCAACATGAGTGTAAAGGTCAGGTGTCCATAAACCTTTGGCCATATAGTGTATCTGTGTTCGTGTAGAACTGGAATGTATTCTGCTTTATTGCTTTTTGTTCTGTGTGATATTCACATTTAATCAGGACCAATTCAACAACATAATCTTGTGTCCATAAAATGATGCAAACATTCATGTATCAGCCAGTCTGATGTTTTATAATTCCGCATCAAGTATGAACAAACTCACCTTTCCGACCTGACGTATGGAAATCGTTTATGCCAGCATGCATCGACTCAAATTTGGTTTCGTTTTCGTGTGGTTTTTTAAAAATATATTGTTGCTTACCAGTAGATGGCAGCAGCGCCGTACGTTTACTGTTCGACTTCCGGTTATGTTAGGAGTTTTAGTTTGTTCTCATCTTTTTTCTTCTTTTTTTTTTTTTTTTAAACTACATAAGAATATATTATACATCAGAATATTGATGTATAATTTTTCCGAACTTGTTGTCCTATATGTTTAGTAAACTCGGCTCTCTAGTTTTTCGGCTTGTTTGAATATCTTTTGTACTGCCTATCCCATGATAGCTGGTGACGTCACTAGTGAGCTGTCATCTCTTTGCCCTACATCCGGCTGCACTGGATCACGGAATAAAAGCCACTTAATTACAGCAGTATAACTGTTACTAATGACAACAGGTAAATAAACTGTATCAAGCGGGGGGAAAAACCGGAAATCATTCAGATGTGCGTTTAGCTTTTTAGCTAACTGGGCAGCAACTTCAACAAGGGAGAGGTAACTTGTTTACATTCTTTCTTTCTTTTAAATATAACAATTGCTGATTGTAGCGGTTGTGTTGCTAGCTTGTTCTGTAACTCAGCTCACTTCGGTAGTCAACCTACCATTCCGATATTTGTAGCTCTATATACATTACTTGTCAAGTATTCTGATGACTTCGTGTTTGTATGAGCTAGCTGTGAGCTACAGTACATATCCTGAAAGTGCACACAGTATAAAGTGCTCCAGACATACACGATTTCCTTCTTGAGGCGATGCGGAAATGCTGGTGGTAGAAATTCTTTATTTTATTGATTTATTTACACTTACCTTGAATTTGTTAAAGTGCTGGGTTGTGTCTTTAAATAATAAAAGTACCGTGGAGCTACAGAGTGTATGCAGAATTTAATCTTCATTTGTATCACATGTTTTGAAGTTGTTTTTAAAGTGATGCTCTTTTGCACCAATCCTTTTGTCTTTTGTGTCTGCAGTACCATCTGGCAAAATGATGTCTGAAGGCAGTTCGTTTTTCAAGGGTATGGTCCTGGGAGGAATTTTCTGTTTGGTATTGTCACTATTTGGAACCTTTAGTCCAACAATTCCCCATCCTGCAGAAATACACCACGACCACCACCATCATCTCAAACCCCACAGCAAAGAGGATATGCAAAAGTTAAGCAAGACTCAGATGTCTCATCTCACCCAGCTGGTGCGAGTGTATTGTATGATTATGGTGACACCCAAGAGCTTGATGCACTGGGTTGCTACCAACAACACTTGGAGCAAACACTGTGATAAGTCCGTTTTCTACAGCTCTGAATCATCCAAAGTAATGGAGGCTGTTGATCAGCAGGAAAAGGACGAGTGGATTAGGCTGCGTAAAGCAATCGTGCATGCATACAAGCATGCAGATGGCCTCCGCTGGTTCTACATTGCCCAACCTACGACCTTCACCATCATTGAGAACCTTAAATATCTGGTTCTGGTTAAAGATCCCAGTCAGCCCTTTTACATTGGCCATGTGGAAAAGTCTGGTGAGCTGGAGTATGTGGAGTACAGCAGTGGCATTGTGCTTAGCTATGAGGCTGTGAAAAGACTCATTAGCATGTTTGATGATGAGGACAGGTGCCCTGAGCAAGGCTATAGCTTGTGGAAGCTGAGTGAAGAGAAGCAGCTTGCTACATGCCTGAAGTTCAGCGGAGTGTTTGCTGAAAATGGAGAAGATGGTCATGGAAAGGGGCTCTTTAACAAAAAGGGTGTGAACGAGCTCATTTCTGAAAGCATAACCCAGAACCCTGACGATGTCGTGGAGGCGTGTTGCTCTGACATGGCCATCACATACAGTGGCATGTCCCCCAGCCAGATGCAGGTCATGATGTACGGAGTTTACAGGCTGAGGGCATATGGACACAACTTTCATGACTCTTTAATGTTTTTACCTCCAAAGAACTCGGACAATGACTAATCACTAACACTGACGCTACTGCTCTGCCAAAAATGTTGTATAATGGACAGTGATAAAGCGCACATTGCGAGAGGGTCAATGGATCAATCCACGTAAACTGTTAGTTAAAAGAAATGTGGTAAAGCAATTTTTGTCAAGTAAAGTTTAATAATGCTCTTAGTTAGCATTATTCAACTTTATTATGGCTCCAAGAGAGTCACGTGCCTGTCTCAACTTAGCTTGGTGAAATGTTTCTTCTTTTCCTCTTTGACAAATTGTGGGGGATTTTTTTTAATCCAGTGATTATGCTCTGTACACACTGCAACCCTGACCAGGATGAAGCAATTACTGAAGATGAATGAATATTTTAAAAAGTATTTTTATAGCTAGGGGTAGGAAATGAATCTGCCAACAAGATCAGAAACCCAAAGACACATTACAGCATATCTTGGGCTATACTTGGGCACCTAGAAATAATCTTTATAATTGCGTTATTTCTAAATTGTTTACATTAGTCTTATACAGTAAATAATGGTGAGTGGATGAATGAGTATTAATGAAATACTATTGTCTTATTGAAGCACTATGTATGGCAGTGATTAACTTGATTTCATTGTTCCTGCACTTGGTTACATCCATAGGACCATCAGAAATCGTTTTATGTTTTAAAAGATCAAATGCTGTTTTAGCAGTGCTGAATTAGCGCTGTAATGAAGGATGATACTTTGTTATTCTGTTTAAAGCTATGTTTCTGTTTTCATGAGAATATATTCTGGCAGAGGTTTATTCTATATATGTGGGTAAAAAGAGATTTCATGGGGCATTGGTTTCTTTTCATTGGATTCTACTGGATTCATTTGATCATTGGTTTCTGATTATCAGTGAAACGTGTTAACGCTGTGTTGTTGGGGTATTGGAATATTATTAAAATAAAGCTCAAATTCTCATTCTTATTTTACAAAAATCTTAAATGTTTTGGAATCTGTGTGGTTATATTTTAGGGATATAAATAATTTGAAAGGCAGATGGCAGATAGGATCCTATAACTGAGCAGCACTTGTGAAGTGTTTTGTCTTAAAATATGGTAAGAAAATTTGGCAAGATATTTTTTTCTAAGTCATCAGTAATAATTGCTACCTGAAGGTAAATCAGGTAAAAACATTAAGCTTAAAACATTAAGCAATTATTGCAAGGTAATATTTAGTATGGAGATTTACTAAACATGGGACATTTCTTTATGGCCCAGTCTAACAAACTCTTTCTATTGTTACACAGAGTTGCCACTTTACAATATAAAAAGCATTGGCCGTGTTATCACCTACGACACAGGTGTATAATTACTGTTCATGAGGTCTAAGGGACTCCTATAGGACTGCCACTGGCCAGATGTTATTAGGGTCGTGTTTCCTTCTCAACACACTGTCAATGACTTAGTAGTGGTATGTGTACGAGTGTACACTATGTCTGCGGACACGTGATCATCACACCCGTATGTGATTCTTCTTCAAACTGTTGCCACAAAGTTGGAAGCACAAGATTATCCAGAATTATCTAATGCTGTAGCCTTATTATTTCCCTTCACTGGAACTAAGAGGCCTAAACCTGTTCCAGCATGACAATGCCCCTGTGCATAAAGCGAGGTCAATGAAGACATGATTTGCCAAGGTTGGTGTGGAGGACTCGAGTGGCCTGCACAGAGCCCTGACCTCAGCCCCACTGAACACCTTTGGGATGAACTGTAACACTGACTGTGCTCCAGGCCTCCTCATCCCACATCGGTGCCTGACCTCACTAATGCTCTTGTGGCTGAATCAGAAAATTCCCATAGCCACACTGAAAAATTTAATGCAAAGCCTTCCCTGAAGAGTGGAGGTTATTATAACAGCAAAAGGGGACTAAATCTGGAATGGTAAATGGTCTGCACTTATATAGTGCCTTTTAACCTTAGCGGTTCTACAAAGCACTTTACACCGTTTCTCATTCACCCATTCACACACATGCACACACTTGCACACAAGGAGCTAGCCTGCCATCAGGAGCAACTTGGGGTTCAATGTACTGCCCAAAGACACTTCTGCATGTGGAGGCATCTGGGCCAGGAATCAAACTGCCATCCCTGCAATTAGTGGACACCTGAGCCACTCTACCACCTGAGCCACAGCCGCCCCTAATGGGATGGGGATGGGAATGGGATGTTCAAAAAGTACATATGAGTGTGATGGTCAGGTGTCCACATACTTTTGACCACAGTGTATCAATTGGACCAATAATTAAAAAACCAAAAATTATCTGATGTGATCACTGTTCTGTGATCAGAAACTGGCCATGATAATGGTTAATAAGAAGATTCACACACTGTGAAAGGAAAAAGTTTGGCTATACTCACATCTTATTCAACCAATTTAGGAACAATTTTATTAACTTTGTTAATTTTTTATAATAAAAGTGATCCCTGTAGATCCAAAGTCTCAAACTGTACACCTACACAGTGGACTAAACAGAAAAATGTTTCTAATAAAGTGGGCAGTAAAACATCTGCACTTGATACACACTCAATACTGTGCCAATGTCACTGCTGTGCTGATAATGAAGCCTAACAATATTTGGTCAACAGAGTATGTGTATTTGACAAAAGGCCAATGAATGTAGATACAAAATATCTACATGATAATCTGGCAACTCTTTATAATGCAGGGTTTGTTTTAATTCTGAGTTACAATTATTGCTAATAAATATTTTTTGCATTCCTTTAGGGGTGGGCAACCTTATCCGGGAAGGGCCGGTGTGAATGCAGGTTTTCATTCCAACCAAGCAGGAGGCACACCATATTCCACCTGTTTAATCAGTTGAGCTTGGCTTTCAATAGATTCGGGTGTGGCTTCTGCTTAGGTGGAATGAAAACCTGCATTCACACCGGCCCTTCCCGGATAAGGTTGCCCACCCCTGCCTTAGGCAGTTGAAAGTATTTTGTGCATCGAATATTAACTAAGTACTAAATATGACGAATGAAGTATATTGTGTTATTTGACAAACAGTAGCATCCCAAAAAGACCTAGTGTACTAGGTACAGTTTGCTGAGCTACATGTGGAAGTAAGACAATCTGGGGTGATTTAGAAGCTCTTTTCACCTTGGAACACTGGGTTTCAGTGGACTTTACACTGCTGTTTAGACTTTGGAGAACAGCTGGTTGTACAATAGAACACCCTGATGTATAAAAACGCTGGTTCAGATTGGCTTGAATGCAGGTTTTATTAGTGCATTGGGTTCTTAATCTTCAGCGTGGTTTGCCGTTGATGTACAGCAGACAGGCAGAGAATGGTGTCTGGCAGGTCAGAGATTTTAATAACATACATTTTATGGTGTTATTACTTATATGTCTTCATGTGCCACAGTCCATCATTGAGATAATGAACATTCTCAATCCCAATCCCCTTGTTGACCTTCTCTCTGTTTTTAGACATAATAATGATTATGGTTATTCAGGTAGAATACACCACAGAACACAATCCAATTAACGTGTATCACCTTGCTTGTACTTTCTGCAATGAATTTCACATTTGAAGAGCAAGGCTACTTACATGTTCTCTGCAGACATTTTCATCACACCCACAGAGAGCGCATGCTGCTTGCCTTCTGCCATTATTGCCTGACACAATGAGTCAAGGACAAAAATAACCTGTCTTTTATTCTGTGACAAAGTGTAACATTTATCTCTGCTGAAATAATCTGTGCTGCAGAATCTCAGAGGATACAACTACTGTGTCCACTTCAGCAGGGTAGAGTTTCGCTCCTGGTGACGTCAGCCCGGGGCACATGATATTCGCTCCACTGAGAACAAACTTGATCGCTCCTTTATCAACTTGTTGGTGTGGAAGAATGAAAGGATCTGTACAATAACAGACTGTGCATGAATCAAGAAATGCCAGAGCAATGCATCAAATATTGGATCCTGGGTTAAGCAATTTTTCATTTCTTCTTTTAATTTTATTAACATAACACATTACCTCTTACTTATATTTTGCCTGTTATATTTCAAACAAAGAAAACAAAACTATATGTACATATTTTTAACATAAAACATTTTTTCCCCTGTAATAATGCAGATCTATATTTCTATTAATACACTTTAAATCATATTAAGCTATTAGGTCAAGATCATACCAGAATTTTGATTCTAATCCAATTGGAGTTGTGTAAAAAATTTAACAGGACAGGACATATAGGTCAACAATCAAGGGCAGGGTCTTGTGATGCAGCCTGACACAAAGCAAACCATTATTGTTATAACCCCAAAGTTGATTATTTGTCTTATAAGAGCATGTTCTGAACCCTTCTATTCCTGTTTTACCAGAGTAATTTGCCAAGGCAAACCATTTTTATTTACTAAAGAATGACATGCACTTTTTAATCATTATCTAATTTCATTTAATGCTGTGTAATGTCCACAAAATAGTGTTATTTCCTGTTGTCACTCATGTTACAGCAGCTGCAGTCCCCTCTGAAAGTATTGGAACAGCAAGGCCAATTCTATTGTTTTCACTATACATTGAATACATTTGGGTTTGAGATCAAAAGATGTTTACTAGACAGTAGATCAGAATTTTAGTTTTCATTTCCTGATATTTACATCTAAATGTGTCAAACAACTTAGAACATGGCACCTTTGGTGCCAGACCACCCAATTTTTAGGTGAGCAAAAGTATAGGTACAGATCGTTTAAAGTAAATAACACTTAATTTTTGGTTGTATATCCCTTGCTTGCAATAACTGCATCAAGCCGGTGACCCACTGACATCAGTAAACTGTTGCATTTTTCTTTTGTGATGCTTTTCTAGGCTTGTACTTTCTGGAACGTGCTTTTCTTTCGTTTGTTGTTTGTTTTGGGCATTTCTCCTTTCATTCTCTTCTTCAGAAGGTGAAATGCATTGGCAGTGTGTTTTGGATCTTGCTGCATGATGACATTTCTCCCAATTGATTTGGATGCATTTCTCTGTAAATTTGCAGACAAAGTGTTCCTGTAAATTTCTGAACTCATTCTGCTGCTACCACCATGAGTTACATCATCAATAAAGATTAGCAAGATTAGACGTGCAAGCCCAGTCCATGACACTACCTCCACCATGTTCCAAAGATGAGCCTCTATGTTTTGGATCATGAGCAGATCCTTTCTTTCACCACACTGTGGCCTTTCCATCACTTTGTAGAGGTTAATCTTGGTTCCAGAACTTTTGTGGCTCATCTCTGTATTTCTTTGCAAATTCTTACTGCTGATGAGTGGATTGCATGTTGTGGTATGGCCTCTTTATTTCTGCAGCTGAAGTCTCCTTCAGACGGTGGGTTGTGATACCTTCACCCCTGCCCTGTGGAGGTTGTTGGTGATGTCACTGACTGTTGTTTTGGGGGTTTTATTCAGAGCTCACACAATGTTTCACACAATGTCATTAACTGCTGCTGTTTTCATTGTCTGACCTGTTCCATGTCGGGTTGTTAGAACATCAGTGGTTTCTTTCTTTGACAGGACATTTCAAATTGTTTTATTGTGTATAGAGTTTCCCTCTTTTCTCAGCTTCAAAATGGCATGCTTTTCTCCCATAGACAGCTCTCTGGTCTTCATGTTGGTTTCTCCTTTTTAAGAAGGAATGCAGGCTTCACAGGCAAAACCTATAGCTCAAACCAAGAGTTGACATTCAGAACTATTAATGATTTAAACAATCAATTTAACCGAGCACACCTGGGCAGCAACAAACACCTATCAGTCCAGTATTTTTGATCACTTGAAAAAATGGGTGGGTTCATACGAAAGGTGCCATGTTCTAAGTTGTAAATATGAGGAAATTAAAACTGAAATTCTTATCCATCATCTCATATTCACCTTTTGATCTCAAACCCAAATGTCCTCATTGTATATATAAAAATATAGAATTGGCCTTGCTGTTCCAATAATTTTGGAGGGGACTGTATAAAAAGTGGTCCCTCACCAACTTTTTGTGCTCTCTTGAAGTTAATAATACAACAATGCACATTACATTTACCAAGAAACCAGAAGACTCCCAGGCAGAAAACTTACTGACTGTTACAAAGTGCTGACACTGGAGACTCTCATTACAAAAAATTTCACTATTATCAACAAACAAACTTCTCTTTGTTCAACAGCACGTTTAATCCGTTTATTATTAGATTTAGTTTATGTAGAGCATATAAGACACCCTCTGACCAATCAGAATCGAGAACTCAACAGTGCTGTCATATAATAGATAAATAATAAACATGGATATGCCTATTCTCTACTCATGAATCTGTGCTGGCACAAGTTAGGGTATTTGATGTTTTCGAAGACTTACATTTATGAAGGAGTCGCAGGGTTGGGTAGAAAGGTCCTTCTCTCTGCCTGAAGAAGAGCAGCTCACCATTTACTGTCAGAATTTCAATGTGTTCGTGACTGCAATAGTAAACAAATAAGAATCAAAAATATATAATTAAGACATCATCTTAAGCAAGACTTTTGAACTCACAAAAGTAAGTAATTATAATTTACAAGCATTCCATATCTCATACCATCTGACAATTTTGACTGGATCCTTTTTGGGCATGATCTGATTGAGCCATGGGTCAATGTCAGGGAACTGGTCAACAAGCTGATTCTTAATGCCTTTGATTACAGACGTCTTTAGCTGAATACAGTTGGAGACATTTTCCTTTTCATCAAACCTGGAAAACAGGAACAACTGCATTATTAAAGTGAATTTTAAAAAATGAACATAGGGGATTGAGGAAATACTCAGATAAAGACAATCAGAGCCTAATATTAGTCCTTTAGTTATGTCCCTATTTAGTCTGGACTGTCAGTTGTTGTTATGGATGAATGCGTAAGTTGTTATAAGGTTGCGCTACTGTTTATCTCTAAGGAGTCTCTGGAGTAGAACAGATTGTTAGTGCGCCGTTTACCTGGGCGTAAACTTGGTTCCAAAATCTAACATGATATATAGCAAGAAACAGATTACAGTGTTTGTTTTGGCAAGTATTCTACGACACATGAATGAAAGTCAAGTGCCTGTTTGAGTTTCCTTTCTGGTTTGGGGCTGAATGAAAAATCCTACCATTTAACACATCTGCACATTTATAGTTCAAGCTGATTCACATCATTTTTTTAACTTACAGTGCAACAGTCATAAATAATATCCACTTCTGCTCACAGCAGACGTGTTTTATATTATTGTTGTTTACGTAAATGCTCTGCACTTATATAGCAACTTTTATCCAAAGTGCTTTACACTGTGTCTCATTCACCCATTCACACACACACTCACACACCAATGGTAACAGAGCTGCCATGCAAAGTGCTAACTTGCCATCGGGAGCAACCTGGGGTTCAGTGTCTTGCCCAAGGACACTTCAGTATGTGGAGTCATGCAGGCCAGGAATCGAACCGCCAACCCTACGATTAGTTGACAACCCGCTCTACCACCTGAGCCATAGCCACCCCTTATGTCCTTTTTATCATATTGTAAGGATTAATGTCTGGGTTGTTGTTAATGATTAACAACAACCGAGACTAAGTCCTTAATGTTCCCAACCCTGGTCCTGGAGTATCTCCTGTCCTGCACAATTCTGTGTTTCCCCTGCTCTATTCAACTAAGGGATAACTGTTAATTATCTGATTAGTTGGAACTGGTGTGTTAGAGCAGGAAATTGTTTGTTTGTATTTGGGTTTATTGCCATACCAGCTTCAATAGCTATTTCATGGCGAATACAGGTATTTATCAGTCACTCAACATTTCTGTAAGTACGACTCTATAAAAGATCCTATAAATTTGCTCGTGATAAAAATTGTAAACGTTTTCCTGGGTCCATCTTACAAAACAAGTGTTTCAGAGTTTTACCTGATAAAAGGCGTTGTCTCATGACATTGCTCTTGCCACTTGTCGAATGTATACACTGTAATTATATATGTATATATGCTGTAATTGTGTCTCCATAACTGCTTTGTTTTAATGAAAATATCAACAATTATTGGATGATCTGTCTTCACAGATTCTAGTGCTTGGAGGCAGGATTTTGAGTCAGTAAAAGTTCCGTCCCTTTGCATTTTCAGTATGATTCAGGACAAGAAGTAGGGCTTCTGCTGTAAAGTCAGAGCAGGAAACACACTCAAATGTGCAGGACAAGGAGGTGTCCAGGACCAGGTTTGGGAACCTATTTCCCAGTGTACTTGGTCAATAAAGCTCGGTCCACATGATTCACAGGGCTCTTTGATCGAAACCTGATCAATCAATAGCGAAAGATTAGAGCACTGATCACATTTTATATGAATTCATTGACTGATAATCCTTCACAGAGTTGCTTTAGTAAAAACCTCTGACGTAAAACGTTACTAACTTCTCAGTATGCAATGTCTCTTTACTACTAATCACTGCCATACACGAGGAAACACAAATAGCATGGTCTCGGTGGAACACAGGTACACACAAATACATTTAACCATGTAATAAACCGAATATTAACCAGCGCCATAACTAATACATAAACTGTAAGACAGTGAACTTCCTGGCTAGCTAGCATGTAGACTGGCTTTATGAACTGAGAGCAGGTTAGTAAGCTGTTAGCGTAGAAATACTACGCGAAATAAATTGTTCAGATTTCATCTCATCATTAATGAAAACATGAACTTAGTTTACACGCACATGTTGATAAGCTGTTAACTGTTAAATTGGTATTAAAAAGTCTTAATTAGGCATAGCCCATCCTTACTTTTTAAACATTTTTGCTGGATGTATCTCTATCCTCTATGCTGTGTTTCGTACTGTTTAAAATAAAAAATGGTTAGGAATCAACAATTAATAAAGAACTTGTAACAGACGATGTTCAATGAAATAAACGATTCAATCCTCACGTCGTGCAGCAACACAGCGCAGCAGTCTCTACGACATACGGACGCCTTTTTGCGACAGTCTTCCACTCTTTACGGCAATTCAAAACCGTGAGCAGCAACGCTTGCTGTCATTAAGAATATTATCACTAAGCGATTTCTCGGGAGTAAGGGTTTCTCAAACATTATGCAGCCAGAGACCCCTTTAATTATTAAAATAAACCCTTATCGCGTTTATTTTTTTAACCAAATCCAACTATTCAAACATTAGGCTGTGTTTAAACATGTGTAATTATTTATTATAGCCATAATAAAGGTCTTTATTCTGGAACCTTCCAGTGACACAACGCATTATGTCTAAAATGATGTTATTGAGGTTGATATTAAACCTATTCAGTTTTTATATATATATATATATATATATATATATATAGCCGTTTTTGACAAAAAAATATTCCATTAATAAAAACAATTTAATGTAATTTGTTTTGAGGTATGTTTCATGAAGCCAGAATGTTCAACTATTAAGCAAAAATTGTTTTGTCATATCTGTGACTTGTTTATTTGCAACGAACCAAAAAAGCCAGGTGAACATCCACAACCAAGTGTGGTGATTCCATAATTTTTGCCTGGGGATCTACAATTACAGGAATATTTTTTCCATAATACCCTAACCCAGGAATCTTGATAATATAGGCTTGACGCAACCAATGTTCACGTGTCTTTTATAAAATTGCCTTTTCAAAAACGCCTCACAAAATGAATGATTAAAAAAATAGGTAGCTGAATAGAAAAAGGACATGATCATGGAAACACAGGCATTTAATCTGAAGCAATAAAAACAAGCAGACATATTCAGACAAGAGATAATTGTCCACTTATGATTTATCGAAACACTATAATCATACAACTCTATTCATCCAGTGATGCCATACAGGAGTTTCTCAGTGTAATATGCCAAGGATATACAAATCTTCGAGTTACTAAGATAATGTAATTATGACACTGCTGTGCTTTTATACTGTTTAGTTTCTGGAAAAAATGTTCATCTGCATTAATTTAATTCCCAACAAACAGAAAGTTTACCCTCCAACTGCAATGAAACAGGATTTTTATTAGAAAACCACCCTTAACATTGCAGTAATAAATCCATGCCCAAGTTGGGGTGCAAGGTGGATGTGGGCATGACCTATTTATAAACACAAAATTAAATAAAACAAAAAAAAGCTGAGTAGAAAGGAATATATGTATTGACAAGTTTAGCAGCATGAATTCATCCTATAACATAATGAGTGCTTGGTTTTATCTATTTTGGCACACAGTTTTAGTACTTCGAATTTGGCTTCTACCACTTAATGTCTCAAGGCTTTTTTTGTCCATTTTCAGATAACCTGTGAGTTATTGTAGACTCCAGTAGTGAAGCTTTGTTTCTGTCTGTATAGATTTCCCATTAAAGACGTGAAATCCTATTTTTAATGTTATACACTCATGGTGCTACAGCACTGAACAAATTTCTCATTTTATTAGCAAGATCTTTTTTCCATTTTTTCCTCCACACGCAATAACATTTTGCACAGAATACACAGTGAATTAAAAGGAAATGTGACTTAAAAATAAACAGAAAAGGATGTCCTAAACAAAATGGACTTGGAACCAATTCTGAAAAATAAATACACTTTTCCTTTAAGTAAATAAAAAAGTGAGGGTGGGAATCATGTATCTGGGATTGTCCAATTCAAAGAGAGGAGCTCTGACACTGAAGAATACATTTCTTTTAATGGGCATGCAATCCAGCCGAGAACATACCCCAGAGAACAATTTCCATTCAGTTGTCGGTCACTGGGTTAAAGAGGGTAAAGATAACTGGAGGATTCTATTCCACATGTTTACTGAGAACAGCCTCCTCTTTCTTGTTATTCTCCACTCTTTCCTTCCTTCTATTCATTGCTCTCTCTTTCTCTAAGCCACATAGTTGTACTGATTGGAGTTCTCCTTGTCTCTTTCCATGTAGTCTCTATCAATGAGCGACTCTATCCTCTTCTTTAAATCAGCAGGCTGCAAGGCAGAGACAAACACTTGGCATGAATTAACATTTATACGTATGCTTTTGCTTGATAAATATTGTGCTTCTTTATACAGTGGGGGAAATAAGAATTGGACGCGTCAACATTTTTTTCGGTAAATAGATTTCCTATGATGCTATTCACATTTTCAGACATCAGTATCAACTCCAGAAATCCAGAAATATAAAGAATTCACAACATTAAAATCCATAAATAGAGTTGTGTGTAATAAAGTGGAATGACACAGGAAAAAAAGTATTGAACACGCTAACTGAAATGTATTGAATACTTAGTGGAGAAGCCTTTGTTTGTAATGACTGCTTCAAGACACTTCCTGTATGAAGAAATTAATCGGCCGCAGTATTCAGGTGTGATTTTGGCCCATTCTTCTAAACATATTGTCTTTAAATCTTGTTCAATTGGATTCAAGTCAGGTGATTGACTGGGCCATTCTAACACCTTGATTTTTTTTTTCTCTGAAACCAATTGACAGTTTCCCAATTGACAACTATATGCTTTGGATCGTTGTCCTGCTGGAAGGTCCACCCACGTCTCATCTTCATCATCCTGGTGGATGGCAGCAGATTCTTCTCAAGAATCTCCCAGTAAAGGGTTCCATTCATCGTTCCTTCAATTATATGAAGTCTACCAGTACCATTTGATGAAAAACAGCCACACACCATGATGCTTCCTCCTCCAGACTTCACTGTTGGTATAGTGTTTTTAGGGTGATGTGCAGTGCCATTTCTTCTCCAAACATGGTGTGTAGTATGACAGCCAATAAGTAAAATTTTGCTCTCGTCTGACCAGACTTTGTATTGCCTATTGTTTTCTCTATGACGATGGCACCTGCTGTCTCCAAGTGTTTCAGGAGCTCTTTCCGAGTGGTCCTTGGCTCTTGGGCTACTCTCCTGACTATCGTTCTGACTCCCTGGCCAGAAATCTTGCGAGGAGCTCCTGTGCATGGCTGGTTGATGACAGAGTGATGTTACTTCCACTTGCGGATAATGGCCCCAATGGTGCTAACTAGAAGATTCAGAAGTTTTGAAATACATCTGTATCCAATTCCATCAATATGTTTCGCAACAATAAGGTTGCGAAGGTCTTGGGAGAGCTCTTTGCTTTTACCCATCATGAGATGTTTCTTGTGTGACACTTTGGTAACGAAAAGACTTTTTATAGACCATCAATTTACTAACCTAGCTAATATTAATTTGCACAGATAGGGGGTATAATTACTTACGAATTTCAGCTGGTTCCTTGCCTTAGAGAACTGCTTTTTCTTAGCGTGTTCGATACTTTTTTCCTGTGTCATCCCACTTTATTAGACATAACTATTTATGGACTTTAATGATTGGATTTCTTTGTGTGTGTGGATTTCTTGAGTTAATACTGATGTCTAGTGAAAATTTCATGTGTATAACCTCATTAGAAATATAATTACTGAAACAAATGTTGACGTGTCCAATACTTATTTCCCCCACTGTATACAAGAACTATTATTATAGATTACCTTGTATTTGCTTCTGCAAATTAATTATGATGCCTCTAAAGCACATGATCAAAATTGAACAAACATTTGACCTCACCTTTACAGGGAACTTGAGTTGGTTGTAAACCTCAGACACTAGGAGGTTATGGCTCAAAGTCTTCCTCATCTTCATAATGCGGACAATGGCGGCATCAATCTGGTATTGCCGGTCCTGGAAAACTCGCTCTGTAGTACTAGCTTGCTCCTCCACCTGTAATCCAGGCATCATGCATAAAATAAAATGTTTCATAACCTCCAAGGCAAGAGGATATTTTTGATGAAATAAGAGTCACGATGGGGTGTGTACCGTTTCTTTCATCTGGATCTGGTTGATCTTAATCCTGAAGAGCTTGTGCTTGAAATCGTCATTGCAGGAAAACTTGTCTCCATCTTCCACATCTTTGCTTTTGGGGGTTTTGGTAAGAACTCTTGCCTTGCCACAAGCCAGGGACTGGAGGGTCCGCCTCAGCTCACTGTCCTCTGTAGACATTTGAAATAATAATTATTAGCCTTATTTTTAGTGAAATATTTTGCATTACTTTACTAATTGATACATTTGTCCTGATCTTTTTTTATTAGTAGTAGTATTTACCAAGACAGAGCTTAATGGTACATTCAATGAAAAGTACTGGTCAACAGCAGACCAATGTCTCAATTTAAACCCTCCCACAACCCCTCCACTTGAAATTCCAAATAATTACAGAACCAATTACCCACACCCTATCTTCAAGACAGGGGAAGGAAAAGAAAGAAAGAAAGAAAGAAACAGTTATTCCTCTCTCCAATAGGTAACTTCCTCATTTCCATTAGGTAGCATTAGAAGTCAATTAAAGCACATTGCCACTATCAGGAAAACTACTAGATATATTTTAAAAAGTATTACAGCATTTATCTGAAACACAGGGTTGTATTTTGCATAATATCTGTACACATCTGTATATTGTATAAAACATCAGGCTTTCTTGAGCCAAAATATGTTTCTCTTATGCACATATCTACTAACATATGACATGTAAGTATCCAAAAACGTAATCAAATTGTGACATTCACGGTGTGAGAAAGTCATACTTGGCCAGAAAATTTTCAAGTAGGGAATAATTGACACCGGTCAATTACACCTTGGATGTGCGTTAGTTTCTAATATTTCAACGGACCAGAATCAATTATTCCGCTTATACCAGAGTTACTACACCTGAAGACATTATTCAGATGTTTTATTTCAAGACATTTGTAGGGTTTTTGTCAATCAGATAAATGTGGCACAGGAGGTTATGGCTCAAAGTCTTCCTCATCTTCATAATGCGGACAATGGCGGCATCAATCTGGTATTGCCGGTCCTGGAAAACTCGCTCTGTAGTACTAGCTTGCTCCTCCACCTGTAATCCAGGCATCATGCATAAAATAAAATGTTTCATAACCTCCAAGGCAAGAGGATATTTTTGATGAAATAAGAGTCACGATGGGGTGTGTACCGTTTCTTTCATCTGGATCTGATTGATCTTAATCCTAAAGAGCTTGTGGTTGAAATCGTCATTGCAGGAAAACTTCCACATCTTTGCTTTTGGGGGTTTTGATAAGAACTCTTGCCTTGCCTTAAAACGCTTTTGTGTGTGGAACTAATTTATTACACATCCTATCTCAAGCGTCTGAAGCTAATTATGAAACATCATTTTAGAACTGGTAACAGAGGCTTGAGCCATCGATATGCAGTTATTGGTGAGAGTGAGAGAGAGCAAGAGAGAGAGTTCAGTTTTTTTTGTTTCATGCTGAGAATATAAAAAAAGAACAAATAAATAAATATCAATAGGCCTACTTGTTCACAGGGTTTTTCATTACAACATATAAATATTGATACTTGTTCACAGACTTTTCTGTCTCGTTACTGCAATCATGTGTTCTCTCACACGCTCTGTTCCATTTTTTTTTTTTGCTCTCTCTCTCTCCATCTCTCTCCAGTAACTGCATATCAATGGCTCAAGCCTCCGCTTCGCCTCATGGCTGTATTACCAACTCGGGTGTGCTTTATTTTTCTAATAATTAAACAGCCCGTCATCAATTATTACTTACTTATTTCTGGAAAATCAAAATTTTCTGTCATTTTGTGTGCTGTTAAATGTGGTGGACAGTAGGCTACCTTTTCTGTTATTTCAGTTAACTTGGCGAAGTGATATGGAACTGTACTGCAGTCAAGACCTGACTGGAACTACTTTAGCGGTGCATTTACCTCAGAACGTCTGTCAGCCTAGACCCCAATTTGAAAAATTCCACGTTGTTTGGGTGAAATCTGTTTCTGAGTTGTCACAGTATATTAATGGCAGACAAGTAAGATGTAACGTGTTTTCCTTGATCACCACATACACACCAGACTTCATCATTCCCAGTGAGAAAACAAATATCCCAGTGACTTTAAAATGAGGACACATTGAAAAATAATTCTATATTTACACATACCTATTCCCGTTGCCAGTTTGATCTCTTCCAAGGAAAATTCTTCTCCTTCATTAAACATCAGCAGAACTAATGTCTGAAACAGTGACACCTGAAGCTCTTTCTTCCCCTTTAGAAAATCAGAAATAAGGTTAAGTTGTCTCAGGGCTCCTTTTGGTTCTGAGGATGCAGTTTATTAATTATAAATTTCAGTCTACAAGCTAAAGGGTAGCGTTTAATTTCGTTTCACTGAATGATTTACACAAGGTTTTATTCACTGGAAAGCTTTTTTCCTCCTAATGTGCCTCAAAACTGGTGTACCTCTTTGAATTCAGCTTTTAATACACAATGTCCTAATGTCGATTGCCACTGTAGTTTTCTTCCACTGTGCTTCCCAAGATAAAAGGTCTTGAAAATTTCTTGTAGCTTCACCATCTTGGACAATAAAAACAAGAACACTATTAATAATTGATCTTAATTCAATTTATTTATCAATTAATTATAATGTTGATTTAAGCCTTTTTTTGCCAAACAAACCTCTGCAGGCAGATGAACTTCCATGGGGACGTACGTTGGCCAATAACCCATAGTGAGAATGTTCACAGTCAGCTCAATGTTACCTGGGATATTTTGGCATTGCATGTACTGAGGTGAGAGAACAAAAGATAAAAGGTATGTTAAGATGTTAAGCCACGTGAGCACTCAACCGGGCGACTGGACTTCAGTTAAAACCATTACCTGTTTGAATTGCACCATGATATCTTTCGAGAGCTCCATGTCTTTGAACATTCCTTCCAATTTACTGGTAAAAGCTGCTCCACATTCTAAAATCAACAACAAAAAGCAATCCGTAATCACTCTGTTCAGTGAAATAGTGACACTAGGTCCTGTATCATTAAACAATTTGCTTAAATGAATTATAGCCATACAGAAATCTACAGCCATGTGCAGCAATTACCATGTTTCAGTTTTGAGAGCATTGACTTCTCAGCATCAACAGAGGCACTTTTTCCGACCAGCAACCTCTTTGCTAGGTCTTTTTTGTAGAAGGCCTCAAATACATCTTTGCCTATTAAACAAAAAGAAAGCTCGGTTGTAATAACAAAACATGTTTGTTCTGGGGTGGTGTACCTAGGAAACAAAGATCTCACCATAAATAAACCTGAATATGATCATAATCTTGTCCAGCATCTTCTCGAGTTCTTCATCTGTGGCTTCCTTATTTCCTGCCCGCAGTTTTGAATCCACATATTTTGCTACAAGAAAATTATGGTAAGATTCACACAGCACCGTTGCTTTGAACTTCTAAACTAGACTGCAATTTCAAATTAGATTAAATCTTGCAATAAAGCAGTATGAACTCAGACAAAGACATTTCAAGCGGTACTCACCTATGAGCTCTGCAGGTTTGTTCGGCCGCTTGTTGATGAAGGTCTCAAAAGCTTCCTTCATGGCATTTACAAATTTTTCATTCTTCATGAAGCATATATCGATAATGGAATCCACTTTATCCTTGAAGTCCAGCAGTTCCTGCACCATTGTCTTGTCTTTCTCAGGATTGATAACTATTGTGCTACCAAAGGCCTGTTATATAAAAACAATATCAGCATCAATATTTTTTTTATTAATTGAAGCTCAATCAAGATTTATAGACCTCCAGTTTACCTTGATATACTCAATCCAGTGCTGCAGAAGGACCTGCACTCCACCTCGAACTCGACTGAACAGCTGATATAGCAAAGACAAGTCCTGGATACGGTTCTCATCCAGCAGATGATTCAACCCTAGCACACCATGACAAACATTTGGCAAAAAAAATTAATGTTTCTCTACAAAAAAAAATAATAATAATTATGTTGAATTGATCCCAACAATGAAGAAAAAATTTGTTCTTTCATGAGTCATCTTCCAGGCTAGTACCTTTCTGAAGTGTTGCGGTCAGATGTTCACCAAGTAATTGCTTCTCCACAGTGGCTACGAGGGGTTTTCTAAGACAGATCACACAGAAAACCAGTCACATTTCCAATATCCAGAGTAAAAATCAGTTTTCTGTGGGCTGATTATGAGTTTAAGCATTACTGTGTGCTCTGGTCCAAGTATGTGATGACCCTGTCTGCTTCCTCCTCCAAACGTTTGTTTACATGATGGAGATATTCAGGCACCTTCAGGAGAAAAATTTACTTCATTTATAGTTGCCACTTTTATGTATGGAATATACTGTCGAGTTTAAATTGTTTATTTTTACTACATTTACAGCATTTATCAGATGCCCTCACTAGGACAGGGATTAACAAGATCATCGAGAAAATTTTGTGAAAACCAGTCATTTTATATTACTAGCATTAAAGAATATGAAAAATAAAAAAGCGAGAGAGTCAGCTGACAGAAGATTTAGCACTTGCTTATTGTTATTAATATTAATAAATATTTTTAATGGTACAGAATTGAGTCAAAAGCATTTCCACTTGTCTTTCAGTTGTTACACTCATTATTCATTTCGTGCTCCCAGCTGACTGTACTCTTGAACTTTTATGGAGTTTTGTGGGCGTCACTAAATGCAACTGTGTCAGGAACTCTCTTTGCACTTTACAGGTGATCAACATACACACGCAAGCGTGAAGAAAATCAGCTAAATCAGATAAATGTGGCACAGTGTGTGTCCCATAAGCATGTAGGCTTTAGCTTGTACATATTGAGCTTTCTAAGTTGCACAATACAGACAAGACAAATATTTGTGCCAATATATGGAATAATCCTCTAAAACCCAACATTATAAACAGGTACATCACCTCTCTTTCCTGCATCAGCCTCTGACCTTCTGCAGCATACAGCCGATTTGTCTCCTCCAGAAAGCGTTGCTCAAAGGAATCTTGATAAATCTGTTCAAAGACAGATTTGAACAGACCATTTAAGAATATTTAACTTCCAGATCAGCCACAAATTACAGGAAACATGATGGCATGAACTGTATGAGTCATGAGATGACCTAAAGGATCATAAGATTTTAGGTAAAGCTGGATATAGGGATTAAATGAATGTTAAAGATTAGAATATGGATAGGCATAAATAGATATGGAGAAAAATAGAATGATATAAAGGACAGGGATTGGGATAGCTGAGACATATATAGGACTAGGGATAGTGAAAGAAATAAGTTTGGGATACAGACAGGGTCAATAACAGGTATACAGTTATATATAATGTTAGAAACAATGATAAGGAGTAGACAGTTCCAGGTACAGTGTTATTGAGGGTTCTCAAATCTGATCATTCTGGTAAGAAGTTGTTAATTAATTTTCTATAACAGCGTAGCTCGGACAGTAGTGCCAGCTGCAAGGCAAATGACCGGTTTATATTAATGCACTTGTTCTAATACAGTACATTACCGTTTTCATAGTAACAACTTACAGTGCCCTCCACTAATATTGGCACCCTTATTAAATATGAGCAAAGAAGGCTGTGAAGATTTGTCTTTATTGTTTAACCTTTTGATCTTTTCTTTAAAACAAAAACAAACAACAAAAATCACAAAAATACTCTGCTTTCATGGATATCAACCAATTGCAAATAAAACACAGGTTTATCCAAAAAATAGGTGTGCAACAATTATTGCCACCCCTATGAATTCATATGAGAAAAATATATTTGAAGTATATTCCCATTAATATTTTAAAATTTTTTAGTACACCTGGGTGACTAGGAACAGGAAATTGTTCAACCATGACTTCCTGTTTCACAGGGGTATAAATATGAGGTAATACATTCGCCAAATTCCCTCAGTCATTCATAACAATGAGTAAGACAAAGGAATATAGTTGTGATGTGCAGCAAAAGGTTGTTGAGAGTTACAAAATAGGAAGTGGCTATAAGAAAATAGCAGAAGCATTGAAAATGCCCATTTCCACCATCGGGGTAATAATTAAGAAGTTCCAATCAACTGGAAATGTTATGAACCAACCTGGAAGAGGACGTGTGTCTATATTGTCTCAACGCACTATGAAGAGGATTGTTCGAGGGGCCAAAACATCTCTAAGGATCACAGCTGGAGAATTGCAGAAGTTAGTTGCGTCTTGGGGTCAGAAAGTCTCCAAAACTACAATCCGGAGTCTCCTACATCACCACAAGTTGTTTGGAAGGGTTTCAACAAAAAAGTCTCTACTCTCATCCAAAAACAAACTCAAGCATCTTCAGATTGCCAGACACTACTGGAACTTCAAATGGGATCGGGTTCTGTGGTCAGATGAAACCAATATAGAGCTTTTTGGCAATAAACACAGAGGTGGTTTTGGCGCACACAGAGAGGTAGCCATATGGAAAAGTACCTCATGCCCACGGTTAAATATGGTGGTGGCTCTTTAATGTTTTGGGGTTGTTTTTCTGCCAGAGGACCTGGACATTTTGTTAGGATACATGGCATCATGGACTCTATCAAATATCAACAGATATTAAATGAAAACCTGACTGCCTCTGCCAGAAAGCTTAAAATGGACCGTGGTTGGATCTTCCAGCAGGACAATGATCCAAAACATACATCAAAATCAACACAAAAATGGTTTACTGACCACAAAATCAAAGTCCTGCTATGACCATCCCAGTCCCCTGACTTGAAACCCATAGAAAACCTGTGGGGTGAATTGAAGGATCTGGAGAGATTCTGTATGGAGGAATGGTCTCAGATCCCTTGCCATGTATTCTCCAACCTCATCAGGCATTATAGGAGAAGACCCAGAGCTGTTATCTTGGCAAAGGGAGGTAGCACAAAGTATTGACTAAAAGGGTGCCAATAATTGTTACGCACCTATATTTAACACATATTTTTTGATAAACCTGTGTTTTGTTTGCAATTGTTCGATATCCATGAGAGCAGAATATTTTTGAGACTTTTTAAAACAAAAGATTAGAAGGTTAAACAATAAAGACAATTTTTCACAGCTTTCTTTGCTCATATTTACCAAGGGTGCCAATATTAGCGGAGGGCACTGTATATGGCGGATGCACCACATAATCTGATTTTGACATGTTTACATGTTCATATAGTAAAGTTTTAGTTACTTGTAACAGTTAAAGGTAAATCTGTAACTTTACGTTTTCTGACATTGGAAAGCTTTCAGAATGGAGGGCTTTGCAATTCCTCATGACATCAAAAAGAGAGGCTGGTTAGGGAACACCTGTTTTATAGCTGCTATAACGTAAGTGATAACTGAAACTAACTTGTTCTTTGGATATTCCACAGCATTAAAAGTAAGAATAAATAGACAAAACATAAAATTTCATTCTTTAACAAACAAAAATGAAGACACAAAAGAAAAATTTAATCTGCTCTGGTATTAGAGGAATAAAGCACTTCAGGACATGTTATTATAGGAAAACAATCAATTCTGGTTTATATTATCCTGCCGTTGATTGTTTTCACATAACAGTGAACCCTTATGTGTTTTATTCCTTATCTAACACATATGTAATGTGGTTTAGTAGTACTTGTAGGTCAGACAGCATGCTCAGTAGACTCCTCAGAAGAGAGCGGTCTATAGCCTCCCCATTGCGTTCTCTCTCTATGAGGAGCAGGATCCCATCAATTGTCTTGCTTTGTACTTTCCAATCACTGATGATGTAGAAACGAAACAACTCCAGTCCCATATCCCTAAAGATTACAAAAAAAGTGGACTTTTACTCATCATAAAAAAAGAACATTTGTTGGGATTCATTAAACTTACAGCAAATAAGGATACATACCAGATTGATGGCAGCATTGAATTTTGTAAAACATATGTGCGGTCCAAAAACAAAAATATACTCCTAATCATGATCTGGTAAAACAAAACAAAGCCAAGACGACAAAACATTACTTAGTGTATAGGTTAAAATGCAATAGACAACATATAAGAAATATATGCATGAAAAAAACTAATCCCCACTTTCTAAGAGTACACAAAAAAACAACTGTAACTCAGTACAATATTCTAAATACAACTGCTAAAGAGAAGTAGTGAATTTAATATATCACTACGATGAAACAACATATGCTAATGTCCTGCAATAATATACAGCTAGAGAGAATATCAGGATAAAACCACTGCAATTGCAGCAACAAAAACCCAGCTTTATGTTTTTGACCATCTAGAAACACCACGTTGTTCTCTTCAGCCCTCCATTCAATAGCACTTTGACTGAATAATGACAACCATCATTACTAATCAATAGTGTACATTTCCCATAAGAGCCAATATAATAAACTTTCCGAGGGGCATCGCAGAGTTGTGGTTAATCAGTACAGAAACCCAAACAGTGCTGCCATGTCAAACATATGATTAACAACAATATTTTCATTTTAAATATTTACAGAAGAATCATTAAACTCGATGGTTTAGTGTCAAGGTAGTTCTCCTACCATCTGTCTGCAGTGGTCTTGCCAACATTTGTCTATTTTCTTCAAGAAAAGCACACTGTCCAGAGAGTCCGTAACAGCAGGGTTAAGAAAAAGGCATCATGACGTCATGTCAGTCAAAATTTATCTAACTCTGGTTTCATATCACAGTTTGTGTCTCACAGAATTCACATGGATTTGCAAACACAGGGCTTTCATCACAGCAAACCTCGCAAGATCAACATGTTGAAAAGGATATTCTCGAAACTCATCGATTTGTGCCTTGATGTGGTCTTCGCATACCACTCTTAGCTGCTTATACAGCTTGGCAGATATCTTATGGGAGCACAAATTCTCAACAGCCTGAAAATATGAAGAATATAGATTTAGTGGTAACACGTGCATATATGGAAAACATACTGCAGTGCTATGGGTTTTAATACTTCTACAGGGAATGTGTGCTGAATTTGCAGAAACAGTCATATCCAACAGCCTGACTGAACAAGGACATCACTATTAGGTGGTGTTACTATCAGCAGTAATGGCTACAAGTCTGAGCAGCGTAGAGCACTTCTTTTCCCACCTGATAAAGCTCCTCCAGATTGTACTTTATTGACGTGCTATTCTGTATGGCCTCCACTGCTTCCTTCAACTTCTGCCATGTCTCACGTGTGTAGTTTTCTGGCAATTTTGGCTTTTCTGTCAAAATACAGAATACATAATAAAACATAATACATTATAACACAAGGACACGTGCCATTAAAATATCACTAAATAATAATATGTTCTGGACTCTGGAAGTTATTTATATAGGACTCTGTGTACTTCAAAGTTTGTTGACCCTTTTATAAGGACTATAAGAAGCCTAAACTGTTATAGCACTAGCCATAATATTTAATAGTGTGTATAACACAAGTATACAGAAACAAGTCCTGGTCATATGGGAGCAATTTTTTTAATCCTTACGCTGCAACGTGAATTTCTAATGAAGGCTTACTCTTTCGGTCCTATCTCGGTCATTCAATATAGGATTTTCATATTGTCATTAATTAAAAGGCATATTTTGCATGTACAGGCCCTAATACTAATAACTGAGGTACACAAGTACTTGTAGTATTATAAACTTTAAATGCCTCTGGATGGACACAGCTGGAGACCCAATGCTCATGCATTAGATTATAAACACTGTCATTTTCTTATGTGACAACAAACTGTACACAAGAATGATGCATTCGTGTTAATGTCTATAATCCTAAGTGTGAATGTAAATGTAAAACTGATGCACGTTTTCAAACCGGAAAGGGACAAACAGACATGGAGCTAGAGGCCAGAGGTTTGGGCTCTTTTACCCTTAAAGTTTTTGATCACAAGTTTCTTAGCAGCTCCGGGTTTGCTGTTGGCGAATGTCGCCGATCCGACGGATTTGGTGAGTCCGTTAGCGTGACCGGAGAAAAACGCGCTTTTAGCCTTGGAGCACGATGCGGTGGGAGACTCCTCTGCCATCTTCACATCCAGTCCTGTGCACTCCGAGCGCTCCTCGAACCGCAACTTCTTCTGGATGTGCTGCGACGAGGAGGAAGAGCAGGACGCAGAGGAATTGCACGCGGCTTTGGGGGATTTGGGAGACGCAGAGACGGAGTCAGTGTCCTCCCTGTCCGAGCTGTGAATCCTCCTCTTCCTACAAGGTGTGAGACTGCTGTCGCTGTTCACATCCGAAGCTGCCGCTCTGGCCTCTTGGCTTGGCGCTGGGGGATTAGGGGAAGGTAAACCTGTTGGAAACATGAAAAAAAGAAATACAAAAAAATCAAGTAGGTGATCTGCTAAACGCTGCGCTCCTGGATGTGCCGGTGGAGGGGTTTCTATAATCCTTTGGCCCTTAGTGTGCGGCAAAAAAAACCCCCAAAAATCCAAACCCAACGTCCAGTCTCTGTTTAGCATTAAACAGACAATAAATTGAGAACTGTAGCCCTACTTAGAGCCTCTCTTTTCTTGTTATTGCTGGCAGAGGAAAGATGGTTGATTATTGCTTCCTCTTGGACACACGCTTGTGAGATCCTTCAAACTGATTACAGTTCATCTCCGTCCACAAAGCACCACAGCTGTGCGTTGTGATAGTTTTATTCGTATTTATATTTAGTTTCATAGCTAAACTGCTATGAAATCTTTAAAGTAATTCCGATGATGAATAGTTATGACAAACTTTACAGGCCGATACGTTGACCTACCGGAAGTACTTCCTATGCTGTTGTGGTTAGCCTGTTAGCTCAGCCGCTACTCTGTGCGCGTGGGTTTCCTCTAACGTGGGCCTGCCACCAGGGGGCGCACCAGACCTGGTTCAACTGCACAACAACATGTACAACAACACAACGACTAACTGTCATCAAATTAATTAAAGTACAAGTGTATATATATTTTTTTTATTATTACTATATATTTTTTTTTAATGAGTTGCGTCTGTTTACTCACATCACATTTCACAGGTTTTTACTAGTCTATATTATGACAAAATGCTATCTAGCCTAATCAAGGTTGAGTTTTATTAGTCTTTGCATGAGTCCTCAATAGTCTTTAATTCACCGCCACGGAAGAGTAACTTATTGACCAAGTAGCCTACAAAACACACACACACATTTTGATTTTTTTTTCACTTTACTTAGCTGTTTAATAACTTTATAGCTCTGCATTCCAGTTATAGCAGGTTAAAACCTTGCTGATCATGTTACATAAACTTAACCTGAAAATACAAACAAACTAACCAAAACATGTTTTTTGGCATTGCAACATCGCCGCATATAAAGTGACTGCATTCTAGATTCACTTATTTCTTTTTATGCTGAACAAGAACAGTATGTACTGTTACATGTAAGGAGTTACGTAACTCTCAGATACATCATGGATTCTCACCCAGCTCATGCCTTGTTTTTCTCCTCCCCCTCCAACAAACTCTTCTGAAGCATCACTGCACACTGCAACTCAGGCATAGCAGTAATCATAACAGCACACCTTAACTGACTTTCCATAACTCACTACACAGAACTTCTGTGTAAGTGTAAACTTAATTTCTGTGATATGTTTTGCATCTTTTTATTCATGCATCTTAGTAATCTACCTAGCCTAATACTTGCATCTTTTTCCACTGTTTTGGTATCCTGTACCTCGTCCCTTTGTATCATTACTTGCACTACATTTTGAATGTTCAATATCATATTGCATGATTTGATATTGTTTGCGCTTGCGCACTTGCGCAACATTTTTACCCCCACTTATGTGAAATTATCTCCTTACGTTGTTGTCATGCATGTTGCATACACGTGCACTTTAATATTGAACAAAATTACATAATTTTCTAAACTCTGTATTCTGGAAACATATGCCAGTAAAGTTGACTTGAGTCGACACATTCGTCTCTCCCATTATATTTGTAAATAAATAAATAAATAAATTTCTTTTGCTAAACCCGACACATCGGTTTCAAAAATCCCCGCTTGTAGGGGATTTATTGTTAAACATGGCAACACACAGCTCGGTGCAGCTGGGTGGTCATGTGACTTCCTATCAGCTGGGCTGATTTTCAGCCTTTTATAGCGCCAGCTTCAGCCACTCTCTCAGGTGCAACTTGTCTTTTAGTTCTCACACAGGTTGGAGTCTTGGTTTTCTGGGAACTGTGTGGCGAAGTAACCGTGGCTATGTCTCGCTGGGTTTGTCTGTTCATTTTGCTCCCTTTGTATGGTGAGTACACAGACCTTTTAATTTGAGTGCGCCATTGTCGCAACTTTTTTTATTCCGTTAAGTGTGAGGCCTGAATGCTAACGCTGGCTAGCGGAACAGCTTCCTAGTGTCTTGGCAAACCTGGTAACTTGCTGTTAGTTAACGTTTGTTGTATCTAATCTTATTGTAATATGTAGTTAAACCGTATTATTTCATAAGCTATGCTACATTGCTAACTTGCAGAGGGCAGTAATGTTTGCTAGCTGAAGCCTGACGCATTTTGGTGGCGCGCAAGTTAATTGACGGTTTCTTCTTGGTGTCTGTCTGTAGTTTCAACATCTCACCAGCAAAAACAAATGCTTAGCAAAATGGTTTGTGAATTCCCTGTTCAGTTTTAATAAACACTGCTTATCGTAACGAGTTAGTAACTTTTAGCTTCTCACGGTTTCATTCGGTTAATGAAGTGTTGTGGTAACTTAAGTTAATGCTCTCTACAAGGTGTTAACTCTTATAAATAGGCATGTGACTGCTGCACCTTTTTCCTGCCAGGCTTTATTCGACACCATATGGCCGGGAGTGTTTGTCATGAGACACCTGTAAAATGCCTCAAGCTAATCATTATATTGTGATCTGGCTGTAGTGTCAGTCTAAACTCCAACCACTTGTACGTGAACTTCGTGGTGTCCACTTAACTGCCTGTAAAAGGTGTTACAATGTTCTGCTAAAAACTTCTAGTTGACCATGGTGCCATTTCGGACGTTGACTTTCCTATCCCTTTCAAATGGCGTTGTCTCAAATATTGCCAGCTTGTTATTGTTTGTAACAAGTTGCTTTTGCTTGTAACAGTTGAACACTTTGGGGCTATCACTCTTGTTTGTATGCCTGCTGAGTGCAGTATGAGTGGAAGTTGATGATCAGATGTATTGAAGGAACATCACAGGGTTTTTGCAAGAAGGACGTGATCTTGTAGCCCGGGGGTTCTCTACCCTATCAGGCTGGAGTCATTTTCATGACTAATTAATAAGCAGTGTCCTTATGAGGAATGGATGGGTTTCTGAGATGGTCTGACTCCAACCCTTGGACTTGTTATGCACCAAGAGGTATTTGGGGTTTCTTTGAGCTCATGACTTAGATTAGTGGACCCAAATCATGAGATCATTATTACTGCCAATTATAGTTTCTGTCTAAATCTCAAGCACCTGATCCTACTAATCAAGGTCTTTAAGGTTGTCTAATAGCAATGCCAGGTAGGTTGGCTAGGGAGGTAACAACTCCTGAGACTTAGAAATCAGTGGCAATTATTCACAAGCTGGCTTTAATAAAACATGAGCTGCTATCCAGTTGGTGGTTCAACCTTTGTTTGTGGCAGGAAAGGTTCCTCAGCTTGATAAAAGAAGTCATGAGTTAAGTATGCCATAACTAATCATCCAAAGTTGGGTGCTGTGTGTAGCTGACATTAGTTTAATACCTATTGTTGTCTTGTAGTTCTTGGGCAGGCTGATGTGCTTCTGTTGACATCTTCCACAAGCTTATTTCTCACTGATAAGCCAATTTCGGAGGATACCCCTGCAACTACAATCCCACCTACCACAAAAGGCTCTGACAGTGCTGTAGGAGTGATCACCACCACCACCCCTGAGCCTGATGTGCCCATCACTACAACTTTCCAGCCTACTCCAGACAGTGATGCAGAAGGAACAACTCAGCAGTCTAATGTTACAATTGTTGCACCAACTACTCCACTTCAGCTCACCAACTCCACAACAGCTCTTCCGACCCCTCTGCCCACCAACTCCACTACGACCCCTCTGCCCACCAACTCCACTACGACCCCTCTGCCCACCAACTCTACAACGGCCTCCACTCCTGCTCCTACGACTATCCCACTGCCGAAGGTTGGAGATTATGTTGTCCGGGCTGAGTGGAACTCCTCTGCGTGTCTGATGGCAAGGATGGGTTTGCAGTTTAGCTTCAGAATGGTATGTGTATATAGGGCAGTTATGTGCTATTAACTTACTAGCTATTAAAGTATGAGTTGTCATTCTCTTACGAATAGTCTTGTGTCTTAAATCTTACTGTGTCTCCACTCAGGGAGACAGTTTTCAGACAATAAATCTCGACCCAAATGTGACTACAACCAATGGAACTTGTGGAAACAATGATTCTACGCTTATGCTGAGAGCAGACACAACTATTGTCCAGTTCATCTTCACTAATGTAAGTAATTGTTTATATACATCTGGATCAGTGGCTGTTTAGCTTTATAAACCTTACATTTTGTACATTCACATTACTATCCCTTTGGGCTTAAAGCTTGTCAACCACTCCTGACACTTTCAAGGACATTGATGTCCCATTGATCCACCCAAATCTTATTGAACTTCATGATTTCTTGTAGCAAACAAGCAAATTCTTCTTGAGTGCTTTGACCTTGACTGTGTTGGCTGGAAGTGGTAAGTAAACTTCAATGTGTAATTATTGGTGCATTTTCCTCCAGTGACTCTGACTGCAATGACTTTCTTGCAAATCTGACTTTGGTCACAGGTGTGTCCTTCAAGGATGGCAATGCTAACTTATCTCTATGGGAGGCATCACTGGGGAGCTCATACATGTGCAAAAAGGAGCAGAGCTTCAACATCACAGAGAACCTCATTTTGAATACATTTGAGCTCCAAGTTCAGCCATTTGGAGTCATGAATGACCAATTCAACACAGGTAAGATTCAGCCTTTTATAAAAACTTGTTTAAAGCTCTTAAAAAAAAAAAACCCCACCACTTCAAATTGTGACTGTGCATGGATATCCCATTGTAATCAAGTTTGCCATGCTTGTTTGTGACTGAATGTTTGGTTCCTATGCTGATGTGAAATTGCAGCCTTATTGTGTATCTTTTCTCTGCTTGCAGCCCATGAATGCTCAGTGGATGACACCAGCCTCTTAATCCCAATCATTGTTGGTGCAGCTCTGGCTGTCTTGATTCTCATTGTAGTGATTGCATATGTGATTGGTCGACGAAAGACCTATGTTGGATATCAGACCCTGTAATGACCTCCCTGAATCACAAATCATACGGCATTCATTCCAGTTATCTAACATGATCCTGGGCCACTGCAACTGTTAACCTTTTCATTTGGCTAGAGCCTCACTGTCAATTTTCCATTGTTTAAGGTAATGACTAATTTGGCAGCTCCTTGAACTCTGAACTAAAATCTGAAGTGTGATCTGTGCATCTGTTCCAGAATCATGGGCCCTGGTAATGCTGTTATCCCCTTGTGTTGTGTGCTTTTCTTTTTTTTTTTTTTTTTTTCCCCTCCCCTAACCCCCTCCCCCTCTTCCTTAGTATTGGAAGCAATTGAAAGGTTGTACTTTATCCACCTTCTACAACTGGTGCTCTTAAGTCCTATGATTGACATGTTCCCCTGTGTTTAGGGTGACTGGCCAATATACTGATGGGGCAATTCCATACTTTCATAGCTTTCTATTAGACCTTACACTTGCTTTTGCTCCAGTGACTAAATTTAGTATGTTTCTTATTGCCTACACCAGAAAGGCCATAAGATATAAATATTTGGGTTGATTGGGGATGTTTGTGGCTTGATTGGTGCAGTGGGGATTAAAATTGCACAGTTCAGTTACATGTCATTACCTTTTCAGAGAAATTGTTCAGTTTTAAAATAAGGCTTTCAAAAAGGGATGGCATTGCTTCGTCAGTTACTCTCTGTAAATAAAACGACCAAAACTGAGTGGAGAGGAATACTTGCTACCTATTGCACATCTGAATTGCTTTTGCTGCCAGATTGGTTCTTAATGTGTTGCTTGACTTTTGTCCCAACCTGAAGCTCCGGCAGTTTCGCTAGTTGACGACATGCTGAATAGGTGTCAGGTTTAAGCTTTAAGTGCAGTTTTCTTCCATTTACTGAAAGGAAGTTATTAAACTAACTGCATGTACTCGTTTAACTGGCTGTCTACATATGCAGGGTTATTTTAATACAGCAGGAAGGTTTTCAATGAAGTGTTAAAAGTAATTTTCAGACTTCTGGGTATAAGTGCATGTGATCATCTGTGTAGGTATCTTGACTAGTTTTCATTTGGCTCATCTTATTGTACAACTAGAACTTTGGGTTGGAACATCTTTGTAAAGCAGCACTTTGAACAACTGCATGCTATGGAGCTTTGTCATGCGTGTCTATGGCATGAGCAAAGGTGAATAAGTGTCATGAATGCTTGTGTATGTTTTGTCTATTGTGTGTGTGTGTGTTTTTTTTTTTTTTTTTTTTTTTTTTTTTTTATATATATATAAATCTGCATTCATGTTGCTCATTCTATGTTTTTGTTCTGCATTAGATTCAATGTCGCTGAGAATCATTCTGTATTTTCTTCCCCACCTGACCTGTAAACAGCTGCTTATGCTTAACTAATTCACATGTCTGATCAGTTTGGAGTTGATTGGTCATCTAGGTTCATGCCTTGCTTAATGAAGGTGCAGCTGAGCTCAATAAAGATGGGTTGACGTGTCAATTTCAAGCTTGCTTTTTTTTTTTTTTTTTTTTTTCTCCCACACACAATGTAACTTAATGAAAAGGGAATTCTGACTCCTGGCATAAAACTTAATAAATTCTGGCACTCTGTCATTGAAATGGCTGGTCTTTTCTATTTTTAAATGACTTCCTAGCATGTTCTACACATGTACATTTAAAACATGTTGCAGTCTAAATTCTAATGTTTACTGTACTTTAACCATTCTGTAAATAAGTAATCACTCTTCTCACACATGCATGCTCTCTTCCTCAGCTGAAGATTGCAAGGCTGATGAGGCAGAAAACTTCATAGTGCCTATTGCAGTCGGAGTTGCCCTCATTGTTCTTGTCCTTCTTGTCTTGGTGGCCTATCTTATTGGACGGCACAGAAGCAGAGTTACTAGCTATGAACAGTTCAGCTAAATTATGCTCAGTTTAACTGATTACACTACAATGCATATTGTACACATCTGTGAACTTAAATTCTCTTTAGTCTTTGTCCC
Organism: Ictalurus furcatus; assembly: GCF_023375685.1. Lineage (NCBI taxonomy): Eukaryota > Metazoa > Chordata > Actinopteri > Siluriformes > Ictaluridae > Ictalurus > Ictalurus furcatus. Next base: position 7,964,865 of record NC_071262.1, read on the forward strand.
ACCTATAATGTGAACATTGTAATGCAAGACATTTAAGTGCACTACAGAAGAGCTCTTAATTTTTCCCGTAAGCCACTTTTTTTTTTTTTTTTTTTTTCCCCTTCTTTATTTTGGGTGAATCATTCCATAATACTCTAACCTTTTAGTCTCTTCTTTCCTCGGCAGTGGAGGAGTGCTTTCTGGATGCTGATTTAAGCTTTTGTTCTGATTGCTGTCTGCATGGCTCTTGGCTTCCTAATCTTCCTTGTGCTCATCTTACCTGATTAGTCAGAGCCACACTGGATACCAGTCTGTATACCCCCCAAAACCATGCTGTTTAGTGCTTGCCTATAATCTTGATCTTCTCCCATGCTCTGCAACCTGTTCATCCCATGTTCTATCTAATTTTAGTCCTCTTACTCCTCCAATCTAAGTGCTTACTGCTTCTGTGAAGTTCTCACTTGTTTGCTGCCTGTGTTAAATTACTTATTTTGCTGACTGTTCTTCCCCATTCAGAAGAGGCAGTGTGCCAAGCTGCTACAACATTGCTGAGTTGGATTCTGTCAAATTAATCTCTGGCCTTTAACTAAATGTTTCAAATGCATGAGGATAGATTTAAGAGCCCCTCCCCTCACATCAGACCTACATCATTACTCTATGCTGTATGCCTTTTTTTGGTTAGTCCCTTGATTGTAAATGAGTAATTCAAGTTCTATACAACTTGAACATGGATCACATGAGGTGTGTGGGGTTTTCTTTTTTTGTTTGTTTTTTTTCTTTAAAGAAAATTTGGTACTTTGGAAAAAGGGACCCTAATATTTGCAGTGGCTATTTGTAACTTGTTTCTCAACCTGCTGGCTTCCCTGTTGAAACAGTTGAATGCAATCAACTGGGGCAGTTATGCAGAAGCACTTGATAAACTTATTTGACCACTTTAGTCTTCATACAAAGTCAATGCTCATTCCATCTGGCTGTGGACCTTTTATTTGTGCCAGTCTAACGCCAACTGTCAAACTTGTGATTTTGTGAATCTAAATTCCAACACGAGTGCAATCACCCCTTAAAAACTGTGCCTTTTTCATTGTTCCTTACCTTCACTGGAAAAAGCTTCAATAAAATGCCTGATTTTGGTATCTTGGGTTACAGTGTTGTGCATCATGAATACTACTAATCCAGCTCAAGGTTTTTAAAGTTGCAGCTCATCTAGATTAACCTAGTTTAACACAATCATTCTGGGTAATGAAACAACCTGACTTTAAAAATTTACAACTTATTAAAATGAATGTTTTATGGGGGTGATAAATTATTTTTTGCCAGCAGAATTTGAAACCTCTATCACATCCTCACTAATATCAACACCTGTGGCAAATATGAACAAAGAAGGGTGTGAAAAACTGTCTTGTTTAACCTTTTGAGGAAAAAAAAATCAATACTACTATTACCAATATGAATATCAAACAAAAAATACAGGTTTTCCAAAAAAAAAAAAAAAATCTGTTAAATATGTGTGTGCAACAATTACTGGTGCTCCTATGAATTCATATGAGAAATATGAATTAGAAGTATATTCCCATTAATACTTAAAAAAAAAAAAATAATGCACCTTGGTCACTAGGAACAGGAAACTATTTAACCATGACTTCCTGTTTCACATGGGTATAAATGAGGTAACAGGCCAAGTCCCCTGGGTGCTTCTCATTTATTTGTACATCCTCATTTCCTTTTGCTGCATCTTAGCTCCACCCCCTTAGGAGCCTTGTGAGGGAAGGCTGCAAGGAGAGAGGAATCAAAGCAAATCAAATAGAAAATCCTCGCTCCCTCACTTCAAAGCAACATCAATTAATGATGACTTCTCAGATGGGTTACCTCACTGTGCTTCAGGGATCTGTCATTAAATGATAGTATGTGAAATGTCTGGGGGTTTCAACAATGAACAATACATAAAGTATCACATCTTTTGTGCAGCTTTGCATATCCAAACATGTGAGTATTAATTAATTACAATACTCATTGTAAGCATATTATTATTTCATTATAGAGATGTGCCGATAATCGGTATCAGCCGAAAAAGGCTATTTTTAAATACATCCAATGATCAGGGCCGATTATATCCTGTCAATCAAAAGAGGGTGGGAAAACACAGGGATTTCATGCTGTCTGTAAAGTGTGTCTCTTGTGTGGAATGATGATAAAACCACAGTTTGTAATCTCTGTAAACTCTGCACCGCTAAAATTATACATCGGATGCTTCAGCAGTGAAGCGGCGTCAAGTCTACTCTGCCACCCTGACGTGCGTCAGGTTTTTCGACTAGAAACACTTCCACACCTCTGTGTCCTCACTCCTAGCTCCTCTGGAAGCTTCCTCATTCCTTGTTCCTCGCCTCCTTGTGGTGCAATTAGAGAATTGATATGTCCTTCAAGATGATTGACGACAATCAATTTCTGGGTCACAGGATGGGGGAGTGAGGAAACGAGGAAACATCAATTTGAGTATTGAGAAGCACTCCTTAGTCATTCATAATGTCCATGGGTAAGAATATAGCTGTGATGTGCAGCAAAAGGTTGTTGAGCTTCACAAAATGGGAAGTGGCTATAAGAAAATAGCACAAGCATTGAAAATGTCCATTTCCACCATCAGGGCAATAATTAAGAAGTTCCAGTCAACTGGAAATGTTATGAATCAACCTGGAATTGGACGTGTGTCTATATTGTCTCAACGTACTGTGAAGAGGATGGTTCGAGTGGCCAAAAAATGTCCAAGGATCACAGCTGGAGACTTGCAGAAGATAGCTGGGTCTTGGGGTCAGAAAGTCTCCAAAACTACAATCCGAAGTCACCTACATCACCACAGGTTATTTGGAAGGGTTTCAAGCCTCTAATCTCAACCAAAAACAAACTCAAGCATCTTCAGTTTGTCAGACACTACTGGAAACTCAAATGGGATCGGGTTCTATGGTCAGATGAAATCAAAATAGAGGTTTTCGGCAATAAACACCAGAGGTGGTTTTGGTACACAGAGAGGTAGCCATATGGAAAAGTACCTCATGCCCACGGTTAAATATGGTGGTGGCTCTTTAATGTTTTGCGGCTGTTTTTCTGCCAGAGGACCTGGACATTTTGTTAGGATACATGGCATCATGGATTCTATCAGCAGATATTAAATGAAAACCTGACTGCCTCTGCCAGAAAGCTTAAAATGGGCCGGTGATTGAATCTGTTATCTTGGCAAAGGGAGGTAGCACAAAGTCTATAATAATTGTTGCACACATATATTTAACAAATATATTTTTTGTATAAACCTGTGTTGTGTTTGCAATTGTTTGATATCCATGAGAGCAGAGTATTTTTGTGAATTTTTTAACAAAAGATCAAGAGTTTAAATAAAGACAAATTTTCACAGCCTTCTTTGCTCATATTTACCAAGGGTGCCAACAATAGTGGAGGGCACTGTATATGCATTTATATACACGAATATACATTTTAGATGCCAAAAATGAACGGGAAAATTTCTAAAGCTCAAGTAGCCAAGCTTTTGCTTCCATGTTGTTTTTTTCTGATATATCAAATAAACACACACTTCATTTGGTTAAATCTGGTCCATCTTTATTTTTATGTCTAGAACATTAGGAGTGCTTTTTAAAAACATGAGGTGGAAACACTCTTGTGCGGTTTTTCACTGCGCTCAAAGAACCACCAACAAAGAATTTACACTTTCCATCTAGCCATCACAGTTAATAACTAATTGTACCATGTCAATTATGCAAATACAATTAATAAATAATACTGTTGATATCCTTCTCACAGAGAACCAAACAAGTATAGTATTTTTCACCTTAGAGTGAGTTTGTAGTGTGTGATTCTGTATATGGAATCATGTAAAATGCTGTGAAGGGGTTTCATATTATTTTTCAGTGTGAATCCAACAAGAAAAGAATTTTATATAATATCTGATAAACTTCATTCCACTTTTTAGGAAAATACAAATTTACTAATAGACAAAATTTTTTTAGTTCATGATATGTAAAGAAATCCGTTAAAATATAAAATGATTTAATGGCATTAAATTTTTTTTTTTTTTTTTTTTTTTTTTTTTTTTTTTTGCAAATTAAGGCCATTTAAGCTTGAATAATTGTTTAACAAACACATAACTGAGGAGAGAAAAATCATCTTGAATATATTGTATAATCGAGCTAGATATTCTACAAGAAGCCTTTTGCAGTTAAAATGTAGTTAAAATTGGTTCAAACTGGCTGCCAATTATATAAATAACATTAAATACTCGTTCTTTCTTGGACTACAATGTATGTGCGTATTTGTCACATAAAATCTTTTTTTTTTTTTGGAGAATAATTGACCATATTGTAATTTTGTAATTGACCAGTAAACCAAATCTTGGTATAGTAAACTACCAATTTTCTTTTTGCCTCTTGTTTTTATTTATGTATTCATAAAAAAGTGATTGTTAAACAATTAATCACTTGTATGGCTTAAGAGCTAAACATCTCTTGATTTGTTCAAAAAAAGCAAACATACAATTGACTTTAGATAGAGATGTTTTAGTAAACTCACCGAAAACCCAATACTGACCCTCTTTACTGTACAGTGTATATCTACATTTGAACAGGTTTGGCTCAAAACCTAAATTTGTGATTTTTTTCCCTCTTAAAGTAGCAAATATTAATGTATGATGAAAATAAACACAATTTATGCTCCTACACTATTCTAAATATCATATACTGCAATGTTTGCTCTTCTTAGTAGCCTACTGGGGCATTTTGTTTGTAAGCATGTATGTGCTAAACACAAGTGAAAGGTGCAGTGGCAGGAAAATGGGTAAAGACGGTATATTTGTCTATTTTAACCATAACGTACACTGAGAAGTTTGTTTAGCCCCTCTGCATTCCTTCTTCCAGACTAAGCACCAACTTGTAGATTAAAAGACACACTACCGAGGAAGCGGTCGGTTGGTGAATCATTGATTATCCCCTTGCCATTTAGCTTACATTGTACATGTAGATGAGCATCCTGCTGGAGATTGGGAAAGCGAACCGCCACCAGAGGAGAAGTGTAGTTTACCTGTACACAACAATTTAAAAGAGGTTAAAAATCATGTTATTACATTTTGAAATCATTATATTCATAATCACAAGGTTATCTTTTCTGGTTATTCTGATTGTTAATTAAATTTAAAGCTGAAAATGCCTTTGTATTTCACAAAAAAAAAAAAAATTGTAATAATTAGGTTAATTTATTATTGCGTGGTCACTTACATGCCTGAGCTTCCCATAATAAGGATAGTACATCAAGTCAAAAATATTTTTTGGATAGAATTCTACTTCTCCGAGCTCCTCAGGCGTCCCTTTCTAGAGAGACAGTAGGAAATTTAAAGATTAGGACTGTATGCATACCAATCAGTGCATGTTCTCAATGCACACTGAATGCTCAAGAGCTAAGATGTATAAAATCCCACCAAAATTGCAGCTCACTATCTTAATAATACGTTACTTACTTTAACGGCACATGTCACATTCACTGGAGTACCTTGACCTGGTAGATAGCCAAGAATCTACACGATAATAGGAGTAAATAAAAGCAAGAAAAGACCAATTTTAAATAAATGCCAACTATCCACTTATTCAAATTGGTACACAATCACAATACAAACACCCCAATTGGAATTGTTTTAGTGGTTCTTCATTTTAAGAACAAGATGTGGCTCAAGGTACAAGAAATAGTCTAGTTATTTCTTACATATTCTTCCATTCACTTTCTTTCTTTAATGATTGTCATTTCTTAAAAATCAGTTCTTCTATCTTTAATTACGCACTCACTCGGTTCATTTTGAGGAGGATGCAGGGCTTTCCATGAGCGTAGCCAAAGTCTTTTTGCTCAATGCCTGAGCATGGCCCCAGTGAGGACCTCTTAAACTGACATGCTTTTCTCTCAGCACTCTCCTCCAGGCTGTCCTGCAAGAAGTATGTGCCCATCTTGCATTCAATGTTACGCCTTTTCTGAAGTGTGTCATCATAGGCTGGAGTGATGCAGTGCAGGAAGCAAGGGGGGTGGAGGGAGGGAGGGAGGGAGAGAGAGACAGGGAGAGTGAGAGAAGCATTAAATAAACCACACAATGACAAAACACCCTATCAGGCCCCTCAGTCTAAAGGATCAGCACAAAAGTGGGGCCCAAGTAGCACAGTGTGACTGTGCTTAGTGTACAAAAGGGATTCCCCTTCCTCTGTTTCTCTAAAGTTGGGCAAAGTCACCACAATAAAGAATAGCATACAGGGAGGGAGATTTGTATATGCATTCTTTAGAGAAGACAAAGCAAACAACTTCACTTCATCAAAAGCACCTTTTAGACAACACTCACGTTTAAGTTGAGCCTCCAGTGCTCTAGCATATTTCTTCCATGAGCTACGATCAGATGCGTTGAAGGTGATTTCAAATCCATGGACAACATCTACTTGTGGCAGCATCGTCATCCCTGTCGGTTTGGATTAAAAAAAAAAATTCAAATTAAATTAAAATGCATATTTTATCCAAACAAATATCTGAAAGACTTGAGTAGCTGATAAAATTTTCTTTTCATGCAAAAGAGAATAAAGTATTGATGTAACTAAACCAGAGATCATTAACAACCATTTTGATAGCCTTTCTCTATGTACTGATATTATTATTATTATTACAAAATCAAATTAATTATACTAAAAATAAACTGGTAGTTTAATTGATAAACTGTTATAATAATAAATCCAAATATTATGTTCATGTTGTGCAAAACATTTATCAACAAAACAGAGTTGTGTGCATGGTTATCTAAGGCAGTATTTTTTGTTTTTGTTTTTTATTTCTTTCAATAATGTGATGATATTGAAGCTCACAATCAACTACTATTAAATTATAATTTAGTTATTTAGGTTATTATTTCATGCTAAGCCTATTTCTTTGCCTTATTTGTAGGTTCCTGTAAGATGAATTTGCCTTCTGAGGTCAATAAAGTGGTACCATTTATTAGCTTACTTGGTTTGTCACTTAAATTGGATTAAAATTATGCAAGTCAACTTGATGTGTTTCTTCCTACTTTCTAACTTAAGGTTCAATAACTTCCAAGTAAGTATAATGATATCTATTTTAATGCATTTTAGTCGACTTTTAAATCGTTAAATCTACACTTTAAAATAGTGAGCAGATTTGGGTTCTTTTGACAGAAAGTTCAGAAATAAACAACTACAATTGATCCAAAAAGAAATATAATGGTACATATTAGCCTAATGTACTTGGATTATGTTAATAAAATAATTATTTTATGAATATTATTTTTTATTACTGATACAGGTTTTGCATTTATCTATTTCTTTACACTAAAATGGGTCCCTGGCTATAAATTTGAGAACTCCTGATCTAAAGTCATACTTGGTTCATATGGATGTGATTTTCAAAACTTTAAAAGTATCAGATTTATACCTGGAGGCATCACCCGGTCATTGTAGGTCGGAGCATAAGGACTGATGGACCACATGAGACAGCACATACAGCCAGCAAACATGGCTGCCAGGAAAATGTACAATGCAGAGTAGAAAAAAAGAATGAGGCCTAAAATGAAACAAAAAAAACAGAGGAGAAATAAGTTGTTAAGAGTAAGATGTTGTGTCAGTAGGATGGAATTTCAGCTGTTACATGTACATATTTAATTTAATGGTTAGAAATTTGTTGGATTTATATCGTGGTTTATTTTTGTGTATGTAATCACCTGAATCAGGTAAAGACACAATTAACCAAATTAGCTATCTACCTGACTGTGCACTATTTTCATTCATGCTGCTTGCATGTCTGGAGCTTGGGCTGTATTTGCACACTGAGCAAATGAGTTTGAATGGAAACAGACTGTGGCTATTGTGTTTATATTTTAATTTCCAATTAAGGGTCTGAACAGGATCAAACGAAGACTAAACGAAATGGCTTTTGCTGCACAGGCATTTTTACAGAGCCTAGCTGCAGCCAGCCTTGTGTCCCTGAGCCACAATGGCCTTTCTGTTCAAGCTCAGTGAGAATTCTCCCAGCTGTCCCCTTACTCAGGAACACAGTGAACCTCCGGTTGCCATCAGAGTGACGCTTTTTAGCCACCATCCAGAGCCACCAGCGGCTCCAAGGAGCCCGATCACCCCACTCTGGCATTGTGAGGCCTCTACACACTCTTCTACACTCTCCTTTCACAAGATTCACTTCATAGACTGAGGGGGCCCCTCCCCTGCTCACGCAGCTTTGCCAGACTAGTCCATTTTATCTGCTCCTGAAACGTTCTGCTAATGAAACCAAGCCTATTTCAGTCGGGTCAGTATGGTTTAAAAGATACTATACTACACTGGCACTAGACAGGAGCACTCCTGTGATTATTCATTTTATCTATGGGAATTTCATGTCATTTGGAAATGTTTCATGTCAAACCAACAGGGATTCAGTGTGTTGTTGGTCTACCATCACTGTCTCGGCAAACCTCCATAGGAAGTGACAGTTGCCAAAAAAGTCTGCTTTAATCTTATTCATAGGCGCGGCAGAGTTCCTGGGAGACAAGCACAATGCAAAGCTATGGTGCACTAGGGACATGAGAGTGTATTCTTTTCTAGAATTCGATGGGTTTTTGAGAATAGGAATGTGATTCCTGGCCAGCAAGCGGACTGCGACAGTTGCTCTCCCGTCGTGAACCATTCCCCAGGCAGTCTGTTTTTGTCCAGATTTCTCCAAGCTATCTGTGCACCTATGTAAACACTTAGTTCAGACCCACACAGTGACACATGTACACGCATATGCACTTGCTTTCTTAGCAGAGTGTGCAGTGGCATGGATGAGAGAGACATAGTTCAAAACCCCCTCTTGTCTCATCCTGACCCAAAAGCCAATGCAAAAATAAGGGGCAAAAATAATAATCTGTGCACTCACTTGCCTTTGCTTGTTAGACAGACACAGAACGTTGCTAATTAAAGCCTTTTGTTTCCAACCCAAGCTTAATATGGAGGTGAGCTCCAAACACACTCACTAAAACAAGTGCTCATTGTTTTGCCACTTGGTCATTAAACAGATTCACACTCATTCACACACTTCTACATTCTACTCACTCCAGCTCTTTCCTGATCGCCCCATAAACTCCTTGGTTTCAGGGTTCCACAGGTATGTTTTGAGGTCATCTATCTTTTCATGCAGTGTCCTCTTAGGCTTTGGCTTGGGCTTCCATCTCTCAAAGTTGAGGTCGTCCTGCTCCAGAGGTTGGTGCTCCACCAGCCCTTCTTGCTCAACCTCCAAGGATTCAGCCAGCCCATGGCAGTGTTTGTGCAGTGACCCGGCACGCTAATATGGGAATAAAAGTACAAACTAAAGTACATACTTTTTTTAAAACAAATTAATCAGCTCAGTTACATTCAGCAGAATTGTTTTCTGAAGCACAACAATCAAGCCCCAGAAATATAAATCCAATCCAATATTACACTACATCATGTTGTTACATGCACCTGCACTAAATTAAATCCTTGCAAAAGACTGGGGAAAGAGTGAATAATAAGGCAGTTAGGTAATGAAGCAAAGTGAACTGGCACATCCTTCCGACTGTGTGAAATTTTCATTCACGATTTCAGTGCAGTGTTCTTGTGAATGTGACTGAAAGCAGAAAAGAGAAGCACTGCTGACTCCTAAGACCCTCATTGGGGTGGGAGGATGGGGGGGGAGGTTAATGTCCCCCCAGCTGCAAAGGAGAGCAGGGTCATTCTCTGTCCAGATGTTCTCAGCACTTTCGTTCTCAGAACAGAGTCACAGCACACACTGAGACCTCCATCTGACCACTGCAAAGGAGCCTCAAACCCCCATGGAGCAACTTTATTTTCTCTCTTGCCTTATCAATCAAGTAAACCTATGACAACTAGACTAGAGCGGCTGTAAATGATGAATGCGGCTGGAGTTATAAACTATCCTTATCAAACCGATTAAGAGAATAGGGAGGACCCATTAAAAGTAAAAAAGCATTTGAGTGCTTGTCTTCTGTCAAAGACAGACAGAACTTGGCTCAGTGCTGATGTAAAATAAAGGATGAACATTTTTCCATCACTGCTCATGACCCAAAATGGCAAAGATGCAGCATGTTGGTGGAGTGTGTTTGCTTACCGCTTTTGGTGCTGAGGGTTCGAGCTGCAGCTCCTCAGCTCCGCCCGCAGTGTTCTCGGCTGCCATGCTCCCTTCGCTGGAGAACAAAGGCACTTGTTAAACCAATCACATACACGAGCGGCCCAAAGCCACTAACGCGCTGTTCAGACCCGCCGAAATAAAGTTCAGGACAAGCCAAAGAAGTGAAGTGAAGTGAAGGGGGGGAAAAAAGGTAAAACTTGCACAGTGGAAGAGAACACGACTTAAAATCTTAAAATATATTTTAGTCCACCAAAATAAAGTTTGAGCCAAGGCGAAAAAAAAGAGGGGGAAAAAAGCCCAAAAATTTACAACTTTTACAATGGAAAAGGGGGGAAAAAAAATAGCAAATGTTACAATTAATCTTCACGGTACCCAAAAGTAGGTCTTGTACGCCGGAAACCGAAACGTCGCATTGACACTGAACGGCGGGATAATTTGGCTCAAATTAAACGTTAAATGTTTTCTTTGATTTCATTTAGTTTTTCCTCTCACGACGGACAGCGCACACGGAGAAGCTCCCTGCTACAGGGCCAGCATCCTAGTGAATGAGGTATAAACTGCAGGGAGAAAGTCGGGGGTGGGGGAGAAGGTGGAGGAGGGTTTTTTTTTGTTGTTTTTGTTTTTTTAAATCCCCGAAGAGCTTTTTGGCTGAAGTGAGGGCCACTCTGTTATATATATGCTATTCTGGACACGCACAGTACACTCTCAGTCTGAAATGAGACACAGCCACAATCCCTGATTCTGCCCTCATCTAAACGCGCGGTTTGACAACACCTCTGCTGTTCTTAAAGTTGCTTGATAGGCCATAATTTCCATAATGAACATCTAAATTATATTTGTCCCCTTTTCCCAGTCATACATTGACACATAGCACACACAGAAGCCTCCAGGATCTTCCCACTCTAGACTGAGGAAAGTTGTGGCCCCTGTTGATTATAATAAATTGCGCTACTTGTCAACGGTTTAAATATTTGTATCCCAGTCACGTTGTACTCTGTTAGCTTGTGTGAACCCGCTGTTGTTTTTTTGTTTTTTTTACATGAATGGAAATGTCGTCATGGAAAATTTGTTCTTCTTTTTTTTCTCCCGCGTATTTATTTATGAAGAGCACGTAGGATCATGCGCGCGCGCACACACACACACACACACACACACACACACACGCTGAGTGAACTTTCAATGGAATGGACTCAATGCATAAACTATATATAAAATAGAACATGTACAGCGCCCTCCACGAATATTGACACCCTTGGTAAATATGAGCAAAGAAGGCTGTGAAAAATTGTCTTTATTGTTTAACCTTTTGATCTTTTGTTCAGAAAATTCACAAAAATTGCAAACAAAACACAGGTTTATCAAAAATATATAACTTTGTTAAACATAACAAATTGTTATGATTGTTTGCAAAAATTATTGGCACCCTTTTAGTCAATACTTTGTGCTATCTCCCTTTGCCAAAATAACAGCTCTGAGTCTTCTCCTATAATGCCTCATGAGGTTGGAGAATACATGGCAAGGGATCTGAGATCATTCCTCCATACAGAATCTCTCCAGATCCTTCAAATTTCGAGGTCCACGCTGGTGGACTCTCTTCTTCAATTCACCTCACAGATTTTCTGTGTGTTTCAAGTCAGGGGACTGGATGGCTATGGCAGGACCTTGATTTTGTGGTCAGTAAACCATTTTTGTGTTGATTTAAGTATATGTTTTGGATCACTGTCCTGCTGGAAGATCCAACCAAGGTCTATTTTAAGCTTTCTGGCAGAGGCAGTCAGGTTTTCATTTAATATCTGTTAATGTTTGATAGTCCACGATGCCATGTATCCTAACAAAATGTCCAGGTCCTCTGGCAGAAAAACAACCCCAAAACATTAACGAGCCACCACCATATTTAACCGTGGGCATGAGGTACTTTTCCATATGGCTACCTCTCTGTGTGCGCCAAAACCACCTCTGGTGTTTATTGTCAAAAAGCTCTATTTTGGTTTCATCTGACCATAGAACCCGATCCCATTTGAGGTTCCAGTAGTCTCTGGCAATCTGAAGATGCTTGAGTTTGTTTTTTGATGAGAGTAGAGGCTTTTTTCTTGAAACCCTTCCAAACAACTTGTGGTGATGTAGGTGACTTCAGATTGTAGTTTTGGAGACTTTCTGACCCCAAGACACAACTAACTTCTGCAATTCTCCAGCTGTGATCCTTGGAGATTTTTGGCCACTCAAACCATCCTCTTCAAACCACACGTCCTCTTCTAGGTTGTTTCATAACATTTCCAGTTGACTATTTGCTATTTTGTTATAGCCACTAGTTGCTATTTTCTTATAGCCACTTCCCATTTTGTGAAGCTCAATAACCTTTTGCCATACATCATAGCTATATTCCTTGGTCTTACCCATTGTTATGAATGACTAAGGGAATTTGGCCTATGTGTTACCTCATATTTATACCCCAAATATATTTGTCTCATATGAATTCAAAGGGGTGCCAATAATTGTTGCACACCTATATTTAAGAAAGATTTTTTTTTGGATGAACCTGTGTTGTGTTTGCAATTATTTGATAACCAGGAGAGCAGAATATTTTTGTGAATTTTCTGAACAAATGATAAAAAGATTAAACAATAAAGACAATTTTTCACAGCCTTCTTTACTTATGTTTACAAAGGGTGCCAATATTAGTGGAGGGCACTGTAAATAAATGAAGTCTATAGAGCATTCACTGACTTAATGCAGTAGGTGTGTAAATGCAGACTGGTGGTCTGATTAACCTTCTTGTGGGCTATTTATAGACTTTGCTAAAGTATGAATTTATTTGCAAATTTATTTGCAAATAGAGCACAGATATGTCAATTTGTCAGTGCAATCGGATAAATAGTAATACCAAGCCCTTAATTTAGGACTATACAACCTTAAATTGTTGTGTTTAATACCATATATGGAACAGTAAGAGTAGTTTTTAATAGCGATTGGTACAATATGTTTTGTAGACCTCCAGGGACACATTGGAGACGCCAATGCTCCAGTTGTCCACTGTGTGGGGCTCTTGAATAATGTTTACAAACCGAGCAAGACAAGACTACTGCACCCATTCCCTATCTAAACTGCTAAATAGCTGTAAAATTATGCATGAAATGATATTAAGACAAACTTTATGACTGCTAACAAAACAAAATCACAATTTCATCTGTTCAACTGCTTTCTCCTTGCCAGAAACAAAATGAATTTGTCATTTCTATCAACTGTATTAAGTCAGTCTTCACCAAGGCACATTTTGTCAGAGTCAGTGTCTAATAGGCCTATCAGATTGTATGGCATATAGTGTTCACTGATTTTTGTCCAGTCTCACTGCCCAGAAGTGGACAGAAGAGTAACGTAATAGCCTACATTTTGTATTGCTTGTTAGCAAAAATAATAAATAAATAAATAAAAGTTTTTTAAGATTCTTAAAAACAGTCGGAATTCACTATACAGTACAAGGTTGCTATTAGAAGAACAAGAATCATTATAAATGCAACATTTAAAATTCACTATGAGTGGGGAAAACCAAGCAAGCTAGACACTTTGTCACTGGATAGATACTGAATTATTCCAAGCCATGTGTACACTTTTGAAAAGAAAGGTCCCAGTAAGAAGTTATTTGGACGAATGCCATAGAACAGGGGTCGGGAACCTTTTTTTCACCAAATAGCCATTTTTTCATTTTTAGCCATTTTTTCATTTTTGTTTTTCGAAAGAGCCATTGCAAAAACTAATAGCCTATATTACTATTGTAAAAAAAAAAAAAAAAAAAACCCACACACACACGTTTATTCAATAACATTTAAATCACAATGACTTATGTGTTTGTTTTTGAGTAGGGACAACTGAAAAACAAACAAATATACATCAAACAATTGCAATATGGAATTAATTTTAAAGATGAGTTTCCTGGGCAGCATAACCTCGTGTGTGTGGGGGGGGTCTGTGCGTGCGTGCGTGCGTCCGCGTGTGTGTGTGTGTGTGTGTGTGTGTAGACTCATCCAGCGCAAGAGAAAAAAATCTGAAGTTATATCCGTGCTCTTTTCCATATCACGTGCCATGATGACAGAGCTGTGATGCACTGTTCGGGCTGACAAGGCCACGTCTTTTATTTTCAGAATGATTTTCTCCTGATTCAGTTGCCATACTCAATATGCATGGCTTTACATCCTCCGTCAGTAAAAGGTTTATATATATATATATATATATATATATATATATATATATATATATATATATATATATATATATATATGTATATACATATTATTCAACTGAGCACTTGATTTTAATACAAAACTTAATGTCAACTTGAAATGACCATTTTTGATAAAAATGTGTTATTTGACTGAAAAGTTTACAGATGAAAAAGGTCCACAGTATATAGGAAAAATATAGTACACATGTAATGCTTAAATAATGTGCATGTTAATTGAATAGTTGGACTATGTTGATAAAATATATCAGTGTTTAGGAGTAGATGGATTTCTTTTTACGGTTAAAGACGTCCCTGTCTGCAAAAAGTCTGAGAACCCCTTTATTTTTAACCACAAATCACACAGTCATGTTTAGTTGTTGTTGTTTTTTTGTTGTTGTTGTTGTTTTTGGGGGGGTTTTTTTAGCTAAGGACACCCAAACAGAAACTGCTTTATTGCTTTATTGTGTAGGCCTATTATTAATCAGATTTGTCTATTTATTTATTTATTGCTAAATTACACCATTTTTAGTCCTTAGCCTCCACTAATGAAAAAAAGGGATATATATATATATATATATATATATATATATATATATATATATATATATATATATATATATATATGTATGTATATCTCAACCTCATCCATAACATGTCTTCAGAATATTGTATAATTTTAGATTTTATTAATTCTCAGTAAGAGAATCACTCAGAATCACTCAGATGACTCAAATCTCCCAGTTGAGGAAACTGTTTATAGAAGATGAAACCGGACACTGTTCTGTGGTAAAATAATTTTCTACGCTAAATACATTAGTCCTGATATTTCTGTCAGAGAAAAAGCTCGCGCGTGTGGAGGGCGCACAGAGCGCATGCGCGGAGGCTGCGTTTTCTGGACCAAAACACGAGGACGGCAGCGAGTTAGAACGGTGGAGCTGAACGGAGTACTGTCACAGCTCAGGCGTCGCGTTTGCTGTCAGAGAATGCCGCGGAAAGCGAAGGTGTCTCATTCGTTAAGTTCGAGCGAAAAAATTATCGTCTCACTAAGGGGTTTCATTTTTAGTCTTAAAACAGAACTGCAGTTCATGCTAGAGATCCTCCAAAAATGCCAACGGGAGTGAATGCGCAAGCTGCTGGGATCCCTATGTCGGATGCTATGGGTACGTGCAAGGTCAATGCCGTTCTGCTGCACGGCTTGGATTTTGTGCGAATATAACCTTATTTCCGGTTATTGTAGTCGAAGAATTGCACTGTACACCATTTGCGTGTATGAATGAATATTACCGTTACCGATGACCTCGCTTATAAATCGTGCATTGTTTGATTGACGGTACAGGAATAACATTCTCCTTTGCAAGCTTAACGATTTACCTTACAGTCCTAACAATAACGGTATATAGGGCAAACATATTGTATTGATCTACACTAGTGTTCTTTCTTATTTGATGTGATCATTATGGGGAAATGTTTAACCTTGTAGGTGTGGCGGTGGAAGTTAATGGTCGCTAAATTGCTGACAAATGAAATCCTTGCACTCTGCGTTTTAACTGTACACCTTGCATTAAGAGCAAACGTGATCTCCTTTGAACCAAAAACACTCCAAGTGTTCATTCAGTTAAAATTCATTGAACTCTAAATTTGCGAACCTGAGGTCAGTAACCAAGAAGATTGTGTTTGGATGCTTTGTTTACATTTTTAAATCTTGTAAACAATAAAATAAAAAGTCATTATTCATTAGGCTTATGTCATTCATAATTAATAACCATACAAACAAAATGGCTTCCAAGATCAATATGGCTTTTAGTTATCAGCATGGCTGATGGCAATAGTGGTATTTGAGACAATGAAAACGCACTAAAGCTTTTCACAGATGTGTATAAATGATTGTATCGGGTTCGGTTCTAGGCTCTTAAAAAATAATCCAACCCGATAAAGCTTAACCAGCATATGCCATCAGATAAACTCACATGTTTTCATGCCATTGACCTACTTATCATCCTTATAGGGACTTTCAAGAGGAGGAAGCGAAAGTCCATCACTGTGACTGCAATGTTGTTTGTAGTGTCTATACTTATTCTAGTTTTTGGCTTGGCTGCCACCACAAGGACACAGAACATCACAGTTGGAGGCTACTATCCTGGAGTCATTGTATGTAATCATACTTATATGTATTTAAAATAACCTTACATCACTAAGAGCATTATTACATAAATAATAATTATCACTATTTAAAGTTGATGTCTCAGAAAGATTAGTTCCTATTGTTTTGTTGTGCATATCTCAGAGACAGGAAATCCATCTATATAAACTGACCGTAGCACATTTAATAAGGTGAAGTACCTTCATACTTGTTTAAATACAGATCAATATGGAATGAGCTACTTAATTGTTTAATAGTTATTTATTGTTTAATAATACTGCAATGTAATTTTTTTTTTTCGGAAGAAGAAAAAAGTGAATAGATACTGTGTGAAATATGAATGACTGAGATTATATAAAGCTCATACATCTCTGACTCAAGTGATAATACCAGTAACAGCATCTATCCTGTTATTTTCAGCTTGGTTTCGGCTCCTTTCTTGGAATCATTGGGGCTCATTTAATTGAGAATAAGAGGCAGATGGTAAGAGGTTTTCCATTGCATTCTTTCTTTGTTCTTTGTTCTTTCTTTCTTTCTTTGTTTTTTGTTTGTTTGTTTTGGTTTTTTTGTGTGTTTATTTATATATATATAATTTTGCTCTGCATCGTACTAATTTTCTTGCACCATGACAATGACACAGCATTGCTCCTTTATGAGAAATTCCACATTGCCTCCATTATGGGGCAGAGAAACCCACAGGTTTTTGAACACTGTGTTAATGTTCTTACTTGTACTGTTATAACAGAGGAACAGTTCAGTTAAACAGTTTGAACATTAGAATATGTTTCAGGGACTCTGGTGAGATGCACCCAGAAATAGCTCTGTGTAAGAGGAGCAGGATAGGAGTCGAGACAGGAATGTATGGGGAAAAAACTGCAGAGCAGAAGAAATAGTAAATTGACATAATGGGCTGCCAGGAGCAAGTGTTAAATGTGCACAATGCGATGTATAAATAGGATTGGAAAAATAGAAGAAGTTGGAGCTGCTAAAGGGGATAAGCAGATCACTAAAATTACATTTACATTTTTGAAAACTGTAGTTTGTAAAATTGTCCTGCAGTGTTTTTCAATACAATGTTTGCGCCTAGTCTGGTTCCATGGAGCTGTCAGTTGTAGAAGGTGGTATGTCATTGGGAGTGTTCAGGTCCCTCAGCCCAGCAGAGCTGCATGCACTGCAGGAAGAATGGGATGACGTGAAATCGAATCCTCCCTGTTTCTGAGTCTGCGGAGGGAGAGGAGAGCTCATTCAAGGGGAGCTTGGCACAGAGCCAACTAGGGGGCACCAGAGAAAGGAACAAATTTACTCTCATCATATCCTCTACAAAGGGCTTCACACTTAATTACCCATGACTGCAAGGTAGAAGATACACCAACTAATGCCACCACAGTGTTTATTAGTTACACTGAAATACACAGAAGACAGGGTAATTGATAAATCTGTGCAACAGAAACAATAGTCTGATAACCAGGATCATCCTTTATTCAGAGAGAATGTTGATTTAAACTATGATGTTACTATGTAACAACAATGTGGCTATAAAACAGGAGCATTTGGGCAGAGTGAATATAAAAATGAACAAATAGTAAGAAATAGTGAGACTACTATATGCACTGCAAATATACTGCACTGCACAGTAAATTCCTGTCTGTGTTGCAGCTGGTAGCTTCCATCGTCTTCATCAGCTTTGGTGTGGTGGCTTCATTATGTTGTGCTATAGTGGACGGCATTTTTGCAGCAAGACACATAGTGAGTTCTTCTATTTCTGATATTCCAAAAAGGAATCCAAAAAGGTTGTATACACTATTTTCCCATTATTATGTGCCCTTTTTTGGTGTTCTGTGATCCCACAGGACCTCCGACCTGTTTATGCTGGTCGATGTGAATACTACTCCAGTTTAACAGCATTTGATGTGGATGTGAGTTCATTCTATCTCATAATAACCTAAGTATTTGCATATGAGTGTACTTCTTACTACCTGCTTTTAGCTAGAGATGCAGCATTCACATATTCAGATTTCTTTTACTCTTTTTAGGTTCACTGCCAGACAGCGTCACGTGTGTCATGTAACCTGCGTGTGAAGAGTAAGACATGCTACTGCTGTGACCTCTACAACTGTGGAAAGTATGTATGAGACCTTTGCCCTCTCAGCCTATTCTCTGTTTCTCACGGCAGCTCTTAAGTGAAACACGGCTATCTTTGCTTTATCTTACTTATGTTACAGTTTATATTAGCTTTCACTAAGCATGCTTTATTTTGCCTCGAGCTCTGTTGGAAAAGACCGCCTGTGTTTACTTATGTTTCAGAGAACATCCTCTTTTGGGACTTCAGAATAAAGATGTTTTGAAAAAATTTAGGAAATCATCCATGGTTTGGAAGTAGGTTGTTTTTATTTTTAGCTCCTTCGACAACATTGACAAGCCATGATTTGTTTTGGTTGAAGTACTCAGTGTGGCTGTGTACAGGTTGCACCACTGGAAACATGGTGTTTTTTAAATGATAAAAGATTTTTTTACTGGTGCTTCTTCCTGAAGTGAAAACCAGGCCTCATCTCTCAACTTCACAAGCAGCTGCCTAGTATCCTAATGGAAATGTAACTCATTTGCAGGCCAAATTTAGGGGTTGTATATACAGGTGCATCTAAAAAAAATGTAATATCGTGGAAAAGTTCATTTTTTTTCCCATAATTTAATTCAAAAAGTGGAACTTTCATATATAATGAGTCTTTATTTATCACATATACATATGCACAGTGAAATTATTTTCTTCGCATACCCCAGCAGGTCAGGAAGTTCAATCAAGGGCCCAACAGTGGCAGCCTGGCAGTGCTGGGGCCCAAACCCCTGACCTTCCAATCAGCAACCTAGAGCCTGGCAGTTCTGGGGCTTGATCCCCCGACCTTCAATATCAGTAACCCAGAGCCTTAACTGCCAAGCCACCACTGTCCCTCCCACAATTCACAGTGCATGTTAGTCCAAATACTAAGCCATGAAGTCCATGGAACTGTGTCAAGTCATAGATCTGGGCAAGGGTATAAAGCCATTTCTAAAGCTTTGAATGTTCACAGGAGCACAGTCCAGATTCCAGATTTATTACACAAAAAGTGAAATATTTCAAGCCTTTTTTTTTGTTTTAATCTTGAATAATTTATAACGGAGAAATGTCGGCCTGAGAAGAGCTCTAATCAGCTAATTAACTCCTAATACCTGCAAAGGTTTCCTGAGCCTTTAATCTCTCAGTCTGGTTCAGTACACACAGTCATGGGGAAGATGAAAGTAAATTGTTCATTTCATTTGGATATCAGGGTCCCAGAGTTTGGAGGAAGAGTGGAGAGGCACAGAATCTAAGTTGCTTGAAGTCCAGTGTGAAGTTTCCACAGTCAGTGATGATTTGGGGTGCCATCTCATCTGCTGGTGTTGGTCCACAGTGTTTTCTCAAGTCGAAAGTCAGTGCAGCGTCTACCTGGATGTTTTAGAGCACTTTATGATTCCATCTGCTGACAAGCTTTATGGAGATGCTGATTTCCTTTTCCAGCAGGACTTGGCACCTGCCCACAGTGCCAAAACTACTAGTAACTGGTTTGCTGACCATGGTGTTACTGTGCGTGATTAGCCAGCCAACTCCCCTGACCTGAACCAGAATCTGTGAGAGACACTAGACCCAACAGTACATTAATAAATGAAGGCCGCTTCAAAGCAACCTGGGCTTCCATAACACCTCAGCAGTGCCACAGGCTGATTGCCTCCATGCTATGCCAAATTGATGCAGTGATTTGTGCAAAAGGAGCCCTGACCAAGTATTGAGTGCATAAATGAACATACTTCTCAGAAGGTAGATATTTCTGTATTATAAATTCTTTATTCTAATATATTTAAAATACTGGATTTTTTATTTCCATGAGCTGTAAGCCATAATCATCAAGATTTTTTAAAAAAAGGCGTGAAATATTTCACTTTTTGTGTAATGAATCTAGAATATATGAAAGTTTCACTTTTTAAATTAAATTATGGAAAAAAATGAACTTTTCCATGATATTTAAATTTTTTGAGATGCGCCTGTATTAATTGGTTCATATGTTATTTATGTTATATGTTATGTTCTTCTTAAGAGTGATGTGCACTGGCAGACTTTTTATTTCATTGTTCTTCTTGCATGAAGGTCTGTTTTTCTGTAGCTGTATGTTATTAGTCTTGTTGATACAAACTCATTTTATGAATCTTATGCTAAAATGCTTTTTTCTGCACTCTCGGACAGCCACGTTGACCCCAGAGGAGGCTACCATGAGTACACTGAAGTGCGGAGTTGCCAAGACGTTGTGTACCTTTACCACTTGTTGTGGTCTGCCACAATTCTGAACATCATTGCCTTCTTCCTGGGTATCATCACAGCAGCAGTACTTGGAACCTTCAAGGACATGGTAGAATTGGCATATTGCATTTACTTTATGTAACTAGGACAGTTGTTATTTATTAATTTCTCAAAGTGCATACAAATCCATAATTGAGGGGAGAAAAAATACATTGGAAAGTATTCAGACCCCTTTATTTTTGAGCATTTTATTGAATTAAATATATAATTTAAATTGGATTAAATTTACCATTTGCCATTAATCCAAATGCAATAATCCATAATGGCAAAGTGAAAACATGTTTATTTGTTATTTTTTAATTTAGTAAAAATCAAAAATTAAAATCTCTGATTTAAAGTATTCAGACTTAGAGCACAGTGGACTTCATCATTATGAAATACAAGAAGTATGGAATCACCAGGATTCTTCCTAGGGCATCCAGCCAAACTCCATAACCGCTAGAGAGGTATAAGCTAAGGCTAGAAGGGCCTTGGTCAGGAAGGTGACCAAGAACCAAATCATCACTCTGAGATTCAGAAGTACTCTGCAGAGATGTGAGAAACTGCTAGAAGGACAACCATCTCTGAAATACTCCATTAATCAGGCCTTCATGTTGGAGTGCCCAGATGGAAACTACCCCTGAGTAAAAGGCATATTCCAGGCACTTAAAGGACACTTAAAGGTCTGATGAGAAAATTTTTTAACCTTTTGGGCAGAACCCCAAGCACTACATCTGGCAAAAACAGGCACTGCCTATCAATTGGCTAATAACGTCCCTGTGGTGAAGCATGATGGTGGTAAAATCATGCTATGGTGTTGCTTCTCAGTGGCAGGGATGTGGAGACTTAAAGAAAGCCTGCATCACAGTGCACATTACCTACCTAGGACTGGGGTAAAAGTGCACCTTTGAGCACAACAATGCCCTGTAGCATACAGTCAAGACAATTCTGGACTGACTTCATGACAAGTGTCTGAATGTCCTTGATTGGCCATCCAAAACCCAGACCTGAACCTCATAGAACATGTGTGGAGAGACCTGGCAATTCACAGACTCTCCCTTTCTAATCTCATGTAGCATGAGAGGATCTGCTATAAAGAATGGAGAAGCTGCCCAAATCCAGGTGTGAAAAGCTTGTAGAGACTTACACAAGAACACCTAAAGTTACAGTTGCTGCCAAAGGTGCTTCTACAAAGTACCGGTCTGAATATTTTGTAGAAGCAAACGGAAATGAAAGATTTAATTTTTTATTTATTTTATCATCATGGGTTAGTGTCTGTGTAGAACCTGGTGTGTTTGAAGGTGGGTGGGAAGGAGGACTTTTATCACATTGACTTTTATCAGAGCTTCAGGCTCGCTTTATTTTTCCCACTAGCACTTTTCAGCGTGCTTCCAACACTCAATGGAAAAAACTAAATAAAACAACGTCCCAATATTTCAAGACTTCTGCCTTGCTCAAGTCCAGCAACACTTTCCAGGCTCAAACTCCTGCATGTGTGGGTATGCGTGTGTGTTATGTGCAACAACTGTCAACTCTGTCCGTGCCTCTCAGTTTCACTGCGTTCTCTTTTTCTCCTGAAAGGACAAACATAGCACACATAAGTCAACCCTGAACACACAGGTGGGAATCATCACATGTTACCTGCCAGTTCAACCCACCCACTCTCCGTCCGCAGCTGACACTCAAACCATGCCCCCCCCCACAGACCCCCACTGCCCGACTGAGGCTGTGGAGCTCTCTGGCCTACAGCTACCCCCTTTTTGGTCTTGGGTCTGGGGCAGGCCACAATCGCTGTTGTTTTATCAATTGTCAAACGCACCTGCCCAGAGCCCAAGTGGAAACTCAGGTACCATAGTCCCACCTGACCAATTGCACACTTCTTGCTGTGAGTCCTGCCTGTCTCAACATTCTCTGGACAGCTCTCAGATGTTGTAAATGCCTCTGCCAATCATTACTGTAAATAATTATGTAATCTAAATAGGCAGTGGCATATGTATTGTGTGGGCAGAGTATTCCGTCCATGAGATGGTGAAACATCGCAGGGGCTCCAAACCAAACAGAAGGGTAACAATTTGATGTAACCCACATTTAGTGGAAAAAGACAATTTTTTCTCGGGAATTTTTTCATGTTGACTTTTCTAAAGTCCACACAGAATTGGACTGACCCATCAGCCTTGATTACTTGAGTTCCTCCTGAACTATCTTTTTATTGTGTTTGGGTAAATGATAGGTGTGGCTGCTAGAACCATGCCTTGAGGAGTCTCAATTTGGTGCTCTATGAGATTTATGTGACTGAGTAAGTCTGAGGCGAAAACACATCGAAATATTCCCCTTGCAACATGACAACCTGTTGAAGAAATGGTTTCCACAAGTGACTATGGTGGAATGAGGCAAGTTTTTTTAAGGGGACCTCCTGTCCCAGCTTGTCTCTCCAGAACCACCATTGCCAGAACCACAGGAACCACCTCTCTCCATGGTTTAAGAAGGTTGAGGTGGCATATTTGTACTGCATCGCCTCCCACTATTTTCCATCATAGTCAACTTCCCAAACTCACCATGTTCCATCAAAGGGCCCTTTGCAAGTAATTTAGAGCTTGACATAGGAAGTAATATGAGCACTTTATCTCCCAGTGCAAATTCCCATTGTCACGTAATGGAGGTTAGGATGGATGCAAGTGCAGATAAGAGCTTTACCAGAGTAGAGACAGGCAGACAAATCCAAAATATGAAACAATAACGTGGTCAAAACCAGGCAATAGCTCAGGCAATTGGCAAACGGGCATAAACGAGGCAAAACAGAATCGAAAAACAAGGGCGAGAACAGGATCAAAACTATGGCACAGAAACAAGGAACAAAGGCTTGGCATGGTGATAACACTCAATATTTCGTGACAAACAAAGAGACACAAAGGGTTTAAATAATCAAGGGTGAAACACAAAACAGCTGAGTATAATGATGCTACATAAGGGAAATAACCAATAACAATACAGGGGTGGAGACAGGACATAAACCATAACAAAACACATGTCAAACGTAAACAAAGTCAATGTCAATGTGCGCTTGCGCTTTAAGCTTGCGCTTCGGGTTTCAGAGCGCGCTGTGAGCTCCAGTGCTTTGCACAAAGGGAAATCATGACAGAACCCCACCACCCACCCACAGGCGCTACGCCCGCAGCGCCAGAAAACACTCCCTCCCCTGGCAGTCCTGGCCCTATGGGCAAGAAGTCTTCACAGAACCTCAGGTAAAATGGTAAATGGCGCACTTATATAGCGCTTTTATCCAAAGCGCTTTACACTGTGTCTCATTCACACACACGCTCACACACCAATGGTAGCAGAGCTGCCTTGCAAGGCGCTAACTTGCCATCGGGAGCAACTTGGGGTTCAGTGTCTTGCCCAAGGACACTTCGGCATGTGGCCGTCTTGTTGACCTCGGTCAGGAACTTGGCTTGGGAGGCCGCCTCTTCGACCTCAGGCAGGAACATGGCTTGGGAGGCCTTCTCTTCGGCCTCAGACAGGAACTTGGCTTGGGAGGCAGTCTCTTTTGCCTTAGACAGGAATTTGGCTTGGGAGGCTGTCTCGTCGACCTCATACAGGAACTTGACTTGGGAGGCCGTCTCCTCAAGCTCAGACAGGAACATGGCTTGGGAGGCTGTCTCTTCGACTTCCGGCAGGAACATGGCTTGGGAGGCTGTCTCGGCACCCTCAGACAGGAACATGGCTTGGGAGACCGTCTCATCACACTCAGACATGCTCAGACATATGACATGCTCTCTGATGTTCAGGTGTGGGCAGGTCTCTTCTGCATTGCAGAGAGATGACATGATATCCCCAGCCTGGCTTGAATGCAGAGCAATGGCTACTGCACAACCAGCAGGAGGAACAAAGCTCAAGGCAGAGCCTGAGGGGGAAGCAGCGTTCCCCATGAAGCTAGAGGAGGGAGCGACATTCTCCGCAAGGCCAGAGGGGGGAGCGAAGTTCTCCGCAAGGCCAGAGGGGGGAGTGAGGATCTCTGTGAGGCCAGAGGGAGGAGCAATGTTCTCTGTGAAGCATGAGGGGGGAGCGATGTCCTCCGTGGAGCAGGAAGGGGTGGAGCGGCATACAGCACAAAGCAAAGGAGCAACAATGGCCATCAGTAGTGCATGGAGGGAGAGCGACGTCCTAAGCGGAGCAGGATGGCAGAGTGACATCCTCAGCCGAACAGGAAGTCAGAGCGACGTCCTCAGCCAAGTAGGAAGGTAGAGCGACGTCCTCAGCTGAGCAGGAATGCAGAGCAACGTCCTCAGCCGAGCAGGATTACAGAGCAATGTCCTCAACTGAGCAGGAAAGCAGAGCGATGTCCTCAGTGGAGTAGGAAGGCGGAGTGATGTCCGAAGAGGAGCCTGGAGTAGTGATGTCTGAGGCAGAGCAGGGAAGAAAAGCAGACCTCTAGGCCACACCAGGAGATGGAGCAACATCTTCAGCTGAACAGGTAGACTGAGCGGCGTAATCAGCTGAACAGGGATGCTGAGCGGCATCCTCAGAAGAGCAAGGAGGCTGAACGACGTCCTCCATCGACTCGGCAGGCTGGAGGAGATCCTCAGTGGGGGAGGGGGGGTGGTAGATGGCTCCAGCCTGGTTGGAAGGCTCTTCCTTGACATACCCCATGATGGCATACATCATGTCAAGCCACTCCCGGTTGGCTCGAATCCCGGTTGCCCTCCTTCTGCCCACCTCAATGTTCAGTGCACATGAATTGAAGAGGGCTTTGACACTCTGAATGCGCATTGTGATGACAATTTTGAAAGTTTTGAAAAATTGTAAGCTCCTCCTAATATTAGGCTAATCACTTGATTTTGCATTAATTTCTGTGATCACAAAATCACAAAATCCTGGAGAGACTGATAATGTGATAATATAAGATGTTTTCTTTAAAAACTTCTCTTTGTAGTATATTTTTATTTAGAAAGGTTTCATTTCATTATTTGTCCTAACATGGGAAGGGGCGTTCGGGCTGCAGCAGCATCGAGGCAGTGCCCAGGGCATGAGGAGCTGAGCATGGGCACTGGCGGAGAGCATGGTGAAGCTGTGCAGTATTGTTTTCATTGTCAGCATCGTCATCGACCTCTGTGTGAGAAAGAGAGAGATGGGTTAAGAGAAGATGCATAGGAAAACTTGCTCACCTCTGCTGGCTGGATGCGCCCTTTTATACTCTCCTGGCTTCTCCTGGATGGTGATTATTGGCTGCCAGCCATGTATATTTCTGCACCCCACTTTGCAGCCATGCGCTTCTGTGCTGTCCAAAACCTTCGGGGTGCTGAAGTGGCACTGTCCGTGAGGAGCGTGTAGTGTTTTGTGTGTGCAGGCTGCAGGCCTTCCATCACAGTACCCCCCGCCCAGCTCCGAACCTCCTGCTGGCCATTGTTGGGCCCACATGGCATGTCTGCGGGAGAGGCCGTCTGCACTGCCACTGCACGACCCACCCGGTCAAGCTTGTGTTGGAGTCCTTCACCCTGGCCATCCACTGCAGGGGCACATGGTCAGTGATGAAGGTGAAGTGGCGCTCTGCCAGGTATTACCCGAGTTCCTCTATGGCTCATTTGCCAGGGCTTCTCTCTCCACGGTGGCATAGTTCCTCTTGGCGGGGGTCAGTTTTCTGCTGACGTATAGGACCGGGTGCTCTTCCCTGTCAAACATCTGGGACAGGACTGCCCTGTTTCCGAGAGGTCAGTGTGGACCGTAAATGGTAGATCGATGTCTGGATTCCTGAGGACTGGAGAGCTGGTGAGGATCCTTTTGAGGGCCTGGAATGCTTGTTCTGCCTCGTCGGTCCAGTGCTCCCAGTCCGGTTGGCCCTTCTTCGTAATATCTGAGAGGGAGATGCTAGAGAGGAGAAGATAGGTATAAACCTTCAGTAATACCCCGCCAGCTCCAAGAAGGCACATACGGTCCGGTTGGCCCTCCTTGGTGAGATCTGAGATGGGGGAATCTAGAGAGAAGACAGGTAGGACCCTTCGGTAATACCCCACCAGTCCCAAGAAGGCACATACCTGTTTTTTAGAGGTGGGTTGGGGATAATCTTTCACAGCCTCTATTTTCTTGAGGTTTCAGCAGACTGCAGCCAATGCTGTACCCCAGGTACTGTGCCTCTGTCAGCACTTGCTTGGCACTTACTTGGGTCGGTGGTCAGCCCAGCTTTCCACAGGCTCCCGAGTACTTCCTGGAGGTAGTGCCGGTGGTCTGCCCAGGTAAAGGAGTGAATGATGACATCGTCTAGGTAAACAGCCACGAATGGTAGATGCGACCTCAGGATGATGTCCATCAGCTGTTGGATGGTCGCTGGAGCTCCATGTAGGCCAAAGGGGAGAACCTGGCACTGCCAGTGGCTGCTGGCAGTACTGAAAGCGGTCTTGGCCTTTGCGTCCGGGGACAGAGCCAGTATCTTTTTGTTAGGTCAAGGGTGGATATGAACCAGTCTCTCTCCTGGCGCTCCACCAGGTCGTTCAAGGCAGGGGGTAGCTGTCAAAGTTGGAGACTGTGTTCAACCTCCAGAAGTCGTTACACAGCCGAAGGCTACCGATGGGCTTCAGAACCACCACGATGAGGCTGGACCAGGGACTGGATTAATCCTCTATGATCCCATCCTGAAGCATCCGGCTAACCTGCTCCTCGATAGCTTGACAGTGTGCTTCCGGGATGCAATAGGGCCACTGTCTAACCACCACTCCCGTCTTAAATTCGTGCTGGAGCAGATGTGTCAGACCTGGCGTGGTGGAGTAGATGTCAGCATGCTGGTCCACTAGTTCTGTTAACTCCTGTCTTTGTGTCAGGCTTGGGTCTTCTCCCTGCTGGACTAAGGTGCACTTGGGGAGATCTGGGGAGACAGTGGCAAAGGCGGACACTACAGGAGCAGGCTGGACCCACCTCTTTAATAGATATGATATTTTTGTGTGTTGGCACACTTACTGGGCTATTGCAGGCGGTAGTTTACTGTGCCTACTCTCTACAGGACTGTTTGTGGGCCCTGCCAGTGAGCCAGGAACTTACAGGAGGCGTTTGTAGACCCTTTTCTGGTCTCATTGGGTGGCCTCCATGTGTTCTCGAACAATTGACATTACCCTGTCGATCCGCTCCTGCATCTCTTGGACATATTCAGTCAGGGAGCACAATGGTGAGGGTTGTTCTTCCCAGGCCTCCCGGGCCACGTCCAGCAGTCCTCGAGGTCACCATCTGAAAAGGAGCTTGAAGTCAGTGAAGCCGGTAGAGGCCTGAGGGGTTTCTCGGACGGCAGAGAGCACATAGGGGAGGAGGAGGTCCCAGTTCTGTCCTTCCTCGTCTACCACCCGTTTTAGTATCC
Source organism: Ictalurus furcatus (assembly GCF_023375685.1). Taxonomy (NCBI): domain Eukaryota; kingdom Metazoa; phylum Chordata; class Actinopteri; order Siluriformes; family Ictaluridae; genus Ictalurus; species Ictalurus furcatus. The sequence goes on from NC_071262.1 coordinate 7,993,051, forward strand.
TCTTGAGTATTGATTGAATCTCTCGATGAGGTCGTCCATCTGGGGGTGGTAGACGGAGGTCGTTATGTGTTTCACCTGCAACAGCTGACACAGATCACCCATAAGCTTCAAAACAAAAGGTGTACCTTGGTCTGTGAGCAGGTCTTTGGGGATCCCGACCCGGCTGAAAAGCAGCACGAGTTCCCTCGTGATGTTTCAGGAGGTGGCTTTCCTCAGGGGTACTACCTCGGGGTATCTAGTGGCGTAGTCCAGGATCACTAGGATGTACTCGTGGCCCTGGGCGGATTTCGGGAGCGGCCCTGCCTGGTCCATACCTATCCGTTCGTAGGGGATGCTGAAGATTGGTAGCGGGTTGAGGGGTGCTGGAGGTGGTTTCCAGGGCTCAGTGCACTGGCACTGAGGGCACAGCCTGCAGAAGGCCCGGGCTTTAACATCCATACCCGGCCAGAGGAACCTGTTGTGCAGCTTCTCCAGGGGGTTTCTAGGACCCAGGTGTCCCCCCAGTGGGTGCGTGTGGACCAGGTGTATGAATGGGCTGAGTTTGAAGATGAGAAACCTGGCCCCAGTGCTAAGTTTGCTGATAGAGGAGGTCGTTTTCTACCAGGAAGAAGGAGGCTGGTAGCTGCTGATCAGGGTATTGGTTCACCCCCTCTATCTGCCATACCTGGCCCCAGCAGTGCCTCAGTCAGTAGTCCGCCTTCTGTTCGCGCCGCAGGTTTCCCTCTGGGATGACCTGGAAAAACAGACTAGACAGGGTTAGAGGGAGAAGGTGTTTCATCTGAGGAAGCTCTGGTGGCGGCGTCCCCTTTTCTGCAGGCCTGCCAGACCCGGGTCTGGGCTGCTGGTGTCCTATGCCGGCATCTCTGAGCCCTCGCAGGGAACCCTAGCCAATCCCATCCAAGTAGCAGTGGGACGGGAAGCTCAGGGATGAGTCTTGCAAGGAGCGACCACTCTCTGGTTGTGGTGGTGAGGTGGACTTTGGCCACGAGGACCTCCCTGACATCCTCATGCACACATGTGACCGGTAGTGTCCCAGTGGGCTTGAGGGTTTGTACCAGGGAGGTTGGGTGTGCCAGGGTCACAGTGCTGCCGGAATCCAGAAGGGCCGTGACTGGCCGAACATTTACCTGGATGGAGAGCGTTGGTGGGTTGGGCAGGGTCAGTGTATGGAGAACACAGCCAGCCAGGGTTTGGTTCGGTGGGCATGGACACAACCCGGGGAGTTCCATAGTCGGGGCGGCTGTTGTGGCAGTTCCTCTCCCTGTAGATTTTGGGGCCGACCCAGTGGGGCCCCTGGTTATGGTGGAGCCCTAGGTTGAACTAGGCCGCTCACCTCTGCCAATCTCCAGGGTGGCGAGTGCTCGCACAAGGCTTTCCAGCATCTCTCAGGGGTTGTTCTCTCCTCTCATCCCAACACCTTTCCTATGCTCTTGGGGAGGCAGAGCCCACAGAAAATGGACCACCCACTCTACGACCGCATTGTAACTCTGCCGCCACGTTGAGAGTGACAGGCAACAGCGGGGGAGAATTTCTCCCTTCAAAGTGAGAAACAGAGCGAGGATGTGTGCCCAGGTCTCTTCTTCCCACTGCTCACAGAGGGCGATGTGCTCGAAGGTCTGGATGTAGGCTTCAACGTCGTCTTCGCTGCAGAGTTTTGTGAGCAGATGCTGGGCCTCAATGCACAGGTGAGGGAGAGGAACCGAGGCACCCGAACAGCCTCTTCTTAAGGTTCAAAAGTTTCTGTGTGGCGGTGCAGAGGCTTTGAGCCAGCTCCTGGGTCACTGCCTGCTGCTGGATCTTAGTCTCCCACAGGTGCTGTAGCATGGGGTCCATGGTGAGGTGTAGTTGGGTCTGAGTTCCTATACCCAAATTCTCCACTAGTGTAGCTACTCAGTGTTTGAGACAGGGTGGAACACAGACACACAGGGGGCAGACATGGGGAAAAACATGCTCTTTATACTGAGTGAAAAATGTGTAGGCGATGAGAGGGTGAGGAGTGCAGGAACTTAGTGTGGTCTTCCTAGCATGGGAAGGAGCGTTTGGGCTGCAGTAGCATTGAGGCGGTGCCCAGGGCATGAGGAGCTGAGCATGGGTGCCGACAGAGAATGTGGTGAAGCCGGGGAGCATTGTCTTCGTCGGTGTCAGCCTCTGCGTGAGAGAGAGAGGGAGAGAGACGGGTTAAGAGATGAAGCATAGGAAAACTTGATGTCCAGTCAGAACCCTGCCGGCAGGTGCGCGAGGAGTGCGTAGTGTTTTGTGTGCCCGGGCTGCAGGCCCACCATCGCAGTATATATAGAGTGGTATATATAAAGGTACAGTTGCAGTCAAAATTATTCAACCCCATTGGAAATCAGGTTTATTTAAAATTTATAGCCTTTCAGCTGTTTGCAATAAACAAATCAAATAAAAGCAATTGAAATTGTTCAACACAATGAATTCTTCAAGCGATTTCCCTAAATTCAACTGAAAATGCAACTTATTATGAAATACAGAAAATACATGAAATACCTGGATGAGGCAGGAGCGTTGCTATCGACGGCTGCAACCAGATTTCTGTGAAGGCCGGTTTTGAAAAACCCTTTGAGTGACTGCAAATGACCTGTAGCAAGACTTGGTGGCAACAGGCACTGAGGTTTCAGTGAGCACAGTAAGGCAAATACTAAACGCAGAAGGTTCCAATGCCAGAACTCCAAGACATACACCAGTACTGACCCAAAGGCACAAGAAAAATCTGCTCATAATCATATAACTGAGCCACAGAGGTTTTGGGATTCTTTTCTGCAGAACGTTGAACAAAACTGAAACTTTTTGGAACGATCAGCAGTATGTTTTGAGAAAGAAGAATGAAGAAAGCTCTGTCCACAGTCAAGCATGGTGGTGGCTCAGTGATGCTCTGGGGCTGCTTTGCATCCTTTGGCACTAGAAACTTGCAGCATGTGGAAGGCAAGATGGATTCATTGAAGTATCAGGAAATCCTAAGAGAAAATATCATTCCATCAGTGAGGAAGCTGAAGCTTGGGCATCGTTGGACCTTCCAACAGGACAATGATCCCAAGCATACTCAAATTCCACCAAGGCTTGGTTGTAGAAGTAGTCCTGGAAGATTCTACAGGGCCATCGCAGTCACCTGACTTTAACCCCATAGAAAATCTCTGGTGGGATTTGAAGAAGGCAGTTACAGCATGCAAACCCAAGAGTATTGTATAAGAATACTGAACTGGAGGCCATTGCTCATGAGGAATGGGCTAAAATTCCTCAGGAGGCTGGTGTCTGGCTATGCCTCTTGTTTGCAACAGGTCATAACAGCAAAAGGGTGCTCTACTAAGTACTAAAGATGCTTGCCATGAAGAGGTTGAATAATTTTGAAACTGGAGTCATTATAAGTTGCATTTTCAGTTGAATTTCGGGGAAACCACTTGAACCATTTGTTGTGTTGAACTATTTCAATTGCTTCTGTTTGATTTGTTCATTGCAAACAGCTGAATGTCTGTAAATTTTGACAATAAACCTGATTTTATATATATATATATATATATATATATATATATATATATATATATATATATATATATATACACAGTGGCAAGAAAAAGTATGTGAACCTTTTGGAATTTCATGGTTTTCTGCATAAATTTGTCATAAAATGTGATCTGATCTTCATGGGGTGGCTGTGGATCAGTTGGTAGACCGGCCCGCATGACTCCACATGCTGAAGTGTCCTTGGGCAAGACACTGAACCCCAAGTTGCTCCCGAAGGCAAGTGAGCACCTTGCATGGCAGCTCTGCTACCATTAGTGTGTGAGTGTGTGTGTGTGTGTATGGGTGAATGAGACACAGTGTAAAGCGCTTTGTATAAAAGCGCTATATAAGTGCGCCATTTACCATTTTTATCTAAGTTAAGGGTATTGACAAATATAATGTGCCTAAAATAATAATACAAAATAAATTCTGATCCCTCATGTCTTTATTGAACATACTCATTCAACATTCAAAATGGCAATGGAAAAAGTAAGTGAGCCCTTAGAATTAATAACTGGTTGACCCCACCCTTGGCAGCAATAACCTCAACCAGCGCTTCCTGTAGCTGTGGATCAGACCTGCACATCATTCAGGAGGAATTTTAGCCCATTCTTCCTGGCAGAACTGCTTTAGCTCTGTCATATTCTTTGGACGTCTCATGTGTATGGCTCTCTTCAAGTCATTCCATACCATCTCTATTGGGTTGAGGTCTGGGCTCTGACTTGGCCACTCCAAAAGGTAGATTTTGTTTTTTTGAAGCCATTCTGTTGTGGACTTGCTCCGGTGTTTTGGGTCGTTGTCCTGTTGCATCACCCAACTTCTACACAGTTTCAGCTGATGTACAGACATCTCACATTATCCTGAAGAATTGTCTGATATACTTGGGAATTCATCTTCCCCTCAATGATTGCAAGCTGGCCAGGCTCTGATGCAGCAAAACAGGCCCAAATCATGATGTTTCCTCCACCATACTTTACGGTTGGGATAATGTTTTCATGATGATATGCCGTGCCCTTTCTATGCCAGATGTAGTGCTGTGTGGTTTTTCTAAATAGTTCAATCTTAGTTTCATTAGTTCGCAAAACATTTTGCCAATACCGCTGTGGAGTGTCAATGTGCTCTTTTGCAAACTTCAGGTGTGCAGCAATGTTCTTTTTAGTAAGCAGTGGCTTCCTTTGTGGTGTCCTGCCATAGATACCCTACTTGTTCAATGTTTTGCGTATTGTAGACTCATGAACAGAGATGTTAACCAGGTCCTATGATGCCTTCAAATCTTTGGCTGTCATTCGGGGTTGTTTCTTTACCTGAGTCTTCGTTGTGCTCTTGGTGTCATTTTGACTGGGCGCCCACTTCTTGGTAGAGTAGCAACAGTCCCAACGTGTCTCCATTTGTAGAATGTTTGCCTAACTGTAGACTGGTGAATTTCTAAAGTCTCTGAAATCACTTTGTAACCCTTGCCAGCTATATGTAAATCAACAATTATTGATCGTAGATCCTCTGAAAGCTCTTTTTGGTGATACATGGCTCACAAAAGCATGTGCTTTTTGTGCAGAGCAAACTCCAAAAGTTTGAGGGGTTTTTATTAGTCAAAGTAGCTGTAGTCCACACCTTCAAACTCATTTTCTTAATGAGACTTCAGGTGTGCTATAACCTGACTCCAATTAGCTTTTTTGAGGTCATTAACTCAAGGGTTCACATACTTTTTCTACAAGCACTATGAGGTTTTTTAGGTTGTTCTCAATAAAAACATGAAAGATCAGAATTTTTTTTGTGTTATTATTTTAGGCACATTATATTTGTCAATACCCTTGACTTAGATGAAGATCAGATCACATTTTATGACAAATTTATGCAGAAAACCATGAAATTCCAAAAGGTTCACATACTTTTTCTTGCCACTGTAAATATATATATATATATATATATATATATATATATATATATATATATATATATATATATATATATATATATATATATATACGCTCATGACTGACCTGATGGTATGGGTCATGACTCTTTTGGACTCCATTGTTTATTTGTTCTGACAGATGGAAGTTTAGCTTCTAATATTCTTTTTTTTTTTAAGAATCCAATTGCTGCCCCTGACACTTGTGAACCTGATTCTCTGGCCACTCCAGCAGCCCCTGAGACTCATGCCCCAACCACCCTCAACTCCTTCTACAACACTACCCCCTGCCTGCCACCTTATACTGCCTATGACCTTCAGGTAATCAGCATTGTCTTTGCACCATCTGATATTTGCTGCACGGTTGAGCAGGTTTGCTTAAAATAAGTACAGTACTTAGAGCAAAACTACTGCCAGCAAACAACTACTAGAGGCACTCTAGAGTCCCTGCAGTACAGTTTTTAACCTTGCCCATTCCCATTTAGTGACAACAAGCCAGGCATACATTTTAAGTTACATTTCCACAAATTATTTTCAGGAATTATGTCCTTTTTACAAGTTCAGTTGACCTTGATAACTCTCCCCATATTTTTCATCACAGAAATGCATTTTATCTAAATTATTTCATGATAATTAAAAGGGTATGGTTAATGAGGTAATTGCACCTGAAGCCGGTGACAGTTCTGTAGTAGAGTCATGTCTTGTTTTAATGTAAACTGTTCTAGAAGACCCTCAGCAGAGAGTTGTTTACAGTATTTCTGTGATGTTACTCATTTTGATGTTTAGGCTAGCTCATTGTACTGATATTTTAACTAGAGCTACAAAGTGAATGAACAAAGTGATGACATAAACTAAGGCAGCTAACACTAGCTACATTTCATAACAATTTATTATTGACAGCAAGATCTTGAAGTAAATGAAAGTAAATAACGCTAAATATTTGGTTGCATATCCCCTGCTTGCAATAACTACATCACCAAATTGTTGGTTTCTTCTTTTGTGATGTTTTTCCATGCTTTTACCGCAGCCTCTTTCAGTTGTTGTTTGCTTTAGGGGGTTTCTTTCTTCAGTCTCCTCTTCAGTTTTCACATTTTTCCCGATAAAGTCCTTTGTTGAGTTGGCAGTGTGTTTTGGATTATTGTTTTGCTGCATGAAGTTCCTACCGATTATTTTGGATGCAGACAAAATGTTCCTGTAAACTGCTGAATTCATACTGCTGCTACCATCATGAGTTACATCATCAATAAAGATTAGTGAGCCTGTTCCAGAAGCAGCCATGCAAGCAGAAGCATGACACTACCACCACCATGTTTCACAGATGAGCTTGTATGTTTTGGATCATGAGCAGATCCTTTCTTTAACCACACTTTGGACTTTCCTTCACTTTGTAGATGTTAATCTTGGTTCCAGAACCTTTATGACTCATCTCTGTATTTCTTTGTGAATTCCAATCTGGCTCTCACATTCTTATTGCTGATGAGTGGTTTGCATCTATGTATTGCCTCTATATTTCTGCTCTCAAAGTCCTCTTCAGATGGTGCATTTTGATACCTTCACCCCTGCCCAGTGTAAAGTACAGATGATGTTGGTGATGTCACTGTTGGTTTTGGGGTTTTCTTCACAGCTCTCACATCAACTGTTGTTTTCCTTGGCCGACCCATTCAGTGTCTGTTTCTCAGTACACCAGTGGTTATTTTCTTTTTCAGCACATTCCAAATTATATTGGCTATGCCCAATGATTGTGTAATGCCATTGATTGATTTTCCCTCTTTTCTCAGCTTCAAAATGGCTTGCTTTTCTCCCATGATCTTCATGTTGAGAGCTCCCTTATCTTCATGTTGGCTTATCCTTTTTAAATTTGCAGATGCAAATGCAGTCTTCACAGGTGAAACTGAAAGCTAAAATCAAGAGTAAATGTTCAGAGCTATTTGTTGTTTAAACAATCAATCTAACATGACACACCTGGGTAATAAGAAATACCTGTCAGTCACATGTTCCAATATTTTTGCTCACCTACAATTCTGGTGGTCTGATACAAAATGTGCTATGTTCTGTGTCGTTTAACCCATCTACATATAAATAACAGGAAATAAAATCTGAAATTCTAAATTCTCTTCTCATATTCATCTTTTGATCTCAAACCCAAATGTCTCCACTCTACAGTAAAAACAAATGAAAACGGCCTCAGTTTTGGAGGGAACGGTAGATGAAAATCATGAAGAGCTGCGATTTCTTTCCTCAAAATGTTGTGACTCAAGGCACAGAAAATGTTTTCATGGCAATGGTAAAATTAATGCATAGTCCAAAAGTATTGGAATGGCAAGGCCAATTCTTTTGATTTTCTATACATTGAAGACACTTGGGTTTGAGATCAAAAGATGATGATGAGTAGATCAGAATTTCAGCTGATTTCCTGATATTTACATCTAGATGTGTTACACCTTAGAAAATGGCACCTTTTGTTTGAACACACCCATTTTTCAAGTGATCAAAAATATTAGAACATGTGACTGACAGGTGTTTCTTGTTGCTCAGGTGTGCCCTCTTAGATTGCTTGTTTAAACTATAATAGCTCTGAATATCTACTTTCGGTTTGAGTCCTGTGAATTTGCTAAAGGATAAACCATATGAGGACCAGCTGTCTATTAGAGAAAACAAGCCATTTTAAACCTGAGAAAAGAGGGAAAATTGATCAGAGCCATTGCATAAGCATTGGGCATAGCCAATACAACAATTTGGAATGCCCTGAAAAAGAATGAAACAACCGCTATCAAACAGGTTGGCTAAAAAAACAGAAGAAACATTTTAAGAGCTGTGAAGAAAAACCCAAAAACAGCAGTCAGTGACATCACCAACATCTCCACAGGGCAGAGGTGAAAGTATCACAACCCACTATTTAAAGAATACTTTGAGAGCAGAAATATAGAGGCCATACCACAAGATACTAATGCTTGGGAACAGTGCAAATGTCTTGGAGCAGTCACAAAATGCATTTTATGAGTTGCTCTTAGGAAATGCTACAGCCATTCCAAACATCTTGTTATGGTAGTGGGATCTAAAGCATTAAACCCATCTCTGTTAAATTCCACTGTTTTGCAATTGTTGCTATAGTGACAGCTTAAATGTCTGATTGTTGTACCACAGTCCAGCTAAGCTAGGCATACCTAGTCTTGTTTTAGTGATAAAACAAGATAATACTTTGTCAATTTTATTGTCCTCCCATCTGTATGCAGCTGATAGAAATATTGTACTTTCAGGACCATAAGGCAATATAGAGGTTCTGTAGACTCGTACAATTCAGTCATGCAATACAGCAAACATAATTTCCATTAGATCTTTTCGTTTCAGTTGAGTCCATCATTGGAGAATAACTGAATCACCCATATTAGCATTTACATTCCATAGCAACACTGTTCTTCAATGCTAAAGCACTGTATACCAATGAATAAAATAAAGAAAGTACACTAATACTCTGTCATTTCAGGTCTCCAACATGTTCCCTGACTCTTCTGGCCTATCTGATGACTCGCAGTCTGGAGCCAGTCACATGTGGCCCACTATGATCCCTCCACGCTATTCTCCTCCTTATTATCCACCTGATGATAAACCCCCTCCATACAGTCCTTAAGGGACACTACAAAGAACCATGGTAATACTGACAATACGCTCAAGGGGTTGAGGGAAAAATGGGCATACATAACTTAAAAACAGTTCCTGCTGTTCTGGAGGGTCACTGCAAAGCTGGAAGCAGATCACAGCTACAGTACAGAACCAGGATGTTCATCTCTACAGAGCAGATCTACGCAGTGAGATTTCTGCAGATGTCCAGTTTAGGTACAGTAGGCAGCCTCACAACTCCATGCTATAACTAACATCAAGACTTTTTCACAAATATGCCTTAAAAGTGTCATTATGCTCCTGTCATGAGTCATGTCTATGAACTATTTGGACACAGTGACTGCCACCATGCATCTCCCTCACTGTATTAAGTGAATGTTTCCAAAGTGGCACAGAGCGTGCGGTTTGATTTTTCGCCTCACCTCAGCTGAAGAGGAATGAGGAGTCTTGTATGTATGTATTGTCTTGTTCATTTGCAGTTTCTTGTACCTGAATATAACTGTAAAACACAGTAACATAATCCTTCCGTGTCACTTCGGGCAGCTAGAGGTAATCTTGTGGAGCCCAAAGCATACTTTCAATATTCTGTCTAAGCAAGATGCAACATGGAAAAACGGTCATTTTATTTGGCACCTCACCCAGGTACAAATCATTTGAATTGTGCAATCAATCATGTTATGTTCAATCACCTGCAGTGTAAATATCCTTTTCCTGATTGTGAATAATCCTATTACAATGACTAAACAGAGGAAACAACTTGTAAGTGGAACATGCAGATAGATCCTTACATCACCTCTGACAATTGTCTCAGGTTTGTAAATATGGAATTGCATCACTCATAGAAAGGTAGCTACAAATGAAATATATCAGAACATGAACACTTGAGCTGCAGAATTCTTGGCAGGTCATTAAAACCAACTAACAAAAAAAAAGTGATACTGTTACTGCAGTGACAATATAAACTACACATAATCTGTACACTTAAGCTATTTATATATGGCCTAGTATTACATGTTTGAAGTACAGGAACAGTTCATACTGCCTTCTCTTAGTATACATTTAATCATATCTTAAAAGGTGTCTATTCACTGTGATTAGTGAGGAGTCTCTAGCTTTATATGTACTTTGTTTTTGGGGGGTTTTTTAAAGCAAACTGTACAACTTTGTACGCAAAAATCTGTAAATGGCAGAAAAAATTTAGCAAGAATCACTGTTGAAAACATATTTTATGTGTATAAATATTACCTTTGTACTGTAGAGTTGGTGGTTTGAAACAAAAACAGACTAGACAATGTAGAATACCACCTTCTATATACTCAGTTATCAGACTTGCTATATTATTAAACTTAGCTAGACACCTCCATGAAGAATGAATGCTGGAGAAAAATGTTTACGTAATTGACAGCAATGAGAAATAAGTACTCTAAAGTTTTATTTCACATTGTACAGCACCTAATAAATATAGTTGAACAAAATAGAAACAATTAAATTGGTCTTTAGTAGAACAAAAATTTGTTAATATGCAAGATTAACAAATGTTAGAGCACTCACTTTATGAATGTGGCAATATTTAGTCACATGATCATCCTAGCCATCCAAACCATTACCTACTAACTAGAATACAATGGAATACATACATGTATATGTAAGAAGGAAATATAGAAAAACACATGGGAAAAAAAACAACAACAACAAATTACTCCTCCTGTTACACTTGGATAATGATCTGCTGAGTAGAGGCTCACCCACTTTACTTCATTAATTCACAATAATTCATTTTCATTCATTACACTTTTGGTGGAAATGACCACAGCCGTATATGGCCAGCATATAAATAAAAATGTACAATTTTACAAGTGCCATCTGCTAAATAATGGACATATTACTAACATTCACCAATGTCTTCTATCCTCCTCTGCAATCAAATCATAAATACAAAAATTGTTTCTTTATGCTAGACAAGAAAACCAAGATTATCGTATAAAATGAATGGTCTCTGTAATGGAACAAGTGTATTATTGTTTTATAAATTATTGAAATGATCATAATGAAAGACCCAAAACACAAACAATTTTGTTCATAGAATGTGTCAATGTCTCCAGCACTAAACTGTAACAATTAATCTTCTGCACATTTGTCCACGTTTTCTGTGTTGGCGTTATAATACATGGTCATTTGCAGACTTTTTATAAATGGTGTGCTCTCAGACTCATCATTAAGTTACTCAATCTAAACATTATCAAAGTTCCTCCAAGCTAGCAATACTGTAAAAGTGTTGAACATGATTGTGTAAAATGAATCTCACAATGCAAACTATGCCAAAATTCAAACTGAACTAAAAAGAACATCTGTACTCATTACCCTAACTCATACCATTTCCCCACTGATACCATTCATAATTTTTTTCCAGCAATTCAACACTTTCACAGATTAAGGGTACACTATGAAATGCTTTGTTTTCTTGATGTCATTTAGTTCTGATTTACTGCAACAAATGGCTGATTCGCATTAGGGCTGCAACAACTAATCGATAAAATCGATAATTAAAATAATCGACAACGAATTTCATTATGGATTAGTTGGGTCTGTGACGTCACTGTGGATATCCCGTCAGTGACGTCACTTCACAACGGTGAAAAACGCATTTCTATGAATAAAAGACATCTGAAAAACAGTGGAGGTCACAGCGTGAGCTGCTGTGGGAAAAGTGCACGATCCAGGTTGTCCAAAACATGATAATGTTTTTTATATTAAGCGCTTCAAACAAACTCGTGAGTGTATTAACGTGGCTTGTCGTGTTAGATGCTGCGACAGACGCCTGTTTAATGTGTTCCAGACATGTTTTCTTCAGCGCAGAAATTACATTTTTACCTTTATATCCTTATCTGTAAATGTTAGAAATTCAAGCCAGTATTTCCATTTTACATAAAAGTCTCGTCCTGACAGCGAGTGAGTCTCCGTTAAACTTCAATGAATGAGCACGAGTCCACGCATGTGCGTCAATCAAACAGCGTGCAATAGAAAGGAAGCGCAATAACGCTGACTAAAATGTTCATTTTGATCAAATATGTTGTTTGATGCTATATTTAGAAACAAAAGTAATTGTGTTTTTTATGAGAGCAGTAACCGTAATGAAGTTATAACATGTAATTGTATATAAATGTAAGAAGTGTCATACATTTACAAAATAAAGTAACATGTTACTGTGTTCAGATAAGTGAATGTGTGTGTTACTGCAGATCATTCAACTTCTTACTTAGTTTGCGCTTTTGTTTTTCTTTTCTTTGTTATTTTAGCATTTTTAATATGGTGATTTAACTTCTGCTTTAAAGCTTGTAGACAATCAGTTGTTTTAAAAATATAATGATAATATTTTTTAAAATCCTTTGCACAAGGTATAGCATAGCCCACATAGATACATTTAATATCTTTTGCACAATGTGGTGCAAATGAAGGACAACATTGGGCAGAATGTGAAATAACATGGTTTTTTTTCGGAAACAATACAAAAAATAAAAATCAGTCTTTTAATCCACCTAATCGATTAATCGAAGAAATAATCAACAGATTATTCAATCATAATAGTCATTAATTGCAGCCCTAATTTGCATGGTTTAAATAATATTCATACAATAAAGGAATATCCAGTCTAATGTAGGGAAGAAAATAGCATCCCTCAATTACCACTGTCACTATTGTTTGTTTTGTTTTGATCAAGCCCACACTGTACTTTTAAAGTAAAAGTTCAAAGATATTTGTTGTATGAGAAGTACTGCCAAAATTTAAAGCATTAGACAAATGTAACAGCTACAGAACAATTTCAAACACATGATTCTGACAAAGCCCCTGAACCCCATCTTGAATGGTAAACATACAGTCATGTGAAAAAATAAGTACACCCCCATGGAAATTGTTGGCTTTTTGATATATTTGGACAAGTAAACATTTGATACTCTTTGAAACAGAATTAATAAAGTTGATACACTATCAAATGACACAAAGCTGACATTTTGTAGTAATTTTCACAATTTAAATTAACAAAAAAAACCATCAGTCACATTGCAAAAGTAAGTACACCCCTACATTTATCACACTTTCAAATCCATAAAATTCGAATCAGGTTTTCAGGATTGGGTACCAGTGATTAGACCCTGCTTAGGAAGTGCAGGTGGAATCTGTCTTATTTAAACTGGTCTCATATCTAGTGTCTGGTGTTCCCTTTGTTATTGAGGTGTGTGGTGTCATCATGCAAAGATCTAAAGAGTTCTGTAAGGCCTTCAGAAAAAAGGTTGGGATGCTTAGGAGTCTGGCGAGGGATTTCAAAAGATCTCCAAATTATTTGAAATACATCATTCCACTGTAAGGAAAATAATCTACAAATGGCACAGATTTCAAATGAGTGCCAAATGGCCAGTAAGTCTTGGTAGTAACTGCTAGTAAGTCTTGGTAGTAACTGTTGGTGTCAAAGTGCAAGCTTCTACAAGAGATTGCACAAATCTGACTTGCATGGGAGGCGTGCCTGGAAAAAGCCTTTGGAAGACTACAGTTTGCCAATGAGCATGTAGGCAAAGACCAGGCCTTTTGGAATCATGTTCTTTGGACAGATGAATCAAAGATAGGAGTTGTTTGATGACAGTAACAGCAGACACGTTTGGCTCAGACCAAAGACAGCTTTTGGGTAGAAGCACCTCATACCAACTGTGAAGCACTGTGGTGGAAATGTTAAGGTTTGGGGTTGCTTCGCTGCCACAGGGTCTGGGCAACTTGCATTCATTGATTCATCTATGAATTCTGCATCATATCAAAGAGTGCTTGAAGATAATGTGAGGCCATCTGTACAACAGTTGAACAAAAAAAATGGACCTTTCAACAGGATAATGTTCCTAAGCACACTTGCAAATCCACCAAGGAATGGCTCAAAAAGAAGAAATGGAGGGTTATGGAATGGACTAGTCAAAGCCTGGATTTGAATCCCATTGAAATGTTGTGGGGGGATTTGAAACAGGCAGTACATGCAAGAAAATCCTCAAACATCTTGCAACTGAAAGAATATTGCATGCAAGAGTGGTCAAAAACTCCAGCAAGCCTGGTGGGCAATTTTGCAAAATGCCTACAAGTTATTTCTGATAAAGGGGGCTGTACTAGCTTCTAAGGCCAAGGGTGTACTTACTTTTCCACAGAAGAATATCACATCTATTGATATTTCTGTTGAATAAATATTTGAAAAGTATCATTTTCCTTGTGGTTTTTTTCAAGTAAATAATCTTTATTAATAGGCACTGTTTCAAATGTTCAACTGTTTGCTTGTTCAAATATGTCAAAAAAAAGCAACACTTTCCATGGGATGTATTTATTTTTTTCACACGACTATTTTGTGTTCAATTAACTTACTTACTTATCCAGTTGACTGAATTCAAGAACATATTTCTTTAAACCTGGAACATTAAAAGGCACCATAGCACTCAGAATTGTGAACATGCCAGCTCAGTATGTTTCTGGTATGACAAATTCAAACTCTGTCGTGTTCTCTGCGTTCATTTGGTTTGCGGGTCGAGGAGGGGCTTCGGGTCGTGAATGAGCCCCTGGTCGATTGTGTGCATCAGGCTCGACAAAGATGTCATTCCAGGTCAACATTTTGCTCTGGCTGGAAGGGAGTTCCTGGTTTGTGAATTGTGGCCTGCCAGGGCTAACGTGCTGCACAATCCCATCTCCATTAATGAGTGGAATCCCCCCGGTCTCGCCCGAGACGAAAGAGTACGGCTTGAACTGCAGCGTTTTACATGGAAGTAAGCGGTACAAGTTATTGTCCGTGTCGTCCTTCTCCTTCCTGCCTGAAGGGTCTTGATTGTGCATTTGCTTGCAGTGTGATGACAACAATTGGTAGTTGAGGAACGTTTCACTACACAGTAAACACTGATACCTTCTCTCACCTGTGTGAGTGATCTCGTGTTTGGTTCTGTATTCAGCCAAAGCAAATACTTTGTCACAGTAATGACACGGGTACTTCCTCTCCCAGGAGTGTGTGTTAAAGTGCCGCCTAAGGCTTGTCAGGCACACATAGGGACGCTTGCACACAATGCACACATAAAAGGTCTTTCCGTCCATAATAAGTTCATAATGATCCTCTTGCTCCGATTTACCTTTTTTCTTACCTCGAGGCGAGCCGGTGGTCAGATTGCTTGCACCGTGCATTGAGGTCTGTGATTTTCGTCCAGGGGCAGGGCGAGCTTCTCCTTCACCCGAGTACTCTTTCACAGGAACAATGTCATAGGTGTTCTCCCCTATGTTGGCATAAACCTTACATCCTGATGACAGCGAATCGATTTCTGAGGCTTTGTCTAATGTAATTGTCTTCTTAGTCAAAGCAGCATCTAGCCCAGTTCCATTATTAGTGCTGAAGGTTGGCCTCACATCTGACAGTCTGATTTTGTCTGGCCGATCTGGTGACTGCTCCAACAAAACCGTCTTCTTCTGAACTCCAAGCACATCATTGGGTTCCATAGGCAGAGTGGTATTTAGAGAGGCAGGGGTATGACTGTTCACATGAGCTGGGGTAGCAGGTGCACTCTGTGTGGAGGATCTTGCATCAGAAACCATAACAGCATCAACGGTTTTTGGGGACATAGTAACAGCTGCAGGGATTGATTGGGCTTGTGGTTTGTCTTGGAATTTCTTTGGCACTTCACCTTCTGAAGGTAGCTTGCTCTCTTCATGTTGAGCTTTTTCCCTTTCAGGATTCAGTTCTTCCTCATTTGTGCCTTTTTGCCTTTTAGGATCTGGCCCTTCCTCCTCGTCCAAATCTATAACCTGAGATTGCTTTGTCTTCTGAGCTTTCGGCGCTTCCAGCTCTGAGACAAAAAGAACATCGTTGTCTTGATCATCTCTGTCAACACTGCCACTTACCATTTTGAATTCCTCGGCAGATAAAGAGAAGGATTCTGTGATGATCGGCATAATCAACACTCCGGTTTCATTTTTCTCAGCAGCATTAACATTGCTGGTGTCTCCTTCTTTTGACAAGCCAGGTAGCCCCTTGACTTGTGAAAGTGGGGTCGCGAGATTGGCAATGAACTTGACTCCTAAGATCTGGCCTGCGTTGATAAGATCTTCAAGCTTGTCGGAGCGAATTCGGTGGATTTTTGAGGTGTATATGTAATTCAGGACTTCTTCGAATATGTCTGCCTTGATAAAATTTAGCTCAATCACATGTCCTGCAACTGAAAAAAGCTGCCGAAAGTAAGTGCTAGATGCTGACAGCATTGTCTTGTGCGCCCTGAACTTGCGGTCCTGTACAATTATGGTCACATCACAGAATAATCCGTTGTTTCGCTGCTCACTGATGGCTTCTAGCAATGACACAGGAAACTGTGTGTCAGTTACAGATATCAGCTTTAATTTCGACATCCTGTGAAGAAAGCGGTGAAAACTTGGTGAGAAAAATAAAGTCATTCTTCCCTAAACAAACTATTTATTGCAGATAACATAAGAATATTTTAGAATATAATTATTCGATATCATTTCCACCACATGAAGTATAAAACCTGTCGCTGGTGGTCTGCATGTAACGGGTTTCGGTAGCCAGAATAAACACTGTTTTTATAGACGCATGTGATGCTATTGGTGGACTATAAAACGTTTAAAATTGTAGTTTCGTTAACAAAAAAACAAAAAAAAAAACCAAAAAAAAGTATATGCTAATGTGAAACAGACCTTTATAATTCTATTTGTATTAACGGGTCTAAACGCTGTTAATGCAGACCTTTTAGCTAACAAGCTAAACTGATGTGAAAGCAACAAAAAGGGACACAAGTAATTAATTTACGTGCAATGCAAGTTTCATGTCTGGTCGCTAAGCATTCAGGAAGTGCAGCATTAATAAGCGGGTATTTTCTAGGCTTATTGCAAACACGTGCCCGAAAGTATAAAATCACCAGATAATGCAGAAAGGGCTAAAAACATTAACTGACTCGCTAACGCTTGAATGTTCAGTTCATCTCTCCTGGTTCGGCGCCAGGTTGCGGCCTACGGTGCTAGCACAGCTAACCTAGCTAGCAGGGTGTGAAATGCCAAGCTAGCTAGGTTGACTTAGCTGTCATATTTATTAATGGAAGAAAACATCACAGGTTTGTAAAATATTAATATTTAGTGATGCTTAATTGTGTACCTGCAGTGCGAAGCGTCTGTATCCAGGCTTCTGTTTTTGAAGTAATAAAAAACACACAATGCTGGTTTGTGGCAGCAGACAACAAAAAGTCTGTTGTTGGAGCTGAAGGAAAGGCTGCGACTCTCTGTATAACCAACAGGAGTCGCAGAATCATCTGTCTGCTCAATCAACCGGCATGCAGTGAATAATGACCATCAGTGATGATGTACACATCTCTCTCATGTCTGTCATAGTTATAAACGCTTTAAGTAACCAGTGCATTTGATACCTTACTTTGCCTGTATTTTATCTAACTGAATGTGATTTTGCATTCATTACTAGCCGTTAATCCACGTGACCAAGTATTCGCATAAACTGAATTGAAAACTACTGCACAAGTAGGATTTAGCTGGAATGGACCTCATCCTAAAACTTTTTCAAGCTCACAGCACGTTATGACACCCTCTTGACGCAACTACCCGCGTGCGTTTGTTTTCAATTAGGGTTGCCAGGTCTGCGCGTTAAAGGCAACCCAAAACGGACATCCGCAGCCAAATGAGCTGGGATAAAGACACTGCAGATATACAGTGCCTCCAGAAAGTCCATCCATCCATTTTCTATACCGCTTATCCTTCCTTCAGGGTCACGGGGAAACCTATCCCAGGAAGCATTGGGCACAAGGCTGGGTACACCCTGGACAGGGTGCCAATCCATCAGGGCACAATCAAATACACATTCACACACTACAGACACTTTGGACATGCCAATCAGCCTACCATGCAAAGCCTACCTTTGGACATGCCAATCAGCCTACCATGCAAGGCCTACCTTTGGACATGCCAATTAGCCTACCTGGGGGAGGAAACCGGAGTACCCGAGGAAACCCCAGCAGCACGGGGAGAACATGCAAACTCCGCACACACGGGGCTACAGTGGGAATCAAACCCCCGACCCTGGAGGTGTGAACGTGCTAACCACTAAGGCACCGTGCGTTGCAGAAAGTCTTCATGTATTAATGGTGGTAGCATCATGCTTTTCAGCAGGAGGAACTGTCCAGCAGGACAGTGAGCCAAAGCACAGGGAAGAAACTACAAAGGAATGGCTGAAAAAGAGAGAGAGGGAAAGAGAGAGAAACATGGGTTTGTGTTTTGGAATGGCTGAGTCAAAGCCAAGACTTTAATCCATCTGAAAACCTGTGGCATGACCTGAAAATTGCAAATGGGAAATGCGCAAAGCTAATAGGAGGAAAAAAAGAGGAAAAAGTAGCATCTGTAATTGCTGTAAATCATTCACACTGAGGTGAATATTTATATATGTAAATTCTTTCTGGGGACTTTATGTATATTTTTCACTAAAGACCTAAAATGATCTCATATTACTAGGCTATAACATACCCACGGTGAAGCATGGTGGTGGCCACATCATGCCATTCAACAACTGCTGCATCCACAAAGCCATCAGTATTGCAGATGACCCCTCTCACCCTTTTCATGGACTGTTCACCCTCCACAACAGTTCCTTCCCTGAGGCAGTCAGATTACTCAACACCCTGCTGCCTCCCAACACTCACCTGGGCTAGTTGAACACCTAACCCAGTCAGCCTCATACCACTGCACATGCACTAACCCATTAAGATTCAGTACTACTGCACACTGCACTTTACATACAGTAGCTGCATCAGTCACTTTATTCTATGGAACTTGTTTTTGCTGCCAGTATTGCTGCTATACTTGTGCTGCTACTTTACAAAATAGCTACAGTCCATGTTTACAATTACAGTCCATGTTCTGTATATCTATTGTCTTGTGTATTTATTGTTTTGCACTCGTCTCACACTGTTGTGTATTTGCACTTTATGTAGTCTTGTGTACTGTTCCTTGTTGCACCATGGTCCTGAAGAAACAGCATTTTGTTCCAACGTATACAAGTTATATAGAGGAATGACAATAAAACCCCACTTGACTTGACTTGACTTGATGCTTTATGGTTACTTTTCGTCAGTCAGAGCTGGGGCTTTTATCAAGGTGGAGGGAATCATGAATAGCTCCAAATAGCAGTTGATTTTAGTGCAAAACATTCTAATAAGCTTAAGATGAAAAAGAATTTCACCTTTCAGCACAACAGTGACTGAAAGCATACATCCCAAATCAACAAAAGAATGGCTTAGCCAAAAGAAGATCAATGTTTTGGAATGACCTATCCAGAGACCAGACCTGAATCCAAGTAAAAAAAAAAAATCTGTGGGGATGACCTAAAGTGGGCGGTGCACAAGAGATGCCCTTACAATTAGACGGATCTAGAATGTTTTTGCAAGAAAGAGTTTGAACATATTGCTAAATCAAGATGTGCCATGCTGATAGACTCTTACCCATAAAGACTGAGTGATGTAATAAATTCAAAAGGTTCTCCAACAAAGTATTAGTTTAGGGGTTTGCACTCTAATGCAACTAGGTTGTTGTTGTTTTTTCCCTAAAAAAGTTTCTGATTGTTTTTCACTTTATTTGTATACTTTACAATTTCACATTAAAGGTGAGAAAAGATCTGACATGATTTATCTTAGCGTCATTTTTTACTTCACAAAAACCTGCTATTATTAACAGGGTTGTGTAGACTTTTCATATCCACTGTAAATGATCTTAAATTAAGAATAATCATGAGATTCCTAACCCTGATCCTGGAGTACCCCCTTTACCTGCTCTGACACATACACAAACATTAAATGGTTAAAGTCAGGAAGGGCTGTTAATTAGCTGATTATTTGTTTTAGAGTAAGGAAAACACTAAACTGTGAGGACAAGTTGGAATCTGTGGTATACACCAATTTACTGAAACAAAACATAGGCTTTGTTCAGACACTACTGACTGCAATTCTTCAGTAACTGGGTTGCCAAATCTGCCAAAAGCAATATAATGTCACTTCAAAATCAAACCAGACCTGTACAAAAGTTTCCTGACATTGCCTTCTTACAGCTGAAAAAAATGTTGACTCAAAATCAAAATTTTCAAGGCTATCATGACCATCACTGCAAAATATGTTGTGATATTCAAATGTAAGGTCATACAGTAGCGTGAATTATTGGGATATCAGGTAAACTTCATGGGACTGTTATACTTAGTAGCATTTATTGTCTGGCCTGACAGGTGAAAGTCAAAAGTTTTGTTACTAAGCCCTTGCTGTGGAAGTGATTGATAACTTAATCAAATATGAAGCTGACCCCCAAAATCTTGAGGCATGAAAAATGACACACTTTGGCTAGCCACCCCCCCCCCCCTTTAAAGTTATAAAGTTGTGATTACTAATTTATTCCACATATTTATTATGCATATATACATATGCTACTGTAACAAAATAAGCATGAAGTTTGTTCACATAATGCACAGATTTTTGTAATTTAATAATTTTCAAGATGTCCCAAATTACAAAACATGGTTTGGTCATTTGGGACAGCAGGTGAATGAATATATGAACTGATTCATGAATTTTGACAACTATGGTTAAATAATACAATGATTAATTTTATGTGCCTTAAATAGTTTTTGTGAAACATCATAATAAACAGGGTATAAAGTAGACTAGGAAAAAAAATCCGTATTATTAGATACTGTTGTAAATACATAATTGCTGTGAGAATGAGAAGACCAATTAACAGACAAATCAACAGTGATACCAGAGGGAACAGCTTTGAGCAATGTTAAATATTTTTTTTAGCACAAGTGAAGTTATACTTTTGAGTAAGTACGTTCCCTATCTCATCCATTAGGTGTGACAGACCAAACACCTTGTTCCACAAAATCATGAACAAAATACAGATTTTCTTTTAAAGAGAATCAATCTATTTTTCCACAATGAACAGCTGTGTGGTGAAAAAAAATTGTGCTTATATATTAATGTCCAATTTTATACGTGACTGCGAAAAGAAGCTTGACATGTAATTTACAAGGTTCAAAATCACATTTCAAAAGAAGCTCAACACCCAAAAATCCTCAAAAACTTTACTAAGTGGTTTGAACCAGATCAACTGTCATTTCCTAAGAAATGTCTGGAACCACTTCATTTTATTGTTTATTGCATGGCCTTAAAGTCAATTACATTCAATCCACCCTCAATAACAGGTTTTACAAGGTTGCCCTTTCTAATATAATGTTTATTCTTCCAAATGAAATTATACTGAATTTGATTAATATTCCTTAATATTATGTCAGAGATAATCCCTTTGTAACCATCTATTCAAAACATTTTCGTAATTTTACTATATTGTCCATTCTGTTTGTCACAGAGCAGAAATTTGTCTGTCACTGGTATCATACATATAACCATTAATACATCTACATAAATGCTTACACATTGACACAAACACAGACTTAAATACAATTACACTCACTACATAATCCTTAAACACATTTCCAAACACCCCACAAAAAATCACAGCTGTTTTAACTAGAACAGCTAAAATTAGCCACTTTAATGTGTTTCGCAACTATTTGTTCCGCATTATGCCAGAAAATATGCCATTATGCCAGAAAATGGTAGATTCGGTGTTAAAAACTTTTCTGTGATTCAAGACGCAGGCAATCTTTTTTTTTTTTTTTTTTTTTTTTTTTAGCGAAAGCGACTTCTGGTAGAAGAAACAGCGGAAGTAAAGTAAATTATGACGCATTTCCGCCGGGAAAACGCGTACCTAGTATCGATGTGGGGTTCAAACTGTAGGGGGCGATATTACAAACTTAGCACAACTCGCGACATTGCGACGTAAATAACAGTTAGACCTTTTTTTTTGTTCGAAACGCGTTTATTTTAGATACACGGATTAATGATTGGTTTTTGTTTTACGGCTCGGACAGTATGTTAACACAGTCTGAACTGTAAATCCATTTTCGGCCGCTCTGAGGATCTAAAGCCACAGCTCGTTCCTCTGAGGTTTGGTGTTGACGGTTTCAGCACACGCATTAATGTAAACAAGGAGGAATTATTTATCTCAGAAAGTAGCACTTAAAGTGTGTACTAAAAGAAAGCGACTGTTTAAACACAGCAAAGCGCTTAACGATGCCCGAGCTCAACGGCAAAAGTTCGGAGGCCAGTAGCCCGAGAAAGCGCCGCCGGAGCCGCTCGAGCAGCGGAAGTGCGCGGAGTCGCTCGCGGGAGCGCGTGTCGAGTCCTGCGGCCGATAACCACAGACACAACAGGACCGATGAGCGGAAGTCGAAATGGTCCGATAACAAAGAGAAGAGCCGGAACCGCTTCCGGATGGGCGGCTCGCGCAGTCGGTCCAGATCGAGAGAACGAGAGAAGTTGGCCTGGGCTGACGAGCGGGACCGGGGACACTATGCGGGATCGAGATCCGATTACTACGACAAGAGAGACGATATCCAAAGGCAAAGACAAGAAGCCTTCATCGCCAGGTAATATCTGACTTAGTAGTCAGACTTATACAATCACTAAAATAGAGTTACTGATGACTTTAGATAAGGTTGTGTCACTTGATTAAAAAAAATCCTATGTAACACGTGATTGTGTTTTATTTATTATTATTATTATTATTGTTATGGGACAGTGGTGGCTTGACGGTTAAGGCTCTGGGTTACTGATCGGAAGGTCAGGGATTCAAGCCCCAGCACTGCCACTGTTGGGCCCTTGAGCAAGGCCCTTGACCCTCTCTGCTCCAGGGGCGTCGTATCATGGCTGACCCTGCACTCTGACCCCAGCTTCCTATAACATCCTGGAATATGTGGGGGAGAATTTCACTGTGCTGTAATGTATATGTGACAAATAAAGACTCATTATTATTATTATTAATAATAATAATAATAATATTCAGGCGCTTGCAAGAGCGTGAGAGAATCGGTGAGCTGGGATGTCCTGAGGTCTGGGGCTATTCACCAAGAGTCCGAGACCCTGAGTAAGTATGAGTTAAAGTTTGGATGTGAAGTATGCTACCTGATCTCCAACAGTGTGTGAGAGCTGTATGTGCTTAAATTAGTGGTGTTTTCCTCCCAACAGCTCAGATGAACACACTCCAGTTGAAGAGGATGTGAAGAACAGCAGCTCTGAGACAAGTTCAGAAGGTGTGGTGATTTACATTTACATCTGTGTGTGCTTGTTAAAGCTGTGGGCTTTGTGTGTGTGTTACAACATGTGATGGTCCTGAGTGTCACCCTGGGTTTGAAAAGTCCATTTGAAAAATCCCACCTTGCATACACCAGTTCTGATGCATCCTATGTCATCACATCAAAAAAAAAAAAACACCTTAAAAGTTAGTGTGTCTTCACACAGAGCTGCTGGCATCATATCATGGAGGAGCTTTTCCCCTTCAACAACTTTCCCTTTTTTATTTGTTGGCTCACAGTGAGCCTTACAGACAACCTTACTCTGCAGACCTGCACAAGCAGTGCTCTGACTGATCCTAACAGAACTCTTAAACTGTTTCATGGTGATGGCTAATGATCATGGCTGATGAAGTAAATTGATTTAAAGAGTACTGTTGTTGATTCCTCAATTTCTTATTTACAGAGGAAAAGAAGAAGAAGAAAAAGAAACGAAAATCGAAAAAAAAGAAAAGTCGCAAGCACTCGGAGGACACAGAATCAGAAAGTGACTCAGAAGGTCTGTTTTGCTTTATTCAACCATTAATCTGAATTGCTTTCCTACTCCCAGTATACTGTATTACATCCAGTATGGCTAAAAGTTACACACTCATACAAGCATGCATAAATCAGTCCTGCTTGTGAGATTTCCTAACCCTAACATGCCATTACCAACTCTTGTAAGATAATTGTTAATAATCAGCTGGTGAGCTAGATGAGGTGTGCTGGGGAAAAAACTTGGAAAAGTTTTTGGAGTGGCACTGGAGTTGAGTGACCCCGATCTAGTGTCTTACATGTCAAATGGGGAGACATTTTTGACTGAGCCTCTGTTTTAATCAGACCAGCCATGATATACAAACAGTTATGTTTTTTTGTTTGTTGTTGCTTCTGTTTACAGAAGAGGTCAAGAAGAAGAAGAAAAAGAAGAAAAGTAAAAGGTCAGTGAGAATCTCTTCTTAATGTATGTTTCTATTGTATAATTTCCCCTTCTAAGACATCAAATTCAAAAGACATCTAAAGGCTTTGGTAAATAGCTGATAAGATTAATCAGGTGTGTGTAAGAAGGTAAAATGCTACACTGTGCAGCGCTGTGGCTCTCTGGAAACCCCTTGCTCTAAGTAAAGACGTACACTTCTAATGTATATTTATTATCTCAGGAAGAAATCAAAGAAGAAGAAGGCTAAAAAGAGCCGCAAAGAGTCAAGCAGTTCCAGCAGTGATCAGTCCGCAGAGGAAGATGATGATCTCGGAGAACTGTGGGTGGAGAAAACTCGTCTTGATGATAATGTGGTTGGACCTGAAGCTCCTCTAACTCACATGGCCCAGGATGATAAACCATTAGAGTGAGTATTTGCATGAGTATATTACTCATAAGGTTATTATTGTACAGTACACTACTGCTGAATATCATTATTGTCTGGAGTTTAATGAAGCTTTCCTCCCTGTCCCTGCTTTTATAGTTTTGGCCATGCTCTGTTACCCGGTGAAGGTGCTGCCATGGCGGAGTACGTAAAAGCAGGCAAGCGTATTCCAAGGAGAGGTGAAATTGGCCTTACCAGTGATGAGATTGCGGACTTTGAGAAATCAGGCTATGTGATGAGCGGAAGCAGGTATGTGGGCTTTTATTGATTTTTATCAACAAAGGATTAACAACATACACTCAAAGTAATACACATAGGCTGTGTTCACACAGTAGGCAAAAGTGGCCCAAATCCGATTTTTTTTGTTAGGCTGTTCACATTTTTTCAATGTGGCCCATATCTGACATTAGTCTGAACAGATCACACTCTTAAACTGCACCACATGCGCAAAGGAGCAGCGGAAACGTTTAACTTTCCTTTGGCGCTGTAGCCAGGTGTTCGTATGGCCGTGTTCGGCCATTTCTTTTGCGATCTCTTCAAACATGGAGTAGTTGGGATACGTGCTTTCTAATTTTGCTTGTACAGCAGCATCACCCCAAATGTTTATGAAGTCTGTTATCTCATCATCCCACCACTGAAATCCTCCTTCACTGTTATCCTCCATTTTTCTTTCCTGGTAGCGTAAAATTATTACAAATGTCAAGTTTGACTGACGTAAAAGTCGCATGAATTCTCCGCACGTTGCATTGCAAATTATGAAAAAAGCAGCAACAAAATGTACAAATTTTGGCCATAACAATCACAAAATATCTATGTGAAATCCTGTACGGACTGAGATGCATAGCTGATGCATAAATACACACATTAGTGCATAAAGACAGGGCCACCATTACCACACGTAGGCTAACTGGGCAACCGCCTATGGGTGGCACTTTCTTCCTTTACTGCCTGCTCTCACACCCCCATGTAAACCTGTACAATTTTTACTGCCCCTGAGAGTATTTGTGACATACACATGCTGACTCTTTCTATAAAGCTGACATTCTTAATTGAATTGCGCAAAAAGCATATTAGATTTATTTTGGATTAAGAAAAATTTTGAAAGCATTTCTTGTGCTGTTGCTGGCATCATTCACTAACTGTCTAGCAGCTTTGCGATGAAATGTTGAATGATCCAGGTAAATAACCACCAATAATCAAGCACTGTGAGACATCTTGATGATACACAGAGAGGACTTTTTTCACATCATTGATAAATTGGTTACTGTTTTTCATTTGATGATTTCTGACATAGGGTCCAGCACTGTAGTCCATCAGCAATGCTACACTAGTGTTTGTGCATACGTGCCTGTTTTTTTGTTTTGTTTTTTAGTCGTCTGTTTCTCCTGCAGTGACAGCTTTCATGATGCAGTTCAGAGCTGCATTAAGATGCATTGTTTAGGGCTTGTTCTGTTTAATGACTCTATAACGCTTGATAACCCCACAGACATCGGCGTATGGAGGCTGTGCGTCTGAGAAAGGAAAACCAGATCTACAGTGCTGATGAAAAGAGAGCCCTTGCCTCCTTCAACCAGGAAGAAAGGAGAAAGAGAGAAAGTAAAATCCTTTCCAGTTTCAGGGAAATGGTGTACAGAAAGACTAAGGGAAAAGAAGAGAAGTAGAATGTTAAAAGCAGTGCTAAAATCCCAGCTCTGGGTTTCATTGTATTATAATTTAGTAGGAATGTCATAGTTCTTAATGTGCAAAATTTACTGAGGAAGTCATTTATCAACCTTTTGCTGTGTTTTATTTTCTCCTCTTGATAAAAAAAAAAGCTTTGAGTCTGAAGATTATCTATTGTATTAATGTTCATAGAGCCATGTAAACATCATTCAGTCTAGATTTAAAATGTACAAATAAATGCACTGAAAACACATCAAACTCGAGTCATCCAACCTTTATAGAGCCGGATAAAAAAAAAATTTTTTAAAAAGGGGGAGTTGTAGTAATGGTAATGTTGGCAGAATTGGTATGTCCTGTGAGATCCAAAAGGTAAACTTTTAAAATCATCAGTGCAAAAATAGTGGATTGTAGTTATTTTAGAAGTAATTGCATTAGCACCAGAATTCTCAAGTGGAGAAGGTGGTATTGAATATTTTAATTCCAGTCAGTACAGAAATATTTAACATTATGGCCTTTGTTTGGGCGTAGTATTTTGAAGAGTACTTGGAAAAAGAATGTTCTGGTTTATGGTGGTCAGGTGAAGGCTATGCCAGGAACACTGGGCATTATGAATACATTCTTTAAGCATTTTATACTAAGAAATTACACCAAATGCCCCTACCACCTCTATTCCCATCAGTTCTTCATAATATATTATACATAATAAATTAATATTGATTAAAAGAGTAGCCTTAAAGCAATGTTGGCTGGTAGTGCTACAGTAGCATCAGAATATAGTTATATTCCCCAGTAGTGATATGGTGCATCATTACTTTTAAATCAAGTATCTTATTATTTTTTAGAAGTTTTTTTAATCAATATATACTTTTTAATCCACCAAGTTATGTGCACTATATGGCCAAAAGTATCTGGACACCTGACCATCACCCCCAGATATGGGCCTCCCCAAACCATTTCCACAAAAGTGGAAGCACACAATTGTATAGGATGTCTCTGTATGCGATAGCATTACAGTTTCCTTACACTGGAGATTAGGGGCCCAAACCTGTTCCGACATGACAATGCCCCTGTGCAAAAAGCAGTCTCTACGAAGACATGGTTTGCCAAGGTTTGAGTGAAAGAACTGGAGTGGCCTGCACAGAGCCCTGACCACAAACTCCACTGAACACCTTTGGGATAAACTGGAATGCTGAATGCACACCAGGCCATTTCACCCAACATCAGTGCTTGAGCTCACTAATGCTCTTGTGGCTGAATGAGAAAATCCCCACAGCCACACTGAAAAATCTAATGGAAAGCCTTCCCTGAAGAGTGGAGGTTACTATAACGGCAAAGGGGGACTAAACCGGAATGGGATGTTCAAAAAGCATGTGTACTTTTGGCGATACAGTGTATTTCTTGTCAGTTGGTCTAACCAGGTTATTGATATTTTCTGGATTTTGCAAACAAAAAAAAATTTGTCTTTGGGTGGATATTAACAGTGATGTTAACCTTTCACTTTTCCCCAGTCAAACTACAGACATAAATCTTTTATGTAAAGCAGGGGTTCAGTTTAAGCCAGGAAACTCTTATAACTGTAAACTACATTCCACTGACCTCTTCAGCACAGATTTATTTTATGAACATGATCCATAATACTATTCAAATATTAGGCTTATTACTCAAATGTGTACAATATTTGGTACATATTTGTGTACATATAGCTATATAATAAACTCAGCAAAAATAAATATCCTCTCACATTAAACTGTTTTTATTTCCAGCAAATTTCTTAACATGTCTAAATATTTGTAGTAACAAAACATTAAATGACTGGAGCATAAAATGAACAAGTTTCACAGATATTTGACGAGCAGAAATGGAATAATTAGGAGTCCCTGTACAAAGGGGGGTGGGGGGGGGGTGTCAATATTAAAAGTAAGTCAATATGTTGTGTATCCACCAGCTGCTTTAAGTACTATAGTGCATCTCATCCTCATGGACTGCACCAGATTTGTCAGTTCTTGCTGTGAGATGTTACTCCATTCTTTCCCCAAGGCATTTGCAAGTTCACCATCACGTCTGGGGGGACACATGGTTACATGTAATTTTCCACTCAAGGATGATCAGCTGTCCTTCCTGTCTCCCTGTAGCACTGTCTTAGGCGTCTTACATTACAGACATTGCAGTTTATTGCTCTGGCCACATCTCCAGTCCTTATGCCTCCCTGCAGCAGGCCTATGGCATGTTCACGCAGGTGAGTAGGAATCCTACGCATCTTTGTTCTGGTGTTTTTCAGAATCAGTAGAAAGGTCTCTAGTGTCCTAAGTTATTGTAACTGTGACCTTAATTGCCTAGTGCCTGTAAACTGTTAGCGTCTTAAGGACTGTTCCACAGGTGCATGTGCAATAATTGTTTATGGTTCATTGAACTAGCATGAAATAAATGTTTAAACTTTAAACCCTTTCCAATAAAGATCTGTAAAGTTTATTTGGATTTTACAAAATTATCTTTAAAATAGTCTCTTGAAAAAGGGAGGTTTCTTTTTTGCTGAGTTCACATAATAGAGATTAGATAATAGGCTTAAGAGAGATAACTTTCCCATTTCAGAGAAAAAAAATTCACATCAATCTACACACCACACCCCATAATGACAAACAAAAAGCAGATTTGTGATAACTTTGCAAATTTATTAAAAAGAAAAACCTGGAATATCACACTGACAAGCATTCGGACACTTTGACATGACATTTGAAATTTAGCTCAGGTGCATCCCATTTCTCTGGATTCTCTGAGATATTTCTATACTTCGATTGGAATCAACCTGTGGCAAATTCAGTTGACTGAACATGATTTGAAAAGGCTCCCACCAGTCTAGGCAAGGTCTAACAGCTGAAAATGAATATCAGAGCAAAAACAAAACCATGAGGTCAAAGGAACTGCCTGCAGAGCTCAGAGACAAGATTGTGTCGAGGCACAGATCTGGGCAAGACTACAAACATTTCTGCTGCATTGAAGGTTCCCAAGAGCACAGTGGCCTCCATAATTCTTAAATGGAAGAAGTTTGGAACAACTAGCACTCTTCTTAGACCCGGCTGTCCAGCCAAACTGAGCAATTGTGGGAGAAGGGCCTTTGGTAAGGGAGGTGACCAAGAACCCTATGGTCACTCTGGATGAGCTCCAGAGATCGTGTGTGGAGCTCAACCATCACTGCAATGCCACTTATCTGGGCTTTATGGCAGAGTGGCCAGATGAAAGCATCTCCTCAGTGCAAGACACATGAACGCCTGCTTTGAATTTGCACCCAAAAAAGCACATAAAGGACTCTCATGGTCTGATGAAACGAAGATTGAACTGTTTGGCCTCAATTCCAAGCAAGTGGTGGTAGCTATGGGGCTGTTTTTCAGCAGCAGGGACTGGGGCATTGGTCAGGGTGGAAGGTAAGCTGAACCCAGCAAAATACAGAGATCTCCTTAATGAAAACCTGTTCCAGAGCACTCAGGACCTCAGACTGGCCCAAAGGTTCACCTTCCAACAAGACAATGGCCCTAAGCACACAGCCAAGACAACAAAAGTGTGGCTTAGAGACAACTCTGTTAATGCCCTTAAGTGGCCCAGCCAGAGCCCGGACTTGAACCCAATAGAACATCTCTGGAGAGACCTGAAAATGGCTGTCCACGGATGGTCCCTGTCCAACCTGACAGAGCTTGAGAGGATCTGCAGAGAAGAATCCCAGAAAATTCCCAAATCCAGGTGTGCAAAGCTTGTTGCATCATACCCAAAAAAACACTTTAGGCTGTAATCACTGCCAAAGGTGCTTCACCTAAGTACTGAGTTAGGAGTATTATGTGATTTCAGTTTTTCTCTTTTCAATAATTTTGCAAAGATCACAAATCTGATTTTTGCTTTGTCGTTATGAAGTGTAGCTTGATGTGGGGAAAAAAGGCTGCAGCATAAGAAAATGTGGAAAAAAATGAAGGGATCTGAATACTTTCTGAATGCACTGTAGCTTACATTATATAGCTTGTACATTATATGGCCAAAGGTTTGTGGACACCCATATATGCTTTTTGAACATCCCATTCCAGATTTATTCCCCCTCTGTTGTTATAATTACCCTCACTCTTCATGGGAAGGCTTTCCACTAGATTTTGGCACATGGCTGTGGGGATTTGTCCATTCAGCCACAAGAGCATTAGTGAGGTCAGGCACGAACGTCGGGTGAGGAAACCTGGTTGAGGTCATGGCTCTGTGCAGGCCACTCAAGTTCTTCCACACCAACCTTGGCAAGCCATGTCTTCATGGATCTCGCTTTGTGCACAGGGGTATCATCATACAATCATGAATCAAGCAGGAGCCACACCTGATTCCATCTGTTTAATCAGTTGATCTTGGCTTTCAATAGACTCAGGTGTGGATTCTGCTTGGTTAAAATGAAAACCTGCAACCACACCAGCCCTTTCCAGATAAGATTGGACACCCCTGTGCTAGACAATTGTGCACTTTCAACTTTTTGGCAACAGTTTGGGGAAGACCCCAATGTTTGGCCATATAGTGAAGCTTTAATAGAATACATTTTTGCTCAGTAAATGGTACCATAGTTTACTTTTCCATCACCGTCTAGAAGATTAAATTGGCTGTCCATCGGAATAAGCTTTGATTATGTGACTATACACAGTATCTCACAAAAGTGAGTACACCCCTCACATTTTTGTAAATATTTGATTATATCTTTTAATGTGACAACACTGAAGAAATGACACTTTGCTACAATGTAAAGTAGTGAGTGTACAGCTTGTATAACAGTGTAAATTTGCTGTCCCCTCAAAATAACTCAACACACAGCCATTAATGTCTAAACTGCTGGCAACAAAAGTGAATACACCCCTAAGGAAAAAGTCCAAATCCTTCCCAAAGTGTCAATATTTTGTGTGGCCACCATTATTTTCCAGCACTGCCTTAACCCTCTTGGGCATGGAGTTCACCAGAGCTTCACAGGTTGCCACTGGAGTCCTCTTCCACTCCTCCATGATGACATCACGGATGTCGACTCCACCTTCCGTTTGAGGATGCCCCACAGATGCTCATTCGGGTTTAGGTCTGGAGACATGCTTGGCTAGTCCATCACCTTTACCCTCAGCTTCTTTAGCAAGGCAGTGGTCGTCTTGGAGGTGTGTTTGGGGTCGTTATCATGCTGGAATACTGCCCTGCGGCCCAGTCTCCGAAGGGAGGGGATTATGCTCTGCTTCAGTATGTCACAGTACATGGCATTCATGGTTCCCTCAAATGAACAGCACTCATGCAGCCCCAGACCATGACACTGGTTCCAGTAATCCATGTCCTTAGTCTGCTTGTCTTCAGCAAACTGTTTGCGGGCTTTCTTGTGCATCAGCTTTAGAAGAGGCTTCTTTCTCGGACGACAGCTATGCAGATCAATTTGATGCAGTGTGCGGTGTATGGTCTGAGCACTGACAGGCTGACCCCCCACCCCTTCAACCTCTGCAGCAATGCTGGCAGCACTCATACTTCTATTTCCCCAAAGACAACCTCTGGATATGACGCTGAGCACGTGCGCTCAACTTCTTTGGTCGTCCATGGCAAGGCCTGTTCTGAGTGTAACCTGTCTTGTTAAATCGCTGTATGGTCTTTGCCACCGTGCTGCAGCTCAGTGTCAAGGTTTTGGCAATCTTCTTATAGCCTAGGCCATCTTTATGTAGAGCAACAATTCTTTTTTTCAGATCCTCAGTGAGTTCTTTGCCATGAGATGCCATGTTGAACTTCCAGTGACCAGTATGAGGGAGCGTGAGAGCGATGACACCAAATTTAACACACCTGCTCCCCATTCACACCTGAGACCTTGTAACACTAACAAGTCACATGACACCGTGGAGGGAAAATGGCTAACTGGGCCCAATTTGGACATTTTCACTTAGGGGTGTACTCACTTTTGTTGCCAGCGGTTTAGACATTAATGGCTGTGTGTTGAGTTATTTTGAGGGGACAGCAAATTTACACTGTTACACAAGCTGTACACTCACTACTTTACACTGTAGCAAAGTGTCATTTCTTCAGTGTTGTCGCATGAAAAGATATAATCAAATATTTACAAAAATGTGAGGGGTGTACTCACTTTTGTGAGATACTGTATGTCAACTGCTATTGGGTAAATCGAGTGTTGTGGCTCACAAAATACGAATCCATGACACAAAACAGATAATGTACATATATAAATAATTTTAATAGATGGCTAGTCAAAATGCATGTTGCAAAACATTTAGACAGGGGCAGAGGTATGGCAAAATCTTCATTTAATGTTTTCAAGTCCCTGTAAAAACAAGAAAACATTTCAGAAAGCTCTTCAACAAAGCCACACACTAATATAAATAGACATACAAATCTGATCATAACAATAAAATACAAAATGTAAAGAATAAAATGAATAAATTTAATAAAGGAAATTGACCTTTGACTGGTAATATAGTCCAGTCCCTGACACTCGCTTGTCTCTCTCCATCAAGTACCACTGGTAAGGAACTCTTGCGATTCTTTTCTCCTAAATGCAAAATTAGGTTAAGTCTCAAAAAAATGCCAAGAATAAAGCCTTTATTTTTTTTTTTTACCTTGTACTGCAGATAATAAATCTTGCCTTTGTCCAAGCTGATTGTACTAAACAAAGATCCAAACTCTTAAGGACGAGATTTAATGTTATTTGCCATCGTTTATGCTTAAAAGCATAAACTTAACTTTTTGTAACTGATTGGCTCAGTGAGGTTTTTGGGTTATGCATGTTGATCAGTACAGAGACTGAGGAAAAGGTGAAAGCAAGCAATGACCTTAATGTTGTCCATAATGATACATGTGACATTTATGTTGGCAACATTTATACAGAGCTACAGAGCCCTCCACTAATATTGGCACCCTTGGTAAATTTGAGCAAAGGCGGCTGTGAAAATTTGTCTATTTTTTAACCTTTTGATCACCAGATTCACAAAAATACTCTGCTCACATGGATATCAAACAATTGCAAACAAAACAGGTTTATAAAAAAAATAATTTTTTTGTTAAATATAGGTGTGCAACAATTATTGGCACCCTTTTATTCAATACTTTGTGCTACCTACCTTTGCCAAGACAACAGCTCTGAGTCTTCTACTATAAAGCCTGATGAGGTTGGAGAATACATGGCAAGAGATCTGAGACCATTCCTCCATACAGAATCTCTCCAGATCCTTCAAATTTTGAGGTCCACACTGGTGGACTCTCCTCTTCAGTTCACCCCACAGGTTTTCTATGAATTTCAGGTCAGGGGACTGGGATGGCCATGGCAGGACCATGATTTTGTAAACCATTTTTGTGTTGATTTTGATGTACGTTTTGGATGACTGTCCTGCTGAAAGATCCAACTACGGTCCATTTTAAGCTTTCTGGCAGAGGCAGTCAGGTTTTCATTTAATATCTGTTGATATTTGATAGACTTCATGAAGCCATGTATCCCAACATAATGTCCAGGACCTCTGGCAGAAAAACAGCCCCAAAACATTAAAGAGCCACCACCATATTTAACCGTGTTCCTGAGGTACTTTTCCATATGGCTACCTCTCTGTGTGCACCAAAACCACCTCTAGGGTTTATCGTCAAAAAGCTCTATTTTGGTTTCATCTGACCATAGAACCTGATCCCATTTGAAGCTCCAGTAGTGTCTGGCAAACTGAAGATGCTCGAATTTGTTTTTAGATGACAGTAGAGGCTTTTTTCTTGAAACCCTTCCAAACAACTTGTGGTGATGTAGGTGACTTCGGGCACTATTTTCAGTCACATTTTCAATGCTTGTGCTATTTTCTTATAGCCACTTCCCATTTTGTGAAGCTCAAGAACCTTTTGCTGCACAGCTATATTCCTTGGTCTTACCCATTATTATGAATGACTAAGGGAATTTGGCATATGTGTTACCTCATATTTACACCCCTATGAAACAGGAAGTCATGGTCAAACAATTTCCTGTTCTTAGTCATCTAGGTGTACTAAAAAAAAAAAATACTTAAAATATCAATGGGAATATAGTTCAAATATATTTCTCATATGAATTCATATGGGTGCCAATAATTGTTGCACACCTATATAACATTTTTTTTTAATAAACCTGTGTTTTGTTTGCAATTGTTTGATATCCATGAGAGCAGATTATTTTTGTGAATTTTTTTAACAAAAGATCAAAAGGTTAAACAATAAAGACAATTTTTCACAGCCTTCTTTGCTCATACTTACCAAGGGTGTCAATATTAGTGGAGGGCACTGTATACTCCATATTGACTGCATTGGTGTTTTATATCCTTTATTTACACATCTATGAGTAGATTAATTTGCTACTGGGGCCTACAATGCTCCCATACCAATTATGATGAAACCATTTTAGTACATGTTGGCTAATAGTTTGCCGAAAAACTTTGTTTTTAAGCCAGTTATATATATAGTAACTGGTAACTGCTCATAGTGTACTCAATACTCAGAAACAGAACCGAAATAATTATTGTTTGAGTTACTGGATTTTTTTTATTATTATTTACTGAACAAATTATCAACTTGAGCAGACTAATATGCAGCTGAATATAAGAGAATATGAAGAGAGTCGCTTCTCTTCTTGGTTGTAATTTCAGGTGAGAACAATGAACTAGCATCAATATTCAGCACAGATGTCCATTGCACATAACATGATAAGTAGCTGGACTTACCATTCATCTTGTAAAACAATACAAGATCAATGTGGCCATTCTAATATTTTATCAAATCAAAAGATGCAGAGACATTGTCCCTTTTTTGCATCATAACCCATTATCCATTGCTTATCTAATCACAAAAAGCGGACATTTCCACTAACTGCACTGTGATGTGATTAGTATATTGTCATTAGGTTGCCTTTTACAACAACAAATATTAAAGGCAGTAATGGCTCAGGTTTAAGTTCTGAGCTAGATTAGAAAAATTAGTCAAAATCCCTGCAAGTCCTTTAACCCTCTGCTACTGTCCTGTACGTCTGTAAACTATCTCAAACGAGCATGGCTTTGGATCGAGTGGCTGCTAACTGAAATGTAGACAAGACTCAAACTAGTTATCTCTAACCACTCACCTTTCCACCGTTGGTAAATTTATGTATGTAAGAAGTGGCCACTCCAGGAATGATCAAACAAGCCGTCATTATACCAAATCCGGGCAGTATTTCATACCACATGATGAAGGTAAAGTGTAATGTAGCTGCAGTTTAACAAGGGTCTTGTCTTACTGCACTAATCAGGAGATAAACTGCAAGTCTCTCTCTATTTTGACCAAAATGTCTGCTGCGTTGACGGTCATGCACTGACTTCCGCTAGATGGTCCACCACTTCCTGTTTGCAAACGGAGCCATAATTTTTCAGCTCCCTCTTGTGGTGAGTTCACGATATCTATATATGATACATAATACATCTAAGATGCAAAGAAGTATAAACAATCACGTAAATACTATATATATATATATATATATATATATATATATATATATATATATATATATATATATATATATATATATATAGTCTGAAAAAAGAATGAATACTTTCTAGATGAACAGAGGCATCACTATCTCTGTAGATAGGCCAGAGAGCAGGCAGCCAATCAGAAGCGTCCGTCTGTGTTACCGAGAAACTGCCAGACAAAGTTGGCTGAAGTCCGCCTCGACTCCTCCTCACAGCTTCCTTAGTAAATACTGCTGCTGCATTTTGAAACATGAAAGAAGACAAGGAAAATACGCGGCCCAGAGAGAAGAAAGTGGAGATCAGATGTGAAGAAAATGAAAAAACGGAGAAGCCAAATAAAGAGAAGAAGGAGGCCATGACAAAGGTAGCTAGCTAGCTTGCTTATAGCTACGTAACGAGCAGTTAGCTTCTTAGCTTCGTCAACAAGGTAGGGCTGTACAGTACAACCAAGTGGTTATACCATTCTTAGCAGTATCGCAGTTTTGTACTTTATTAGCTGCCAGTTAGAGTTCCTTCACTACTTTCGTGTAAGTTACTGACTGTTAAGTGCATCAGTTGATGTGTTCAGCTCTAGCTAATCTGTGGGAAAAGCAAAAACTATATAACGCTAACCTCTACAGCCTTAACGAGTGTTTCGGGATGAACCATATATAGCTTTTCAT
The DNA here is from genome assembly GCF_023375685.1 of Ictalurus furcatus. Classification (NCBI taxonomy): domain Eukaryota; kingdom Metazoa; phylum Chordata; class Actinopteri; order Siluriformes; family Ictaluridae; genus Ictalurus; species Ictalurus furcatus. The sequence goes on from NC_071262.1 coordinate 8,029,494, forward strand.
TCCACAAGAACAATTGCAATGCAAACAAATAAATAGTTTTTGTTCAACTCAGAGTTAAAACAGCTAAATAAAGCGTAAGTGAATTGTGAAGTGATTGAGATTTCCTGTTTAAATGACTTGGTTTGTCATGGCCGCGTTGTTGTGATGATGATGATGATGATTTTGATTTGTGTTTGAATCAGATTGTGATCCGCCGCCTCCCTCCCAGTATAACTAAAGAAGAGCTGGAGGAGCAGTTACAGCCTCTGCCAGAAGTGGATTATCTCGAGTTCTTCACAAGTGACACCAGGTCTGTGGCCGATTCGTCACAGACAACCACTGTGTCTGTAGGAATCTATAAATAAATAAATATATAATATAATAATAATATATAATATAATAAATAAATAATGTCATTTAATTTAGCTCATGAGAAATAATTATCCCAGATAAAACATACTCTCATAAACGTTGACGTGGAAGTTGTTCTGTTTCGTTACAGCCTCTACCCTCATCTGTTTGCAAGAGCATATCTAAATTTCAAGAACCAGGAGGACATTGTTCTTTTCAGAGACCGCTTTGATGGTTATGTGTTCATTGACAATCGAGGTTTGTATATAAATAATCCATTTAAAATAAGATAATTTGATGTTTATGTATACTGTTATGCCAAATTAATTTTGCCTTATGTAAATGGTCTGCACTTATATAGTACCTTATATAGAACCTTAGCGGTTCTAAAAAGCTTTACACTGTTTCTCATTCACACATACACAAACACACATACACTCTCACACACCAATGGCAGCAGAGCTACCATGCAATGGTTCAGTGTCTTGCCCAAGGTCTTGGAGGCATCTGGGCTGGGAATAAAACCGCCAACCCTGCGGCCAACACAGCCGCCCCTATGTGATATAATGTGTAAGAATGATAGTGTTATTTTGATCTACAGGACAAGAATACCCTGCAGTTGTTGAATTCGCACCATTCCAGAAGATTGCTAAAAAGAGGAGTAAGAAAAAGGATTCCAAAAGTGGAACAATTGAAGAAGGTAATAAATCAGGCCAAAAAAACAACAACAAAAAAACCCCACAACTCTCAGATTTCCATCACTGATTAATTGCTAATATGACTGTGTGTTTCATAGATACTGATTATAAGAAGTTTTTGGAAATCTACAATGGTGATGAGGAGAAGTTTACTTCAACCACTGAGACATTATTAGAAGAAATAGAGGCCAAGACAAAGGAACTAGTTGGTAAGTTGATTGTTGACATGTACAGCAAAATATATGTGAATTTATATTTGCCTGAAATTATTTCCAGGTTTAAATTTTTTGTAATTTTTTTTTTCTTTATTCAGCCAAGAAAACAACTCCTCTTTTGGACTTCCTTAAGAATAAACAGGTAAATATTATGTCTCTGGTTGATGCCAAGAAATAAAGTGCCAGAGGTTATGTTAGTAGGGCACACGGTGGTTTAGTGGTTAGCACGTTCGCCTCACACCTCCAGGGTCGGGGGTTTGATTCCCACCGTGGCCCTGTGTGTGCGGAGTTTGCATGTCCTCCCCATGCTCCCCCAGTCTAAAGCCTTGTGCCCAATGCTCCCTGGGATAGGCTCCAGGTTTCCCCATGACCCTGAAGAAAAGGATATGCGGTATAGAAGATGGATGGATGGAGGTTATGTTAGTTTGTTAAAGAATGATTTATGACATGACTTTCATTTGTCTGAATGTAAAAAGACAAAAAACCTTTTGAGCATATATCGATGATCACTGTTGTAAATACTTCAACCTGCATGCTGAATAGAGTCCAATACCTAAATTCTTCACAGCAAATAACAAGATGTTCTACTAACTTCAGAGTAGGCCAGTGTCTGTGCTGATTAGTCTGCTTCTCATCAGGCACCATGCTTGCATGTTATTGGGCAGCTTTGTATTAGGCATGATTAGAAATGCTAATCCACACTCACTTTCCAGAGATTAAGAGAGGAGAAGAAAGAGGAGAGGAGGAGGAGAGAACTGGAGCGCAAACGCTTGCGTGATGAAGAGCGGCGGAAGTGGAGAGAAGAGGACAGAAGGAAGCGCAAAGAAGCTGAGAAATTAAAGAAAGCAGAAAAGGCACCTGAAAAGGACAAGGACCAACCTAAAGATGAGCAGCCAAGAATCAAGGTACAACTAACAAACAAAATCTGTATAATTTACATAGCTAGAACGGATTTTCCTTATCAATTATTTGGCCTATTTTATGAACCACACTGTGTGCACACTACATCACAAAAAAAGCACTTTAAAAATTAATTTGTACTCGGAAGGTTAGAGCAGATAAAACAGAATGACCAAAGTATGGGAATACATTAGACTCGAGTGTTGGCCCCTGACATAACTTATGTTTAGATGTGAGAAATAATGTTACTTGTAATCATTTATTTCTGACCAACATGAGAAACAGTGGAACCTCAATGTCCCGAGTTGAAAGATGCTTATTCCCCACTAGGTATCGTGTGGAGTTGTCCTTGAATATCAGGTTGTTCAACTGTTTCGTAAATTTATGGTCATATTTATCATGTTTCCTTCCCTGACGGAAAACGTTTTCCTGTGTTATGTTTGCCAAAAAGTCTATAGTTACAATGCAATGTATGCAATCAAGCCAAACTTGTTTACAAGGTTTCTTTCATATGACTTTTGCTAATTTTATTCGTAATTGACATTGTGTGGTTAATAATGTATTCATGAGGATTGGAATGTGCATTATGCAGCGCTGTCACCATGAGTTGTAAAGCTATTTGAACCAATTAACTTTGAAGTAATTAAACATTTCTTCTTTTTTTTTTTTCAACCCAATAACATTTCATAAAACATAGGAAGCTAAATTAATTTGGAATCAGTTACCAAGACAGCCAATAGATGTTTTTTCTTTATAATTTTATTGGTTGGAATTGGACAAATCAGAGCTTTGAGTTCACAAGAGCAAATTCGCTGTGTATTTTGGGTGGGCGTGATAGCATACGCTCTCTCCCCTGTCAATCCCAGCTACACCAGCCAGTTGTGGGTATCTGTGAGCTCATGTATGGGGAAGGAGCCAGATAGAGATTTCAGTTGAGTATGTTACGCCGAGTACGTTACGTGTAGAGATGTTGGCAGACAAAGCTGTAATGTTTGAATAGCCAACAGCACTGAATTTCTGAAGAGCCGGTCAATTCTCAATATGCAACTCTTGTGTTTACTATTAAATAAAGTGTCTAGAAATGCCTAATTTACTGTTCACATTTTCAAAACTCTTAAATAAGCAAATATTCAGAAATATTGACTTGTTCTGATAGAAAACTGTGTGTGTAGGTTTTTTCCATCTATTAACATTTGTTTTCTGCCTCAGCTCCTGAAGAAACTAGAGAAGCAAGAGAATAGTGACAATGAAAAGCCAAAAGAGAAACCCAAGAAGCCAGAGCGAGAGAAACTGAGGGATGACCGAGCTCCAGAGAGAGCAGATGCAAAAAAACGTCAAAATGGCGAACACCGAGAGGACAAGCCAAGAAAGTTTGTATTCATCTTAGACTTTTCTTTTTTGGGTTTTTTTGTGGTCTGCCAAATACTACTCAGTGGCATGTTTTGTTCTAGTTTCAGCTTTTAACTTGGATCCATATCATACAAAATATTCATTGGATCAGCACTTTTTCTCAACTCATTGCAGATATGAGGAAGATGGACGCAGGGAGCATCGAGACCGTGAAGTGGACCGAGATCGAGACCGTGAACGGGATCGGGAGCGACGGCAAAAAGAGAAGGAGCGAATCAAGAGGCAGGACGAGGACCGTCGGAAGAGGAGAGAGCGCCACGATGGAGAGAACGCCTACAAAAAGAGAGAGGAGGAGAGTAAAAAGGAAAAGGAGTATGTTTGGGAAAAGAGAAGGAATGAGAATACCGGTGAATCCACAGGACACGGTCAAGCTGACAAATCTGACAAGTCTTCTAAAGATGCTAAAAAGGAAGAAAATGTGAAAAAGGATCGTTTAAGGAACAAGGTACATTGTCTTTTACAATATATTATTGCATGTACGTCTACATATACATGAAATAGTCATGGGAATATTAAAATGAGTACTTTGTCATCCTGTAAACCACTGGCTGGTTACTAAAATAATAAATGTGTTAAATATGTATTTTTAGTCAAATACTCAACTAAAAGTGTTTTATAACAGCCGCTCATCTCTTTTTGAAGTCAAGAAAATGGTAAATATTTACTTGGTACCTTTTGTCTTGCATGTGGAAATCATTTCATAATCAAATATCACAATAGTTTGTGAATGAATTTTTTTTTTCTTGTACTCCTGATTCAATTTCAGTTATTAAAGCCTTCAGCGACACCAAAACAAAACACTACTGGTCTATGAGCTGAACGTAGTAATGTTAGACGCTTGTAAGTGGGCACTTATTAACGCACCAATTAAACACATCTTCTCTCAGACACCATGGATGCAGTGTCCCTGGTGTCTACCAGTAAGTGAGTTTGCTTCACAAATGTTTCTTCTTTATGCATAATGAGTGCTTTTCGCTTTGCCCCAGGATCGCCCTGCCATTCAGCTGTACCAGCCAGGAGCAAGGAGCCGCAACAGAGGAGCTACAGGAGCTAGCCAGGCTGGGGATAAGAAGGCTGAGAGGGATGCCAAAAATACACAAGAGAAAGAAGAAGAGTGAGGAAAGACCACCACATGGAGATGAAACAGTACTGGCCAAATCAAGGCAATGTAGCAGTGTTGCTAAAGCAAGAGGTTCCTGTCCCTCATAAGCTGTTTGTCAGAGATACAGAAGTAAACGTTGCCACCGTCCAGTGCCTGATTAAAGCCCCCTTTACTTTCTGTTCGCTTATAGTTGAGCTGAGCAGTGGGGCAGAGTGAAAGAAGCCAAAGTTTTTGGGCCATGAGCACTCTAAGTGACCTTACTCTAGGTACACAATCAAACACAATGTACTTCAGATATTCTGCTTTTCTGGTATTAAAGCTTACCAATTCAATCTGTTTCCCGTTCCACACTTCCAAAATCATTTTAGTTTTTATTTCATTGAAATGTTTGTTTTAAAGGAGTTAGTACTGTACTTCACAAGACACTCATCATGTTACACCACATATGCAGACCTTTGATTTGAAGAGAATATTTTTGGAAAATGGGATGCACAGAGGGTGAGGTTTTGTTATAACAGGCTTTTGCTAATGTCAGGGTGTTTTGTTGGTTTTTTTTTTTGTTTTTTTTAAATTAGGAAATTTTTGCCTGCAGGTCTTGTTGAATTCGCTGAGTGGCCTTCCCTACTTTTTAAAATAAAGCTTTACCTCATGAAGAATCAAAAAATGCATCAAATATTTTTCTTCATCTTGTTACAGATACTTTATACTGGTCAGTAACAATATGCCACTAAATAAAAGCTAAATTAGCTCTTTCAGTAATTTGACTCCTGGAAGTTGCTTTATTAAATGTTAATTTAAGTTCACTACTGAGTGGAAAAAAGTGAGCAGGTATGAACATTAAACTTAACATCTTCTTATACCAATTATTGAACTAAACTAGAATACATATTTTACACATGCAGAGCTTTTAGAGATTTATATGAGCCCTTATATGGCAATAGCTGTGATGGCCTACAGGGACCAAAGTGCTGTGAATACAAAAAACATGCAAATGCAGAAAGCACAAAATCAGAAACACTGCAATAGGCCAGAAACAATAACATGGAAATGTTTCTGGGGGACATGTGATGGAATCACCTAGTGGATCACTCATAAAAAGAAGCATTGTGGTTAAGCTAGCCGCTCATCCAGAAACCAATGTTAATCCAGCCACATGGAAAATTTAGATTTACTGATTTCCTTGAAGGTGCCAATTTTGTTAATGTACTGAATTTGTGATTTCTCTAACAGGAAGTCGGACATTTTGAATTTATTTGCTTCTTCCCATACAAATTTTGTCCAATTATCACCAAATTTGGCATGTAGCATTGGGAGACCAGACTGATAAAAATTTGTAATTCAGATTTCTGATATACAGGACAGTTCATCTGTAACAGGCAAATGAATTTGATGGCAAATCTGCCAAACAGGATGTGAGGGCATATCTCAGCAACTGTGTGAGGTATTTTGACTAAAATTTGTAGATAACTGACTAAGCTCCTCCTAAGGAGCTCCAAGAAGATTTGTCTAAATTCACCCCTACGGGTCGGTGTAATTTGCAAATTTGAAAACTGCTCATAACATTTGAACTGCTCAACATCAATTCAAGATTCTTGTTTCTATTGATTTTCTTGAAGGTTCAGAGTCTTGGTGATCTAAGAAAGTTGTAATTTCTGTAACAGGAAGTGGGCTATTTTGAATTATAGCAAAAATTGTTGTGTTGAAAAATTGAAATGAATTTGTCTGTGAAGTCACCAAACAGGACGTGAGGGCATATCTCAGCAACAATATGATGTATTTTGTCCAAAGTTTGTAGATGAGCAAATGACCTTGTCCTTAGGGACTTCAAGAAGTTTGTCTAAATTCCCTCTAGGAGGGGATATAATTCACAAGTTAGTAAAATAAATAAAAAACTTCCTCAGTTGCTAAGGAGTGTGGACAAAAAGTGCTTGGACCCCTGAATTGCTGCTTGCAGCCACACTCACCATCCACTTTATTAGGAACACTTGAACACCTGCACGTTCATGCAGTTATTTAATCAGCTAATTGTGTGGCAGCAGTGCAATGCTAAACAAAATCATGCAGATACAAGTCAAGAGCTTAAGGTTCACATCAAACATCAGAATGAAGAAAAATTGTGATCTCTGTGACTGATCGTGGCTTGACGGTTGCTGCCAGATGGTCTGATCAATGTGTTTCAAAAACTGCTGATTTCCTGGGATTTTCACATGCAAAAGTCTCTAGAGTTTACACAGAATGGTGTGAAAAAAAAAAAAACATTGAATGAGCGACAGTTCAGTGGGTGGAAACGCCTTGTTGATAAGAGAGATTAGAGGAAAATGGATTGGTTCGAGCTGCCAGGAAGGATATACTATAGTAACTCAAATAATCACTCATTACAACAATGGTGAGCAGAAAAGCATCTCAGCATGTACAAAACTTCAAACATTGAGGTGGATGAGCTATAGCAGCATTAGGTTCCACTCCTGTCAGCCAAGAACATTTGAACATTAGAAAAAATGTTTTCAACTGTCCAGTTCGGGTGAGTCTGTGCTCATGATAGCCTCAGATTTTTTGCTTTTCGCTGACAGAAGTGGAACCTGATGTGGTCTTCTGCTGTTGTAGCCCATCCACTTAAAGGTTTGATGTATTGTGTGTTCCAAAATGCTTTTTTGCTCACCACGGTTGTAAAGCATGCTTATTTGAGGAATAGACTTCTTGTCAGTTTAGACTAGTCTCGTCATTCTCCTCTGATGTCTCTCATCAACAAGGTGTTTCAACCTGCAGATCCTCTGCACACAGGATTTTTTTTGTTTTTTGCACCACTCCATATAAACTCTAGAGATTGTTGTGTGTGAAAATTCCAGGAGATCAGCAGTTCCTGAAATACTCAAACCAGCTCATCTGGTACCAACAACCATGCCACAGTTAAAGTCATGTTTTCCCCATTCTGATGTTTGGTGTGAACATTAACTGAAGCTCTTGACCTGTATCTGCATGATTTTATGCATTGTGCTGTCGCCACATGATGGAATGATTAGACAACTGCATGAATGTGCAGGTGTTCTTAATAAATTGGACAGTGAGTGTATATTGAATGCGTTTTCTGATTTTGCAATTTCTGCAGTTGCATGTCTTCTGATTTTTCGTGTGTTTTTGTATTTGCATGTGTTCTCTGATGTTACGTCTTCTGATTTTGCGATTTTTCTGACTTGTTCCAAAGATTGGGACCAACCTTCTTAATACGACAACAGGGGACAGATAGAAGAAGTTGTTTACACAAGCTCAATGCTCTAGTAGGAGAGTAAAGGTGAAGAATGTCAGTGATGTACTGTGGAGCAGAACCGGAAAGAGCACTGTATACATAAATAAGAATTTTTAAACCAATTCTAAACTTGACGGGAAGCCAGTGAAGAGATGCCAGAACAGTGGAAATATGATCCCTGTTTTTGTTCCCTGTTAAAAATCTACTGCTGTATTTTGCACAAGTTGCAGATCAGAAGGCAGATTGAGGAAGGCCAACATACAAAGAATTACAGTAGTCCAGTCCAGTTTTAACTGTCTTCTTCATTTGCACATATTCTGATTTTGCATTTCCTGCAGTTGCATGTGTTTTCTGTATTTGCAGTGCATTAGCCCTCTGTCGGCCACCTTAAATAGCACACAAAAAACGACGAACAATGAACAGAGTGGTGCAGGGGTGACGTCATTTTGTACCGGAACCCAGAATTTAGCATCATACTGGTTCCTTCAACAAAAACCCAATAGGATTTTCCCATAGGCTTTTGGATTATCACAAAAAATAAGCTCTGTGATCAACACAAGTTTACAATACTAACACGTTTTGTCCATCAAGAGAATTTTCACAAATGAACACAACTTTTATGAAGCCTAAATACAATCGCCAGAAATAAAAAGCTAACCATATGCTATAAATGAACTGCACCATGGTCGCTCGACTTCAACGTCACCATCACCAAGTTTCAAACAACTTTTCCAAACTTGATTTAAAACATATTACATAATACGGATTTACTCTGTTGGGTATAAAAGGTAACGCTGACATAAACAGTAAACAAGACATTTATTTTCATTGACTCTGGGTATTCTGCTAAAGTTAGCGGCATCGCATTACGTTTAATGTCCCTGACAGCGTTTGTAGTCCCATTTGGGACCATGTTAGCAACCACCTTTTTCAATACACCCAAAAGCTTTTTAAAAAATCACGAGTGGGGTATTACTGGTTTATTTTATATCGTAGAATAAAACGTGAAAATATTTTGAGCTTGTGTTCACCACAGGCCTTGTCTCAGGCTTTTAACCAAAATCCCATTTTAAAAAAACCCATTAACTTCGGGACAATGAAACCGGAAGTGCTAAACTGCTAACTCGTTTCCGGGTTTTGGCGTTACATAATGACGTCCTCCCTGCGCCACTCTGTATGAGGCATGTTAAATAAACTTGATATTTCGGTGACTACATTTACGTGGACAGCAGTAATCCTTAATCTGAATAAGATAATAATGTGATTAAGGTGTTTACATGAGTCGCTTTTAGAATACACCTGTCATGTTCCTGTTTTACATGTTTTAGAACATAATTAGATAAACAGCCCTCGTCATTACGTCACCGCGCCACGCCGTCCGACGTCCCTCCAGAATTTCACGTATCAACATACAGTTCGTCTTCGTTATGGTACCGTATACAGTTGTGGGTTTTTTTTGTTTGTTTGTTTTTTTTTTACGAACGCTTTAAGTGCAGTTAATCATTTGTCATGCTATATGTGCTAATAGACAACTGCTTGAAGCGGTGGGTGTGTCCCAAATCGTGTAGTTACCGTCTATATAGTAGCCGAGATATATGTATTTTTCCCCACTACAGGCCTATAGTAGGAAAGTATGCGATTTGGGACACAGCCGAATTCTCTTGTTCGCCGTAAAACGTAAAACTGCCGTGTGTGATCGTGTCCTGTCACAAAATGCGGTGAAAACTCCCACACGACGTTCATAATGTGATTAAGGTGTTTACATGTCACTACTACACGTCCATAATGCGACTAAAACAGGAGTACTCCACCTGTCTTAATTAGATTATTGCTTACTTCGGTTATGACCTTAATTAGATTAAGGTAAGTAAAAATATCTGTTTACATGGTAGTTTCTTAATTAGAGTATGGTCTTAATCGGATTAAGAGTGGATTATTGTTGTCCATGTAAACGCAGCTAGTGAAGGGGTGTTTGTGGATGTCAGAGCGTTTTGCAGTGACTCTCCGCACGGGGTCGCTGTGTCTCTGTGAGGTCGTGTAGCTCCGCCCCTTAAACTCGGAAATACAACACGGCCGTTTCCCCGAGTTCCTCCTCTTCAACCACCGCCATTGTGGTGCAAGGATTGTGTGTCTAGAATGGTGAGAAACAATCAGTAAACATCCTGATGGATTGAAATATTTTGTTGCAACTTTCATTACAGTTTTGTGCAAACGATTGTTCCATGTCGATGTGTTTATGAATTAGTCCGACTGTTCGCGTTTAAAGAGTTTATAACAGTTAAAATCACCCCCGGAGTGGCTCGCGCTAACTTGACTGCGAGCGGCTCTATTTTATTACAGGCCCAGTAGTAATGTAAGTAAGTGTTCGTCCCCATTTAACGAAACTCGCTCGGTTAAAGTTACCCAGGTCATGTTCTTTGGTATAAACATTTAAACGTGTGTTTCGTGTGGTGGTAAAATCTGAATTCGTCCATGTAGCCGGGTCGCTAACAGCTAACTTTCCCCTGCTAACGCGCGTCTTCTCACCGTTTCAGGCGTCACACAAGACTTTCAGGATTAAACGCTTCTTGGCCAAGAAGCAGAAGCAGAACAGGCCGATCCCTCAGTGGATCCGCATGAAAACCGGCAACAAGATCAGGTGAGAAAAGCCTGCGGTTTGTACTAACACACTATACACTGCCTCTCTTCTTCAACAGAAGAGCTAACGTTGAGGTCCATGCACCTCTGTGTTAAACTCGTGATACAGGAGTGGATATAAATCATGTTCTGTACTCATTACAATTTAATTAAAAGCAGGCCGCAATTACAGTGCTTCATTTTGTGGAAGGACTGCCATTATCCTGCTGAGAGCAACATCCTGTTTCAGAGTAACAGCTTCTCACCTGTGTGGGAGAGATGTATACACTCTGTAGTAGGGACAACTTCTCACATGTTCCAGCTGCACATTACATGAGTTCATCTTCCACCTCCTCAGGCCTCCTTATTGCCCGAGTTACTTTTTCTTAAGCCGGCTTCGTGTTTGTGCGATTTTTAATAGTCCTTTGCGACTGTTGCTTGTCAGACTGTACTACATGATCCCTGCTGTAAGCCACGTCACACTGTTAGATCTCCGTTGTCAATGATGTCGGACTACGACAGTCAATACACGAAAAAATGGATTCACACTAAGATTTTGGCCATGATTTGGTCGTCTGAGACAAATATTAAGAATCCTAAAAGATTCTTATAATCTTAGGCCAAAATCTGTAGTCTTTGGTAGCTAGTTTGAGGTGTTCCCTGACAGCCGATTAATGGTGGTTGAGAGAAAATGTTTCCTGCGATTAAATTCTGGTAGTGTCGGAAGATTTGAGGCACAGTCCTGTAGTGTGGCTGCTTCTCCTACTCTACGAGTCTTCTTGCACGTGTCCGTTTTTCGTGTCTTGACTGTCATACAGTCGGACATTAATGACGCCTGAGATCCTACCGTATGACATGGCTTACCGCAGGCATCATGTTCATACAGTCTGACAAGCAACGGTCACAAAGGACTATTAAAAATCGCACAGTGTGCACACGGCTTTAGACATGCACCATAACTTAAATCTACACCGTGCAAGCATCACCTGCTTCAGCAAGGCTTTAATGTGTGTATTCGAGTAAAACTCCATGTTTTTAATTTTTTCGAGGTCCCATTTGATTCATTTGCCCGTATACAGCAAACTGCTGCTGTACAGAAATCCTCCAATCTTTAGGACATGGAAAGACACAAATACTACATTTTTAAGAATTTCTTTATTTATGCACAAAGTTTGCTTTGAACCTGTACGGCAATGCTTAATTGTGTGTTAAGTCATGAACAGGTGATCAACATTCAAGTTATAATTTGTTGCATCTTGATCATGTTAGATCTGTAGCAGTCCTCCAAGCTTCACTGCTGCTGTCTTGGACGCACGCCTCTTGAATTGTGGTCCAAGCACAGTAACTTGAAAAATACAATCAGGGCTAATCTTTTGATTCAGCTTGTAATTTACACTAAAATTAACTCAGGTTGTTTTAATGTTGGTCTGTATTGCTATAAATGCAGTTTGAGCTCCTAAAATAGGCTCAGCTTTGAATTCCTCATGTGTGGGTTACTAAAGGACAGCATCATAACTGAACCTGCTATAGTGTATATTTTGATAGGTTTGGATACTGTTGAATCACTACTTGTTCCTGTGTGTTCATTGCTGGATTTTGGCTAACAGGTTACACTTCTCAAAGCTCTCACATGCATGGTGGTTTCTCTTCTGTGGCCTTTTTGTGATGCATATTTGTGGGTCTTTGATTCATTGGGGTTGAGTTGTTCCCATGTGGTGTTTTGTTTTGATTTATTTATTTATATATATACATGTATAAAGTCTTCATTAGTTTCTTTGAGTATAAAAGATTAATTTATTTATAAGTAAACTTACAAATTAACTTTCATGGTTGCTTTAATATGATTTGTTTTTGCCTGCAGGTACAACTCCAAGCGCAGACACTGGAGGAGGACAAAGCTCGGCTTGTAAGCTCAGTACTCGTCCCTTCAGCTTTGATTACATCTGCACCCTGCAAGCTTCACCACCTCTGCCCTGATAGTTGGAGATATCATCTGATCAGAAATCTCTTTTGTATAGATACTCTGAAAATGCCCTTGGTGAACAATAAATGATCACACCATGAATGAATGATTCTTGCCATTTCTTTCTTAATGTTCATGTGAGGGAAGCATTATGTGGGTGAAGGTGCTTGTGTCTGTGGTATTGGTCTGTCTTTAAGTGCTGTAATATGATTCTCAAATCACAATGGATCCACTGAGTGAGAGGGTTGATTTTTATCCAGCTTCAAGCACGTTCTATGCCATTACTGGTACTTTAATTTACATAAACATGCTTGCTGGGAATGCTGAATATACACAAATGGAACATTTAAGACACTTTTACACTCATTAATTAGCAGTTGAATGTAAAAGCATAAAATTACAAAATTTTGAATTGAAATGTATATGCTTGAATGTATGAATACAAGCATATTGTCAGGAAGTAATATTTGGGGCATAATCAGCCTGGTTTTGATGTCCTTTAGTTCTTACCTCCAGAGAAAAATGGGGAGAGTAACTTTCTAAACGAACCAAAGCGCCATAGCCCATTTCTACGGACGGTGTCTGTGTGCTCTGTGTCCTTTTGGCAGTCCCCTGTAGGAGTGCCTTCAGTACAATTTACATTATTGTTATTAGAATTTAGTTGCCAATTAGTGTATTCATCATCCCATGCACCAAGGAGCTCCTTCATCTCTGGTGGTGCATTTTCTTTTAGATACTGCCATGCCCTTTTTCCATTGTAGTCCATGCTATCTACATTGGCACTAAATGCACCAACTAAGATCTTTATGACCATGTACTGGCTGTGCATAGCAGCGATGTGAAGAGGTGTAAGACCTCCACTGCCCTTTAAGTTCACGTTGACTGGGTACCCTTTCCTCTCGGCGTCTTTTAGAAGCTTTAATAACGTCTCGTGTTTCCCCTTCTTGGCTAACCAATGGAGAGCTGTGTAACCACTCACGAAGTCCTTCCTGGTCAGTAAACTGGGGTCCTCTAAGAGAAACTCTGCTATAGTGTCATAATTTCCGTCCACAACCGCCAGCATCCATGCGTGTTCGGTGGGGTCCAGTACCCAGAATGCATTGCTCTCGTCCGCGCCCTGCAACGTCGCGTCCACACAGTCCCTCGACGCCTCGCTCGCGCTTTTGAGCGATAGGATTGTTGACAGGCCACTATGCGAATTATAGTTCAAAAACAAGTCCTTCAGGTATTTTTTGCGCATGGCAGGGGTGATGGAGCCTTTCTCCTGGACCTCGGCTGATGTTTTTGGTTCAGAAGCTTCCAGCTGTCTCTGAAATCTGGACCTGCGCGCGGCAGCGCTGAGTGGGAGCGACACCGCGCGCGCGCCAACCGTCGTCGCGCGCTCCTCTGGGCTCGGTTCTGCTGTAAAGCTAGAATCAGACTCATTCGAGTTGCTCGTTTGGATTTTAGATTCATGTTTTGGTCCATGTGATAGCGCTTCGGTTTCACCCATCTGAGAATCCAAGGAAGTTTCGGATTTGATGGCGTCGCTTTGTGACGACTCGCAGCTGCCCGCGATGTCAAACATGTTTATATGTCTGGCCTCGGCTTCCCTTGTTTACATGATGCGCTGAAGACGTTTACATATCCAAAAACTGTCCTCTTCAAAATCCCCATTCGGGGCGTTTTCTGCTCCAGAAGACAATAATTACAGCTAGATATATGGGAAGTTCCTCATTTAAGCTCGTTCCTCTTTTTAAGTCCTGTAAGTAAGTAAACTATTAGCATAATAGAATTAAAAAATCCCCCAGCTGTTACACGCTATTGCCCAGATAGTCTGCGTTCACTTTGACAATGAATCCGACTCACGTCTCTCACCTGTTCAAAGATTTCATCCGCGCTCAAGTGAGCACTCCGTAGGCAGGTCCCTTACACACTCGAGCAACGTTGTGTGAATATAAATCCACAATCTAGAAGGGACATGACCGCATGTAACACCTCTGAACCGAAGTGCATTTTCTTTCCTGAGGAAGCACCAGTTTGAGTTCAGACGGCTCCGACACCACGCGCCACCCGCTGAAGAGTTGCTTGACTCAAAGGTCAGCTGTAATATCGCTGACAGTTCGACAGATCACGTGACCATTGAAGTTGACTAAGAATACAGAAGAGGAAAACCTCACTACAATCAGTCACTTATTACAACTGAAAGCATTACAATGGCGTCCTGTGGGTCACATTCTGATAATAGACTGAGATGTTTTAATTTGCTCACCAAGCACATTACTGTGGATCTCCTAAACTCTCAGTAGTATGCCAACTTTATCATTCAACATCTTTAATAGTAGGACTGTGTAATTTTGTTGGTAGGGCTCTCCTGAATAGCAGTTAGTTTTCTATGATATCGATGAATAGGAGGTTTGATATTGGCCTACAGTTTGAAAATTCACATTGGACAAGGTTAGGTTTTTTTAATCAGTGGTTTGATAACTATGAGTTTAAAAGATTTAGGTACATAGCCAATTCTATAGGAGATGATTATTTTACGAGAGGTTTGATTTTATAATAACATTACTGTAATAGTCAGACACAAAGTAGCTTAGTGGTTAGCACGTTCGCTTCACACCTTCAGGGTTGGGGGTTTGATTCATGCCACAGCCCTGTGTGTGCTTTCCCCCTGCTGTGGGTTTCCCCCAGTCCAAAGATATTCATGTCCAAAGTGTCTGTAGTGTATGAATGGGCATGTGATTGTGCCCTATCCCTGGGATAGGCTCCAGGTTCCCTCAGACCCTGTAGGATAAGCGGTATAAAAGATGGATGGATTACTGTGACAGTGTGATGCCATTTTATGTAATACTTTAGTATATGTAAAGTTTTATTTATAGAGTGCTACATAGGTAACTGCCAAATAGCTACAGTGCTTAGCTATTATGGTCAAGCTACTCCAGTGACAACACTTAAGGTAGAGTTGTCAATTTTTAAGTCCACAGGCCACACTACACTTAGCCCTAAATCATGTGGGCCGCACCAAAAAATCTGTTTAATAGACCAATAACACATCAACAATTTCTCTTAAAGAAGTTCATTTATCCGTGTGTCTCTCAAAGGTACATTTTGATGTAAACAAATGAACAGACTTCATTACACTTACGGCCGGCCACCTTAATAGGAACACCTGTGCCCCTGATTATTCATGCAATTATGTGGCAGCAGCACAATGCATAAAATCCAAAAAGCAGATATAGATCAAGAGCTTCAGTTAATGTTTACATCAAAAATCAGAACTGGAAAAAATGTGATCTCCAAGTTTACACAGAACCTTGCAAAAAAAGAAAAAAAAACATCCAGTAGTGGCAGGTCTGTGACCATCACACCCATATGTGGGTCTTCCTCAAGGTGTTGCCACAAAAGTTAAAAGCACACACTTGTCTAGAATGTCTTTGTATGTAGTAGCTTTAATATTTCCGTTCACTGGAATTAGAGAAGCCCAGCCTATCCTGTTCCAGCATGACAGTAACCCTGTGGACAAACTGGGGTCCATGAACATGTGGTTGACAAAACTGGTGTGGAAGAAAATGAGTGGCTTGAACAGAGCCCTGACCTGAACCTTACTCAACATCTTTGGGATAAATTGGACCATCCCTCCCCACCTCCCTCCCACACACACTATATGGCCAAAGGT
Source organism: Ictalurus furcatus (assembly GCF_023375685.1). Lineage (NCBI taxonomy): Eukaryota > Metazoa > Chordata > Actinopteri > Siluriformes > Ictaluridae > Ictalurus > Ictalurus furcatus. Next base: position 8,045,630 of record NC_071262.1, read on the forward strand.
ATGTGGACACCTGAGTATTGAACATTTGATTCCAAAACCATAGGCATTGATATTGAGTTGTTCCCCCCTTTGCTGCTATAACAGTCTTCACTCTTCTGAGAAGGCTTTCCCCTACATTTTGGAATGTGGTTGTGCGGATTTGTACTCATTCAGCTACAAGAGCTCAAAAGGCTACAGAACACTTGGTGCATGGCCATTCATCCTAAAGGTGTTCAGTGCAGTTGAGGTCAGGGTTCTATGCAGGTCACTCAAGTTTTTCCACACCAACCTGGGCAAACCATGTATTTATGGATCTCAGTTTGTGCACAGGGGCATTGTCATGCTGGAATAAGTTTGGGCCCCATAGTTCTAGTCAAAGGAAATGATCATTCTACAGCATACAAAGACATTATAGAGAATTGTATGCTTCCAATTTTGTGGCAACAGGCTGGGGAATACCCTTATATACTGTAGATGCTATTGTGAGTAGCCCATGCTCTTCATTGGTAGGGCCATGGGATTTCTTCGAGGCGTCGTTTAGGGCCCAACCCACACGGTGTACCAGGAGCATCCTGGTGTTTATTTGGGCCTTGGGTGCATGATTTCATATGTGCATGGGTCTGATGAGGCCCGTGTTTCACGTTTATAGCTCTGGTGTTGGAGTGCTGATATTTCTCTTGGTAAGCTATTGGTGCTGTGTGGCCGATCTTCTTAGTTCTGTCGGCATCACAAAATCTTGAAACCTTAGCACTCCTCTCTAGGGCATCTTGGGTCACTGGCACAAATGAGCAGTCCAGATATACAGGTCAGACATCACAGAATTCTTTGCATGCTGCCAGGCAAGAAATTTCCCCCTCATGTCAGATGCATGGTAATATCATAAGCTTTTCTTAGCAAGTTGTCAGTAGATCTGCACTTGTCTGCACTTGGCAACTTAGTGTGACGCTAGGGTCGACAGGTGGCTTGTTGTTCAGGCTGATTCAGGTACTAGTCAAGGCTCATAGCACTGGGCCTTGGCACGTAGCTGATGGCCGCTGAAACTAATCACAGAGCTGTCAATGTACTTCACAGAGCTTGCATTGATGTACTTCAAATTTGGTGATGATTGTTGAGCAAAAGCACATATCTGGTGTTACTGGTTAAGCTACAGACGGTCCTATTAGGGCTGCTGCTTTTTTAAGAGTGGATGTCACGGATTATCCAGAGCTTGCCAGCTGTGTCTTTGTACTGGCCAGAAGCTGATCCTCCCTGGTAGTTTTTGACCCCAGAGTCGAGCAACACAGCTCAGCTGCCAGTTCATCTACCTGGACAAATTTTCCTGGACATGGCCACATATATCCACTCTTTGTGTTCGTCAGTCAAGGAAAAAGGATTTTCAGGAGGTGTACTGTGTGGCACCTATATATATATATATATATATATATATATATATATATATATATATATATATATATATTATTATTTTTGTTTGTTTGTTTGTTTAACTGAGTGAGAGAACCTCAAAGCATTTTATTAAGATATTGTTCCACGTTTGCGGGTGGTCTTCCCACAAAACTGGACATTGTGACTTGAAAAATATACCAAGAAGCCTCAGCAGACATGAACGTTCAACTACTCACATTCAAAGCCAAATTGCTTTAAAAACTTTTGGAAGCGCAAGGATAGATTTGGCTTTGAACGAACAACGGAGACTAAATTTTAGCGTCCACAACGCTAAGGTAAAGGAAAACCGAGAGATTTTAAAAGACCTCATTAATGCAACTTGCTTCCTAGCCAAACTAGCATTTTGTGCTAACGATGAGAGTACGACCTCTTCTAATCGTAGCAACTATGTAGAACTATTATATGCTTTTGCTGAGAAAGATGATGGGTTAGCTAGACATTTGGAGACATTCACTGTGTTTTCTGGCTTATCAAACAGATTCAGAACGAATTAATTGAAGCAATAAGTGATGTGATTAGAAATGATATAAAAAAAGGAGAGTAATGCACTGGAATAAAGTTGGTTGTACGTTCGATATTCGTAGATATGCATAAATTAAGGGACCGTCTCTAAAGTTACATACGACATTGTTATACACGTTTCTAACTTCAATAGCATTTGAAGGGAATGACTTACAGTCATACAACCACCTGTAAAGTGTTCATCTAGGTGTCAGCTATAATGCACACCTCTTATATTGTTGATATTTATCAAAATAAACTATTAAATCATTTAAATATTGTCATGTATTTTAATACTGCATGGGCCCATACACAAAATATACCATAATTTAAAGCTCAATAGCATTTGAAGGGAATGATGTACAGTCACAAACCCAACTGGAAAGTGTTCATCTACGTGTCAGGTATGAGACACACCTTTTAGATTTTTAATATTTAACCCTACAATGCATGAACCAAAAAACCTTCACGAATGCATAAAGGGGGTTAAAATGACCCGTACTGGATTGAATGGTTTTCTTCAAAAAATAGATGCCCTATTAATGAAATTATTAAAAGAAATGGTGATCCACAAATGTTTTAATATTTCAAACATTTTTATTTGTTTTCTTTTAATTTATTTATGTACATGTTTAGATTGTGGATGGGAGCCAAAGGAATTCAAAATTATTTACATAGGCAGCACTTCCAGTCAACCTTTTGAGCCCTTTTGAACTGGTTCTCTGACATAGAAAGGCATGCCACATGAAACCACCTCTTGCATCAGTGACATTCAATCGGAAAAATCATCATAGTAATTTTATCAAATTGCTCAGTAATCAATTAGTTTCTCTCTCACTCTCTCACTCTCTTACACGCACAACACACACTTGTAAACAAAATGGTGTGCCCATAAAAATGTTATAACCATTGATACATTACCCACCCAAAATGTTTTTGCACCACCACCCAGGGATTTTGAGGCAGCACATAAAGAGCAGCAATGTCCCCTCTGCAATACTGAAAACATGCAGTTATATGTTAGCTCTGTTGGCGAATGGTACATACTAAGTAAATCAACATTCTGCTTCACAAATTCATAAGAACTGTGTCAGAGTTTATTATAAGATAAACTATTTGTTTTGCTTTATTTCGTACAATTTAATGAGGAAATCCAACCTGCATGAGAAACACTCCAAAGCTGTACCAGTCTTGTTGTGTGGAATGGTTCATTTGTCCTCCATTCCATTTTATGTCCACCCAGTCACATTTACTGAGACAGTTTCTTCTCATCTTGAAGTATTCTCTAGGCAGTGTAAATAAAGAAAATCATGAACATTCTTCATGTAATAACCTATTTATTTGTTAAATCTTTGTTGAGTCTAAATGTAGAGAAAGGTGACAAATCAATTGCTTCTCTCCTACAGTGAAGGGTTCGTTTCCCAGCTCATAGGGTATTTTCCCGATCACACCTCCACTCTTCTATCCTATACTGCCTTGTCAATTCTTTACTATCCATACCCCAATAAAGCAAAAAAGGCCCCAAAACCAATAAAAACACATTCTTGTGATTTAAACTACTTTAAGGTTCATTTTTTATCCATGGTACACCCTGGACAGGGTGCCAATCCATCGCAGGACACACTCATTCATACACTACGGACATTTTGGACATGCCAATCAGCCTACAATGCATGTCTTTGGACTGGAGGAGGAAACCGGAGTACCCGGAGGAAACCCCCACAGCTACGGGTTAGTTTATATTTGAATTTTGATGGTTGGTTTTTGAATACTCTTGGCTCATCTGAACATTTATTCAATGTGATTTTTCAAGCCAACCAAATTATTAACATCCTCTATAGAATAGAGTAATATAACAGTGTCTCATGTATATTAAAGAAGGACTATAAAATGTGTTCACCAAAAATATCCAATGATTCCCGTTGACATTCAGGAAACTTATCATTCCCTCGTAGTCATCAAAGTCCACCTGAAATTAAAAAATTTTAATAAAATAAAACACTTATGACATTTCATTGTTATGTAACTGTCTTAAACTATTATGGATAAATTCCCACACTTAAAATCTGTATGCTGTGTTTGTTTCTGTAAAACTGCTTTGAGACAATGTCCATTGTTAAAAGTGCTATACAAATAAAATTGAATTCAATGATTAAAGATAATTAAAGATAAAGATAATCTTTACCTTTGAGAGACTGTTTCTCCATACTTCATCTCGTTCTCCATAAAGTATAACACTTGCTGTGTAGTGATCTAGTATAAAAATCTTGTGTCCCTGGTGTCTGTTATTCACCACCACTTGAAAATAGCATTGGATTGTCTAAGAACAAAAGATAAAAAATAAATTATAGTCACCTCATCCAGTGTTTCATTAACATTTATTCAATATACTCAACAATGGCTTAACATTGTCATTTTTACGTAAGTTAATATATTCCTCTATGTTCACAGATTATTTTTTAATTGTCATAAGAGCAATGCATTTCCCAAAGGTATGAATTATTTTTTCTTACCTCCGCCACCAGGCATTTATGTGGCTGGAGTGTTTTCAGCTCTGAATGATGCAGGATATAAGACCTTTTTTTGTCCTTTGACTGTGTGACGGCAATGACTATCACACATGCTTTCTTAGACCACAGAGCTTGGATCTGCAGTGGGATATTTGAATATAATATAAAAGGTGGTATGAATTAATGTGAACAAAAGCTTTATGAAATGATTGAGAACTGCATAATACCTGGGTTGATGTGTCCTCTGAATGATCCTCAGATGTTTGCTTTTGTTTGCTTCTGGTGGATCAAAATACTTTGAACGATGCTTTGCTCGTCTTTGAGTTTGTGATCTCTTGGCCCATTGCTCTTCTTGTTGGTTCTGTGACTGTAAGTCATTCCCTTCAAATGCTACTGAGCTTCAAATAATGGTATATTTTGTGTATGGGCCCATTCTGTAGTGAAATTCATATCTAATTTACATATGATTTAATAGCTTGTTTTGATAAATATCAAAAATCTAAAAGGTGTTTCCCATACCTGACACCTAGATGAACACTTTCCAGTTGGTTTTGTGACTGTTAGTCATTCCCTTCAAATGCTATTGAAGTTAGAAACGTGTATAACATTGTCGTATGTAACTTTAGAGACGGTCCCTTAATTTCTGCATATCCGCGAATATCGAACGTCCAACGACAAACTAACTTTATTCCAGAGATTAATGGAGCCCTATTTGTTGCTGTAGAAGTAGACGAGACAACGGATGTCACAAACAAAGCCCAGATCTGTCATTTTGCGTTATTTGGCTAAAAGTGAGGTGGCCTGTGATGTAAGGGAGGCGTTTTTGGGATTTGATGAGGTGAGTAATGACAGACGAGTAAAGGTAAGACCATGCATACACTGCTGTACAGTCCACGATAAAAATAAAAGACCAGCCCTTTTTTAATAATAAATACAAAAAATTATATAAAACAAGATAAAAAAAAAGTTATTTTAAAGTATAAAACTACATTTGTCTTTTTGTTGTGGACTGTATATACTTTCATTTGTATTGAATGAGTATGAATTGTGGAATTGTGATGGTAAATTAAGAACACACGGAGGGTGCAGAGCAAATGTGCTCTCTCTGAGCTGCTATAAATTTAACCTTCTTCTTTGGCCAAATATGAACCTTACCTCTGTGTGTGTGTAAAGAATGGTGATATGGGATATGAAACATAACCAGTAGTCAATGTGCAAGCAGCCAGTTGAATGGTGAATTTATACTACTCTGTTGAATTCATATATTTGTAAATCTAACTTTGAAAGAGTCAGTGCCTCCCCAGACACGAACCTCACCGCACGTGACTGGAATCAATGGACAGATATGATGTGCTAACTAGTGAGGGGCTGATATACGACTGGTGCTGAGTTACAAATTGGTGCAGATGGTAGCACCGTGGCAATAGAGACAGCTGTTAGCTCCAGTGAGTGTGAGGGAAACAAAGGGACACACATCGTGCTATCTCATAACTGGAGTGACAAATTGAACAGGTATTCGGTCAGCAGCACGAGGTTGATGGAGATATATGCATGCTCCATCCTTGTTAATACCCCCATAGCTCCAAGGGATGAGACACACACATAGTCATTTTCCAAGTGCATAGAGGCAAGTACAGAGTACGCTAATGCCTATGAGCTTTAAAACTTTCCTCACTTCTTTTGATAGAGAATCAACCATTATAAGGCGGTGTGGGGGGGCGCATTTTACACAGGACAAGCTTTATGTAGAAACAAATCGTTTTTCTTCTATAATAAATCATTGAAATATGGACTCAGTCTTGTGTGTGCGTGTGTGTATGATTTTATATGTAGGAATATGCGCGCACACGTCTTTGTATTGTACAATATAGTGGCTTGTTCCCTCGTGTGGAAACTGGCCCACAGGTTTCGCTGTGTGTGTGTGTACGCGCGCGCGTGTGCGTATATGTGTGTATGTGTGTGCGCGCGCGCGCGCGCGCGTGTGTGCTTATATATGTGTGTGCGTGCGCGCGCGCGTTGTACCGTTTCCTGTGCAGACTCTTGATCCAGACACGGAGTATGGCGGCCACTGAGATAGCCCGACAAGCGGTGAGTGAGCGATTCAATTCTGGACGATGATTTGTTTCTAGATGTGAAGTAAAAGCTCAGCGCTAAAATGAACAACTGCTCAAATGATTGATTTCATGTTTTGGATTATTTACGTGGAGCCGTTAAATGATAGTTTTCTTTCAAATCTAGAGGCGCTGCACGATAAATAGCAGGTCGGTGTTAGCGGAGGAAACACACAGAGTCGTTGAAAATGTACCGCAGGCCTGTAAATGTTACATAATCCGACTGTAGTGGTGTTGAATGTTGAATTAGGTCTACATTCATTTTTATTTTTGTTTGTTTGTTCAAGTTGTGTTTTTGGGGTTGAGCTCGCGCTCACATGTTGATGGCTTTTATATGTCGCTGTAGCTGCACACACCATCTCGAGCAGAGAAATGCAGCATCTGCAGCTTGTTCATGGTGAATATCGAGTGGTCTGGTCTACACGATTCTCACTTCTACAGCACATCATCCAGTCTTTAATGGCGTCCACACGGCCATGTCTTGTGCCTCCGGTACCGTTATGTTATTTCCCATCCTTACCCTGTGCTGTTGGTTCAGTGGGCGTTGTCTGATGATGTGAATAATGATTCGACGGAGAGAGGGGGGGGAAGATAATATTATTTTACGAGTAATCTTCCATACATGACCTACAATGAGCTTCCGTTCTCTGACTGATCAGTGCTTTAACTGCAGAAGAGGTGGCTCTAGTCAAACATTTATAACTCTATACATTACACTATACCACGACACATTACATTTTATATATATATATATATATATATATATATATATAAGTGTAGGATTATGTCATGAATATGTGTGGAACAGTTGCTGAGAGTTTCTTCTGTAGTTTCTTGTAGTCTAATTTAATGATAAATTATCAGTAGCTCACATGCTTTATATCAGTCTAAAGCCAACTACAATGAACCATCTCAATGTATTGACATTAACCCTCCTGGTTTTGTTTTAAAGAATCTTTTATTGAGATTATGGTCAGATCCTCTGAAGATGATAAGATTATTTTATTCTAACAATTTGTTTGACTTTATTGTTTGTACACATTATAGTGATGCATTTTAACTCAGTTTTACTCTCTTTTTTTTGTTTTTGCTTTTTTTTTTTGGCCCTAATAAAAAAATTGTGATTGTATGTGACTGAATGATTTCAGTGTTCTGTATAATAACACGTAACACATTTGGATACCGTATTCTTGGTTTCCTCAGCGATAACATGGTCACTGTTTTGTTAGACATCGTGTCTGTGTGCTGAGCACAAATACAGCATTTCCTGTTAGACTTTGAGTACACCAGGTGCAGATCTGCTGAAATCATGACAATAAAAAAAATTGCAAAAAACAAACCTGTATGAATACAATAGTATTGAGCAGATGGAGCCATAGACCAGTTAATTTTAGTTGTGTGTATATAAAGAAAGTTTAATGGAAAAACTTTGATTTTGATTCACCAGTATCACCATTGCTAGTTTAGTATGAACTCTGCTATGCAGTAGACGGTGTGATCTTTTAGATGTGGTTTTAAACCGTTGCTGTTAGACAGGAAAGAGGAAGTGACGGTTCCCCACCTGATCTGCGCCTGCGCTCCCTAAGAATTTTATCAAGACTTAACTTATAAGGAAAGAATAACCTAGCCAAGTGAGGTTTTTTGTTTGTTTGTGTCGTCCATCCGTTTTATTTTTATATTTGATCTATGGGATTTGGGGAATGATCAGTCTTTGGTTTCATTTGATTGCTAATACATGGCTGAGTGAGTGTTGCAAGCAGTGAAAAAAAAAACAAAACAAAAAAAACACACGCAAACAAATAAATAAAATATAGTGTACTCTGCACATTTGTAATGACAATTGACCTGGTTTTATTTTTAGGGAGAGGGAGCACGTGCAGTGCCACTCTCTGGCCATGTTGGCTTTGACAGCATGCCAGACCAGCTGGTCAACAAGTCTGTTAACCATGGCTTCTGCTTCAACATCCTCTGCGTTGGTAAGTGTGTCTTGGTGAATTCTTCCCGTTTTTAGCCATCAGTCACCTTTTTTGATCCAGTTACAGTTGTCGACTTGCCTGCTAGGTGGTTGTTGAAATTTCAGCTAAATCTGTGTCAAAAATGTTCCTCATATTTCTTCTGCCTACTGCAGTTCTGCTGATTTACATACTGAGTTCTTCCTGACAGCTTGTGAATTTCATTGTCTATATGATAGGCCAAACTTGTATGATATGAACAAAATAAAATAGAGATTATCTTGCTAAATATTATACATGTGATGGACATTTTATTCTCCTTGTCCTTATACAACAAGTGTGGAAAGAAACAAAGTAAAAAACAAACAAATTTTAAATAGAGTAATTATACAGAGTTTTCCCAACAGCTGTGGGATGTTATCCCTCAGATTTGCTCAGTCTAGAATAAAGCTAATGAAGTCTTCTTTTATTATATAATACTATTACGACACATTGCATACAACTTATTTTAAGGTATATTTTATTCTAATGTGGGTAGCTGGTCTTGGAATGCCAATTTCAGAGAGAGATTGGGAGAAAAGTAAAATAATTTGAGAAGTCTCCCAAAGAACTTTTAAATGTGTTTAGTTGAAGATCTGTAGCAGACTTTACTTGACCCCTTCTAACCTCCATAGGCTGAAGGTTGAGAGATACTTCCCTGTGCTGGTGTTGCAGCTGGGGCAAAGGCATCAGAAATATTTGGATTCACCATAACATTTGTAGTTCAGCCTTTTGTAATCTTTATGTTCTCTGTAATTTACTCTGTGGCCTGATGCTGAATGGGTCAGTCAACAAAGCTGTAATTAGAAGTGTGTAATTAGAAGACTTGAGCTTAAATTATTTATATTATTTTTATTAAATGTTCTCCCAACTATTCTGTCATTTGATTAGTTTTTTTGTGGGGTTGTCTCCTTATCTAACAGACCTAATAGCTAATGTAATTTTACGAGCTGAATATTCTCTTATGCAAGAAATTCCAATTAAGTGATGATCATAAAACTTAGTATGGTCATTTTTTTAGAATATAGTTTATTGAGAAATCATGTAAGATAATGAGAAAATATCCACAGAAAATACATTTTATATACATTTTAACTACCTTACTTTTGGTTCCCTGATAACCAGATCACCCTCAAGCATTTCTCCATTGTTTGTTTTTATATAATTATTGTTAAGAGGTACGTTTGTGTTGTGTTCGTTATTTGTAAAAGTTGACCGTGCTAATCATTTTGTGATTTTTATGTATAGTTCTGAACACAAAATCTATAGATAGTGTGAGCATTTCAGTATATGTTTGTGTTCAACACAGTACTCTGAAGGCATCTAGAACAGTGGTTTCCAACCCTGGCTCTGCACATTTTTGTGTTTTCCCTGGTCTAATACACCCAAGAGGGCATGCTAATTACCTAACTAATTGGATAAGAAGAGTTGTAACTGTAAAAGAAAAACCAGTAAAATATCCAAGGCAGGGCTCCAGGTCCAGGGCTATATCTGAAATGCCTCCCTACTTCACTATATGTGGCATGAAATGATGGCTTTTATATGTGCCATTTTGGATTAACCACAGGATAGTTCAATTTATGTTACTTGATGGCAGTGTATGTTAATGATGTTGAAGAAGCTGAACAGCTAATGGTATGTTAATTTATAAGCACAGGTTATACAAATGTGCACAGCAAAAGTGGAAAATTAGTTTGAATTAAAGTCTGGTACTATTACCATGATTATCATGGCAGACATTTTACAGAATCTTTCATTTTTCTGGTTAGTAACATGTAACTGGATAATGTGTAAGAGGGATTTAATCCTCACTATGACTTGGTTAGGTATTTGTGGAATTTTGTCCAAAAAATTCATCTTTTTATTATTTTTATTATTTTATTTTTATTATTTAACTGAATGTTTAAGCATTGTGCACACACCATTCTGTGTGACCAGGGGGAAAATAAATATACATTTTTATATATGTATGTATGTATGTGTGTGTATGTGTATATATATGTATGTATGTATATGATTGTTCACTGAGCCACAAGCATTTCCTCTTCTCTCCATATATATATATATATATATATATATATATATATATATATATATATATATATATATATATATATATATGGCTTTGTGAACAATCAGATCCTACTTTATGGATTAGTAAGAATGGATAAGATGATCAATGAGTCAGGCCTCTGCTGCCATTTCCTAATTGCTCTGCTGGTGATTTAATCCATCACTGAGTGTTTAGGCTTTAGTTTAATCTTTGCTAAGCATCAGTAAGATATGATCGTTTGACAGCAGATTTAAAATGGTAAGTTCCTATATTATTCTAGGTGAAAACACTTTCCTCAGGCTAGCAGGAGGGTGACCCATGGGAAAGTACTTTGCAAGTTAAATATAAGAAGTAGCCAATGTGAATTAGTTATCCATATAATTAACATTCTGGTGGTGTAGGGTGATTAGTCTTTTTATTGCTTTTATTGAGCAGGAATAAGAGCCATGAGCAGCCAAGACGATGAAAGTGGAAAATATCTGACTGTATGAGTTTGTTCATTTAGAAAGCTAGTGTCTGCTTAATGAAAAAACAGATAGCTGAATGTCAATAAGTAAATGATATCTTTTTTTTTTTTAAATGCGAGAGAATTTGACTCTTTGAATTTGGCTGTGTGTATTTTATTGCTGCCCACTTGGACTCCGATACACGTATCCAAGAGCTAAAGATTCCACTGACCTAATGCAGCTATTTTGTGGTTTTAGGGGAGACAGGTTTGGGAAAGTCCACTCTCATGGACACCCTGTTCAACACCAAGTTTGAGGGCGAGCCGACTCAGCATAACCAGCCTGGAGTGCAACTCAAGTCCAACACGTATGAGCTGCAGGAGAGCAACGTGCGCCTTAAGCTCACCATCGTTAACACGGTTGGCTTCGGAGACCAAATAAACAAAGAGGACAGGTGCGAATGGGTTTTGCTCAGTAGTGAGAATATTTTGGATGGATTGAGTGAAAAATGAGTGTGTGTGTGTATGTGTGTGTATGTGTATATATATATATATATATATATATATATATATATATATATATATATATATATATATATATATATATATATATATATATATATATATATATATAAAACCATATGGAACCTGTTTTGTTTGACTTTTCCAGAAAGACTTAATGCTACTTAAAAAGTATTTGAGAGAGGCTTTGACAAAGAATTATGTCAAAAATTCAGTTCAAGTGACCTTGATTATAGGATATAATAACAAGAACAACAATAATAATACAATTATAGTCTTGGCAAGCATATCTCCCGGTGACCAGTTTCTACCAGTGTTCAAAGAACAATAAAGAGACAAAAATGAACATACTTATTTGAAGTATTGTGACAGTAGCTCAATGCGTTGTTTGAAAAGCCTGCTGAAAGTTGATTGGCTGAAGGTGGCCATGTTTTTGAAGTAATTCAGTGGTGATTAAAAATCCAGTTACAAATTAGCACATTGATGCAGCACACCAAATTTCAGCACAGTCTTCAGTTTTAGAGAAATTGCTATTTCAAATGAACTCTTGAACCATTTTCAGTGGATATGCATACAGCATTGCATATCACCTCAGAATCCTTTGCCATACATACATTTCAATTTTATGTGGGTGTTCATGAGTTACAGCCGTTTATGTAAACCAGCTCCACCGCAGTTGGCAGCCACATTGTTTACAAATTTCAACATGTATTTGATAAATATTAAGTTTTAAATTTTTACATCAAATTTGTGACAATCCGACAAAAATCCTAGGACTAGTAGCAAAAGTAAGTTTTGCATAGTATGCAAATTATTGTAGATTGAAGTGAGTGAGGTTAAACGATTCGCATATGAAATTTATATGGGTTGAACCAAGGAATCAGCACTTACAAGAAATTTCAGGCCTTACCGTTCAAGTTTCGTCACCATAGCTCACTGTTAACCCTGTGAAATACCTGCTGAAAACTGAATGGCCATGTTTTTTAAGTAATTAGGTCATCGTCAAAATTCCAATTACAGATTAGCGTAATGATACACCACACCAAATTTCAGCTGGATCGAACTTACCATTCCTGAGAAACAGTTATCTGACCTTGGTTCTGCCACCTATGTATGTCCAGACCCTATACATTTTTCATGACCTCAGAATCTTGCCCTATATATGGCTTTTAAGATTTGTCTGGATGCACACAAGCTTCTGGAGTAAATGTTGCAACCATATTGTTTACAAATGTCAACATGTTTTAAATAATTATTGAGGATCACCATTGGGTCTAGCTGGATTCAAAAGAAGTCAAGGTATAAGATGGGAGAAAAAAGAGTTTAGAGTGTACAACTTATGGTTCTTGAGATGTAGGACAAAAATTAAACGCCTGTGCTATAGCGCCATCATCAAGTCAATGCTATTCCCTTTATTTCACTGAGTAGCTGTTGGAATCCTGCTGTTGAGAACCAATGTGTAAAGATTGGTCACTCGGGTCAAACTGTTTCTTATTAAATTGATTTTATTCAAATACAGAGGGAATCATTTGTTGTCCAGCTGACGTCAATATGCAGTCGCTCCTAGTCATTCATTTTTTAGATTTATTACTATAATCATGATTTTAGATTTAATTTCATTACTCTGTTTGTTCCCGTTTGCAGCTACAAATCTATTGTGGAGTTCATCGACACACAGTTTGAGGCCTACCTTCAAGAAGAACTGAAGATCAAGCGCACCCTGCACAGTTATCACGACTCGCGCATCCATGCCTGTCTGTACTTCATCGCACCCACTGGACACTCCTTAAAATCTCTGGACCTGGTGACCATGAAGAAGCTGGACAGTAAGGTCAGTGCTGCTTAAAGCCTTGCTACTGGTTGAGCCTTAAGGGTCATTAAATTGTATTCCATCCATTTATTTTGTTTTGTTAATGGGATTGTGTTGAGATCATTGTTCACTGTGGTCATAAGGTCAAAATCATCTGTGACCACATTCTGCATTTGCATGCACTGCACCTAAATACACACACCTCCCTCTCTGTTGTAGCAATAACCATCAAGCTCATCTAAGAGTTCAACTAAATATGACCAAGTATACATGCATAAATTAAAACACTAATTAGGACATGGACATATTTTGTGTATATACAGTCCCCTCCAAAAGTATTGGAGCAGCAAGGCCAATTGTTATTTTCGCTAGACACTGAAGACATTATGGTTTGAAATCAAAAGATGATTGAGACGATAGATCAGAATTTCAGCTTTCATTTCCTGAAGTTATTTAGCACATCTAGATGTGTTAAATAACTTAGAACATGGCACCTTTGGTGGCAGACCACTCAATTTTTAAGGTGAGCAAAAGTATAGGAACAGATGGTCACGCCACTGACAATTAAACTGTTGCATTTTTCTTTTGTGTTGCTTTTCCTGGCTTGTACTGCAGCTTCTTTCAGTTGTTTGTTTTGATGGTTTCTCCATTTAGTCTCCTCTTCAGGAGTTGAAATGCATGCTCAATTGGGTTAAGGTCTGGTGATTGACATGGCCAGTCTAAAACCTTCCACTTTTTCCCCCTAATAAAGTCTGCTGTTGTGTTGGCAGTATTTTGGGTCTTTTGTCTTGCTGCATGAAGTTCCTCCTAATTAATTTGGAGGCATTTCTCTGTAAATTGGCAGGCAGAATGTTTCTGTCAACTTCTGAAGTAATTCTGCTGCTACCATCATGAGTTACATAATCAATAAAGATTAATGAGCCCGTTCCAGAAGCAGCAATGCAAGCTAAAGCCATGACACTACCTCGACATGCTTGACTGATGCGCTTGTGTGTTTTGGATCATGAGCAGATGCTTTTTCTCCACACTTTGGCCTTTCCAGCACTGTGGTTGAGGTTAATCTTTGTTCCAGAAACTTTGTGGCTCATCTCTGTATTTCTTTGTGAATTCCAATCTGGCTTTCCGATTCTTACTGCTGCTGATGAGTAGTTTGCATCTTGTGGTATGGCCTCTATATTTTTGCTCTGGAAGTCTTCGAATAATGGATTGTGATACCTTGACCCTTGCTCTGTAGAGGTTGTTGATGTCACTGACTTTTTTTTTGGCCAACCCATTCGGTATCTGTTGCTCAGTACACCAGCAGTTTTTCTTTTTCAGGACATTCCAAATTGTTCTACTGGCTATGCCCAATGCTTGTGTAATGGCTCTGATAGATTTTCCCTCTCTTCTCAGCTTTAAACTGGCTTGCATTTCTCCCATAGACAGCTCTCTGATCATGTTGGTTTAACAACTGCAGTCTTCACAGGTGTAACCTAGGGCTCAAAGCTAGAGTCGACATTCAGAGCTATTAACTGTTTAAACGATCAATTTAACAGGGCACACATGCGCAGCAAGAAACAGCTATCAGTCACATGTTCCAAATTTTTTTATCACTTGAACAAATGGGTGGATTCAAACAATAAAGTGCAATGTTCTAATTTGTTTAACACGTCTAGATGTAAATATCTTGAAATGAAAGTTGAAATTTCAATCTGTCGCATCATATTCATCTTATGAGCTCAAACCCAAATGTCGTCAATGTGTAGAGAAAACAATAGAATTGGCCTTGCTGTTCCAATACTTTTGGAGGGGAGTGTATACACAGTGATGTCTGTTTGGGTTGGCGAAATGGGCAGTATATGTAGGTATATGAATAATAAAAGCAGCAAACACTGCAAGAAGAGGGGGGAAAAAGATGACTAGGGTATGGAGCTACAAAAATACATTCTCAATATGCATTCTTGGAGAACTTGAGAGAAACCTTGCAGATATTTGGCTATTTTTAAATAAACTGTACAATTATAGTGTTTTTGTATTTTGTTACTAAGCTGGATAGGAACTGTGTCCATCAGATGTATTTAATTGTGGTAACTGAAACATATAACACATGTACACACACAATGTGATAACCATTGTGTATACGCTACTACTCCTATGTGTATTATGCTCACAATAAAACCTTAAAGTACTGCAGGCCAGTGTGCGTGGGATCGCTCCATTGAGCAGTGTAGGTGGTCAATTTTTATTTCTTTTTGAAAAGACTGAGCAAGATTTGAGCATTCAGTGTGTGAGCCAATAATGTAGGCTGAATGTTCAGTTAACCCCTATTAATTCCGCTGTGTACAATCCTAGATATTTTTAAGGAAACCCTTATGCTGTTAATCTACTTTGCAGTTACAATTCTGCAGTGTAATGGAGTTAGTTGTGGTCTTGTGGCAAAAGGCAAATCGGCACCAATTTTACTGAACAAATATGACCAAAAAGCACCAAAAAGTTGTACATTACACCTCTCTTAATGACACTCCACTGGCCACCTTTAGGAGATAAGCTGCACAAACGCATCTCTCTCTGTCTCCCTGTGAGCCTGTGTCTGTGTACAAGTCTGTCTGGCGTGTTCTCTTTTACTATGTTAAATCTTACGGCTGAGCACAGGTTATCACCTCAAAAGGTAACAATATATACTGTGCCATATTTCACACTACAGAAGTACTTGTATATTGTAAGTTAACCTTCTGCAATGAGTTTGACCTCCTGCTTTGAGACCTTCTCCAACCATCATACTGTTAAACATTGACAATTGTTTAACTGGTGTAAATAATTTTATTACATTTTTTGTCATGAAAAGGTCAGGTTTCGTATTTGGGACAGTTAAGTTTCCTCTGGGATGATTAAAATAGTGTGCTGAGATGATTCTGGGACAGTCATAAAGCTACTAATTTCGAACTCCATCTATGTGTTGTCAGCTTTGACTGAGATTTTTTCACGAGTGGTCTTCACCAAGTGGTTGTTGTTAGATCGATATTTTATAGAAGTTACATTTATATTTGACTGTAGTGTTATATGCGTCAGTGTAAAGGCTTGTGTGGTAATACTTTCCAAATATAGTTTGGAATTTTTCTGCTTCTGTTAGCCCTGCCATTTAACGAAACAGTAACAGCTACAGGAATGAATTTACTTTTATCTGTTTCTGATGAATGTGTATTGTTTATCACCAATAATGCAGGTGAATATCATCCCCGTCATTGCGAAGTCAGACGCCATCTCAAAGAGTGAACTGGCCAAGTTCAAGATTAAGATTACCAGTGAGCTCGTCAGCAACGGAGTGCAGATTTACCAGTTCCCCACTGATGATGAGACTGTGGCAGAGATCAACTCCACCATGAACGTAAGTCACTCCAGCATTGAGAACACAGCGGTCAAACTCGGGTGCAAAAGAACAGTCCGAGATCGTTTGAGCAAGGTCGTCTTTGTACAGTTCTAGTCGAGCTCTAGTGTGGTTCGATTGTGGAGAGAAAGTGATTCAATCCCGATTAGACCAAAATGCAAGAAGTGAACCAAACATGCTGTTTATTTTGCATTGCTAGAAACGGTTTTCTCCAGATGTGAGGTTCTAAACTAAACAAATGGAGCCAAATGACAGAGCTAAGTCTTGATCTGGAGATTTGGACTTGTGAACAAAAAGAGAAAATAAATGCTCGATGCTATACATAAAATCTAATCATTTCTATAATGATTTTGTATACACCATATGATGCACCATATGACCAAAAGTATGTGTACACCCATATGTGGGTCTTCCTCAAACTGTTGCCACAATGTTGCAAGCACACAATTGCCTAGAATTTCCCTTCACTGGAACTAACCGGCCCAAATGTGCTTAATCATGACAGTGCCCCGTGCACAAAGAGAGATCCATAAAGACATGGTTTGTCAAGTGTGATGTGGAAGAACCCGAGGCCTGCACAGAGTCCTGACCTCGACCTCACTGAACACCTTTGGGATTAACTGGAACGTGGACTGTGATGTGCACCAGTCCTCTGCATTTTGGCTGACCTCACTAATGCTTTTGTGGCTAAATGAGCAAATCCCTACAGCCACGCTCCAAAATCTAGTGTAAAGTCTTCCCAGAAGAGTGGAGGCTATTATAACAGCAAAGGGCAGAACCAAGCCTGTGTTAATGTCCATTGTTTTGGAATGGGCACGTATGGGTGTGATGGTCAGGTGTGCACATACAGTACTTTTAGCCATATGGTTTATATTGAGTGTAGTTCCATGTTTTCTGGGCTCAAGTTTTGGTTGGTTTAATTACATGCAGTGAGAAAGCAAAACAAACCAAATAGCTAACAAATAAAATGTATCAAATTTCAGTCAAATCTTGACTCTGCAACTGGGCTTTTAGGTGTGAAAGTGCCCTCAGTTCCCATGGGATTTCGGTCACAATAAAGCTGTGGTGGATTTCTTTATGAAAATCATGTAATAATAAAAATATTCACTGAAAGGCAAGTATAGCCCTAAAATGGTGTATATATGATATCAGATATACTTACTGTATAGTGAGACTTAAAATGTAATCATTAAAATGGTCTGCAGGTAATTTCACTTTGCATTTTATATCATGGGAGAAACAGTATCTGGTGTATAGCTTGCTATCCTTGTCTTTCTGTGAGGAAATTGCACAGAAGGACAGGAATGTATAATCAGTGTGCTGTCACTACAGGAAGTGTGGGAAACACATACACAGAGGGAACAAAGACTTCTGTGTGAGACAGTAAATAAATAGATACTGAGTGTGGTTCAGTAGATAGTTAGGGTCTAGAGGTTTCACTGCATACATTTTCACACAGAGTGCAAACCCAGAGCCCCTCGCTCTCTCATACAGTGACTGTATGTTAGATACTATCACTGCTGCTACATATTCGTGTCTAAAACTCTACTGCTCTAGATCTCTTTCCTGAGAGTAAATATTAGCATAATGAGGTGGTGGCAGCTTTTATAGAGTGCTTTCATTTAACAGCATTCACTATAGAAATAATCTATTCTTGCCCCAGATGGTTTGCTTTGGTCTTTCAATGTGATTGATAATAGTTCATGAATATCGGGCATACCCATTTGTTTGCATACACATTTGTTTCCCGATTGCTTCCCGATTGTACCTTCCTCTGTGTCAAATAATGCATCTCTCTGTAAATAATGAGAAGAATGTATGTAAAAATTTTGGTTGCAAGAGTACTTCTGATTTGCATGTCCTTTTTTTGGATGCTTAGGGCCATTTGCCGTTTGCAGTAGTGGGAAGTACTGAGGAAGTGAAGATCGGGAACAAGATGGTGAAAGCACGGCAGTACCCATGGGGAACTGTTCAGGGTAAGCTCTAGTCACGTCTTACAGAGGAAATAAAGCTGAGATCCGCTCTCAGAGTCAAGGCTGTTAATGCAGGCCCAGGCTCTTACTCACATAGCTGCACCACATTAACCATGGCTTTGTTTTATTTTTTGGCTGCTTTTTTTTTTTTATGAAGAGGCAGCGAACAGTCACAGTAGCACTTCACTTGATTCATAAGTCACATACTCAAACGTAGCATTTGATGACACCCCCATGGCACAGTAAACCAAAAACCAGCATGCTGTTCCTGGCATTGTGATGCTGTTCTTCTCACTATTTTTTCTTCTGTTCTTCTCACTTCTCACCCCCCACTACATTACATTCATTAAAAGTGGGCTAATGCTTAATTTAGCAAGAAAATGCATGGTAATTTTTGGTTGTGTGTTTTTCAGTAATGTCTGATGTATGACAATGCAGTGGTGTGTGTGTGTGTGTGTGTGTATGTATATGTATATATGTGTGTATGTATGTGTGTGTGTATATATATATATATATATATATGTATATGTATATGTGTATATATATGTATATGTATATATGGCAAAATATTTAAGCTAATTATAAATTATATACCTGCTTCCCTGTGTACTGTGAGCTAAAATAATATAATATGATAATGCTCTTTATGTAATGATCTCTAAGAATGTAATATGATCACTCTATTGTCCTTGTGTCATTGAGTGAGTCATAAGCATTGTCTGTCTGTGAATAAAGGTAATGTATAAAGCTTTTTGACCTCAGGTGATCCAAAACTATTAGGGAAAAAATCCCCCAAAAAGTGTAAAGGTACAATATATTGCGATTGAAAGTGGCTTTTGTTTTGAAGTACCAGGTGAATATCTTTTTATAGAGATGTTTTTGGAGAAAACACATTTCTGAACATTGTGTATTTGCATTTAAAATTTTGTGTACATGTATAACTGGAAAGCATATATGGGTGCATCTCAAAAAATGTGAATATCGTGGAAAAGTTCATATTTGAAAGTGGAACTTTCATATATTCTAGATTCATTACACATAAAGTGAAATATTTGTTAGAATATTTTTTTTTAGATCCACCTGTATATATTAACTCATGACTTTTCATCCCTTCAGCGTGGCTTTTGGAGCACCATCTGCTGGACAAATTTTATTTGCACCTTTTAAAACTGGTGTCGATCTCAAATTCAGCCTGGACATCAGCATTTTTTGTGAGCCCTTGAAGGGCCATAAATGAAGGCTATTAATATTTTAATGCATTATTATCCATTTTTATCAATGAACACCAATAACCTAGGCTCTGAAAGTACAATAGGATGTTTCTATGGAAAAACAAGGGCTAACGGAAACAAATGAACTGTACGTACTATTAGGTGATCGTGATGATATCATTTTTAGCAAATTCACGAGGGCCGAATGAAACGAGTCAGCAGGCTGTGTTGTGGTTGACACCTGTTAAATTTAATTCAGTGGTTCATGAAAAGGATATTTTTTTTAAACGGATGACAATCGGAATTCAAATTGACAATTGGAATAATCAGGTGGCAAGGCTTCATTTTCCTGCTGTTCACAAAGAATTTGCTGTTTTCAGTGGAAAATGAGAACCACTGCGACTTTGTGAAGCTGAGAGAGATGCTGATCCGAGTGAACATGGAGGATCTGAGGGAGCAGACCCACACACGCCACTATGAACTGTACCGCCGCTGCAAACTGGAGGAGATGGGCTTTAAAGACACCGATCCTGACAGCAAACCTTTCAGGTGAGGAGAGATTGTTGGTTGTCTTAATTGAGAACGGAGAGGAATAATTAAGAATTGGGTTGTAAATCATGACTACTTTCACTTTCCTTACAGTTTGCAGGAGACTTATGAGGCCAAAAGGAACGAGTTCATGGGTGAGCTGCAGAAGAAAGAAGAAGAGATGAGGCAGATGTTTGTTCAGAGAGTGAAGGAGAAAGAGGCTGAGCTGAAGGAGGCAGAGAAGGAGGTTCACTTACTTTTAACTCACTTGTTCAAAATTTACATAGAGCATGGGTATTCAAACTGAAAAGGAATTGCAGAGGGTGTGGGTGAGGGGTGAGATGGAAAATACCAAAAGCGAAATATTTTGATGACTGTAGAAGAACTTTTACATATTGCGCATAGGAGTGCCGAAATTCAACATTGGAGTACACCCAAATGTCTTCTTTTTTTGATAATAAAAATGTTAGATGAGCCAATCAGTATGTTTTCCAGTCAGTGCAGACATGTTCAAACAGGTTTTTACACAGGGCATTAGACAAGTCTTTTTTTTTTTTTTTGGTGTGTTAAATGGACTGTTGAGTACCCCTTCCCCAGAGGAAAAAAGCTTGAGTATATCTGCCATCGAGTATTTTGTGTCTACTCATCTGATACATAGGTCTTGAAATTTCTTTGGTAGAAACAAAATTGAGTCTGTGAAATAACAAAAAGATGAATGAGCGGTGTAATGAAATGGTGCCATGACATTCCTTCACCTCACTAAGGAAGCCATTTGACCATTGACCATGTGGTCCTCATATTTAGCTGCATGAAAAGTTCGACCGTCTGAAGAAGCTACACCAGGATGAGAAGAAGAAGCTAGAAGATAAAAAGAAGGCTCTTGATGACGAGCTGAACATCTTCAAGCAGAAGAAAACGGCAGCTGAACTCCTGCAGTCCCAGGCCCAGCAAGCAGGCAGCTCCACCACACTCAAGAGGGACAAAGAGAGGAAAAAGTAAGTATTGACCTCTTAACCTTATCATTTTTCACTCAAAACATTGACCTGATGACCTTAACAGCTGATATCCTTGTGCCCTTTTTAATGATCTAGTTAACTGTCACTGTCTAATGAAAAATTGGAGAGTGTAGCCAATATAAGTTACAAACCCTTATTCTTTTCAGTGGATGTGAGTTGGTACATGTAAAAACAGTTTATTTTGTAAATATAGTGCTTTTTATTATCCAGATTGCCAATTGTTAAATTTGTGATTTAGTCATATTGTACTCCTGACTACTTTTAATCCAAATCATGGAGGAAATATTTCTACTTAAATATAGTAAATCTGAGCTGTTAACAATATTAGCTTTGAGATACAAGTAAATACACACAGAAATATATATATTTTTTTAGTTACGCTTTTCTAGATTTCTAGGGAAATCTCCTCAACCACCACTAATGTGTAGCATCCACCTGGATGATGCGACGGCAGCCATAGTGCGCCCACAGAATGCCCACCACACACCAGCTATTAGTGGAGAGGAGAGAGTGATTCAGAGATGGGGATTATTAGGGGCCCATGATGGAGAAGGACCAATGGGGGAATTTCGCCAGGACCACTGGGGTTATACCTCTTCTCTTTTACGATAAGTGTCTTGGGATTTTTAACGACCACAGAGAGTCAGGACCTCCGTTTAACGTCTCACCCGAAAGGTGGTTCTTGTTTTTACAGTAAAGTGTCCCGTCATTAGGATTAGCAGTATAATGCCCTATACCGGGGCAGTGGGCCTCACACAGACCACAGAGTGAGTGCCCCCTGCTGGCCTC
This sequence comes from Ictalurus furcatus, assembly GCF_023375685.1. Lineage (NCBI taxonomy): Eukaryota > Metazoa > Chordata > Actinopteri > Siluriformes > Ictaluridae > Ictalurus > Ictalurus furcatus. The sequence goes on from NC_071262.1 coordinate 8,067,876, forward strand.
TCTAATACAACTTCCAGCCCCAATACAAATACACCCAAATACTAATACAACCTTGAACCCCAGGAGGTCTCCCATCCAGGTACTGGCCAGGCTTAACCCTGCTTAGCTTCAGTGGAAATCCAGATGTGGCTCTGGCAATATATTGGGATATTCTGGGAAATATTGTGTGGGAATTGTTAGAATTTTCAGAATTTTCTCCATACACATTATTAATTACTACCGCATAATTTAGTAAGACTATGAATTTTCATTTTTAACAATTACTTTAATTTTTTTTTATAATTCTGTTATTGACTGTTCCATTGTTTTTTTGTTAGTACTGTTCATAGGGATATGTATAATAAAGCTTTAAAGAAAAATCCACCCTGACTGACTTAACAGTATTGCATAACAATATTTATAATCAGTGTGATCTTCAGTAGTACAAAAGATTTATTTGAAAATTAAATTCTGAGTTTACTTGTTTTAAACTTCATTCATCAACAAGCTGGTCTATTTTCACTATGTTTTGGGGTTTTTAAAGGTTTAATGGTTTTGTACATTACCCACAGTGCAGTTTGACAATCTGCTCATAGTGGCAGCAGTGGGAATTAACTCTCACTTCATCTATACCCAAAACGCCATGTGTAACAATGCACATGTCCTTTTATTCAGTACAGCTTGCTCATCTTTCACACCACTAACAAGCCCAGCCGAGCCTCTGCCGTAATTCAGAGCAGCTGTGTCATATAGCTGTATTTGCATTCTAGAACTGTGAATGCTTGGTGACTACACTACTTCTGCATTTGGCTCATAATCTGACATTGGGAAAAGAAATTCTTGTTTTTAGTAGCTAACCAGGAAGCTGACAGTTATCACTTAACATTAACACTAGCAGTGACGTCGGTGCACCACACAAAATCTCTCTTGGGAATGATGAAAATACAGCATCAAGCAACTAATTTGCACCTGAATTATTAAGCACGTCACAGGTATTTCAATGCAAACATATTTAATGTCCTTCAGGGTGGAGTTTTCCTTTAAATCACAGCATTATAGTGTACACATGACATCCAGTAGTTATTGCATCGAGACTGACTGGATATTTTTTGTTAAGCCATTTCCCCAACAAGGATGATAGAAACATAAACTGCACTCAAAGTGACCACTGCTCCTAACATGTTGGTAATCACTCATGGTTGTGTATTCAAGCTGATTTGGCCACCTCACCAGACCATTATAAAGGAGGAAGACACTTGCACTGAGAAGGTTTACATTTTTTCCTTTCTCATTTTTCTCACTGGCTTTTTATTTTTGCTCCTTGAGCGAATTCACAGGTTCCCTCAAAGGCTGCCCACTTTTCTTATACATTTCAGTTCATGTCATATTCACACGTTACTGAGGAAACACTGTTTATTCTGCAGGATGTGTGTGTGACAGTTTTCAAAATGTACAGTTCTCCTCAGTAACCAAGCAGGGCATGGCATGTATGATGGAATATTGTTGTGCTCTCTTCATATTTTGTGGTCAAGTTTCTGCATGTTAAATCCATGCTTTCTTCCAGTTAATTCCTCATCTGCTTGCTGCATGCTGCATGAGACGCCTTAAGCTGGTAAGGCTTTTACACATTAAGGCACAGCTTAATCCATGTCTTAGGGAAACCATTGTAGCAAAGTCATTGTGGTCCGTAAAAGTGAATTAGAGATACTTGAATTAGAGAAAGTGAATTAGAGGAAGAAATACTCTCAGGAATGCATTAAGCAAGTATAAGAGTGTCTAGGCTAGTGCAACATTTTCACTTACTTTTTAGCCAGAATTCGTGTTAGCAGGTGTGGCTAATTTAGCCGGCGGTTGACTAAGAACATTTCATGCAAATGAACATGGGTGCACCTTGCCTGATTAACGTATGACTGGTGCAACAAAACTAGCCAACGGATATCAAGCAAACCTGGGTTATTTTACTTTAATATTTGGTAATGGGATTTTGGAATGTTTATGGGAAGTGCTTTCTGTTTTTAAACCCATGTCAAGTCATTTTTGGCTGGTCGAATTAACAGAATGTAACTTGCCTTTCACACATTTGGAAACTAAAATGTTGAAAATTTCATGTTTAATTTCATTCCCTGTGTCCTGGCTATTCGGATTCTGAACATGTTGCAAAAGTGACCTAAATAAAAATCCAACATTAGGTAAGGTGGATTCAACAGAGGAACAGAGTCCACAGTACGCTGAAAAGAATCTGACAGAAAGCAAAAGCGTTTGCAGTGCAAGGATTCCATGACTACTTTTGACATCATTTATCTATTTCTTCTAATTAGTTAATAATAATATGACTTGGCTGGTAAAAGTGTGTCTTTGGTCAGCAAAATTAATGTGTGCGTCTCTGTGGCCATTGATATCTTCTCCGAGCTATGACTGCTTTAGCCATGTTGAAAATCGGGTTGTTTTCAAGAGCGTTATAGTGTACACAGTCAGTAATTACAGGGAGCCTAGGTGCTTCATTACAGTAATTGCTGCGCTTTGATAGGGATTCTCCTCCTAATGCAGTAATCTCATTGTAAGGTTAAAGTGTCTTTAGTCAATTGTGACAGGGAAAGAGGGTTTATAAAAACATGGTAAATCTCCCTTTTTGATTCTTAAACATTTTTGACTATAATTATCATTAGTCTAAACTCTGTCAGAGCTGTGGTAGAGGCTGGGGCTATCCTGTCACTGTTAACAGGCTCCGAAATTTATTACTGACCCTATCTGTTGTGCTGCCTCATATCTTCTGAATGCTTCTGTTGTCACGCTCCTTATGCCATGATTCCATACAAGCGACTGTTTCTCTGCTGCACAGCTGGATCATACTGGAGCAACACTTGGCCCTGAAATAACACTGCTCTTGGGCAAGCTGTGAAGCTGAGTCCTCCGCTCAGCCATACACACATTTTTGCATAGTGAATACCTGGGTGAGGGTGTAATTTACAGTGCTGATTTGTTCTGTTTTTGTGTATTTCTCGTACTAAATAATTTTAGATCTTTGCATGAAATACAACATAAAACAGAGACAACTTGAGTAAATACACAATACAGTTTGTTTATTTATTTATTTTTTATTGAAGCAAAAATGTTATCCAACACCTATAACCCATATGGAAAAACTAATTGCCCCCTTAATCTTGAAATCTGGTTGTGCCACCTTTAGCAGCATTAACTGCAAACAAACACTTCCGATAACTGGAGATCAGTCTTTAACTTACTCCTAGTACTAGGACTTACTCCTATATTTTGGATCATTGTCTTGCACTTGAGTTTCAACTTAGACTGAAGACTGGATATTCTCCTTTAGGATTTTCTGGTAGAGAGCAGAATTCATATTTCCCTCAATTATTGCAAGTTGCCCAGGCCCTGAAGCAGCAAAGCATCCCAATACCATCACACTTCCACCACCATGCTTGACCGTAGGTATGATGATCTTTTTGTGGAATTCTGTGTTTGGTTTATGCCAGATGTAACGGGACCCCTGTCTTCTAAACAGTTCCACTTTCAACTCATCAATCCAGAGAACATTCTCCCAAAAGGTTTGAGGATCATCAAGATGTGTTTTGGCAAAATTCAGATGAGTCTTAATGTTCTTCTGAGTTAGCAGTGGTTTTCAGCTTGCCACTCTTCCATTGATGCCATTTTCTCTCACCTTTATTGATGCAAGAGAGGCCTGTAGGTCCTTTGATGTTGTTCTTGGCTCTTTTGTGACTTCCTGAACGAGTAGTTGCTGTGCTCTTGGAGGAATTTGGGAAGGTCAGTCACTTCTGGGAAGGTTCACTACTGTGCCGAGTTTTTCCATTTGGAGATAATGGCTCTCACTGTGGTTCTTTGGAGTCCCAGAGCCTTTGAAATAACTTTGTAATCCTTCCCAGACTGATGTATTTCAATCACCTTCTTCCTCATCATTTCTGAAATTTCTTTCAATTTTGGCATATTGCGTTAGTGGCTAAGACCTTTTAACCAATGTCATGCTGTTGAAAAAGTTCTATTTAAGTGTTGATTTGATTGAACAGGGTTTGCAGTAATCAGGCCTGGTTGTTTCTAGTCCAGCTGAACCCCATTATGAATGTAGTTTCATAGATTTGGGCAATTATTAACTACAGGAGCAAATACATTTTCACACAGGCCCAGGTGGTATTGGATAACTTTTAAATTGGATAACGGAATTTTTTTTTTTTTTTTTGCTTTAATAAATAACATCAATTAAAAACTGTTGTTTTTTTTTTGTTGTTGTTTTTTTTTTTACTCAGGTTGCCTTTTTATCTTGGATTTTATTTTCATTTCTGAAACAATTTACTATGAGAGATGCACAGAAGAAATCAGGATGAGGGCAAATTCCTTTTCACAGCACTGTATAATGATCAGCTTGTTTGAGAAACAGTAGACATTGTGGTCATTATATGAGGCAGCACTGATTCTGGGTCAGGGAGTGATTTTAGTCGTTCAGACTTCTGACCACTGGAAGTACAGAAGTTGAAGTTCGCACAATTGAAACGTCCTATTGGTGGTTTGAGAAAACATAAAACAACAAAAGTTAGGTTTAAATTTCAAGAAAGTTCCACCTTACACTTTTCCCATAACCCCTTTCAACATCTCTAACACATTGCATTAACCTTTAAGATTTGTGTATGAGTGAACATCGTATGAATGTAACCGATTAGAGAAAATAATCCTCGTTCTCTCTCATTTGCAGTTCAGGGTTCCTGTAGAAAGTGTTCTCCCAGCCAGCTGTGAATGAGTTCTTCCCCCTCAGTGCTACTGAGCCATGCTGCTCCGTTCCCCCTCCCCTCTTTTCCCTCCTCTCCCAAGCCTCATACATAACCACGCTGAAGAGGGATCATTAATGTAAATGGAATCGTTGACTTAAATGCATTCTGTTTTCTTATTTTTCTTTTTCGTTTCATTATAAGAGCCACTGTTTTTCTCTTTATAATGACTTGTTTTGGTTGATCTGTAATGCATGACAGGTTTGCTATTAACGTTAATGAGTGTGACTACTGTTGTGTTAATAGCAGGCTAAAATGAGACTGGCATCAGCTGGGCATGGTTTGCTGTTCATCAGTTACAACTATAATGGCTTTGTTGGTTGGGCTTAAGCGATTCAACCAAGAAGACCCTCCCTGTACTACTTACACTAAAGGTGTGCATCACTCTAGTATATTTGCTCATTAAGATCATACTTGCAATAGGTGGAAATGATTTGAACTTATTTAATTAAATCATTGCAGTAATGTACACCTTTAGGACCTCAGTAGTTCTTAGTTTGGCATGTTGTTTGTTTCATTTTATCCTGTTGCATGTTAACAGAATGTTTTCTAGTCATCCTCTGGGTTTTTTTATACACACCATGAGCACGCTTATAGGAGGTGTATTAAGGCGAGCTTTTGCTGTGCAACATTTTAAGTATCAGCACCTGCTTATATCTGCTTCTTTAACTATTTTGTGACACATTATTACAAACATTTTGTACTTAGAGATTTTAAACAAGTATTGCGAAGGGATCAATATTGCACATGTCAGTGTACAAAATAGTCTTCTAAAACAAATAAAGGGCCGTTTTGACCAAACATTGAAACTGTGGGCACACTCCTTGTGTACGAGTATCATACCATAAAGTCTGCATTGTACATGTTTTACAAATATAATACCACATATGAAAATTTATATATTATTTTGATTATAGTGCTTCAAAAAAATTCTGCATTTGAATAAATTGGGCAGATATGTTTTTCTTTCCTGGGTGTTTGTAAACACACACAAAAAACCTTCTCAGGACTTAGATAAAAATGGATCTTCAGTTCATCGCTAGTTTTGGGCAACATACTTTTGCTCAACTCAAATAACTTCACAAGAGCAGAAAAAAACATCCAAATTTGTTTCACAGATATTTTCCACCAATGCGTCATATCCAGTCAGTGGTCACTTTATTCCTTATACTTGATTAATATTTTATCAAGCTTATAATCACTTAATATATAGGTCACGTTGTAGGTGGTTACTGACTGCAGCTGTGTACAATTTGTTAGCGCTCTCTCTCATCCTTCAGTGGATAGCGACCACTGTTGGTCAGAACCTGACACTGATTAGGGGTTAGAGGATGATTAACAAACTGCATGGAAAATTGAGCTGTAAAATAACTGTAAAATAGTTTGAACAAGGTGGGTGTATAATGCAGTGACCAGTAACAATGTACAGCAACGCTACTGTGTCTGATCCAGATTCTAGCACAACCACTAATATACCACTGTCAGTGTCACTGCTGTGCTGAGAATTAAACCCCATCAAAATAATTCCACTGTTGTTGGGGGTCAGTGAGGCTGACAAATTGTGTACAGAGGTGGATGGGCTATGGTCAGTAATAATATATTTTAAATGCAAGTGCTCATGAAGAAAATTTAGGTGTTTTATATTAAACAGGAAAATAAGTGTACAATGTCTTGCGTAAAATGAATGACTATTTTCTTCACAAACTTTTGTTTCCAGTTTTAACTGGATCCTAAGTTGTTCAGATGTGATGCATCAAATTTCTTTGTACTACTAAAATGTTACCATAACGGTGTTTGTATTTAATATATTTCAGTTTAACATGAACATTTGCACAACTGCTCATTTATGCAGTTACTCAATCATGTGGCAGCAGAACAATGCATAAAATCAGGCAGATACAGCTGAAGAGCTTTAGTTAATGTTTATATCAGAACGGGGAAAAAGTCTCATCTCTGTGGCTTTAACCGTGGAATGGTTGTTTGTACCAGACGGGCTGGTTTGAGTATTTCAGAAACTGCTGATCTCCTGGGGTTTTTACACACAATAATCTCTAGTTTACACACAATGATGCAAAAAACAAAAAAGCATCTTGTGTGCAGAGGATCTGCAGGCTGTAATGCCTTGTTGATGAGCGAGATCAGAGGAGAATGACCAGACTGTTCTGAGCTGACAGGAAGTCTATAGCTCAAATACTGCTCAATTGTGCCGAGCAGAAAAGCATCTCAGGATGCACAGCACATCATACCTTGAGGTGGATGAGCTACAACAGTAGAAGACCACACTGGGTTCCACTCCTGTCAGCTAAGAACAGGAATCTGAGGCTATCATGGGCACAGACTCACCCAAACCGGACAGTTGAAGACTGGAAAAAGACCAGGTGATTTTTTTTTTTTTTTTTTGTTCTTCTTTTTTCCCTACTAATCTTCAACTGTCAGTTTGAGTGAGTCTGTGCCCATGATAGCATAGCTGACAGGAGTGGAACCCAATGTGGCCTTCTACTGTTGTAGCTCATCCACCTTAAGGGTTGATGTGTTGTGCATTCTGAGATGCTTTTCTGCTCACCACAGTTGTAAAGATTGATTGAGTTATATGACTATATCCTTCCTGGCAGCTCAAACCAATCTGCTCATTTTCCTCTAACCTCTCTTGTCAACAAGGCGTTTCCACCCACAATACTGTTGCTCACTCAATGTTACCATTCTGTGTAAACTATAGAGATTGTGTGAAAGCCCCAGTAGATTAATTTCTGTCGTGGAAAACAATCTTTCCAGCCTAACAAAAAACTTCAGAGACAGATAGTTTGTAGATGTCAAAAAGTAATCAAACGTTATTGAAACAATAAAGTGAGGCAGTCTGCAGAAAGTCTGAATTATACACACACAAACATGCCTTTTATATACTTTTCTGAAACAGTAAATTTATCTGTAGGTGGGGCATTAATCTCTTCTTTCTAAAAACAAACCAGTCTCCATCGCCTAATTAATTATTCATGTCTACATGATATCTTACATTTGTGGCTCATGTGCTGTCATTTGGATTTTTTTTTTTTAAAGGTTTTATTGGGACAAGGTCATTTTTTGCAGTGCATGCGCCATTTTCTGAATGGTTTCATCAGGACAGGGTTGTTACTTTGTCCCAAAATAGAAGTCTTCTAGCTCAGTACACACTTGCAATATAACTTGATTAAAAAGTGTTCTATGGTTTTAGATTATGTTTCTAAATGTTGATTATACATGTAGATTGTACTTTATTAACATATCCAAATGTAAGTTACACATATTGATTACACTATCAATATATTCTATATTTCTGAAACACTCAAACCAGTCTGTCTGGTACCAACATACATGCAACGTTTAAAGTCACAGAGATCACACTTTTTCCTCATTTTGATGTTTAATGTGAACATGAACTGAAGCTCTTGATCTGTATCTGCATGATTTTATGCATTGTGGTGCTGCCACATGATTGGCTGATTGGATACCTGCATAAATGCACAGGTGTTTGTGTTCCTATTAAAGTGGACAGTGGGTGTATATTAACTATATTTTAAGTCTGTTACATTGTTTTTAAATCAAGACCATTAAAAGGGATGAGTGTACTGATGGAAACAGGATGGTCTGTTGTATTTTGATGAATGGCACTCAGCAGGTGTCCCCTCTTAAATCCTAGGAACGATGGGTGTGAGCAGACATGAAGTATCGTTATTTAATTTGAGGCATCGTGTGTTCTCTGGTGGGTTATATGTTGAAGCTGACTACACTTTTCCTGCTCACTGCTTTGTGTGTGTATTTATTTTCCTTTGCAGTAATCCCTGGCTCTGCACTGAGTAGTACCTTCGCCCGCACAGCTTTGCTAATGGACCTGACCTTGAGTTTTTGGTTATTTGCTACTCTAAAGCCATAGGAAGACATTATGGATGCCAGCTATTGTGGGTTTCTAATAGAACGGCTTCCTTGTGTATAAAAGGCTTTTTCTTTTCTTTTTCTTTTTTTGGTTACACCAACATTTGCAAAGAAAGCTTTGTGTGCTACTAAATCTAATCACTTGCCTAAGGCTGTGCTTATTTTGCTGGAAGTGTACTATATGCATTGCTATGTGACTGGTATTCTTACCATGTTTAGCCTCTTCAGGGAGATCCCGAAAATGCACTGAATATATTTCAGGCTAATTACAGTGTGTATCAGTTCTATCAGAAACTCTAGTTTATGAATATACACAATATACAAACTTTCAGTGGATTTTAATTAAAGTTTGAATTTATTTTAATAAACAGCCCACACCCATCACCCAGATAACTCTGATTTTAACAGGTTTACAATTGTTTTTCCACAGCTTAAAGACATTAACAAGTGGGACTTCACCTGAATTCATGTTTGTAAACACAATACTGAATATGGTATAAAATATTTTGTGCTTTTGGCTGTCAGTTTTGTCAAAAATTGTGAAAGAATTTCAGATTCATTTGTGTCCTCCTTGTCCTCCCATGGTTAGCTTATTTCTCTTTCTGGCTGCTTGACTCTTTCTCTAACCTGCATTTCTGTCCCTTTCTTCTAGCTTCTTTTAAATCTCTCGTGGCCACCTGTCAGAAGAGGGGATCGCAGATTCCTCAAGAACTAAGCACCCATTTCCTCTTCCTGCCTTTCACTCTGTCAGCCTTTTTATTTTTTGGTTGTTTGTTTTTTGGAAACTTTGTTGTCTGCTCAGTTAAACATGGTCATATGTGGGCTTTACATGGTATTTTCTGCAAGAAATGTTCACTCTTTTCTATTTAGGAACACCAAACAGTCCCACACTAATATTTTTATAGACTTTGTGAAGATACTGGAACCAAAGTTCTGGTAGTAAAATAGAGCATGAAGGGGGAAAAAAAATATTTATTGTAAAAACATCTGTTTTTATAAATTCAAATATATATTGCTTTTGCATACATAGCTTTCATTTATCCCCCAATCTTTTGCATTTACACATCTGGGTTTCTCCTGTGAAGATGTGTTTTTGTGTTGACTCTGACTGTGAGATAGAAAGACCCAAAGAAATATTGTACATTACCTGTTTAATTTTAGATTCTTAACAATGAAACCATGAAATGAATCTATAATTTGCTTGTAGTGCACAGTTATTTAAGTTAGGCTGATTTTAAGTTTGAGTTCGATGCGAGACTCATTTTTAACTCTCCTCTAATTTGTTGAATTTTAAAAGTCATGGTTTAAAGAAGCACTTCTGAATACCATGTAGGTCACATTCAGAGCCCCCTTTTTTCATTTCATGCTTTGCCTTATCTAATCAGCCTTTGCATGTTTTATATGCTTCTACAGTGTAAAAGCTTTCTCTATTAGCCTTTTTTTCTTCATAGGTAGTTCATACAGGTCCATGGGCTGTTACACATCTCTGCAGGTTTCTATCAAAACCATATCCTGGAAATACTTCACATTTAGATATATTGTTCTGGCAGTTTAAAATATGCAATGGCAGACAGATATCCATCCATATTTATATATCATTTAGGAGGATCTATTTTGTGTATTGAAGTAGAAATGTGTTGATGATCAATCATGCTGTTGGTAGGTGGTTGTTCTGGTTGTCAGACTGCATCATTATCCTAGCATCTTTCATCAGTTACCCTCTTGCACCTGTCCTAACTCAAAATTGTGAAATATTTCATTGTGGTGAGATTTCATTGGTGTACATTTTCAATTAAAAAAAACCTGTCAGAAACTGTTGTTTAGTGATTCAATTAACTATTGGATGTAATCTATCTATCTACTGGATTTAAAACAATAAATACATTAATGGGTCTTAGCATGCATTCGATTTTGGCAGTCCCACGTGTTGCTTAAATCCAGTTATACAAATGTTAATTTGTGTAACTTTGGATAAAAACATTAATCAACAAAGGGTTGATGATCCCAAAATGGAATTATTCATTATACTGTATATTATATATCTTCTGGAACTTACTGTTAGATGCTACAGAGGAAAGAACTTGACACACACTGTGGTAAGATATTGGCTTTTATGAAATCTTATGCACATGAACAAGCATATCTCTATAACCCATTATGTTAAAAAAAAAAAAAAAAAACTATTGTATGTATGTTTGTACAGTATATAAATTGTATATATTATTTTGATCATTCATTAAAATCAGTTAAGTAGCTCTAAGGTTTTAGGTCCAATACTTGAGATGGTCTGATAAACTTGTTGCCAAGGTGGGTGTGTGGTTGTCTTTTTTTTAAGAGAACATGTCATACTTCCTGCCATGCTAAATTAACTATAAGGTTGATGCATTAATAGCAAACAAATGAAATAATATTCCATAAACACAGCCTTTATGGCAACCAGTACCCTCCTTCACAGGGGCACAACTGAGGAAAGGCCCAAGGGATCCATCGTCATGTGGAATAGTCCTGGCCCGAGTATCATAGAAAATGTTTTGTCCTGGGCCGGATTAATATATACACTGATAGCATCTAGAATAAAAAATGCTGAGATTAGTTAAACAACACTATTACAAACATCATAAAAATATCATGTCGTAGATAAATGAAAAATTCATTTCAGCTTAGATGGGCTGCCTCATTTATAGTTATTTGTCACAATTGTAGTGACATGTTGGTGGGTGTTGCTTTGTTACAAATGCATCAACGCACAACAGTGCTGCTGTTTTTTGAATACAGTGTCACTGCTGAGTTCAAAATAATGAAAGTCTAGACTCTAGAGGTTAACACACAATTAATACCAACTATACAGGAAAAAAGATGCACTATGGTATTTAACTGTAAGGTGGATGAGGTAGGCATGTCTAGTGAAGCAGACAGTAAGTGTACCCAATATTGAAAACATCAGCAATACTCATCACGACACACACACACAGGCCACGAACAGGGCAACGACCATTAATATACCACTGCCTTGTCAGTGTCACTGCTGACTGAGAAGAAAACACCACCCAAATAATATTAGCTCAGAGGTGGCCCTATGGTGGTCCCTTTTCACTGATGCACAGATTCTCTGCAAATTTCAGTGTTTTCACTGCTCTAACATGCCTTATTCAAATAATCAGCTTATTAACAGCCCTTCTTGAGAGAATGTAGTTGTGCTAGAGCAGGGAAAACATACAAATGTGCAGGACAAGAGGAACCCCAGGACCAGGGTTGGGAACTTGTGCACTGATGGATGTAGATGAGGCTGACAAATTATACATTGCAGCCTATAGACGAGGACTTCTACTTCTTTCGGCTGCTTCTGTTCGGGTTTGCCACAGCGGCTCATCCGGTAATGAAAATCCGCTTTATGATCTGCATATTTGATTTGGCATAGGTTTTATGCCAGATGCCCTTCCTGACACAACCCTCCCATTTTATCTGGGCTTGGGACCAGCACTGAGAGTGCACTAGCTTGTGATACCCCAGTGGCTGGGTTTGGTGCCCAGCATGGGGCTCAAAACCACAATCCTGAGATTAAGAGTCTCATGCTCTACTGACTGTCAGTCAGTAATTATATACCAACAAAATGCACCTATTTGGTAAGGTTTACAATGTAGGTGTACCTAATATGCACTATACAATGAAAAGTTTGTGGACACCTGAACATTACAGCTGTACAAGCTTTTTGAACATCCCATTCCAGATTTAGTCCACCTTATTGCTGGTATAATAACCTCCACTCTTCTGGGAAGGCTTTCTACTAGATTTTGGAGTGTGGCTGTAGGGATTTGTGTCCATTCAGCCACAAGCCCATTAGAGTGGTCATGCACTAATGTTGGGTGAGGAGGTCTGGTGTGCAGTCAGCGTTCCAGGTGTTCAGTGGGGTTGAGGTCAGGGCTCTTCCACGCCAACCTTGGCACACCATGTCTTCATTGACCTCGCTTTTTGCACAGGGGCACTGTCATACTGGATCAGCTTTTTTTCCTTTAATTTCAGTGAAGGGGAATTATAAAGCTACAGCTTACACACAATTCTAGATAATTGTGTGTTTCCAATGTTGTGGCAAAAGTGTGGGGAATACACACATATGGGTGTGATGCTCAGGTGTCCACAATCGTTTGGCTATATAGTGTATATTTAATGTAGCTGATAGGTGTGTTTATTTCAATCTTGTGAAACCAAAGCATTTATGCGTGAAAAATATTGAAAAGAGCACATGTATTTCAATCTTTGGTCACTCCGCGGCGCTAAAGCACAGAAAACACCAGCTGGCTATCAGGCTCCTGCTGCTGGAGTGTACAGTACAGTGTCCTTCCCTGCACACTGAAACACGTCTTGTATAGTCGCTGTCTGTTTTGTTTGATAAATATGTCTACTACCACCGGCGGCGGAGAGTTCGGCAATCCTCTGCGAAAGTTCAAGCTCGTTTTTTTAGGCGAGCAGAGCGGTGAGTGACACAATACTCCCCGATAAAAATGCAGAGACTGTGGTGATTCGACAGGCCGAGTCAGAGGATGCTACTCATCCAGCTGACAGCCGGGGCTACATTAGCGAGTTAGCTAGCTAGAGGCCTTATAGGGGTAAAATATGGAGAAATATCTGCATCCGAATAGTTAAAAATACCCCCAGCGACTTCAGAGAATGGTTACCCTTTATGAACAATAATAATAATAATAAGTCCCCGTTATAACGTGGGATCACTTGCACAGTGCGCTGCATTTAGTAATGCTGTAATCACCGCCCGTTGTGTTTCATCTAGATCAGCTTGAACCCTGCCCACATAAGCTCGACATTTTCCTTAGTTTGCGCGTTAAAGCCTTAACTTGGGTATATTAACTGGTTTATAAGGCTTGTCGCCATATTTTCATGTATATAACAATCCTGTGTTACATTTTTTGCCTTTACAGGCAGTGTATAAAATGCGAAGTCTTGTTTTAGTTAGCTAACAGAGGTGGCTAAACATCCGCCGCTAGCCTGCTACATTCCCTGACGCTAACGCTAAAGCTAGTTAGCTAAACATCACTGATTTACTGGTTACACGGCGGAGCTACTGACTTTCTGTACAACATGTATGACAGGATGTGTAGCATTCGTGTAATACATGTATTCTAAGAAAAACAGCGTTTAAACATGGGCATTTTGTAGGACTGGTTGTTTTATATGTAGCCAAGTTTAATTCGAGCATAGCTAGCTGGCTACAGGTGATTGTTAAAGCGTTAGCAGTTCAATTTCTATCAACGCCAGTTTGTGACTAGCATGATGAGGTATCTGGTTTAATCAGCGACGTGTGATTCATTTCACGTTATAAACCATCTCCATTTTGCCTTCATGATTTCGAAGCAACGTGTCAGTGTTAAAATCGTTTACACGTAGCTAGCATGCCTGTTTTTTTCTTCCTTTTCTGTTTTTTTTTTTTTTTTTTTATTAAGAGGATCCTTAGCTAGGAACTGACACCACCCATATTGCCAACTCAGCGACTACAGTTCAGTGTTCCCCTGATCAGTGTCCACATGCTCATGGTGATGTGTACACGGATATATGAAGAACATTTCATACAATTCAAAGTAAATGTTTTTTTCTTCTTCTTCTTGTTTCTGCAGTTGGGAAGACTTCTCTAATCACCAGGTTTATGTACGACAGCTTTGATAACACCTACCAGGTACAACAGAAAACCACACCAATCACTGTAAAAATATAAATAAATATATAATGGCATCATCCTCAGTTTTTGTATTAAGCACGATTTTATGAAGAGCTATGAAAAGATACCTTGAATACTAATGCATATGAGTAGGTATGCATTGATATTAAATGTTTATACAGTGTTAACTGTGTAACATTTGATCATGATTATGAATATTCTTACAATATTTATTTATTTATTTTTGTAATTATAAAACATCATCAGGCAGAATGTTTGTTCCTTCTGTCATTTTTTTTTTTTCATCTGGTGAAAAGATCTGAGGTTGCTTTCTCAGGCCAGGACCTATGATGCATCATTAAGATTCGTTTAAAAAAAAAGAAAGAAGTGAAGATCTGTATGATGATTTTTAAATGAGACAGATTCACCTTCCTAGGTAGCTTGTACAGTATTTTGATGCATTTTGAATAATTGCCGTATTAAGCAGCACATCTATAAGAAATTTCACTAAGTTCATCAATAATTATTTCTTATTTTAGGCAACAATTGGCATTGACTTCCTATCAAAAACCATGTACCTAGAAGATCGTACGGTAAGCAGCTTTTATCCTTCATAACGTTCAGAATGCTTTCATAAATGTCACCATGTAGATTGATGTCTGTACTGTTTGGATGACACAGATGTTGATTTCATTTACCTTCCCTGAAACCAACACTGATTTAGAAATGTGGGTTTTTTTTTTGTTTTTTTTTAATAAGTGTTGACTGTTTTCCAGGCTGCCCACCCTGTAATGTTTTAATGTTTTGTAAACAGCATGTTGCAGCTTAATCTTTCATATCCATCAGACTAGCCTTACTTATTTACTTGCGTACAACACAGCAGAGGCATTTCTGTTTTCATTTGTTTTAGATGTGCATGCATGTACCCTTATTACAGCCATTGTGTCACGCCTTTTTGTTTTAGTCTTTCATTTTGGTTTGGTTGTGTCTTTGTCCACTCATGGCTGTTTGCCCAATGGGGTTCTTGTGACTCGCGTTGCACGGATGCTGATAGATTCGGCTACAGTTGTGGGACACGGCAGGGCAGGAGCGCTTCCGTAGCCTCATCCCCAGCTACATTCGTGACTCAGCAGCCGCTGTGGTGGTCTATGATATAGCAAGTAGGTAGCTGGGGCTCCTGCTCCGCCCCATCATGATGCCTGCAGCACATGGTGGAGTAGATTTGGGAGTTGGCTGGGGTCAATGGCACTCATGTAGCTTTGAGTATGTTGGATAACTCACAATGTCTCCCTGAGTGACACTGGATAAATGTTTGGATATTTAATGCAAACTAATTGAATTCAGCGTCCAAGAAAGTAGCCACAGGAAAAAGGTATTTATTTAGTAGAGGAAAAAAAACTTCAAGTGCATTTCACAGCAAAAAAAAATCCACACACCCAGATGGTGTTCATGCACGACAGAGCAGAGTGTCCAGCATTACTTCAGCACAGAGAGTGCCGTTTCTAAATTGCCTTGCCAGGAGCAGGAATGCAGAAATTCATCTCTGAAATCATAACTGCTTGGTTGCATGGGATGCTTCCTTTTAACATCTTGAAATCTTCTAGATTCACTGAACTGTGCATCCGTCTCAATTGTAAAAAAATTTGTTTTCTCGCCCTTTTAACCAAGCTTTCCTCCAATCTGTTCTGTTTACTGAATACTCATTTATTTCGCTGCTGCTATTCTCTGTTGCATGCTGTTGACTGGGTCCTCAGGTTCGGCTGCAGCTGTGGGACACTGCAGGGCAGGAGCGCTTTCGTAGCCTCATCCCCAGCTACATCCGTGACTCCACTATCGCTGTAGTGGTGTATGACATCACCAGTGAGTCAGAGCCACTCATTTGTTCAGCAGAGCTCTGTATCCCTAAGCTAGCATAGTCTAGCGACTAGTGTCCGATTTAGTGTGGTATTCATATTAAAGCATCACGTGTTTATGATATTAAAGCATCACATGTAATACATTACATAAACTACAAATTTGAGTTTTCAGCTTGTCAAGATTTCATGCTTCAACTAAACTGCTTTTCACGGTTTGCCCAACTTTTATACTAATAGTCTACATTCTCTGTTTCCTCTGAGAGCTTGCTTTAGTGCGTCACCTCTTTCTGCAGTGATCAATCAAAGCCAAAATAATTGACCCCACAGTTCACCACAGCTGAGCTGAAAATATTATTTCTCTCCTGTAGATCTTAACTCCTTCCAGCAAACCTCAAAATGGATAGATGATGTCAGAACGGAGAGAGGAAGTGATGTCATTATCATGCTGGTTGGCAACAAAACAGACTTGGCGGATAAAAGGTATAGCATTGATAAAAACTGATCTAATTATTTAAGCAGTTGTACTATTAATAATGGACCTCATGAGAAAATCCTCTCTCAGCCTCAAGCTACAAAGACTTCTTTCCTGTTCAAGTTGTATGTCACGTGTATTCAGTGGCTCATTTCATTTTAATTGCTCCTTTTACTCTGTATGATTTTGACGCGGCTCCTTTTCATCACCAACTTTGGAGTTGTGCTAATCTTTTTTTTTAATCATTATTAATTTTCCTTTAATATGACATTTTGATTTGATTTATTTTGATCCCCTTTTATCACTTTTGTCTTTCCATTCTCCATTATGATTTGAACCATTTCCTCCCCCCCCCCTTTACACTGGACTATGGCAGACAAGTTTCAGTAGAAGCTGCAGAGAAAAAAGCACGGGAGCTCAATGTGATGTACATAGAGACCAGCGCCAAGGCTGGTTATAACGTCAAGCAGGTGGGTCTTACAGCATAGGTGTGTAGACAGGAGCTGTTCGTGTCCTTCGACTTCCCATAAGATCTTAATTTCCGAACCATGCTTCACAAATGTTTTTCTGTATGAATGAATCACCGTTTTACTTTATTGACTTTTTGATACCGATTCTTGCCCGCACTGCTGTTTCTTCTTATTCTCAGCTTTTAAAAACATATATTATAGGAAAACTAATCTTTCCTTTTTTTCCTCTTACTAATCTAAAGTTGAGTTTGTCTCTTTTTCTCTCTCCTCCTTTTTGTTTTTGTTCGCATCTTCCTCTTTTCTGTTTATGTTCCACCCTCCCTGCTCGGACATGAGCAGACAGATCACCACGGAGGAGGGCGAGCAGAGGGCTAAGGAACTGAATGTCATGTTCATTGAAACCAGTGCAAAAACTGGCTACAATGTCAAACAGGTATAGACTCAATGAGATGAGAGCAGCCCCGCCCATCAACCAACTCTTTCTACTACTACCTCTCACTGGCTTTTGTCTTGCTGTCCCTTTCAGCTTCACCCAGTGCTTTTAGACACTTTCTTCACAGTTTATATGCAAAATTACTGTGCTCAGGGCTACAGCGGGGTCTGCTTTGCTCTTGCTTGTAGGTTGTGGTTTGTTTGCTTGCCCTGAGGGGCTTATGCATGTTGGTGCAGCATGCTTTAAATCAGATGACTTGATTTACCCAGTAAAACACGTTGAAACTCTTAAGTATTCACTTAGTAATCAGGATCTTGAGATCATGCAGCCATTATAATCATTTGATCCCATTAGGGATGTGCCTTCTGTCTAATTTTAATATTCAAATATCTAGAAGAGTTCAGGAAAGGATATTGGATTAAGAGCTAGGAGAGGGGAAAACGTCTTTTAACGTGGCGAAATCAAATATCATAACTTTTTCTTCCTGTGGGGGGCGACACTGGTTTTGATTTTTAAAAAAAATTAAACACACAGCAAAAGTTTACTGAATGACTTGATTTAAATATTCAACCTGTAGTGCACTCTGGCATCAGTAAAATTCAAACTTTTTAAAATTAAAAATTCAAAACAAAAAAAGTTTTAACAGGGCACGTAAGTTAGGAGTGAAAATCTCATTGTATTAATGGTCAATGGCAATACGGGTTCATAATCAGTCCCTCCAGGATTTTGTGATCGCAGAAATGAATGCAAAATCGGGAAACTCCGCAATATTCAGAGGAGCTTGCAATTTTTCAAAAATTATGGCAGATTTGGGCCAAGACATGTCATGTGACATCATCACAATGCACATTCAGCCGATTTACGTGCGTCGAGTACGAGTACTGCTAAAAGGTCTCATTTACCAACAAACATCACTGCGAAAGACTTAGTTTTTCTGCAAAAAGCACAAAAAACTCCTCACAATTTTTTTTAAAAAGCCACAACAAAATCAAGCATTTTTGGCCACAACAATCACCAAGAAAATGCCACAAAATCCAGTATGGACTGAAAAATAATCTGATGGTCAGTGCAGTCATTTACACATTATATTTAGTACAACAGTGAATGAAAAACATAGTCTTGAAAGCTTTTATTTGAAATTGTACTTAACATAATTGGAAATGATGACTTTTGTCCCTCAAGCTTCATATTTGATCATACACGAGTAAAACCGCTTGCTCCTGATGCTTTAGTCCTGATGGCACCTCTAACTTGCACACCATGATAGTGCTGCTGTTTGCATTAAAATATTGAGGAAGTGTTTCTTTCACACACACACATTATATATATATATATATATATATATATATATATATATATATATATATATATATATATATATATATATATATATATATATTATAAATATATATATATATATATATATATAATAAATATATATATATATATATATATATATATATATATATATATATATATATTTATTTATTTATATTTATTTTCTGGCTTAATGTGGATTGGTGCATAACGAATACCTTCAATAGAGTACCCCATGCACTTCCTTAGTTCCCATATTACAAATGTCCTAAGAGAACTCGTACTGAGATATATTATATATAGTATTATGTTTAATACCTTTTGTATGCTAAAATGGCAAATTTCACTCTTCCAGCTTTTTAGACGTGTTGCTGCAGCCTTGCCTGGAATGGATAGCGCACCAGAGAAAAGCAAGGAGGACAGTATCCTTTAAAATGCATGTTATGTGTATTTATACATGCTCACGTGTGTGTTATCTTTGCCCACCGTGTACTGAAATGTTTGTGTCCTGTATTCGAAGAGAATCTCATTATAGGCCTTAGCAAACATTTTAAACATCAGACCATGGATTCAGCATTTCTAATAAAATAATAATAAAAAAAAAATTTTTTTTAGAAAAACAACAAAACATTTTTTCTCTACAAAATAGGGAGACTACTGACTGTTAACTTTGATCAGTGTGAAGCCTATTTTTGTTGATATTTTATTCTGTTTTTAGGAAAGCTGTTGAGTTGCTGTCTGTGAATGTGTGTATGATCTATAGCCATCCTTAACTGCGTTCTCTCAGTGATTGACATCAAACTGGAGAAATCTCCAGAACTGCCGGTGACTGAGAGCAGCTGCTCATGCTAGTAACAGCTCCAGACTCACACCAGCTCGGCCTCCTCCCCACCAACAGCTTGTCTCTCAGTGGCCCTGTGCCATTAGTCAGAGCCTTTTATTTCCCCTTGACTCAGTGACTTTTCGGAGTAACCGTGTGGATGTGCTATTATTCTGTATTAAAACAGATTATCGAAAATATATATATGTTAAAGGAAAAACAGTAAAGAAATTTAAGCATAGGTTATACCCTCATTGGATTCATATCTATCCTGACTGCATGGCATTGTGTATGATTGCAGACTGATACGGCTCACTTGCTCTTGCACTTTTTTTTGAGCATCAGTGCCGTCACGCTCATTGTCATTTTGTTTCAGATTATTTGACTCGATTACGTTGGACCAAGCTCCTCATCTCATAATGCCTTGCTATTTCATTTCAGTGAACAGAAGGGCAAAGGCAAACTAAATCGCATTATCTATTGATGAACTGTAAGCGCACGTTACTGATGATTTATTTTATTTTGTTTACAATTATAGATTTGACAATGTTTTTGTTTTTCATAAGACAGCAGTAGGGCCACTTTTGACTAGGATATTGAGGGACCAGTTCTAGCTCTAGATGATTGAGGTTAAGAAGTATCATAATATGTTGAAAAAAATGAACACGCCTAAACAAACTGAATACAACAAAACTGTAATTAAATCTTAATACATTTGTTGTTAGGGATCAGTACAATTAGAGTCTTTTGTTTCAGCGCATAGGTGTTGGCCAAAGAAGACTTGATATAAATAGGATCATTTTAGACATACCTCTGTGTGCTGGTCAGACTCTTTATCTCTTTTTCACCCTTTTTACACACCTCATTGGTAAATTGCATGGAATTTAAATGCACCTATTGTTGTGGACAATAGTTGTGGATATACATTCAGAAGATATTCTAGATACTTCTTTAAACATGCACCCTATATTATAACTACCCATAAACTGTAATTATGAAACCTAATTAACTGTAATTAATAAATACCTAGATGGTTTCATGGAAGCAAGGACATGAATTACACACTAGTCGGTGAACTGAATTTCAGCAGCTGCATCTGGTGTCTGTGCTCGCTGCACTCTTTTCGCCTTGTGTTCAGTAAACCATTGCAGGATCAGCACGCTCTCGAAGGGTGGTTTCAACAGCGTGAAAAAAAAACCCCACCAAATCACAACAGTGGTTTAGAGAGGCCTGCTGATTTGCATAAAGCCGCAGAGGTTTCTGTCGAGTAAATGGAGTTCTTCCCCGTATGCACAGCTTTTGCTTAGTGTAGAGAAACATCTTGAAGAGTTTAACCATGTGTTGCTAATGCTCGTTTTAAGACTGTTGGTTTTATATGTTAATTTATTTATCTCACTAAGAACAGAAAATGTGTTGTGTGCTTGGCCTAAATGGCAGTTATTAAACACTTGGGAAACAGTCAGTTGATTTTATGGCTTGCATTTCTGCTTTGGCTACTGTATCACAGAGACCTGGTTGTTCTTTCTCTCCTCACTATGCTCATTTTCTCTCCGTTCTATGCTCTGTGTGTGTGTGTGTGTGTGTAGTTTTAAGGATCTGGCCAGACTGGATCTATAGTTGTGTACATGCACTTAAATGTACATTCTTTGACAGCACCACTACACAGGCAAGCTTGTTTTGAAATATTAGCATTTGACATTGTTTCGATATGTAAGTATTTAATTACAAGAAACATCTCTCCTGAACAGCTGTCCACTTCTTGTCACTGATTGAATACTCCGCTGTGTGCTATTCTGAAGTGTGTTTGTCTATTTGAAATATGCTGTCTTACTAGTGTTTAGCAAAAATTTATGTGGAAAAATGCATTATCTGCTGTAAAAAAAAAAAAAATAAATAAAATAAAAAAAAGAGGGAGAGAAAAAGTTAAAGAAACACTGAAGTGTATCACATGAAATAAAGATATTTCACCAAGCGCTAATCTTGATCAAGTATTGTTTATTTTTGGGAGGGAGGGTTGGAGGCTACAGAAAGAGGAACTGGATACATTCTGTTTTAGTGAAACTCAATAGGTGTACAAAAGTGTACCATGTACAACATGTTCTGGCCTGCGTGACTGGCATAAAGTTAGTTTGTCGTTGGACGTTCGAGATTCGCGGAAAGTAAGGGACCGTCACTAAAGTTACATACGACATTGTAATACACGTTTCTAACTTCAGTAGCATTTGAAGGGAACGACTTACAGTCATATAACCAACTGGAAAGTGTTCATGTAGGTGTCAGTTATGAGACACACCTTTTACATTTCTGGTATTTAATAAAATAAACTATTAAATCATATGTAAATTAGATATGAATTTCACTACAGAATGGGCCCATACACAAAATATACCATAATTTAAAGCTCAATAGCATTTGAAGGGAATGATGTACAGTCATGAAGCCAACTGTATAGTGTTCATATAAATGTCAGGTATAATGCACAGCTTTTATATTTTTGATATTTATTAAAATAAGCTATTAAATCATATGTAAAATTGATCATGTATTTTATTACTAGATGGGCTCATACACAAAATATACCATTATTTAAAGCTCAATAGCATTTGAAGGGAATGACTTACAGTCACAAAACCAACTGTAAAGTGTTCATGTAGGTGTCAGGTATGAGACACACCTTTTACATTTCTGATATTTATTAAAATAAACTATTAAATCATATGTAAATTTGATATGAATTTCACTACCGAATGGGCCCATACCCAAAATATACCATTATTTAAAGCTCAATAGCATTTGAAGGGAATGACTTACAGTCATATAAACAACTGTAAAATGTTTGACTAGGTGTCAGGTATGACGCACACCTTTTAGATTTTAAGATATGCTAATAAATCATATGACAATTTGATATGAATTTCACTACCGAATGGGCTCATACACAAAGTATACCATAATTTTAATTATTTCATTAATAGGACATCTATTTTTTTGAAGAAAACCATTCAATCCAGTACGGGTCATTTTAACCCCCTTTATGCATTCGTGAAGGTTTTTTTGGTTCATGCATTGTAGGGTTAAAGATCAAAAATCTAAAAGGTGTGTCTCATACCTGACGCCTAGCCGAACACTTTCCAGTTGGTTTTGTGACTGTACATCATTCCCTTCAAATGCTATTGAAGTCTGAATCATGTATAACAATGTCGTATGTAACTTTAGAGATGGTCCCTTAATTTCTGCGAATCTCGAACGTCCAACGACAAACCAACTTTATTCCAGTGACTGCGTGGTAGTCCTCGAAGAGGAGACTAGAAAGTGGTTTAAGTATAAAATTAAACTTGAAGTGTCATTGTTGGGTAACGAGGCCCGATAAGCTGAAACACCGCCATCATATAACCTTATCAACACAGCTCAGTCGGTTTCGGTTCATGAATAGTTCACACACCTTAAACGTCAAGGCTTAGATTAGGGATTTATTTCCGGGCTGTAAACACTCGGGCTAGTTAATGTATGCCAGTATCACTGACTACACCCACTGACGGCCAAAACTCAGCAGACACGCCTAAAACAAGCAGGAAGTGACAGGAGGCCGCAGTACACCTATAAAAGCGATGTTAGGCTACAGACTTCCATTAAAGTTTGAAGTCGTCAGAAGGTACAAGGTTAAACAGCCTTCACTTAGTTATTTCTCATATCGAGTCGTAAGTGTGCGTGCTGCGGGTAACCGTTTACACCTGTACTAATCCCGGAAGTCGTGATAAGCGCGTGCATTGTTCCGCTGGTTCTCACGGAGTGTTGTGAGGAACTGGACATCACACTTACAGTCTTAGAGCAGGGAAATTTCTCACTCTGTGACGCTGCTGCTCCGTGTCAAGGTTTTTTCCCCCCTCTACTTTTTGTTCTGCTTGAAACTGCGTTTAAAAGAGGAATTCACAGACGAGTTCCTGCTGCTGGAAATTTTCAGGTCGCTTTCCGCCATGTCTCTGGGCTCGGAAATGATCCGAGGTGAAGCGCTTTTCTCCGACTTCAGGAGACAGTGTTCGGCGACGGAGAACTGGCAGAACAAATACAATAAAAACGGGATGGAGGTGTGGGTCGAGGTGCCTCCTGTAAACAACTCGCCTCAAGGCAACAGAAACATCTACTCTAAAGTGCACAAAGTCAAGGTACGCGATTAGATTAGATCAGATTCACCTCTTAACTCCTTTTTATCTACTTTTTGCAACTTTATGGGTGATATTTGTCAAAAATCAGGATACTTAAAGAATTTTTCACTATAGACCAACTGTCCAGTTCTTGGAGTGTTAGTGAGGAAGGGCAGGTATTAAAACCGGCATGGGGTCAGTGTTACTTTTATTCATTTAGTTACACAGAAAAAGGTTCTTGACACATATGGTACAAAAAATCTATTTTAACGAGCATTAGTGGAGGCAGAGAGAGTTATAAAAGTTTTTTTGATAATACCTGTGATGATGTATACATCATAAAATATATAAAATATTTAGTCGTATCTTTGTATTAGTACACCTGGGGGGGAAAATTGCCTTAAATGTGATTTTATGGGCTATAATATGAAATATATTAATGAAAATTTGTGGAATTTACTTTCACTTGTTGTGTCCACTTGTACACGCTTATTTATATTTATATAGGCCTATAAATAAGTATGGTATGTATACGTGTGTGTGTATGTCATGGGATTCAGGATTGTTTTTGTCTTCCACACAGTGTAAAATTGCCATAAACGATGTGTCTGCTGCTACAATATACGACGTTCTTCATGACAACATCTATCGAAAAACGTGGGACCCTGTAATGCTCGAGAGCTTTGAAATAGCCCGTCTAGGTCCCAGTTCTGATGTGGGCTACTACTCATGTGAGTCTTGTAATATATAATGTCTCACAAATTTCTTTAGGCATTGGGATCTCTCAGGTCCTTACAATCACTTTAACATTCTCATGATACATACATGTCCTCTTAACTGTTGCGTCTCTTAATGACTTTGTATATAGGCATGATGGAGGAGTAGAGGCGTTCTTCGCAAACTTTTTTGTTTGTTTGTTTGTTTTGGGCCAGCGACCCCATTTTACAGGCTCTCAATTTTTAGTACTTCAGCTTCTAAAAGCCAGAAGTCTCAAATAATATATAACATAAAATATTTTATATTCTAAACATGCATTACCACTGTATATGATCAGTTTGTTAATACAATCAGATTTTCACTTCTGTGCTCTGTGGAAGTTAGAACTTTCATGCTACACAATATAGCATAAATGTATTTTGTAGTGTTTCTAGTTAGTGCCATGAAAAAAAATGCACTTAGTTTTACTTTTAAATAGCCGCTCTGTGTGCTGTCAGTGTCCTGTGTACAGTAAAGGCCACTTTTGATTAAGAGTAGGGGAATGTAATTGGTTCCCTGTTTGTCTTGA
The DNA here is from genome assembly GCF_023375685.1 of Ictalurus furcatus. Lineage (NCBI taxonomy): Eukaryota > Metazoa > Chordata > Actinopteri > Siluriformes > Ictaluridae > Ictalurus > Ictalurus furcatus. Next base: position 8,093,014 of record NC_071262.1, read on the forward strand.
ACTCCTGTAACTTCTGCTAAGCATTAGGGGTTAAAAATTGTAGCCCATATTCATAAGCATTCTTTTGAGCGTTTTACATGTGATCCACAGGGCTCTGTCCTAAACCACTGAAAAACCGAGACGTGGTTACTGTCCGCTCTTGGCACGCTTCTGAAGATGAATATATAATTGTCAACTACTCAGTCAAACATCCGGTATGTCGGCCAGTGCATATAAATATCTATCATCTCTGTGCATACTACAAACTTTCATGTTGCTGTTATATTGGTGCAACGTTTTAAAAGCACGAGCTGGACAGTAGTTGTAATTGCTTCATTAAAACTCTATATAGTAAACTTGAGTGTTTTTCCAGATGGGTGGTTCATGTTGGTTCTTGTTTTATTATAGAAATACCCTCCACGTAAAGACTTGGTGAGAGCTGTCTCTATTCTGACGGGTTACCTGGTGAAACCAACAGGGCCGAACAGCTGCTCCTTCATTTATCTCTCACAAGCAGACCCTAAAGGTAGGATAAGATCTCTAGTCCTGTCCAAACATCTCATGTTCTGCATGCCAATATAAAGATGACTGAGCATTGTGTAGTGGTGTAAAGATGTATCAGAATTGTCAGCATATGTGGCATCATCAAAATGTTACTTCCATCAAAGCAAGGTAACCTTTTGATCAAAAAAAGGCACTTTGTAAGAGAAAATGGTATTTGACAAATTGTTTACATGTGAATATGCAGTGTGCTGTAAAAAATTATTTATATATATATATATATATAATATCTAAAAATAATATAAATATAGCTATAGCACTTCCCCAAACCAAATAATTTAATACTTGCACTTCTGCTGCTGTATTATGTTACATAAATGTTTTGTTTAAAGATACCTGAAGTGTTTTGTACTCATTCACCCACTAGTATTGACGTGTCCTATTGATGATCTCTTCCAACAGGTTCTCTTCCTAAGTGGGCAGTAAATAAGGCAACTCAAGTTCTAGCACCCAGAGTAAGTACATTATTTGTTTTAATTTGACCTTTTCAGCCTGGTTTGACCATTCTGAAAGTGGAGTGATGTGGTGTTTTGCTCTGCAGTTTTAGTTTAGCACAGCTGATGTCAGTTCTTTCCTTCTCAAAAAGAATGGTGTAGACCCATGGTCACCAACCCTCTTCCTGGAGATCTCCCTTCCTGCAGGTTCCAAATCTAACCCACCTGTTTTAGTTGATCAAGAACTTAAGGCAATGATTAGATGGTCAGGTGGGCATGATTATGGTTTGAGCTAAAGTCTTCAGGAAGGTAGATCTCCAGGAACAGGTTTGGCAACCACTGGTGTAGATTGAGAACCACTATGTGGTTAGATAAGGATCATGAATAGTCTGAGCCTTAACTCTGATCATAATGATCTAAAAAAAAATGTTTTTCAAGGGCTGAATTTCTTTCCCACTGATAAAATCAGCCATTGTCTTATTTCCCTACTGAGCTTGGGCTCTGAACTCATTCGCTAAATATCACTAAATAATGGCATGTCTGTATGACTAGTCATGGATCTGACTGTAACCATGCTACAATCTGTAGTGTAGAGACATTTCATGATATCCTAAAATGAATGACTTACTTGGGATTTTAGAACATGTGTAGAATCACCTAGAAACCAGTCAATCCAACTTCTGATGATTGCTGTATCCATAGAGACCCATTTCAACTTCTTGTTCACTGTGTTCCTGAAACTTATTTAGAATCAAGCTAGACCTGCCTGTCTGGTTTCTAAACTGACTGCAATGCTACTGCCATCTGAAGCTATTTAGACCATAAGGGCATAACTTTTTTTTTTTCCTTTCTTTTTTTTTAAGCCAGACAGAGATTATGAAAGTTAGTTCTTGGACTGAAATTCAGTCTTGATTAACAATCTTATTAAAAGGCCAGGAGTTCACTTATGAAATTATGGCTACTGTGGATGTCTGTTTTTTTGGACTGTACCATGACTAGCCTCTAAATCAGGCCTTGTATGTAATGAGAATTAAAATGTTAGCCATCCTGACCACCCAAAAAATTATACTAAAGAAAAAATTCAGTTGTACTCGACATTAGTCATGACAAGACCTGAAAAGCAGGATTCCAGTGTTGTAGGGCTTGTGCAACCTCGTAAGTAAACAGAAAGAACAAGTATTCATTGTTGTATGTGCTGATACTCTTGCTACCTTCTTAGTCCCTCCCTTGCTCCGTCACTCTACAGGTAATGAAAAGTGTTTATAAGGCAGGTCAAAACTACACTGTCTGGAAGGCCCAGAACTCTCCAGAACATAAGCCATGGCTCTACCCTATCCAGAGTGAACTGCCAATGATGGATCCAGCTGAGCTGAGCATCCAGCACGGAGACTCTCTGGAGAATGTGGATGAGACCTCAACTCGTGATGCTGTGGAGAACGAGGATAGCAGCTGAAGAACAGCAAAATGTGATGAAGAAATGGACACTTGGCTTTTAAACTTCCAGTTTGTCATGTAGTTGGTGCTGTTCATGGGTACTTGTTCCCGTTTCTTCTTAGATCAGAAGTGCTTATAGGCACTGGCGTCTAATTCTGTGGCACAACATTAAGCTGTGCTTACATAAATTTCTATATAATGCAAAAATGAAGAATGATGTGAAGGCTGGCCATGGTTTATAAACATGGCCTCCTTTGAAGTTAAAAAGTGGTAAATTGTCTTAAGTGTTTATTCTTGGAAGAGAGAAAAGCTAAGCGAATATTTTTGGCAACATGTTCATTGCTTAATTTAACATAACATAAATGAAGGAAAGTGAATGACCTTTTTTCTGTAAAGGTAAATTATTATTCCTGAAAAGGTAAGTTATTTTGTATAATTAAATTATGAAGTGTTATGGAGATTGTTTTTATTTATTTCGCTTTTGATTTATTAAAACTTGAACACTGCAGAATAGTGGGAAGGTCATGAGGACTGGTGAAGGGAGTTAGTGAGTCCTCCTTATTTGTTTATGAATTTGTTTCTACACCTTGTCTTGAGTGTGTTTGAACAGTGAACTTGATTTTACATGAATATCCAGGGAAGTTTGGTAATTAGTATTTAATTACTATTTTTGTATATCTGTCAAAATATGACTTATTTTTGTATTATGGCAGATTTATTTATTACTTTATTGGTAAGTTACTTATACTTCTTAGACCAGTGGTTCCCAAACCTCGAGATTGTAAGATACTCACACACTTTTCCTACTGTAACCTGCATTACTCAACAAAAGGCCTAGAAATTGGCGGAGTTGATTTTTCTTTTTGTTTTGTATGTGTTAATGTATAAATGTGCATAGCATGAAGTGAGGGTAACACTGATAACACTGATTTACAGAAATGCAAGAGACTGATGACAAAAGCAATATATTATCTTGCTTACACAAACACTGCTGTCCCTAGATACTGTTTTGTTTTCTCACAGGAACAGGTCTTCCCTACCAAACAGATAATCTGTACACAAATTGGGAGAAGAATAGGGATGGATGTGTAGATTATCTTCCTAGAAGACTTTATAGAATACTTTCATTCCTTTTTTTAATTAATTGTTTTAAAAATGTTTCATCTAAAATGTTCAGTTTTTATTATAAAGATTACAAAGATTTTTACAATAAATAATTTGATCAGTTAAGTTTTATTAAGACTTTATTTACGTCACAATAAATTCTATGAACAGACAATCTTTGAAACAGTAAGGCATCTCTCAAAACACAGATTCTATACAGGAGGGCACAAATTATTTGCTGAAAGGTAGATACCTGTTAGATAACAGTTTGGCAGTTAATGCCAGGTAAAACAACAACAAAAAAAAAACACATTGATATTAAAACTCAATTTTTTTTTTAAAGCGTTACCACCCAATCCAAAGTGCACCAAGTCAGGGCCTCAAATCCAACCTATAGACAAGCATTCTGGATTTGACCATGATTTATGAATACATTACTCATCACAGTAGATACCAATGCTGTATATGTGCTGTGATTATTAGTTGTCCTTAATTAGTTAAGACAGTTTTATCTTTCAGTAGTATAATGTCAGTCAGCAGGATATTAACATGCAATTAAAACTGAGAGAAAATAATTTCATAATAAAAAACATGACAATACAGGCAAATTACAGACTGAAAGGTGATCATATACATGTGTATATAATCACACAATGTTTTAATCTGTGGTCATTCTCCCCCATTTATCTCTGAACCCATATATATATATATATATATATATATATATATATATATATATATATATATATATAAAAATCTCAAACAATAGTGTACATAAAACTTATTGCATCCATCACCTAGTTCAGGAGTGTCAAACTCTGGTCCCACAGGGCCACAACACAGCTACTACAAATGCATAGCCTTGTCACTACTGGAAAGTAAATCAATAGCTTTTGTTGTAGCAATGCTACAATATGAAATCTGATTATTACCTGACACATGGAGCCCTATTGTTGTCATGAACAGATAATCTAAGTGCATGTAAACCCATTGATCAAATTATAGCCAAAATATTACATTTTGCGGTAACAAGCTATATATTAAATCACCATTTTATCGGTTTTGAATTTCAGATGTATACAAACTTTGGTATTAAATCCTCACTATGTACAAAGCATGAACTCACACCACTAACAGCCTATATCATTCATCAATATTAAGCATTATATATTTCAGTCTAGTTGCAATTAAGGCATCATAGTACAGAACTGACTAAAATGGTCACTGAGCCACTGTTTGTAGAAATGTTTTTATTTTGGTACTGTTGGTGCAGCATTTGACACTACTGACCAAAATATTTTGATGGACAGGCAAAATCTAATTAGTTTAGATAGACATGCTCTTACCAGTCTACTAGTATCAATGGATATTGTTCAGAGCTTAAGACAGAACAATATGGTGTTCCACATTGTTCTCTTTTAGGTCCCTATTCTTCTCCTTTCATATACAGTCCCTTGGAAACACAATTCACAAACAATGTTGGCCTTAATTTCTATGTCGAGGCATAGAATTATACTAAATCGCTTCAGCCAGATTAAGGAGCTATGTAATTTGGAAGACTATGATTCTTTCACATATGCAGTGTTTAGTCCATTTGAACTGAACCCTGGTGCATGTCATTTAAGCAGGTGAGAAGAGAGCCGTCACACTCAGGTGCGGGTCACATTGACTGGTCCAAGATCATCTGAGCAAAGTGGGATTGGCCCAATTCCTAACAAATTTGACCACAGTTTAATTGCAGTGAGAAAGCGATTTGACCATGAATCAACCCATGCTGTTTTGGGTTGTGAGGGGCATTTGTCTCTAGACATGAGCTGGTAAACAGCCATGAGGCACAACTTGATCCATTAAACATGGGTGCAGTGCTGCAGAAATGCCATGTATTCTAGATATTTGTACCAGCATACAAAAAATGAAAATAATTGGTGGATGCTACACAAAAATGTTTTAAACTAGTTACAGTTGAGGCTAAATGTTAACATACACCTAGGCAAAAAACTATCAATCTGAGTTTTTCACAATTCCACACATTTCATGTTAAGGGAGTTAGCGAGGACTCTTTTGGCACGTCAATTAGGGTATCTACTTACTCACATCAAAGGTAATTCTAAAACAATTGATTAGAGACAGATTTATGTCAGCTTTAACTCATTATATCTCAATATCAGTGGGTCAAATGATACACCAATTTTACAGTCTCTAAACAGTCTGGTAGATTCCAGAAATTGTAGAAAGATGTAATGACTTAAAAGCTTCTGATTGGCCAGTGGCATAATTAAGAGTTAATTGGGAGTACACCTGTGGCTGTATTCAAGAGCCTACTTTTAGAGTCAGGAACAGGAAAGTCCGGTTCCTCCTTAGGAGCAGTTTCCAAACAACTGAAGGTACCAGAACCATCTGTACAAACCTAAGCATACCTCCATGGTTGTAACAAAATAGGTTAAAGTCAACAAAGTTAAAATATTACAGGGCAATCACAAATCCCTCACCTGAATCCCATAGAAAATTTGTGGACTGAACTGAAAGTGTGTCTGAGCAAAGAGGGCCACAAACCCCAATGAGTTACACCAATTCTTTCAGGAGGAATGGGAAAAACATCTGAAAACATTTTTTTTTTTTGACCCACTGAAAATCTGATGTAGCAAATAAAAGCTGAAACAAATCCATCCCTTAGCTATTGTTTAGAAATGACGTATTATGGAACTAAAGTAGATAACCTAATTGATTTAACACAGGAAATGTATGGCAACATATGTGTGGAATTGAGCTTAAATATTGTTAGCCTAGATGGAAGTAAACGTTTGGCCTCAAGTGTATGTATATAATTATCTAGCAATTTATTGAGGGCCAACTCAATGTTCTCTGTGCTCAGGTGATTTTTATGATATTTATGCACACTTGCTAAAGCTTTGTTAACTTTTTCAGTTGCTGTATTTCTGATCAATGAACAAAGGAGTTTTAGGTGTGAATTTTCAGCTGTACATGCCTCTCAGAGAGTATTTTATTTGCTTTTTGATTTGTTTAATTACATGTAGTGAGAAAACAAAAACAAACAAATCAAAGGTATAAAATTTCTCTCTGATTCAGATTCTGCAACAAGACTAACATTTAAAAGCACCCTAAAGACACTGCCATGTCTGTATGCTAACCCTATACAATGCTCAAAAAAGTAGTACATGCTTTAATAATCTTTAGATTGGACACTTGTAACAAGTTGCTGCTTGCTGTCTCTAATTAAACTTAAGTTAGCTCTGGAAGAGGCAGCCCACATGATTACCAAGAAAAGAAACACATTAGTACTCTAGTCTTATTAAAATGACGTGCTGTCTATCATGTTAGACATTATCTACAAAGTTCTGCTTATTACATTTAAATCGCTAAATATTTTAGCTCTAGCATATCTTGCTGACCTCTTGAACCAGTACAGCCCATTCTGTCCACTGAAGCAGGCCTACTGTTAGTTGTGCGAGATCCTTGAGGTAGCCTGTGTAGGATTTGATCTCCTGGATGATAGATGGGGATAGACAGATGATCCCCTATTCATCTGTAATAGTGTTTCATGATCTGTAGTAATTCTAAGAGATTTGTAGTTCATTTATTTATGACTGATTATGATTCATTATCATAAATACCTTTTAATCTTCTAAATGTAAAAACACTTATTTGGACATAAAATGAAAAATGCTGTAAAATTATTATTATTATTATTATTATTATTAATAGTAGTAGTTTTATTGCTTTATAACGTTATTTTTGGACTTGAGTGTAGTAATGCTACTAACTCATTACAGAAAAATGTAGGCTAACCTGCTGTGGTGCTACTGAAAGAAACTGACTAGGTCATGGAATGTTCCTACCATAGAGATTCTTAACTGCACATAAAGGGATTGAATTTCTGCCCAAATGGTTTGCCAAATATCTGGTGGACATGACAGTTTTTAAACATACAGCTACATTACATTATTTAACAGACATATTGCTATGTTATATTACATTTGGTACATCTATATAGTTTCATACCAGAATGTAGCCAAATGTACATTTCCACAAAGGCCTATATCTTGCTTGACAAAGGGATATAATACATTTGAAAGCATGGGCGTTTACATCCTCATGTGTCTGTGATGCAACAGCCCTACAGAAATTTGTGTTTCCTTTTCTAACAGAAATTGAGCCCATGACAGCCTTGGTAATTAGCTGATTAATGGCTAAAGAGAATGCTAAACTCTAGAGGGTTGTGGGCCTCCCAGACTGGAGTCTGACAGATCTGTTTTAGGTTAAGAAATACACTCCCCTCCAAAAGTATTGGAACAATAAGGCCCATTCTTTTTTTTTGCTATACATTGAAGACATTTGGTTTTGAGATCAAAAGATGAACATTAACATGATAGATCAGAATTTCAGATTTAATTTCCAGATATTTACATCTAGATGTGTTAAAAAAAAACTTAGAACATGACACCTTTTGTTTGAACCCTGACTGACTGACAGGTGTTTCTTGTTGCCCAGGTAAGCCCTCAGATTGCTTGTTTAAACTATTAATAGCTCTGAACTTCCTTTGTACCGAGGGCTGGGTTTTGCCTGTAAAGACTGCATTTGTTGTTAAAAATGATAAACCAACATGAAGACCAGTGTGCTGTCTATGAGAGAAAAGCAAGCCATTTTGGAAGCTGAGAAAAGAGGGAAAAATCGATCAGAGCCATTGCACAAGCATTGGGCATAGCCAATACAACAATTTGGAATATCTTGAAAAAGAAAGAACTCACTGGTGTACTCACAACCAGCATCGAACAGGATGGGCAAAAAAAAACAAAAAAAAAAACAGAAGTTGATGACTGAAATAATGTGAGAGCTTTGAAGAAAACCCCCAAAACAACAGTCAGTGGCAACAACAACAACCTCTACAGGGTGAATTTATCAGAATCCACCATTTGAAGATGTCAAGAGGCCATACAACCAGATGCAAACCACTCATCAGCAGTAACAAAGCCAGACTGCAATTGACAAACAAATACAGAGATGAGCCACAAAGTTTCTGGAACAAAGATTAACCTCTACCAAAGTTATGGAAAGGCCAAAGTGTGGAGAATGAAAGGATCTGCTCATGATCCCAAGCACACAAGCTCATCAGCAAAGCATTGTGTCATGGCTTTGGCTTGCATAGCTACTTCTGGAACAATTTCACTAATCTTTATTGATAATGTTATGACCAACACATGATGGTAGCAGCAGAATTAATTCAGAAGTCGACAGAAACATTCTGTCTGCAAATTTACAGAGAAATACATCCACTCTAATTGTGAGGAACTTTATCAATGACCCAAAACACACTGGCAACACAACAAAGGACTTCATCAGGAGAAAAAAGTGGAAGGTTTTAGACTGACCAAGTAAATTACCTGACCTTAACACAACTGAGCATGCATTTCACCTCCTGAAGAGGAGACTAAAGGGAGAATCCTCCCAAAACAAACGACAACTGAAAGTAGCTATGCTACAAGCCTGGAAAAGAAGAATGCAACACTTTGGTGATGTCAGTGGGTTGCTGCCTTGATGCAGTTATTGCAAGCAAGGGATATGCAACCAAATGTTGAGTGTTATTTACTTTAAGACTATCTGTTCCAATACTTTTGCTATTGTGTGGTCTGCCACCAAAATGTGCCATGTCGTAAGTTGTTTAACACATCTAGATGTAACTGTCAGGAAATGAATGCTGGAATTCTGATCCATCGTCTCAGATTTTCTTTTGATCTCAAACCCAAATGTCTTCAATATATAGCAAAAAACAAAAGAATTGGCCTTGCCATTCCAATACTTTCAAAGGGGACTGTATAATACAATTACACTATAAGGCCAAAAATATCTGAAAACCTGACAACTGGACCCCTATACGCTTGCTGATTATCTCATTCAAACACCATAGGCAGTAATATACTGTAGACTTGATTAGCTATTTGCTGTTTTAAAGGCTTTCCACAACATTATGGCTCTCAGGATTTGTGTCAGCTACCATTCAGGCACCAGAGAATTAGTGAAGTTAGGCACTGACGTTGAGCGAGAAGGATTGGTGTTGACAAAGGTGTTCAGTGGAGTAGAGGTCAGGGTTCTGTGCAGGCCCCTCCAGATTTTACACATCAACCTTGGCAAGCCATGTCTTTATGGACCTCACCTTGTGCACAGGGGCACTGTCATGCTGGAAAAAGTTTGGACTAGGTCCCTTAGATCCAGTGAGGAGAATTTATTTAATAATGCTAAAGCATATACAGAGAGCTGAAGCAATCATGTGCTTCAAACTTTGTGGCAACAGTTTGGGGAAAGCCCACATAAGGTTGTGATGGTCAGATGTCCACAAACTATTGGCCATATAGTGTAGTTGTATTAGTTGTTTCAGACAGTGCCATAAATCACATCCAGTGCATCCTTATGCTGTTGTTCTTTCCTGTATCAAATATAGTTTCTTAGTTGCATGGGATAGTAACCGAAACAATATATTTGCACTACAAGGAGATGTGAGGTAGTGTCTATGTGAAGACCCTCAAAGAAAGGTTGGCAAAACAAAGGTTGGATAAATTCTTGTGGATTTCCCAGGGTATATATTCTAATATTTTTATATCTCTGATAGGACATGAACGATGAATGCAGCATTAGTCAAAAAAAGCAGCTGGGACGTGATTGGTGCTTTGCATGTTCACCAGTGGCTCAGTAATCCACTCAGTCAATCTTCAGCATTGCTCTGCCACCTAGTGCACTGTCCTCTCCTTTTGTCTCTGGTAATCTAACAGGTAGGATCAAACACACTGATAAACTGGAAAAACTCTAACAGACATATTTAGTACGCTCCATCTTTCACATTAGTTTATGAGAACGAGATCAGCAGAATAATAATGGACTAAAACTAAGAGAACTTACTGTAAGGGAAATAGCGCACCCTCATCACAATCTCCCTGGCCGTCTTCAAAATATCCACAGCCTAAAGCATAAACAAAAGGATAGTCAATTATTGTACACAAAAGTTACATAAACTAAGAGAATCTTAAAATTTCACATATACAGCCCCTTCCTCAAAATCCCCGCAAATCTCCTTGTCCCAATTGTTTGGATGCTGGTCATCATTAAATATTAACTCTTGTGCGTCAATTAAAAAAAGTTACACATGGGTACATAGAAGACAAAAATGTCCATGTCCAAAAAACTGTCAAAAATATTACATATTAATATTTTTTCCACTTTCACTGACTTCAATTTTTTGACCAGCATCAGTTCTGATCATAATTACCATTCATTCATTTTCAGAATTTTAACCCTTTAAATGCCAGTTTCTTTACATAACGCAAAAATCTTCAAAGCTCGGTAACCTTCTTTGACTCATATACATGGGGTGGGATTTGTGATTTCCAGTAAAATACAATTTATTTCTTTCAAACTGTTCACACACACAAACATTTCCATACACACATACAAACCACTGCTCATATCCATACAAACACACCCACACAGTTATAGCTGCATCATTTATTCAGTTGGTCTGCAGCACTCTATAATACAGCAGAATCAGAAAAAATTAAAAGCATGTATTTTCCCCAGAGGCTAAACCTGAGAGAATACTACACATTTCAGAATTTTTATTTAATTTTTTTTTAATTCAATGTTTTGAAACCTTGTCAACAAAATAAAATCCTATTAACAAATTAAATCCTATTAAAAAAATCATTAATTAAGAATGCATGATTTTATGCTTAAACATCACAGGATTAAATATTGCAGTTTGAATGGGTTTCAATGGGGACATTTTAATCCTTGAGGTCCTGAGTGTAACTATTTTGTGTATCTAGTTTAAAATAGATTTATGAAAGCAAACGAAGGTGGAATATTAAAATTCCAATAAAAAGAGACACCTTTTGCAAAATTTATGCTGTTTGCATTAACACAGACAAAATAAAAAAGTTAAAAACAACAGATGCTAAAGGCTGATTATATTCTGTCAATCAAAAGGGGGTAGAAAAGCACACTGGACAATTAGCCTGTAACTTATGCTATGTGTGAAGAAAATGTCTCTTGTGTGGAATTACTCTGAATTGGGTGAAAATAACAACAGAAATGCAACTTGTAAGCTCTGCACTGCTAGAATTTCACGAGGTGGATTTGCGGCTAAAACACAACAGATCTCATTACTTACCTTAAAGATCGACACAGCAAGGAATATGACAAATTCGTTAATGCTGAAGCGGAGGTTGCTTCAGCTAAAAAGGGACAAGCTTCAACCCAACCAAAGGCTAACGTTACTCCGTCTAGCGCAAGCATTCGACGGCACACGAACATCCAGACAACACAAAAGCTCGAGACATTACTCAGAGTAACAGAGTTTATCGATCTGGGCAAACAAAAATCCCTTTGTAGCGGAGGACATGGGCTAATGGAATGTTAATGTGAGTTAATATGTTTTCACTCTGAAACATGGAAAAACATGTAGATACAGAGAGAATAACATTATTATTTAATTTTCTTTCACAGTTGTGTAATTAATTGTTGGTAATGTGAAACAAGGCATAAATATGCAGTATCTCACAATAGTGAGTACACCCCTTACATTTTTGTAAATATTTGATTATAACTTTTCATGTGACAACACTGAAGATATGACACTTTGCTACAATGTAAAGTAGTCAGTGTACAGCTTGTGTAACAGTGTAAGTTTGCTGTCCCCTCAAAATAACTCAACACAGAGCCGTTAATGTCTAAACCGCTGGCAACAAAAGTGAGTACACCCCTAAGTGAAAATGTCCAAATTGGGCCCAAAGTGTCAATATTTTGTGTGGCCACCATTATTTTCCAGCACTGCCTTAACCCTCTTGGGCATGGAGTTCATCAGAGCTTCACATGTTCCCAGTGGAGTCCTCTTCCACTCCTCCATGACGACATCACTGAGCTGGTGGATGTTCGAGACCTTGTGCTCCTCCACCTTCCGTTTGAGGATGCCCCACAGATGCTCAATAGGGTCTAGGTCTGGAGACATGCTTGACCAGTCCATCACCTTCACCCTCAGCTTCTTTAGCAAGGCAGTGGTCGTTATCATGCTGGAATACTGCCCTGCGGCCCAGTCTCCAAAGGGAGGGGATCATGCTCTGCTTCAGTATGTCACAGTACATGTTGGCATTCATGGTTCCCTCAATGAACTGTAGCTCCCCAGTGCCGGCAGCACTCATGCAGCCCCAGACCACGACACTTCCACCACCATGCTTGACTGTAGGCAAGACACATTTGTGTTTGTACTCCTCACCTGGTTGCCGCCACACACGCTTGACACCATCTGAACCAAATAAGTTTATCTTGGTCTCATCAGACCACAGGACATAGTTCCAGTAATCCATGTCCTTAGTGTGCTTGTCTTCAGCAAACTGTTTGCGGGCTTTCTTGTGCATCATCTTTAGAAGAGGCTTCCTTCTGGGACGACAGCCATGCAGACCAATTTGATGCAGTGTGCGGCGTATGGTCTGAGCACTGACAGGCTGACCCCCCACCCCTTCAACCTCTGCATCAATGCTGGCAGCACTCATACATCTATTTCCCAAAGACAACCTCTTGATATGACGCTGAACACGTGCACTCAACTTCTTTGGTCGACCATGGTGAGGCCTGTTCTGAGTGGAACCTGTCCTGTTAAACAGCTGTATGGTCTTGGCCACCATGCTGCAGCTAAGTGTCAGGGTCTTGGCAATCTTCTTATAGCCTAGGCCATCTTTATGTAGAGCAACAATGCTTTTTATCAGATCCTCAGAGAGTTCTTTGCCATGGGGTGCCATGTTTAACTTCCAGTGACCAGTATGAGGGAGTGTGAGAGCCAAATTTAACACACCTGCTCCCCATTCACACCTGAGGTCTTGTAACACTAACAAGTCACATGACACCGGGGAGGGAAAATAGCTAATTGGGCCCAATTTGGACATTTTCACTTAGGGGTGTACTCACTTTTGTTGCCAGCAGTTTAGACATTAATGGCTGTGTGTGGAGTTATTTTGAGGGGACAGCAAATTTGCATTGTTACACAAGCTGTACACTCACTACTTTACATTGTAGCAAAGTGTCATTTCTTCAGTGTTGTCACATGAAAAGATATAATCAAATATTTACAAAAATGTGAGGGGTGTACTCACTTTTGTGAGATACTGTATGCCTTATTATCCATATCTGTGCAGAAATTTTGTATCGGTGCATCTCTGGTCAGAGGTTTTTAATTCATTTTCTGAAACAGCAGACACATTAGACACTTGACTTCTAGATGTGCGGTTATAGGAATAGAATCAACTTCAGCGTGGTAATCAGTACTCTGCTTTGCATCAGCCTGCATCAGACCACTCCACTGCACTGATTACTTTCCTATAACAGCATGCACTGTTGGGTTTTATTCCTCACTTATACCACAGTGCGGTCCAATGATCAAATATGACTGGTCAAAAGGTGTGCATTATTTTCATACGCCACCACAGGGAGTTCCGTACAGCTCATACACAGGGACTTGTACAGTGGACGCCCCGCATAATCTAAGAGTAATCATAATAACAACATAACCGCTAGCAAATCGTTGTGGTAAAACTGAAATAGCTCAATTCAGACCCTGCTGTTATATAAAAATTGATGATGTGTGTTGTTCCTTACATATCTCATGCATAATATGTAGAATCACATGTGGTGGTGGGAAAAGATTTTTAAAAATCCCCATTACAGATCATTTACCTTGGAGTGTTCTATATCCTGAAAGTCCACTTCATTAACTGATAGCACTTGATCTCCCTCCTGAAGTCCTGCCCTGTGAGCATCAGAATCCGGCACCACCTAACAAAAAGCAAAAGGAGAGAAATTATAGAACAATGCATGCAGTCTTATTTACACAAGGCTTTCCACAAAGGCCTCCGTCGATAACCAAATTGATATCGTGACCCCTCCACACAAACCTTGTTATTTCATTGATTCACTTGAGATCTTTTTTAAAAAAAATACAATCCTTGTTTAAAAAACTAAAATGCAATAGTTTCGTTAGTAAAATAAAATCATGTCCTTGAAGTGTATGTCCATGTGTTTTGTCAAATCTTTAGGTTACATCTGTATTTCAAATTTGGTGGAACAGTGCTGTACAGACTTTGCTGTCAATACATCACTGATGTCATAGTAGTTCATAGAATAACACTTATTTCATGTGGGTTTATTTTAAACATAATTCACTACCTAAAACCAAGGTACCCATGAGCTTTATATTTAGAAGTCCGCCTTCACCGGTCACAATAATATAATATTTGATTTGATGGTTGGGGAAAAAAAAAAAAAAAAAAAAAAAAGACAGTGAGAAAGCATGATTTCTGAAGAAATCAATATGCAATGTTTGTTGATTATCCCAGAAAACGTAACAATCACAGTTCTATTTTTTGTGTTATACCATGGTCTGAAAACTCGTTTCTGATTGGCTGGAAGGTGAGAGATCAAACTGAATAATGCACAGGTAGTTACAGTCAGTTTAATCACTGTTCTAAATTAATGCGCTGCCTATAAACAACTGTAACCATAGCAACATACAGTTACAAACAGTAGTTAAACTCACAGCTTCATTATTAGACGCAGCACAGATGCAGGACGAGAGTGTTTGTAATTCATACAAACACTCTCTCTCTCGCTCTACCTACTCTATTATAAATCGGTCAAATAAATGTAATCTTATTGCACCACTTTATCGCTTTGTATAATTTAAAGCAGGCAGAATTCTAGATCTAACGACCAGGATATAAAATAACTAACGGAAATTAACTGTTATTTTTATCCTTTCAGTCAAATTTTGCACTGCCAACATAAATGATAGCTTTAACTTGTCGATGCTGGCAAGTGACCACGGTATAAGCGGGATAATCCATGGCTAGGTGTACACTACATTTTAATTTGAATGAATATATTTTAATGCACGACCTGGAGGAAAAGAACCACAGATGCGAAGCACACCTAGCCATGGATTTAGAGCTGCAACAACCAATCGATAATAATCGATTATGAAAATCGTTGTGAACGAATCTCATTATTGATTAGTTGGTCTGTGCGTGGCACGGGGTACATTTACTCACTATGTCACTTCTCTTCCGAAAACAAGCTTCGGAGAGTAAATAGTAAAGTTGTGTGCCAAATGGTGTACTATACACTTACACTATACACTGTGTACTCTACTGTCTAGTGTATGAATTTTAGAAAGGTAATATCATCTCAAATGGAAAACTAGCGTTTTTTTAATAACCGGAAGTATAAGCTGCTTCCTAGTCGATGGCACATGACGTCATATGTACGTAATACAACGCCGCCAGCTTTAGCCTAATACCCAGTCGCCAACAATGACTTTCTTTAGTTTACTTTTTATGTCAATGTTACCTTTTATTCCCAACATGACCTCAGTCACCATCAGACAGAGGCGAAATCGTCAAGTGACTGAGGAAGAAAGTGTGTGACCGCTAAGGTAGGGAAGCATTTTATATTAAACACCACGAAGATCAAACTTTATAAAGCAGAGATTGTGTAGCACAAAAGCATGACAGTGATGCACGAGCACAAACTTATGTTTATATCCAAAATAATATGTCTAAAGGCAGTGAGTAACAGACACCACAAGGTGCAGTGAAAGTGAGTTTATTATTGATTTAGGACTGTAGTATAATTCAGTGCTTTTTGTGCATCCATAAAAAGTAATGCATAAATACTATTATATAATATAAACTTATATATAACATAAACTAATATAAGTATTTATGCATTATTTTTTATGGATTCACAAAAAGCACAGAATTAAACTACAGTTGTAAATGAATAATATATATTCTGGTGTTTGTGTGTGTGTCTGTGTGTATTGGGTTCTTTTCAGTCTTATATAATTGGACAAACAGTTGTGTAAACTTTCAGTCTGAAGTTTATATTTGTAACACTCAGTTTGTGGATTTTATTCTAAATAAATGAAAAAATGGTACTGAAAGTTTGCCCCACCCCATCTGATTAATTGAAAAAATAATCGATCAACTAATCAATTATGAAAATGATCGTTAGTTGCAGCCCTACATGGATTATCCCTTACTTAAACAACAGCCCTTGCCCCCACTATGTGTTCAAATGCATTGTAATGATGAAAAGAAATTAACATCTTAGCTTGATGAAAATGGAGCATTAACAGCTTTGACTCACCTTTGAGATAAAAATACCAAGCTGGGAAGCTTTTCCACCTCGGATATTGAAGCCCAGCTGTGCTCCAGGAGGCTTCTTTAGGATTATCGTGCGTGGCAGAAACTGGGTAAGCTCATTGTTATAATCAGGGTGATTTATCCTCTGACACAAGGAGAGATAAAACCCCAAAAAGAACATTTAAAAAACAGCATTATCCAGGACAGGTACAATTCAATATATACTTACAAATGTATAGATTACAGACACTACAATACTTTCTTACATCTTGAGGAGGAATCCATGCAGGAGGATTTTCATAGGAGGGTAGAAACACAACTGGCAGCTGATAGTCATCATAAGGAATTTTATTATCCATTTCTCGTGCTTAAATAAATAAATAATATACATAAACAAACAAACAAACATTATAGGGTATCACACGAAAACAAAGTCAGTTTAAAATGGGTTAGAATAATGTTGATGTAGGGAAACTGCATAACCACACCAACATAGAAATAAGGACAACTGCAGCTGCAACTATTATAAAAGATTAATACATAAATAAACAAATAATAAAAATAATTGTATTTCTATTCAATCATGGAGAATTACGTCAGCTAATACAACTAACTACCTATTTGATTTTTTCAAACAGATAGCTATTAAATTTCTCATAACACAGCCTGCTAGCTTAACTAGCACAGACAACAGAACTAAATGAACTGCGTTACTCGAAAAGCAACAAAATACGATTTTCATTATCTTCCGTGAAAAGTGTAATATTTCCACAATTTAAAACTGGAGTTGAAACGACAATAGTTCGAAGTTGTTGGAGTCTTTTTTGCCATCTCATTGTTTTCCCTCTTCACAACTCACCAAATTGTACGCCTTCGTCTTCTTCTTCGCTTACTTCCGCTTTCTCTGTCTGTAGCGTAGACTCGGTGGTTGTGTTTACCGCCCCCTGCTGGATTACCTCCTGACAAACCACCACCGAGGAGCTCAGTACAGCCATACACTACCTTCATCCGAACATCATCTGCGTCCTGCTGCTCATTTCATCAAAACCGGAAGCTACTGTATCAGTTTGTGAACATCAAACTGTCATGTCATGTAAGGAATAAAACACAACGAGGCTTGCTTTTATAGGAAAATAATCACCAATGGGGCAGTGCTTTATTTCTCTTATAATGCAGCAATAGGCCAGCAATTACAATTATTTCAAATAAATTATTAATGTTTTCAAAAGTGATTATTCAACAGAACTGTGCTATACTAATGGATATAAAATTCATATTCCCAGCCTTAATGAAACCGTTTTAATATTAATGGTTGCTTAAAAGATAGAAGATGCTGATTTCTTTTATAGCTGTTCTGTACTATTCTGTATCTATATTTATTAGGTTATTAATATTATCATCATCTATATATCTATATATATATTTTTATACTTTTATCTAAACTATATTATATAGCAAGTCATGGTTAATGATTTTAGCAATGGTTAGGGCAGATACATAAATAGATTGATTATAAAGCAGATTGGTTAGATCTTGTTGTGGAAGGCAGTGCACCACTACCACTCCCCCAATTGCACTGGTGTGGGTGTATAAAGGATCTTACAAAATTGAGGTTACATGAGGCTCTGGTATCACCATCCAGAAAGGTGAGCATGCTTCATATAGAGGGCAGTTATTGTGTTGTAGAAGGCCATTGCACAAGTTGAATGAACCAATATTTGATGATCCAGTAGTTATAGACTTCTTTCTCTCTCATTCTGCTTTCACTGTGTATCTGTGCTAAATCCAGCTCAGGACGTGACGTTTTACCTAATCCTAATGAGATGCTGGTGAAAAGTTATCTCTCAAGCCTATCAGGTCACATGTGAGTCATGATTAACAAGTGTGTAGGGTAAATTATTACTATTAAATTAAATATTAAAAATTATTATTAATATTAATTAACAAAGAATTGTAAGGGGGGCACAGTGGCTTAGTGGTCAACACGCCTGCCTTGCACCTCCGGAGTTGGGGCTTTGAATCCCACCTCCACCCCGTATGCTTGGAGCCAGCATGCTTTCCCCATGCCTTGGGGGTTTCCTATCCCAGTCCCAAGACATGCAGTGTAGGCTGATTGGTATTTCCAAATTGTTGGTAGTGTGTGAATATGTGTGCAATGGTAAATGGTCTGCACTTATGTAGTGCTTTTTAACCTTAGCAGTACTGTTTCTCATTCACCCATTTACACACACACACACACCATGCCATGCAAGACGCTAGTAGCAACTTGGGGTTCAGTGTCTTGGCACCCCATCCAGGGCGTTCTCTGCCTTGTGCCCCAAGCTCCAGGCTTCCCCAGAGGATAAACGGTATTGAAAATGGATGGATAATAATTCTATTAAACTGTGCACCAATCCCATGGACAAAAAAATCAGAAGGAGAAATTATGTAATTATGGTTGCATCACCAAGATAAAAAATAATTTGAAGGATAATATGAAGGATAATTCATTTGAGTTATGTCAAATTATGTGAATCCATTGATAGTTTGCAGGACTTTTTTGTGATGAGAGACTGAAGAAAGATGCATAGCAGTATAATACAAAATATGGAAATGAAAAATATGGTGCTGCTTGAAAGTTTGTTTGAAAACCCTTCATAATTTTTGTATATATCTGCATAAATAAGACCTAAAACAACATTGTCCTAAAAGTAGACAAAGAGAACCCAATTAAACAAATGAGACAAAAACATTATACCTTGTCATTTATTTATTGAAGAAAATTATCCAATTTTACAAATCTGTGAGTGGCAAAAGTAGGGGAACCTCTTGGATTAGCAGTTAATTTGCAGGTGAAATTAGAGTCGGGTGATTTCAATCAATGGGATGACAATCAGGTGTGAGTGTGCACCATGTTTTATTTAAAGAACAGAGATTTATCAAAGTCTGATCTTTACAACACCTGTTCTCTAAAGAGTTTGGACTCCACCCCACAGTCAGACTGTATACAAATAGAGAAAATTTAAGACCATTGTTACCCTCCCCATGAGTGGTTGACCAACAAAGATCACTGCAAGAGAAAGACATGTAATAGTCCGCAAGGTCATAATGGAACCCAGGGTAACATCTAAGCAACTAAAGGCCTCTCTCACATTGTCTAATACTAATGTTCAAGAGTACATCATCAGGAGAACACTGAACAACAGTGGTGTGCATGGCAGGGTTGCAAGAAGAAAGCCACTGCTCTCCAAAAAGAACATTGCTGCCTGTCTGAAGTTTGCTAAAGATCACATGGACAAGCCAGAATGCTATTGGAAAAATGTTTAGTGGATAGATTAGTCCAAAATAGAACTTTTCGGTTTAAATGAGAAGGGTTATGTTTGGAAAAAGTCCAGCATAAGAACCTTATCACATCTGTGAAACATGGTGGTGGTAGTATCATGGTTTGGGCCTGTTTTGCTGCTTCAGGGCCAGGATGACTTGCCATCATTGATGGAACAATGAATTCTGAATTATACCAGCAAATTCTACAGGAAAATATCAGGACATCTGTTCATGAACTGAATCTCAAGAGAAAGTGGGTCATGCAGCAAGATAATGCCCCTAAGCACACAAGTCATTCTTCTAAAGAATGGTTAAAGAAGAATAAAGTTAATATTTTGTAAAGTCAAAATCCTGACCTTAATCCAATAGAAATGTTGTGGAAGGACCTGAAGCAAGCAGTTCACATGAGGAAATCCACCAACATCCCAGAGTTGAAGTTTTTCTGTACTGAGGAATGGGCTAAAATTCCTCCAAGCCAATGTGCACGACTGATCAACAGTTACCAGAAACATTTAGTTGCAGTTATTGCTGCACAAGGGGATCACAGCAAATACTGAAAGCAAAGGTTCACATACTTTTGCCACCCACAGATATTAAACATTTGGATCATTTTCCTCAATAAATAAATTATTTGTGCAAATCTGATGAAGTTTTAGGTCATATTTATGCAGAAAGGGTTCACAAACTTTCAAGCATCACTGTATATACAAATGTAATGATTATACTGATAGATAAGGCAGTTGGATAATGAGCACAATGAATCTGAATGATAGACAGTGGGCAAAACTAATTCTAACTAAAGTACCATGACAACACTGAAGAAGGCGCACAGAGAAGCTTTATAGCTTTAACCCACCAATAACAAATTAAATAAAATAACAAACAAAAATACATTTAAAAGAGGAGGGGTTACACATTCATGGAGCATGCAAATAACATACAACTAGCACAATGCAAGAAAAAGGAGGTTATAAGTATCCTGATTTGATGTCTTTGAAAGAAAAGTGTTCTCTGTGGGATATTTTGCTGGCAAAGTTCCCACATTTGCATCTGCTCAAAATCAAAAGCAGGAGAGCTAAACTAAAGCCTGAGACACACCTTTTATACATAGCAATCCACTAGGTCCCAGACAAGCCATGGAAATGTCCATAATTAACAGAGACCATTGTTCTCAGACTAAGTGGGTCACAACCTTGACACATTTATGAGGGAGGTAAGTTTATGAGTCTTTCTTGGAAAAAATGTTATTTGTGCTTATAACTTCTGTATAATTTGTCCTAAAATCATGGAAGATCATGAATGACTACTGGTGTCAATCAAATCATAAAATATTTGTAATTTTTTTTAAACTACTGTTGCAAACTAATTCCACATTTTTCACTCAACCTCAACAAGTATAATTCTCTGGACTGTAGTAAAAATTTGAGCTCCATATGTCAATAATTATGTAAAACTTTAGTCTTTGGATGGCTATTCAATTCAATTCAATTTTATTTGTATAGCGCTTTTTACAATAGACATTGTCTCAAAGCAGCTTTACAGAAATATCAACATGGTATACAGATATTAAAGGTGTGAATTTATCCCAACTGAGCAAGCCACTGAGTGGCGACGGTGGCAAGGAAAAACTCCCTAAGATGTTTTAAGAGGAAGAAACCTTGAGAGGAACCCGACTCAGAAGGGAACCCATCCTCATCTGGGTAACAACAGTTAGTGTGAAAAAGTTCATTATGGATTTATATGAAGTCTGTATGGCCTTAGGAGCAGCCGTAGTCCCAGCAGTCTGGAATTAGAGAAGATTTGAGCTCCATCCAGAGGCAGAAAGGATCTGGATCTCTAGTATCCCCATAAATTCGTGTGGGGCTCGGCTAAAGGAGAGAGGGAGAAAAAAGATTATTATGACTGCGAAGTAGTAGAACAGAATTTAGTCAGGGTAGGCTTGAGTAAACAAATACGTTTTAAGCCTAGACTTAAACACTGACTGTGTCTGAGTCCCGAACACTAATAGGAAGACTGTTCCATAACTGTGGGGCTCTATAAGAGAAAGCTCTTCCCCCTGCTGTAGCCTTCACTATTCGAGGTACCGTCAAATAGCCTGCATCTTTTGACCTAAGTAGGCGTGGCGGATCATATAAAACCAAAAGGTCACTTAGATATTGTGGCGCGAGACCATTTAGTGCTTTATAGGTTAATAAAAGTATTTTATACTTAATGCGAGATTTTACTGGGAGCCAATGCAGTATTGATAATATCGGTGTGATATGGTCGTATCTTCTAGTTCTAGTTAGGACTCTAGCAGCTGCATTCTGGACTAACTGGAGCTTATTTATATTCCTACTGGAACATCCAGACAGTAAGGCATTACAGTAATCTAATCTAGAGGTGACGAATGCATGAACTAGTATTTCCGCATCATGTAGTGACAATATGTTTCTTATTTTAGAAATATTTCTGAGATGAAAGAAAGCTATCCTAGTAATATTATCTACATGAGCATCAAATGATAGGCTGGAGTCAATAATCACTCCAAGGTCTTTAACTGCTGTACATGATGAAACAGAAAGACCATCCAGAGTAACCATGTGATCAGAAAGATTACTTCTAGCTACACGTGGGCCTAATAAAAGTATTTCTGTTTTATCAGAATTAAGTAGAAGGAAGTTAGTTAACATCCAATGTCTAATGTCCTTTACACAATCCTCAACTTTACTAAGCTTCTGTCTGTCCTCTGGCTTCGCTGAAACATACAACTGTGTATCATCAGCATAACAGTGGAAGCTAATTCCATGTTTACGAATAATTTGACCTAGGGGTAGCATATATAAAGTAAAGAGCAGTGGGCCTAAAACAGAACCCTGTGGAACTCCAAAAGTAACCTCAGTACGCATGGAGAAATCACCATTTACATCTATGAACTGATAACAATCGGTCAGATAAGACCTGAGCCAGGAGAGGACTGTTCCCTTAATACCAACAACATTTTCTAATCTATCAAGGAGAACAGTGTGATCTATAGTATCAAAAGCTGCACTAAGGTCGAGTAACACAAGCAGCGAGACACAACCCTGATCGTAGGTCAGTAAAAGGTCATTTACTACTTTAACTAACGCTGTCTCTGTGCTATGATGAGGTCTAAATCCTGACTGATACATTTCATGAATGTTATTCCTATCTAAGTACGAGCATAACTGCTTTGCTACAAACTTTTCTAAAATCTTAGAGATGAAGGGGAGATTTGATATTGGTCTATAGCTGGACAATTGAGACAGGTCAAGATCAGGTTTTTTAATCAAGGGTTTAATAACTGCTAATTTAAGTGATTTAGGTACATAGCCAGTGCTTAGGGAAGAATTGATTATATTTAAAAGTGGTTCAATTACTCCTGGACAAATCTGTTTAAACAAACATGTAGGTACGGGATCTAGTATGCAAGTTGATGAATTGGCTGAAGAGATCAGTGTAGCTAGTTCGGTCTCTCTAAGCGGAGCAAAACACTCTAAACATTGATCTGATATTGCTACATTGTCATGTAATGGGTTTGTTACAGTACTGTCCGGTTTTAATTTAATGGCCTGTATTTCACGTCTAATATTTTCAACCTTATCAATGAAAAATTTAATGAAATCTTCACTGCTATGTAATGATTGAGTGTTTCTCTCTGTAGTGGTTTTATTCCTAGTTAATTTTGCTACTGTCTTGAAAAGGAATCTAGAATTGTTTTTGTTGTCTCCTATTAAGGTGGAGAAATGGATTTTTCTAGCATGGCCAAGAGATTTCCTATATTTCAGTAGGCTCTCCTTCCATGCTGTTTGAAATATCACCAGTTTGGTTTGACGCCATTTACGTTCTAATTGTCGAGTTGTCTGTTTTAAGGTTCGCGTTTGATCGTTATACCAGGGTGCTAATTTTTTTTCTCTAATTATTTTCCTTTTGAGTGGAGCCACTCTATCTAGCATGTAGCGGAGTGTTGACTCCAAGCTTTCAGTCGCCTGATCGAGTTCTATGGGATTTGACGGTGATCCAAATCTAATTGATGTTTCTGCGAGGTTATTTATGAAGCTTGGTGCAGTAGCTGATGTGTAGGTACGTTTTACGCGGTAGCGAGGCGAGGTGGAAATATTATGATCAATACGTATTATGAACGAGATAAGATAATGGTCTGAGACAACTTCAGACTGCGGAAAAATGATAATATTTTCTATACTTAGTCCGTATGTTAGTATGACGTCAAGAGTGTGACCACCATTATGAGTAGGCCCGATTACGTTCTGATTAATCCCTACTGCATCTAAGATGGACACAACCGCTAATCTTAGAGGGTCTTCCAGGTTATCAAAATGAATATTAAAGTCTCCGACGATTAATGCTTTATCTACAGACACAACCAGGTTTGAGACAAAGTCTGCAAATTCACTAAGAAATTCAGTATATGGCCCTGGGGGTCTGTAAATAATAATTAGAGGAATTGACTTATTTTTTGTGGCTACATAACTTATACTGGTATAAAGAATTTCAAAAGAATTAAATTTATGCTTAGGTTTTTGTGTGACGACTAGATTTTTACTATGGATGAGACCAACTATGGATGAGACCAACACCTCCTCCTCTACCAGTTGAATGAGGCTGATGTACATAACTGTATCCAGGAGGACTGGCTTCATTTAATGCTATGTACTCGTTTGGTTTAATCCAAGTTTCTGTTAAACACATTAAATTACATTCCTGATCAGTAATGATATCGTTAACAATAAGAGCCTTAGACACAAGAGATCTAATGTTTAATAGTCCTAGCCTCAGATCAAAAGTGCTGGCTGTGCATTCAATATGATTTAATTTTATGTTAATTAGGTTACGAAGATAGACTTTCCGAGATTTTCTATATATTTGTATAGCTCAGGGAACAGACACAGTCTCTATAGTATGTATTACCGGTGCCGGATTTTTAATTGAACATTGATTATACTTTGTTATTATGTTGTCATTATTGGAAGATGTACTTACGGTAGGCAGTCACTTGGAGTGTAGCGCCTTGGAGATGTTGTCTGACAGCAGTTCCGCTCCAAGGCTGCTGGGGTGCAGGCCATCAGGACGAAACAACCTAGGACGCTCCCAGAACAGATTCCAGTTATTGACAAACACCAGATTCTGCTCATTACACCAAGAGACTAACCAATCATTTAATGCTAGAAGTCTACTGAACTTTTCTGCTCCACATCTGTATGTGGGAAGAGGTCCAGAGACGATGATCTTCGCGGTGGGGGATCTGCCTCGTACCGTCTCGATCAGGCTGGAGAAGTCCCTCTTCAGAACCTCCGTCTGCCGCAGCCTGGTGTCGTTCGTCCCCGCGTGCAGCACAACCGCTCCAATGCGCTCGTCCTTCTTCAGGATCCCGGATACCTGCGCAGCGACATCAAGGACACAAGCACCAGAAAAACAGTGTGTGCGCACCTTACCTTTAGATGAGGCTACACGGACGTTCCGCACAATGGAGTCCCCGACGGTCACAGCGTTGGGTCTGGTCTGACGGAGAGGGGCGAAGCGGTTCCTGGTTGGAATCTCGAACACCGGAGGTGGAGAGGGTCCAGCCCGCGCCTTCCGCCGCTGGTTCACCCAAGGCCCGAGGTGTGTTGGTGCCTTGGATATGTGGGCAGAGGCACAAGATGTTTCCAGTGCAGTTTGTCGCTCCAGCAGCTGGGCCTGCTTGTCGAGTAGGCCGCGGATCTGCTTCTCCACATCCTTCAGTTCCAGCCGCACCATGTGAAGCTCGAGCGAGTCCTCATCTGCACTCAAAACCGGAGAGACAGCAGACATATTTGTTTTTTAAACAGAACAGCGGTAAATGAGAAATGTGAAACGTAAACAAGGCTAGCGGTAGGTGATGCTACGGGCTACAAGCTAGTCGCAAGCTAGTCGCGGATGTTTGTAAAAAAAACAGATCAAATTTAGCAACAGCGCAACGTTACGATTGTTTTATCTAAAGTAGTGTCAGTTATATTTGTATAACATAAGGTAAATAATTTTAAAGTATAGAGATTAGAAGAAATTAATGTAATAGCGTTAGCTCGAAGGGTGCTGCTTCCTCAGTGACACTTCAGGTTATAACAGGGTAATTTAAAAAATCAAGCAAAGCAAGCTATTAACCCAATCAATCTTTAGATGTACCTTTATATGATCTACTTTACATTTAATCTGTGTCATCTATCTGCATCTTTTTGTGAGCACCATAGTCAGCGACTCCACTGTCAACTATGCTGATATGATAATAAATGGAATCGGAGGTCCTGCTGATTTATCTGTAATTACACTTTTCTACCACTAGGGGTTTCTGCATACTCATTTTCGTAGTAGTTCATCCTCAAGCACAAGAATAACTCGATAAAATCACATTTATTGTGTAGACACATGTGCATGCACAGTTTACATACACAACTGTGCATATACATGGTTGGTTTAAAAAAAAAAAAAGGGTAAAAAGCCTGTAACATCCCCATGAGAGTCTTTCACTATATCACTATATATCATTGATTCATTTGGACATTTAGTGATTCTATGTCTCCCATGGTTGGAGGAATATGACCCCATGGGAAGGTAATGATTGTCTTCAATTCCAGTTGTCTTCCATTGCCATAGAGAACCTGGCAGCACAAGGGCTGAAGAATATGCCCATTGTCTGATAGAGGTCTTAAGCAATCCAATGCCATTGCCACTCTCCTCACACAGACCCTGGGATTGTGCTATAAACCTGCTGCCAGGGGCCACTCTTCTACATTCACACATTCATCCCTTGTCCATCAAGGGGACTGTTGCTTTGGAAGAGTACACACAAGAGGCCCTCAGACAGGCAGTGGCTCATTCAACCCTTTGTTGTCCATGGCTGGGGATATTTCATTGTGGAAAAAAGTATGTGGATTTGAGCCTGGGTTTTCACCAAACTTGACCTGAGGAGTGCATACAATCTCATACATATCTGGGAGGGGGACAAGTGGAAGACTGACTTCTCGGCTACAGGACACCATTAAGACATGGTGATGCCGTATGGCAAGACCAATACCCTTCTCTGTGTTCTAGTTGTTAGAGAATGAGGTATTCTCTGACATGATCAACTGGCATGTAGTTGTTTACATAGATGATGTTTTGGTGTATTCCCCACATCTTGAAGGAGCACATAGGTTACATGTGGTCCATTCTACAATGACTTCTGGAACTCCAGAATTTCCTTTGCTTTACAAATTACTTCCAATTTCCTGACAAATGATTTGTTGTTAAGACCATTAAAAAGTTAATATTTTGCCATTTTGGCTTGCCCCTCCCCATCCCAACAGCCCCCCCCCCCATTGTAATTTATTACAATTGATGACAAACACATATATTTCCTCCCTCAGAGTCGTGGAGTGAGGCAAGGCTGTAGCTTGAGTCCCACCCTTATCAATGTATACATCAATGAACTAGCAAGGGCTCTGGAACAGTCTGCAGAACCCGGTCTTACCCTATTAGACACTGAAGTCAAATGCTCCTGTCACCCACAAATGAAGGTCAGAAAATAAACAAACAAATGCATGAAATTCAGGTGACATTTATTAAAATCATTTAAACATTTGATAGATGTAAGAATTGGAGGTGATGCATCTTCTTACAAATCTCCCTGCCATCTGGGAAGACAAGATTCCCACTCCCTTCCATTTGAAAATCAGTTAAAGAGCAAAAAGAGTGCTGGTTAGTTGTGAGCTACAAAATATGGACAAATGACTTTGGGCTTCAACTGAGAATTGCATTACAGAATGGCAAATTGTGTAATTTTGGGAATATGACCTCCACTATCCTAATGAACAAAATGATGCTGTAGACTCACCTGTAAATCTAGCTAACTTGCGAATATTTATTCTCTTGCCTTTAGCACCTCACCGCCAAATTTTTTTTTGTGCTACCTAATTAAGTCAGCCAACATTACAGAGACAATGGAAAGCATTACAACCTACTGTAACCCCCATGCTCTCTTTTTGTCATGTTAACCTTGTGAAGAACTTTTGACATTGACATTAGTGAGCTAGCTAAGTTCTGTTAGTCACTGACTGTCTGCACCTTTTATCCAGCATTAACATTCACCGAATACATGAAGAAACGAATCTAACCCATCCTCCTAACGCTAATTACTACAGCTTGCCTTGTTCAAAACAGTTGCTAAATGTAGATAACATTAACCCACTCTCTGTATTACATCATGGTGAATAGCTGTAATGCTATGTTATCATTAACTCTCAAAAAGGTAATGGGAATGTCTAACATCACCGCTAGCTGTATGCTAAAGTAATGTTATCATCTCAGGTGAGCGTCTAGGTTAGTATCACTCATCCCTACTGTGATTGGTGACAGCATCCAGCTAGCTAACCCTAACTCGGAGCCTCAGATAAGATACAGACCCAAAGAATTATATAATAACCTCAATCCATATTTCACAGCCAACATAAACACATGACACTGTTAGTGTAATGCTAACAATGAGGAAGCAGTACATGATATTCACTTTTGAAGTCGTCGTGACAGTTAAAGTTAATTATCACTTGCTGAGTTACTGTTTTCCATTGAATACATTTTCATGCACTCCCTGAATAAATATTACAAATTCGACCAGGCATTTTCAGCAGCATTACTACTAAATAGTGATGAATGCTAACTTACTGGTGGTCATTTGGTTTCCTCGCCTCAGGAGTCCGACTCCACTGTCACAATCAGAAGGTCAAAGCAACGAACCTTCACTTTGAGGCGAGTTCAGAGTTGGATGTTGATGTCAAGAGTGCAGTCTGCAATGGAATTGAACAATAATTCAACACATGTTGTGTTGGTCACTCGTGGGAATTTTTTTTTAACACATTTATTGGATAATTTAACACAATATGTTCTCAATTCCTGTTTAGACTTGTTTGTGCCTGTTTGCCAATCGCCTGACCTATTGCCTGTTTTTGACCACGCGATTGTCTCATGATTTGAATTTGTCTGCCTGCCTCTCTTTAATAAACCTCTTATCTGCATTTGCATCTGTCCTAACCCTCCATTACGTTCTGTGACATGACAGAATACTTTGCATCTCTAACTGAAACTCTAATTCACAAGCAAATCAACCAAAACAAAACTAGAATCTTCTCATGATTTGTTGACTTCAAAAAAGCTTTTGACTCAATTTGGCATTAGGGACTTTTACTGTAGTTGATTCAGTGTGTCATCAGAGGAAAAACACACAACATCATCAAATCAGTGTACACAAACAACAAATTTGCAGTTACAACTGATGACAAACACACATATTTCCTCCCTCAGAGTCGTGGAGTGAGGCAAGGCTGTAGCTTGAGTCCCACACTTATCAGTGTATACATCAATGAACTAGCAAGGGCTCTGGAACAGTCTGCAGAACCCGGTCTTACTCTATTAGACAATGAAGTCAAATGCTGCTGTCACCCACAAAAGAAGCTGCAGACCTCCTGCACACCTTCTGTCAGACATGGGCTCTGTCAGTTAACCCAAAAAGACTAAAATAATGATATTCTCAAAAGACACAGTTGCCAAGACCAACATCATAATTTCAAATTACAACCCCAATTCCAAAAAAGTTGGTACAGTATAGAAAATGCAAAACAACAAACAAAGAGTCATTTGAAGATTCAATTCACACTGTACTATATTGAAAGTACATTATTAACACATTATTTGATGTTTTACTTTGTGTATTTAATTTATTTTTTGAAAATATACACTCATTTCAAATCCAAAGACACCAATTGGTTAAGTTTAGCGAGCAGAATATTCCCCCATTCATCCAATATGCATTTCTTCAGCTGCGCAACTCTACAGGGCCTTCATTGCCTTATTTTGCACTTCATAATGCACCACACATTCTCAATCAGAGACAGAACAGGACTGCAGGAAGGCTATGCTAGCACCCGCACTCTCTGTTTACGCAACTATGCACTTGTAACTCAGGCAGAATGTGGTATTTGAATGTGCTATTTGAAATGTTGACTCGTTGGACCACAAAACATGATTTCACTGTGCTATTGTCCATCTCAGATGAGACTGAGTCCAGAGAAGTTGGCGACGCTTCTGGAGAATGTTGATGTATGGCTTCTGCTTTGCATAGTAAAGCCTTAACTTGCGTCTGTAGATGCAGCGGCAAACAGTGTTGACTGACAAAGGTTTACCAAAGTATTCCTTAGCCCATGTCAGGATATCAATTACAGACTCATGACAGTTTTTAAGACATTGACGTCTGAGGGATCGGAGATCACACATTTTCAGAAGTAGTTTTCAACGGTGCCCTTTATGTACCGAGATTTGACCGAATTCCTTGAATCTTTAAATTATACTGTGCACTGTAGAAGGTGAAATGCAAAAATCCTACCACTTTGTCTATGAGGAATGTTGTTCTCAAAGTGTTGGATTATATGTTGACTAATCTGAAGGTAGATTGCCAAGCCTCGCCCCATCCTTGCTCTTGAAGGACTAGGCCTTTTTTGGAGGCTCCTTATATACTATCATTAGACGATTGCCTCACCTGTTTCACATCACCTTCTTATTTCAAGTCATCACATCGCTATTAGTCCTAAATTTCCCCTGTCCCAACTTTTTTGGATCACGTTGCATGCATCAATTTCAAAATAAACATTTATCTTCAAAAAACTATGCAGGTGATTAGGTAAAACATCAAATGTCTTTATATGTTTTTTTGTCAAAGTACATTTACAAATCACTCCTGTTTTTATTAGCATTTTCCATACTGTCCCAACTTTTTCAGAATTAGGGTTGTATCGACCTTTTTTTTTTATTGCGTGTGAATATGTATATCTGTAATTTAATGTTACCAATGCTTTGGCAATGTAAAGCCTTTTACCATGCCAATAAAGCTACTTGAATCTGAATCTGTGAGAGAGAATGTGTGTGTGTGTGTGTGTGTGTGTGTGTGTGTGTGTGTGAGAGTGAGAGTGTGTGTGTGTGTGTGTGTGTGTGTGTGTGTGTGCACATAACCTCATTGATACCCCAAATTTCTGAAAAACACTCCATATTATTAATCAGTTTATAAAGCGAGAAAGAGAGAGAGATGTAGGTCCGCAGAATCTCTCACCATCTTCAAAAAACAACTAAAGACCCACCTCTTCTATGAACACCTAACAAACTCATAATAAAAAAAAAAAATGCACTTACACCTCTACTCTGCACTTTGCTTCTTCTGGAATTCAATTAATAGATCTCGTATGGTAGCACTTCTTGTATTGTTCTCTGCTTGATATCGCTTTGCTTGCATCTTTCTCATTTGTAAGTCGCTTTGGATAAAAGCGTCTGTTAAGTGAATAAATGTAAATGTAAATGTAAATGTAGGTGTTGAATGCAGTTCTACCACTTTAAATTTAAATCACATGACTCTTGTATTTTCTTTGGACTTTTTGCCCAAAGACTTTTTTTTAATTTAATAAAATGAACTGTCAAATCATATGTAAATATTGCCATGTATTTCACTACTGAATGGGTTCATACACAAAACATACCATAATTTAAAGTCCAATAGCATTTGAAGAGAATAACTTACAGTCACAAAACCAACTGGAAAGTGTTCATCTAGGGGTCAGCTTTAATGCACACATTTTAGATTTTTGATATTTAACCCTACAATGCATGAACCAAAAAACCTACACGGATACATAAAGGGGGTCAAAATGACCCGTACTGGAATTAATAGTTTTCTTAAAAAATAGATGTCCTATTAACTTAAGCTGGCTGCACACTGTGCGATTTTTAATCGTCTTTTGCGACTGTTGCTTGTCAGACTGTACGAACATGATCCCTGCTTTAAGCCACATCACATTGTAGGATCTCAGGCGTCGTTAATGTCTGACTGTACAACAGTCAAGACACGAAAAACAGACACGTGCAAGAAGACTCGTATGCAGTAGGAGAAGCAGCCACACTACAGGACTATGCCTCAAATCTTCCGACACTACCAGAATTCCAGAATTGAATCTGGGGAAACATTTGAAACATTTTAGGATTCTCTAAATTTGTCTCAGACGACCAAATCATGGCCAAAAACCTACAGTGTGAATCCGGCTTTGAAAGAACTGATGATACGCAAGTGTTTTAATATTTCACACATGTTTATTTGTTTTCTGCATTTTATGTCTGTCAGCTGGCCACCAGATAACTGCCTTGTTGACTCAACCGACATTTTTGGTAATTGAGCCAAATTTTTTGAAAACTGTATAGGGAACTGTGTACAGTTTAATTTATTTATGTGTAGACCGATAGTGGATGGGAGCCAAAGGAATTCAAAGTTATTTACGCAGGCAGCACTTCTAGTCAACATTTTTTGCCCTGTTGAACTGCTTGTCTGACATAGAAAGGCATGCCACATGGAACCACCTCTTGAAGCGGTGACATCCAACCTGAAAAAAAAAATCTGAAACAAAAGTATGGGGAGCATATTTTGATATTTTAAATGAACCAGCAATTATCTCAGGAGCGTATTCTGTAATAACATCTTTAAGATTTCAGGAACAGCATGTTTAGATAAACCAATATCCCCTATCAAATAATGCTCCCAGTTTATGTGGGAGATCAGGAACATCAGGCTGTAATGACAGATGATGGAGCCACTGATGAGTCCTCAGAGGATGAAAGAGAGACCCAAGTCCTGTGTACATGAGTGAGCCGTAATGGCTCATTGGAGTCATGAACCGCCTAATCAAAGCAAAGCTCAAAGTCACAACATCTTGATGGAGTGTCCTGGACCAGCTACAGGGCCCATCACCATGTCCACTAAAGATACCTGGGAGATGTTTGTCACAAATAACATTGTTGAAGAGATTCTGATATGTACAAATCTCAAGGGCAAAAGGTCTGCTACAACAAAGAGTAAGCTGTGGATGGACATAATGAACACTTTACAGTTGGTTTTGTGACTGTAAGTCATTCTCTTCAAATGTTATTGAACTTTAAATTATTGTATAGTTTGTGTTTGAGTCCATACAGTATAAAAACATCACAATGTTTAGATATGATTTGCCAGTTTATTTGAATAAATATCAAAAATCTAAAAAGGTGTGCATAGTAGCAGACACCTACATGAACACTTTACAGTTGGTTTCGTGACTGTAAGTCATTCTCTTCGAATGCTATTGAGCTTTAAATTATGGTATATTTTGTGTATGAGTCCATACAGTATAAAAACATCACAATGTTATTTATACCATTTATTTTAACCCTTATGTTCTGTTTGGGGTCTATATGACCCCAGACCCTCTTCAAATAGGAAAAAAAAAATACCATTACATGTGTTTTTTACTTTCTGATAATGTTTCTGATGTCTGCTATG
This sequence comes from Ictalurus furcatus, assembly GCF_023375685.1. Taxonomy (NCBI): domain Eukaryota; kingdom Metazoa; phylum Chordata; class Actinopteri; order Siluriformes; family Ictaluridae; genus Ictalurus; species Ictalurus furcatus. The sequence continues at coordinate 8,126,379 of NC_071262.1, forward strand.
ACATGACTACACACGTGATGTTTGGGGTCATATTACCCCAATAATAAATGTTATTGAGAGCAAAGGATTTTCATATGCTTTGAATTTGTTTGGTTCCTAAGGTGCAAAACACACACTCTCTATCATACACACACAAAATTACATTTTGCAATGTTCTCATGGAGGGGGGATGGGTGTGTCTGCGAGAATCTGTGTGGTATACACCTGTAAATCACGGGGAAACTTTTATACTTTCTACCTTGTCTGGCATAGGGGTGGAGTTTACATTTGGCTGTCCTGTTGCCCAGATGATGTGTATGCTTAAATTTGCACATAGATAGTTTCTGTGGTTAGTGAGTGTGTAGTAACAAAAAGCACTTTTGCATTTACTTAATTTTTCTCTTTTTTTTAGTTAAAAACAAAAACAAAACAACAATGATATCTGACCGGGTCAGATTGACCCCAAATATAACTAATATTACTATTGTGGAAAACTGATTTTATTTCTGTGATTTTTTTATTCAAACAATGGGGATATTTATATTTGTTTAATAGCATATGTAGAACATATACGGCTATATTTTTTTTCACTATTTTGTGTAAATTAAGAAATGATATGGCTATTTCTCTATTTAGTTTCTTTTCTGAAACACACATTCCTGCTTCAGTAAATATAAGCGTTTATGATACACTTCTTTCTATTATTTTATCAGTTCAATAAGCTCAGGATAAATAGAAAGGAACATTTAAGCAGGAAAAAAAGGTTTATTTCATAATTATAATGATAATTTTCACACTTTAATCATTGGGGTAACAGTGACCCCCAAACAACGAGGAAGTGAAGTAAATCTCAACAGAACATGAGGTTTAATAAATATCAAAAATCTAAAAGGTGTGCGTTATACCCGACACCTACATGAACACTTTTCGGTTGGTTTTGTAACTGTAAGTCATTCTCTTCAAATGCTATTGAAGTTAGAAACGTGTATACCAATGTCTCATGAAACTTTAGAGACGGTCCCTAAATTTGCGAATATCCTACGCCAACTTTATGCCAGTCACTTTGTAAGCTTTTAAATGCTGTACGTTTCCATGCTTGCCCAAGAAGAACAGAAAATATTTATAGTTCGTTATTTGTTTTTAAGTCACAATCGAATTCATGAGGTTTAAAGATTCATTTTCAAGTTTTCCGTTGACAATTGGGCTTCTTCAAGTTGCCACCAGCCTTCCTCCAGAGGAATTTTAATCACTTATCATTAGCATTCAACTCTCGACATGCTGCAGCAGCGAGAAACACACACAAAGTTTAAAAGAAAGAAAGAAAAAAAGTGTGTGTGTGTGTGTGTGTGTGTGTGGTCGGTCTGGGTCTGTGTGCGTGCGTGCGTGTGTGTGTGTGTGTGTAAAGAGCCCCAAGTGAAGGCACTTCAGTGTGCTGAAGTGAATCTCGTCGAAGTTAAGCTCCTTCTAAATGCAATGCTAAGGTAAGGGATTCTGGTTTGTTTTCACAGTTAACTAGTTAACGGATTGCATTCACTCTAGACTGTATTATCTGTAGTTTTGCAGTGTTATCTCTCTCTCTTTTTTTGTTAAACCGGGTCTGAAAAAAAAAGCATCTTTGAGGCTGCACAATTTAAAAGTGAAGTGATTGGAGTTATGCCGTTGTCTTTTACCATCTTACCAGATCTGGCCACATTGTTTTGTCAGTCGCTTTTAATGTAAACCACTTCCAGGAAGAAGTAGAACAGGAGCACAGACTTTTTACCGACAGTGATACTATTACCTAGACTAGCTCAACGAGTCGATCAGAAACAAGTGGAAGACACAGGGGGAGGGAGGGGCTACCACTTCACCCACTTCTCCCACTTCACCCACTTCTCCCACTTCACCCACTTCACTAAAGTAATAGTAAAGATTAAGTGTTAATAAAGTACCATATATTTTCCTTATGATTGTGGATACATTTGTGTTCTGTCAGACTCCTTTCCCAGATCTCCCTGGGTAATTAAAGGTGGTGACAGCTGGATAATTTTGGGTTGTAAGTAGTGTAAAGAGAGGCTCACATTTCATAATTACCTCAGATAATAATAATAATATCACCACCACTTTGGCTTAGTGGTTAGCTAAGCACGTTCGCCTCACACCTCCAGGGTCGGGGGTTTGATTCCCATTGTATCCCTGTGTGTGCGGAGTTTGCATGTTCTCCCCATGCTGCAGGGGTTTCCTCCCCCAGTCCAAAGACATGCATGGTAGTCTGATTGGTTTGTCTAAAGTGTCCGTAGTGTGTGAATGTGTATGTGATTGTGCCCTGCGATGGATTGGCACCCTGTCCAGGGTGTACCCCACCTTGTGCCCGATGCTCCCTGGGATAGGCTCCAGGTTTCCCCGTGACCCTGAAAAGGAGTAAGCGGTATAGAAGATGGATGGATACCACCACTTTACTAAACCTACTTTTAAGCAAAGATTAAGTGTGGCACACTATTAAAAATTTCATGTCATCATCCGATGATGATAAAGAGCAAGGCTGTGCATAAAGCACTCTGCGTTAATAATAATAATAATAATAATAATAATAACGACCAGCACTGGTCACATAATCACATAGTAGTGACAAAGCACTAGTAAAAAAACACCAACCATATTACCTTTAGAAAAGCTGCAGGTGACGAGTGGAAGTATTAAACTTTCTCAGAATGAGGTCTTTCCATTCGGTGCGAAATTTCCATTACTGTTGAATTATGAAGCTAAACATTGAATGTTTTAGACAAAAGTTTTCATGACCGCACATAACAGCAGCGTGTAGGTGTATTGGCTGATTATGACAGTACGTCATGACTTTAAGTATATTTTTTAGTCAACTTCTACTCTTCATTCATAATCAGTATTCATGGTAAAACTAAATTAATTTACAAAATTGTTAAAATAATTTTTTGTTAATTATTAGTATTTCAAGAAGTAAGAGGGCACAGAGGCATGGTGCTGAGTCCCAGCAGCTGAAAATGCGTTCAGGAGTGCTTACCAGAGGGGCCACAGTGACCTAGGTGGCCGGGCCGGGCCCCCTGCAGGCCCCCTCGTGGCGCAGATGCTGAGAAGATAGGAGGAGCAGAGAGTTCCAAAAGTACACACCGCTTGTGTATGACACTGGTTGTGTCCGAAACCACATACTTATCTACTATATAGTGTAAGCAGTATACCAGAGGGGCAATATGTCCGAATTCTAAGTATGCGAGAAACAGTAGGCAAGAAATACCCGGATGGCCTACTGCTTCCGGCGAGATTTTGCAGTATGCAAATGATGGACACTACGCGAGTCAAACAATCCCATTATGCAACAGGACTGGTGCAGACGAACTCAGAAAAAAACGTGGAAGACAGCGTCGGTTCTTTTTAAGTATTAAACGTTGGTTAAACAGGACTTGTTTAACAATACTTGAATAAATTGTTAACTTGTTTAAGATTTTTGTGTTTATGATGACATCAAAGGTCACATGAAATTGCTAACATGGCGGATGTAGTATGTCCGGGATTGTAGTCATAATACACACACATACTCATTAGCACGTACTGTTTCAACAGCAATGCAGTATGTACTATAATCCAAGTTTATCAAGTTAAATTGCATTTATACATGGGGGTTTTCTTACTAGAAGACTATCTTACCCATCATTGCTTGAGAACTACAGCATCTCAAATTCAATTAAATTAAATTTGTATAGTGCTTTTTACAGTGGACATTGTCTCAAAGCAGCTATACAGAAATATATAAACACAGGATACAGATTTTAAATGTGTGGATTAATCCCTATTGAGAGAGCCGGTGGCGACGGTGGCAAGGAAAAACTCCCTAAGATGATATGAGGAAGAAACCTTGAGAGGAACCAGACTCAGAAGGGAACCCATCCTCATCTGGGTAACAACAGATAGTGTGAAAGTAAAAGAAAGTTCATTATGGTTTTTACATGAAGTCTGTTTGTTGAACTAGACCACTGTTCACCAAAGGAGACCTGAGTGCAAAACTGCATGTGGTAATTGCAGTGCCAAGGCCATAGCAGCAACCGTAGTCCCAGCAACCACAGTGAGAATGTCCATGTGGAATTGAGGTCCAAATCTGTTTCATGGTACTTCAAGCGGTACCATCCTAAGCAATCTCCAGGCTGTAGCCTTCAGTTGATCAGAGCTCCATGAGGAGGTAGGGTATCCAAACGGTTCAGGCAGGTCCGGAGTGCAGAAAGGATCAGGATCACTGGCATCTCCATAAAATCATGTGTGGCTTGACAGAAGGAGAGAGGGAGAGGGAGGTAAAGAGAGGGAGAGATTGTTAGGTAAGACTGTGTACTTTGCGTAAAAGAAAGTCAACATGGTAAGCTTGAGTAAACAAATACATTTTCAGCCTAGACTTAAACACTGAAACTGTGTCTGAGTCCTGAACACTAATTGGAAGGCTGTTCTATAACTGTGGGGCTTTGTAAGAGAAAGCTCTTCCCCCTGCTGTAGCCTTCGCTATTCGAGGTACCGAAAAGCGTTGATCTAAGTAGGCATTCTGGATCATAGAAGACCAAAAGTTCGCTTAGGTACTGTGTCGCAAGACAATTCAGTGCTTTATAGGTCAATAGTAGTATTTTATAATCAATGCGAAATTTCACTGGGAGCCAATGCAGTGTGGATAAGATCGGGGTGATGTGTTCATATCTTCTGGTTCTAGTTAGGACTCTTGCAGCTGCATTCTGGACTAACTGGAGCTTGTTTATGCTCCTACTGGAACGACCAGACAGTAAGGCGTTACAGTAATCTAGCCTCGAGGTGATGAAAACATGAACTAATATTTCTGCATCATATAGTGACATTATATGTCTTATCTTAGAAATATTTCTGAGATGAAAGAAGGCTATCCTAGTAATATTATCTACATGAGCTTCAAATGAAAGACTGGAGCCAATAATCACTCCAAGGTCTTTTACTGCTGCACATGATGAAACAGAAAGGACACCTAGAGTTACTATGTAATCAGAAAGCTTACTTCTAGCTACAAGTCTTCCTAGTAGAAGTACTTCTGTTTTATCAGAATTAAGTAAGTGGAAGGTAATAAGCATCCAAAATCTAATGTCCTTTACACATTCCTCAACTTTATTAAGCTGCTGTGTGTTGTCTGGCTTTGCTGAATCATACAGCTATGTATCATCAGCATAACAGTGGAAGCTGATACCATTTTTACGAATAATTTGACCCAGGGGTATGAAGTAAAAAGCAGTGGGCCTAAAACGGAACCTTGTGGTGCAAGCAATAGCTCAAAATACACAGCATGTTTTTTTCTCGTGGTGACAGTCTCTGCATTCCCAATGGTATAAACCACCCTCTGAAGGGCATTTTGAAGGGAGAGTAATCAAGCTAGTCCTGCTGTAAGATTGCTTCAAACTGAATTTCCAATAAAAATGACTTAAAAATTGAGTTCCATGTAACCATTATTTTTAGCACCACAACTTTTAGCCCTCCAAAGCTCTCACAGTGGATGGTAAAGTCTCTGAAAGGATTAGGGATGATCATTTCAGCTCTAAATTTTAGTTTAAATTGATTCATTTCGTATTTATGTCTATGCACTAAATGACAAAAAAAAGTCATATCTTTCCTGAATTTGCTATGGATGTTCTGTTTTCTTGTAATTATAAGGAGAACTTTTGGATCAAATGTAATAGTTTTTTTTTTTTTGATTGTGTATAAACATTAAATTAACGATTTAAGTAAAACCTTGTGTGCTTTTATTAGACAATTTTGAATAAATGAACAAGACATTCTGTAGATGTAATCAGTTTTAATATTTCAAAATTGATTTAGTCTCATACACCGTTAATTACAATAACTACATTTACATTACATTTACATTTATTCACTTAGCAGACGCTTTTATCCAAAGCGACTTACAAATGAGAAAACTACAAGCAAAGCGATATATCAAGCAGAGAACAATACAAGTAGTGCTACCATAGAAGATCCATTAATTGAGGTGGGTCTTTACCTGTTTTTTGAAGATGGTGAGAGATTCTGTGGACCACATTGAGATTGGAAGTTCATTCCACCACTGAGGAACAGTTAGCGTGAAGGTTCTGGAAAGGGACCTTGCGCCACGCTGAGTGGGAACTACTAAATGTCGGTCGCTAATCGATCGCCGATTGTGAGAGGGAACGTAGGCCTTCAGGAGAGAGTTGAGGTAGAAGGGTGCCGTTCCAGACAAGGTCTTGTAGGTGGGCATCAAGGCCTTGAATTTGATGCAGGCGGCTACAGGAAGCCAGTGGAGGCAGATGAAGAGGGGTGTGACATGGGTCAGCTGAAACTAGCTGAAAAGAAATACTGAAACTAGCTGAAAGAACTACTGCTAAAAAAACAGAACAAAGACTTGAGACATGACTTGGACCTCGGGGACTTGTGAACATGTCTGGTCATCACATTGCAGAAGATGATTTTAAGTGTCAGAAATATGATCGAGGTAAAATAAGTAATATGAGTAAATGTTACATCAAGTGCTAAAACTGCACTATACTGCTGTATCAACAGTATATTGTTTCCTTGGATTTTTGGTCTGTCAGTAAAGAACCTTTTGTGGTTTCTGAATTTGGTGATGTGGGATGGGACTGAACCCAGAGTTATTTTCTATTAACAAGTGAATGATTTTAATAACTTTCAATACTTGAGTGAACTAGTGGATAGTGGAGAAATATAGACTTGCTGTGTTTTATATGATTGGTCTGCACCCAGGATTGATTCTAGATTCAGAAGAGAGAGTATCATGGTTGCAGGTTTATCGCATAGAATTAACCGCTGTGACGAGAATAATGCCGTGAGTTCATGGTAAACTACTTTTCACTGAAAACATTGCACAGCCTGCATGACTAAACTCCTCAAGCAGGAAAAGCATGAATTCTGATTGTGCAATTATTATACAACACCTACAGTGTGTGGACAATTGTACATGCCTTGCATGGTCAATATTGTTCTGTCTTTGTACTAAACTGTCCATAAAAATAGACTCTGGTCCAGGAAAGACATAATGGGCTCAGATAGCAGACTGTGGATCCAGCAAAAGTATTTTAGTAGATTAAACCAAGCACATGAACAATAGCTGTATTGATCAATGCATGACATAATAGCTGTGGGTAATTATTTACCTGATGGGAGCTCATAAACAAAGGGAAGCATTTTCATAGGTATTCATAGTTTTTTCATTATTTAATTAACCCTTTGTGGTCTAATTAGTGAAGTAGTGACATGGTTTGTTAAAAAAAAGTTAACAAATTTACCCTGAAAGATGGAGCAGAAAAGCATTTCCCTTATGGTCGAGAGATCACAAGTATGAATCCGAAAAATGCCACACCCATCTGTTGCCGGGAGCCACAAGAGCAAAATTACCTGTACTCTCTGGGTTGGAGGGATGGCATCCAACATTAGCCCACTGTGGGCATCTGTGAGTTCATGTGTGTGCAGATACGGCTTTCCTCTGAGTGCGTTCACTGCACTGTGACATAGCATGAGCAGTAGTTCAAAAAGTTGGCTGGCTTCCTTAGTATCTGTTCTGTTATAGGGGAGGGTAGGGGTGGATGGGAATTGGCCAAGACCAAATTAGGAAGGAAATGGGGAGCAGGTTTGGGCAACCATGTTCAGGGGTTGTCAACTGGCAGACTGGATGCAGATGCAGCAAAGTGTTTCAGCGGATCAAACCAAGCACTTAAATATACAGTAGCAGAACTGATAAATGTGTGGAAAAAAACTAACTGTAGATGATTCTTTAGCTCATCAGGAAAGGTAAGACATGGCTTGTTAAAAAAAAAATGTCAGCAAACAAAATAGAATGTTTAAAGTTGACAGAAAACAATGCATTTGTTCAAAAAAGATATCTAGGCATAGTCATAGTCTGTGGCACTAGTCAGAAGTGGTAATGTGAAGTGCCAGTGCGAAACAAACCATGGGTACTTTTTGATGTGTTTTGGTGTGTCCTATTTATAGCAGTTAACTAATCACAAATGTTATCACCATACCATCATGTTCGTTATCTGGACCTTTGTAAGCAAATTTTATCTTGCTGAACCAGATATCACTTACCGTTATGCTTGATGATTTTATGGAACATAGTCCATTGTTTGAGCATATAGATCTTTGTCTGAAACCAGTCATGGTTGCTGTAGAATTTACATTCCTTTGTGAAGGACCATTAAAAAAAAATCATGATGCTTTTAAATGGTCTACATTTGTACCACTGTTGTGGAGTTAAATTCAGACACTTTTGCACTCAGTGCCCATATTTTGTATAAAGCTGAATGCAAGAGTTTGCACAGAAGCACAGAAGCTGAAAGAACGCATTACTAACCATGGTTTATGAAAACAATGTTGAAATTCTGTTTTCTCTGATTTTTCACCTGAGGTATGCATTCCATGTTTTAAAACTCATGTAACATATTTCAACATGTCATAACTGGTCATATTTTCTGTGATGGCAAAATCTGCACCAGGATAGCATAATCTCAAGACTAGAATAATGCCATATTGTTTATTTTAATCACCTTAATCGAATGAATGATTTTTTATCACAGTATACAATCTTGCCAATAAATCACACCCTTGGGTGGAACATGTCTGGTCATATGATCTAAGCTGTCTTAGATTGCAGGTGTGTGGTTTTATTTTACTGCTCATATATCAACCAGAGGCATGTAGAAAAACACAGATACATGTTAAGTAAACACATTCATTTTAATTGCATTAATGCTAAGCTCTTTGTATCCACTTTCTCTCCAGTCAGGCCAGATTTCTTGCTTTTTAGTTTTCTAAAACGGATCTGTTTTTTTTCCTTCTCAGAACTTGTCCTACTTACTATGCTTTATTGAGTTTATTTATTTATTTTAAAAACTGACCTCTCTTTATCTTGTCAATCTGATCATCCGTTGTGAGGTGAGAGGAGAAGCTCATGAAAAAGCATATTTTGACAGTATATTGTTTCGGTGCATGGGAAAAGCTAATGGAGATAATACAGATAATGGAGAAAATACCACTGTGACAAGTAAATTACTCTGCCATGGTTTGAGAAGGCCATGTGTATTTAGTTAAAAGTATTTCCTTAAATTATGGACTAGGCAGCCATATAATTGTTTTATGTTTATCGTATCTAAATAAAACTTGGCCATCATTGTTGGTATGCTGTGTGTATGTTCCAGACTCCAGATTTTCCTGGCTGTTTTCTGGCCATGTGAAATACTCACCAGTGATGTAAACCATATACTATAAACTCAGTAGCTACACAGGATGACACGTGAACATATCCTTATCTGAATATGGAATTAATGGCATGCAAACTTCTCTTAAAACATATAACTTTGTTACTTGCACCATTGTAGATATTTGACTCTTTCCCTGACTCTTTCCATTAGTAGTATTGGGTATTTTTTAAATTTGTATGTTATTTGTCCATAATATATCTATTTAAAATGCCTGCTGTGTGTCTATTCTACTGTTGATCACTTGCTATATTTATTCATTGTTTCATTTACCCATAAATGTCGTAACTGAAAAAACACCCTCCATGCAGGTTCAGTAACCACTAATGAGTTAGGAGGTGTGTTCCAGTGTACTACTTCTTCCATATATTGTCTTTTCTCCATGCAGGTCTGAGATGTGAGTCATTTAACGGATTCCTACACACATAGAAACTCCGCTGCAATATAACGAAGGAGCTCTTATTTATCTTTCATTCTGTGTGTGAATTTGTGAAGAAAACGCAATGCGCTCAAGAGACAGCATCTTCAGAACCTGCCTCAGAGGGATTTACAGTTGCTCTTGGAAGCGTTCACAAGACAGTAAAACAAAAGTGAGCCATGATCATTTTGTCTAATGTATTCATTTTGAAATATCATTGAATACTTCCTTAATGAGCACTTACAATGTAACTGTGTTTTCCTTTTAACTCAGTGTAGTGCTCTTGGACAGAAGATTTAGTCCTGATGAAAAGTGTGTTAATTGGAAGCCTGATTACTGGTGCAGGGGGGCATTTATATATATATATATATATATATATATATATATATATATATATATATATATATATATATATATATATATATATATATATATATAATCAAGATGACTAATTAGGAATATATTCAGGAGTTTCTAAAACCTTGTGTGCAGTGGCCTGCTTTGGTTAAAAGCTGTTAAGAGCTGCAATTAGTTTATCACATCCTGCATGTTGTGTCTCATCAATCCATCATTCATGATCGAGCGAAACTCAACATGAGGAAACGAGGGCATGGTTCCAGGAGCCTCAAACGGGGCATCCAGCCTCACTTTAAATATCTACACAATAAAGATGAGAGTTTATTTGAATGCCACATTTAAATAGAGGTTTAGCAGAGGGGTTTTTTGTGCATCAAGAAAATTCTCTCATCTTTTTCATTTGGGGTTTAAAAGCTTTTCCAACAGGGACATTTCTTAATTGTGTTTAAGTCTTTGACTACTTAACTACTCAGAAGGGTGATGGTTCATTGAAAGTACGCTTTAAGTACAGTTTATTTATGATCCATGTAACCTGAACACAGTAAGATTGCGAAAGACAAGACTTTAATATTTGCATTTTTTTCACTGATCCATACGATTGTAGCAATTCATGTGAACGGGCAGAAACAAACATTAAAATGAAAGATTGATGTTCTCGTTTGTGTGAGTAATAGAGTTTACCTGTTTGGCCGGTATGAAGATTACAGGTAAAAGTAAATTGGAATGACTGTAAGTTGGAAGCGTGTAGAAACTTGTACCATGCTTGTTCTCTCTCATCCTTCTTTAGTGTGTATACTGCTGGTTCAGCTTTCTCTCTCTGGTGTCCATTCTGACCCTGGGCTGGATGTATATCTGTTTTGTTGCTTATAATGACCACGATGATGTCAACAGGTGAAAACACACTCACTCATGCACGGACACTCTCTCTCTCTCTCTCTCTCTCTCTCTCTCTCTCTCTCTCCCTCTCCACATTAAGTAGCTCATACAAATGTCATATTTAAATAATGCAAAATTAAAATGTAAATCTATTGTTAAAATTATTGTATTTTTTTTTATTTCTTTCTTTATTACAAATCATATCTTCGTTAAATATTGTGGTTACTCAGTGTGGTGGGTAGCTAAATATTTATTCATGACTTGTCACTTTAACAGGGAGGCCTTTACTTCCCTCAGAGTTTGGGTGAACTGGTACATGATTGTTATAATCCTGTCTGCAGTATTGGCTACTTACTGTCTTCTGCTCCTGGTGAGAATGGAAAATAGATTCATAGTAATTATATTTTTGTAAGTACCTCTATTTAGTTATTTGTTGTAATAAAATATCTTGCTTGTTTCAGGTGCTTTCATTAGTCCATATTTCCATAAAAGAACCTTTGGCGTTACACTGGCTGCATAAGGTACAGATATCTCTCAAATAGTATTTAAGCATATATTAAAGTATAATGTTTGAAACAATTAGATGTTGTAATTCATGACCTTTTACCGTGATTTCGTAGTGCACTAAATGTAAACTGGAAGATCTATTTTAGACGCTAGAGACTCTAGAGTGATGAGGAGAAATTTCTTAGCAGTAATATCTCAGTAAAAGGCTAATCGGATAGACTGATTGTTTTTTTCCTTCTTATTGTGTAGGTTTTGTTGTTTGTGGGTCTGGTTATGGTCGGACTTGGCGTAGGTGGAATGAGCTTCAGATGGACAGAAGAATGGTCCAGTATCTACTTATCACTGCAGGTGCAGAATGGAAATAAATTCTAAACTATTTATGATTACATGAGTCTGAGTATATACATATACAGTACATATACAGTCTTGGGCACAAACATTATTTTTCCAACAAAAAATTAAATGTTGGAGAAAAATGTTTGTAGGCCAGTAAACAAAGTAACATATAGTGTAACAGACCACTTTTCAGATAAAAACATAATGGAGGCTGCTGGGTTTTGCATGCTAAAAATAAAAATGCTGCAGGAAGTGCAACAGTCAGAGTCTCCAGAAGAAAAGAGGCAGATTCTCCAAGATGCTCAGTAAAATTTACCAGCTACGTTCTTTACAAAACCGCACAAATTGTACCCGAGACTACTGATGTATTTTAAAAATGCAAATTCAAGTCAGTTTAGCACTTTTAACAATGAACATTGTCCCAAAGCAGCTTTAAAGAAATATTTAAATTCAGAATATGGATTTTAAGGGCAGGGTTGTCCCAACAAATTTGGACTTTGTTTAATTTGTTGCTGTTCACTGCTTTTTATAGTATTTTCTTAGGTAGAAACATTATTTTTTGAAGCCATCTATGCTTTACAGTATTTCCTTGAATGTGCATAAAACCTTTGCACAGTAACGTATATGGAAGCATTTTATTGTACTACTATCTCTAGTATTGTGTCGCTGTATTGTACAGGCCACAGCTCCTTTTCTGCATTTGGGTGCTATTGTGGCTTTGACCATCATCAGCTGGCTTGTGTTCCAGAGTTACTACAGAGCTCAGAGAACTGGTGAGTACTTCTTAAATAGTCCAATGAATCATGCCACATACAGTGCCCTCCATTAATATTGGAACCCTTGGTAAGTATGAGCAAAGAAGGCTGTGAAAAATTGTCTTTATTGTTTACCCTTTTGATCTTATGTTTAAAAAATTCACCAAAATATACTCTGCTCTCCTGGATATCAAACAATTGCAATTTATGTAATGGAGTCACAGGCCAGGGTCAATCAATCAGGCAAACAGTCCAGACTAGGAAAAGCAAAGAGACATGGTCGTGAAGTGAACAAGGTCGAAACCATATAAACAAACACAGTATCACGGCTTGGTAACAACAGAGACAAAAGGCAACTGAGTGTATACTTCACAAAGACATTGTGAATGAGCAGTCTTTTTTATATTGTGGTGTGATTGGGAACAGGTGTGCGTGATTAGTCCTCAGTAGAAGGTGAAGTGACTGTGTGTTCCATGACACAAACCAAACACAGGTTTATTAAAATAAATATCTTTGTTAAATATAGGTGTGTAACAATTATTGACACCCTTTTAGTCAATACTTTGTGCTACCTCCCTTTGCCAAGATAACAGCTCTGAGTTTTCTCCTATAATGCCTGATGAGGTTGGAGAATACATCTCCTCTTCAGTTCACCCCACAGGTTTTCTATTGGTTTCAAGTCAGGGGACTGGGATGGCCATGGCAGGACCTTGATTTTGTGGTCAGCAAACGATTTTTCTGTTGATTTTGCTGTATGTTATGGATCACTGTCCTGCTGAAAGATCCAACCACGGCCCAATTTAAGTTCCTGGCAGAGGCAGTCAGTCTTCTTTGCTCATATTTACCAAGGGTGTCAATATTAGTGGAGGGCACTGTGTAATAAATAATATAATATATATATATATATATTAGTGTGTATGTGTGTGTATGTATTAAAAACATTTTAAGCACCACTGTATTGTGTATCATAGAAACAACTTCAAGAATTGTGATATATTTTCGTTATATTGCGTACATGACAGTATCTTGTCTCATATAGCATGTATACGTAGTGAAATTTCATCAAGTATTTTCTTTTTCATCTTCTCATTATAAATAGTTATTCAGAAAAGCACTGAACACTGCACATTGGCTGTCTTTGTTTTGGCACAGTTTCTAAGATCTTCATAATTGGGGTATTCATGGCAATTTTGGTCGTGGTTTTCCTCAGTCCTCTCTTGATTCGTAGTCCATGTCTTACTGACACACTTCCCCCAAAACCCAGTCTTGTGGGCCACCGTGGTGCACCTGTGGTAAGCACAGCTTTTCTGAAAATTTATACATGTGGTGTTGCATTTATTTCTACAGATAACAGTAGACTGTATCATGTTACACTTGCTTATACCTGACAGGCTGTTTTGGAATAGTTTTCTACTGTAATGTTTCAAGTTATTCTAGTGTGATAACTTTTTTTGAAACCACCGTCAGTTTGGAGCAAATTAATGAGTGAATCATTTGTGGTTATTTCACCTTTGGCATCATTCCCAGAATGTTAGCTGGTAAAACAAAGTCATTTTTTTAATGAGTTTGCTGTCTAATGTGGGAATGTTCTTTAAATCAGATGGATTTGTAGACTCCTTAAGGTCTTTGGAGCAGTTGCTCTAGTAGTAGGTATAGAATAAAATGTAGTGACAATAAAGATTAGAGATTAATACATTTAGGGATTAAGATAATTAAAGTGCAGTATATCTTGTAAAATCCCCCTTGAATAGTTTTTTTTTTTACTGTGCTGTGTTCAGTTGGCTCCAGAGAACACCATCATGTCATTCAATAATAGTGTGGAGTGTGGTGTGGTAGCCTTTGAGACGGATGTGCAGCTCAGGTACATCAAATCCAAGTGACATATTTCTACCGTTTGTCTTGGCTTTGCTTTCTAATGTGAATCTTCCTCTCTCTTCAGCAAGGACATGGTTCCTTTTCTAATGCATGACAATCGTAGTAAGTTTCTGGCAAGGACAACTAATGTGGATATCGTGTTTCCAAATCGAATGTACAACACGAGCAGTGACTTCACATGGGAGGAGCTACAGACGTTAAATGCAGGCGAATGGTTTGTCAAGGTAAAATAGGGAATTTTTCCATGGTAATTAAAATGGGAAATTCTTTACATTCATGAGGGAGAATTTTAATTAATTATTTATTTATAATAAAAAAAAATGTTCTTTTGTTCATGCAGACAAACCCTTTTTGGTCTGTGTCTTTCATTTCGGAGAAAGACAAGGCTCTTGCTCGTGAACAGAGAGTACCATCCCTTGAACAACTCCTAGGTATTGCAAAAGATTACAACATCTCTCTTATCTTTGACTTCAAGAATAAAGATGATGACTGCAATAGCACAGTTATGACCATACTGAAATCTGGCATCTCGCAAAATTTGGTAAGCTGAATTGAAGAACTGCATCACATTCATTCTTAACTAGCTGGTCTTCTGACTGAGTCCATTCCAGTTCGAACAATGAATTCCAAAAAAGTTGGGACGCTGTGTAAAATGTAAATAAAAACAGAATGCAGTGATTTGCAAATCACATAAAGCCATATGCTATTCACAATAGAACATATCAAATGTTTAAACTGAGGAAATGTACCATTTTAAGGTAAAAAATAAGGTATTTTGAATTTGATGGCCGCAACACGTCTCAAAATAGTTGGGATGGGGGCAACAAAAGGCTGGAAAAGTAAATGTTACTAAAAAGAAACGGCTGGAAGTTAACTGGCAACAGGACAGTAACATGATTGGGTGTTGGGTACTGTGCACATCAGCTAATTAATGTTAATTAATAAATAATAAATTTAATAAATTAATAAATATTATAGATTTGTCCATGAAGTAAAAATATGTAGGTGAAGTGGCTATGTGCAAGCTTTTTTTTTTTATTGGTCTTTTTTTTTTTTTAAATCCTGCTGTGCTGCTTTTTGTTGAAGGTCTGACCCTATGACTGTAATGTCTTTCAGATATGGTGGCTCCCTTCAAAGTGTAGACAGGATGTTAAGAAGCAGGCTCCAGGGTTTCGCCAGGTCTACAGCAATAACTCTTCAATGGTGAACGACTCTGGGCGATTTCTTAATGTGAAATACAATGCAATAAGTACTGAAGACATTAGGTGTGTATTAAAGGTGTTTGCGCACACTTTGAGACAAGCATAGACATGATAGTAGGTGAAAGGCTGTAGTTCGACACCATGAGGAAATTCCATGAGAGATATGTGGTTTAGATAATATTAGGAAGTTGGTGCATATTGTTATATTTCACCAAGTATAAAATTAATCATTGGAAATAAAACTTAGTTTTGGTGTAGAGGTGTATTAAATATGCTTATATTGTTGCCTATTTATGGTACAGTAACTTCAGAAGCTATAATGTGACGGTCAACCTGTGGGTGGTGAATGAGCGCTGGCTTTTCTCGTTACTGTGGTGCGCAGGGGCCAGCTCAGTGACCACTAACACATGCCACCTCCTCAAAGACATGTCTCAGCCTGACTGGCATCTGGTAATTTCCACTTTGCCTGTTCTACATTCTGTTCTCATTTCAAATTTATGTCAAATTAGTGTTCATTAGTGTTGTAGTTCAGTCCAAAAAGTTATGCAAGAAGTTGTCTCTCTCTCTCTCTCTCTCTCTCTCTCTCTCTCTCTCTAACTCTCTCTCTCTCTCTCTCTCTCTCTCTCTCTGTGTGTGTGTGTGTGTGTGTGTGTGTGTGTGTGAATTCCTCAGGCTCCTCATGTGTACAGAATTATATGGATCACTGCTGATGTGGTGTCATTACTGGTGATGATCATTCTGTTTTTTGTGCAGGGGTAAGATGAATCTTAATGTGTTACGGATTTAGCATGAATACACACGTTTACATCGCTACAATTGTTCAGTAAATTGGTATAGTTTCTCTTTCTAGTTTTTATAGCTATTTCTGCATTAATAGAACCAATAAATCCTAAATGTATGAATGTTAATGGTAATTTTAGTGTTTTCTGATTGCTCTTACGATTTCTCCTTCAGTGTGTTCAGTGAGGAAACTGCAATGATTACACATGAAACAATGTCTAATTCTTTGTGTACAGGAAAGCAAGGAACCAGATTTTTGTCCTGGAATCAGAAAGAACCGTCCCCCTTCTTAATTTCTGAGTAGCTCTAACACAGAAGAAAGAATGAATACAGCACCGTGGTGAAAAAACTAGTATTTTAAATCAGAGATGCAGATGGGACTAATGGAGCTAACAAGTGGCCTCCAGCTCACAGCCTCCAGTTTGTGAAACATTCACAGCTACACCAGCCCCATAGCTTCAGTGCAGAACTTTAAAAAAAAAAAAAAAAAAAAAAAAAAAAAAAAAAAAAAAAAATAGTAATCTTTGAAAGAATGAAAAAGGGGATATTGCTTATAGTTTTTTTGTTTTAGTGCCTTTTTCTTTACTGGCTGATCTATTCATGTAATTAGTGATTATATCACTAATTATAGAGCAGGGAAATCACTGGTAATAGAGCAGGGAAATCACACTGGATCAGAGATGGGAACCTCTGCTTTATATAAGGATCTCTTGTTCAACATAATGTTTAATAAGAATTAAAAAACATATGCAGATGAAATGACTTCCATTAAAATGTTGCTTTGCTTAATTCAAGGTACAATCATGATGATTTGGCATTTATTTAAAACAAAAAGTTTGATTTGAAATCGGTCAATTTTTTTCAGAAACAGATCAATTTAAAGTTGCCTATAAAAAAAAAAACAACTCATGACATTATATCCTCTCCTTAGGAAAAAAAACATCACTGAATGTATAGTATATGTCCTTTTTGATATTTGTTAATGTTTATAATACTAATGAAAAGCTTTAAACCTTCTCTACTCCCAATACAGCTCCCATCATGGCACTATGTTAATGCTACAGTAATGATGATGATGAATGCTTTCATTTTTAATAAATAAATAAATAGTTCCACAATGCAGAAATTGGCTCCAGGCACACATGTCAAATGTTACCGAGCTGAATGGTGAATCTCTGCCTGGTAAAATATGACAGAATGAGAAAGATATGGTACATAAACTATATGAAATGTTTGCTGTTTTAGATTCTAGGTCTTTTTAAGAAAAAAAAAAAAGTGGGGAAAAAATCTTGTCCATAAGATTAGAAATGAAGCAGCTAATATAACTGTTTCTGAATAAATACCCAATATTATTCTGCCCTTCAGCTTTTACACAGTCATTTACACATGCCAAAGGTATTTAGCCTAAATTCTAGAATGATTTGACTGTGATTAATGATCATTTTTTGATCATAGAGTATATAGTACAGTAGTCCTGTTTATAACTGGGTTAATCAGATGTCTCATACTTTAAAACCTTAGTGTGCTTGTGTCTTAATGTCAGTCTTGTCTAAATTGTAGGTTTAAATGTTTAGCACCACTGATATACTTTTGTCTTTGACTGTTTCATCCATGTTTGAAAGCTGTTCTTAGTGTTTTGGTCGGAGTTTACTGATTTTTAGGTGTTTCAGGTTGTTGATTTCTAAATATTGCTCAGTAATAGAAGGACAGTTTAACACTAACCAGTTCTTGATTTGAACATTTGAGCCACTGAGTCACTGCTTCCTTTTACTGAAAGGAGCTTGCTTTTCTTGTTTTACTGACTTTTACAATCAGGTTTTTGTCTGTGCCCAAACCCATAACTGCTGCATTTCAATAATAGTTTACAGTTGAGAAAAGTTTGTGAAAGGCATCTGAATTTGTTAAGCTTCTGGTAAGGGTTTTAACTTCCCAGATGTTTTTCTGAGAATACGAGAAATAAAAACATTTTTGTTTTATTTTGTTTATGATTCTAGTTAGTTTGTGGATTAGTTTATATTGATTTTAATCACTCGCGTTTGAAAAGCCTGGTTATTGAAACAGTGACCTGATTGGGAACTTTTAAGTAGACTAAGCCACCTTTTATTTTGGTCTGTAATGTTTACATTAGATGACACCAATGTTTATATTTCAATAATATTGTACCATGTATTGTTGTACCATTTTTTAACTTCTATAACTGAGTGCCCCTGAGGTTCACAAACACTTAAGAACCTCAAATGAGTTTCCCAAAAGTCAAAGGTTTTTTGATATCAGAAACTAAATTGTGCACTTGGCTTTGAGATTCCAATAGCAATATATGAAATTGTTGTATATAGTCTAAACTGTGGGCTTCTGAGTCTTATTCAAATTGACTTTTCCATGACCTGAAAAGCAATTTTTTTTTTTAACTGACAAGTGGACTTGCTGTATATGAACAAATATTATATGAACAAATGCTTTAATTATCATCTTTTGACTAATTATAATCAAATGTTTTTTTTGGGAGAGAGGGTATTCTTCCGACATTCCTCCGACTGAGACAGCATGGCCACAGATGGCTGTTTCATTATCAGGATTCAAACCCATGATTTCCTGAAAATAGCATGTGTACAGTTTCCTGTTGTACCGCTTGGGAACCAGAATTATCTGTTATTTTAATCAATTTTTCACACAACTAACTGATTTAAATCTAAGTGATGAATATATTGTTTACTTTATGCCACTATCTAAACAATCCACCTGTATTTCCTACACTCATATCTCCACCTCAAAATCCTTTTATAGATGGAGCAATGAGGTAGATGAATAGCCATGTTTTGTGTTGTAGCTGTTTATAATTAATTCCATAATTTTACCAACTAAAATTTTGATATAAAATACAGTGTAAATAAAGAAAACCAGCTTTAACAACCTGCCTTGAATATCCCCAATACTTGACTTAATATAAAGTTGCAGGATTGGGTCTGACCTTCTAAAATTCATGTTTAGGGCTCTACTTAAAAGAATATCTTGAATCTTCAGAAATGTTTTTTTTATATATATATATATATATATATATATATATAACCTATCTTACAGTGGTGCCTGAAAGTTTGTGAACCCATTAGAATTTTCTATATTTCTGCATATATATATTATGTACAGCATCATCAGATTTTCAAGACCTAAAAGTAGATAAAGAGAACCCAATTAAACGAATGAGACAAAAATATTATACTTGATCATTTATTTATTGAGGAAAATGATCCAATATTACACATCTGTGAATGGCAAAAGTATGTGAACCTTTTGCTTTCAGTATCTGGTGTAACCCCCTTGTGCAGCAATAACTGCAACTAAACGTTTCCAGTAACTCTTGATCGGTCCTGCACATCGGCTTGGAGGAATTTTAGCCCGTTCCTCAGTACAGAAGAACTTCAACTCTGTGATGCTGGTGGGTTTCCTCACATGAACTGCTTGCTTCAGGTCCCTCCACAACATTTCTACTGGATTAAGGTCAGGACTTTGATTTGGCCATTCCAAAACATTAACTTTATTCTTCTTAAACCATTAGATGGACAGGTGTCCTAATATTTTCCTTTAGAGTTCCCTGGTATAATTCAGAATTCATTGATCTGTCAATGATGGCAAGTCGTCCTGGCCCCGATGCAGCAAAACAGGCCAAAACCATGATACTACCACCATCATGTTTCACAGATGGGATAAATTTCTTATTCTAGCAGTGTTTTCCTTTCTCCAAACATAACACTTCTCATTTAAATCAATTCATAAATATTTTTTACTCCTCCACCCAGAAAACATTTTTCCAATAGCTTATCGGCTTATCCATGTGATCTGCAGAAGGGCAGCAACGTTCTTTGTGGAGAGCAGTGGCTTTCTCTTTACAACCCTGCCATGCATACCATTGTTGTTCAGTGTTCACCTGATGGTTGACTCATGAATATTAACATTAGCCAATGTGAAAGAGGCCTTTAGTTGCTTAGAAGTTACCCTGGGTTCCTTTGTGATCTCGCAGACTATTACACATCTTGCTCTTGAAGTGATCTTTGTTGGTTGGCAACTCCTGGGGAGGGTAACGGTGGTCTTGAATTTCCTCCATTTATACACAATCTGTCTGACTGTGGATTGGTGGAGTCCAAACTCTTTAGAAATGATTTTTATAAGCTTTTCCAGCTTGATGAGCATCAACAAGCCTTTTTCTGAGGTCCTCAGAAATCTCCTTTGTTTATTCCATGATACACTTTTAGACAATTTTATGTTAATTATCTAGTCTAGGGTAATTTTGTGTAGAAAAGAGTCAAAAAACTCGGTCAGGATTAAATCCTTTTAATGACAAAAGCTTTTGGTCCCAAGTCCCTTCAGGACAGAGTATGAAGTGACAAGAGTGTATTTCCTCATTTGAGTCAGCCTAATATAGTCGCAACACCAGCCCTTATCTTGCAAAGAGCTGGTCCTGAAAATAGAAGTTGTCTGTCCAGTCAGCAAAAGTCTGAAAAACAACTTTACACACTACCGGTCAAATGTTTGGAGACACTTAACTGAAATGTTTCTCATGATCTTAAAAAGCTTTTAATCGGAAGATGTATGATTAAATGTTTGAAATCGGTGTTGTAGACAAAATATAATTGTGCCAACATATACATTTCTTTCATTAGAAAACTAATATTTTATTTACAAAAAACTCTTTGACTTGGAGCGAAATATTCAAAAAAGCAGCTAATAAGTGTCCAGCAGAGGTGGGAACTCCTTTAATACTGTTTAAAAAGCATCTCAGGGCCATTCCTCAAGAAATTGGTTGAGAAAATGCCAAGAATTTCTAGAAATTCTAGGCAAAAAGGGTGTCTAAAATATTAAATCATTTTTATTTATTTTTTTTGCATTTCTTATAACATAATTTCCATAGTTCCATTTGTGTTACTCCAGAGTTTTGATGACTTTATTATCAAATAAAGTGGGGTGGAATTAAAGAATGAGTGTGTCTAAACTTTTGACCTGTAGTGTATGTATCCATATAGCTGTTTTCCACTGAGTCACTCTCCCAAATGAGGAAATTGCTAAAAGGAAAAAATGTTACAAACAGTTCAAACATTGGGTTACAGGAGTTAAAGAAAAACATCAAGTTTTCTTAAAAGGCAAAAGCATAATAGAAAAATTTCCATCATTCCCTCCTTTTATCGTTAAAGATAACATCATCATCATTTCATAACATACTGATTAGAAACGTAATAAATGATAAAAATGAGAACATCCACCCTACCGCTCCCAAAACCTGGTTTTACAGTAAGGCTTCATAAGCAAAAGATTTTTTCAAAAACAGAGAATTATATCCTATGACATTTATACTCTATCATCATTAAACGTTTGCCACATTTCAGCATTAGTAAGATCTTGCATGGGAAGAGCACACGTTTTGGTGATGGGTGCGAGAGCAACATAATCATCTTCATCTGTCTCTGGAATTAGGTGATAAGAAATAAATTGATGTGTGATAGAGTGATCCAAACTACAGATGATGAACCCTCTGATGCATGGAATGATACAGCATCCAAACAGATCCCGCCTTGACGAGCACCCAATCGCTGGAGTTCACCTTAGTCTCATAAACGGGAGGGTCTTCCTGTTGGGGAAGACATTTTCTAATAGCTTTAAGTCGTTTAGCAAAATGGTGCACATATTCTACCAAGTCATCATGGATATTTTCTCCCTCCTTGGGTACCTGTAAAACAGTATTTAATGGAAAGGGTCTGCCACGGAGCAATTCATACAGAGAGAGAGTCCTAGTGAGCCTTTGGCTCTAATAGATATTAAAACTAAAGGCAAACCTTGAACCCAATTTAAACCTGTGTGATTCATGGTCTTTCTCAATT
The DNA here is from genome assembly GCF_023375685.1 of Ictalurus furcatus. Taxonomy (NCBI): domain Eukaryota; kingdom Metazoa; phylum Chordata; class Actinopteri; order Siluriformes; family Ictaluridae; genus Ictalurus; species Ictalurus furcatus. Next base: position 8,148,585 of record NC_071262.1, read on the forward strand.
TCCCTTTTATAGTGCCGTTATTGCGTTCCACTAGTCCGGCTGATTGAGGATGGTATACACAGTGTTTTCTGAGATCTATTCCTAGCCATTCACTAATGATGTCTATGACTTTGTTACAGAAGTGTGGTCCTTTGTCACTGTAGATTTTTACAGGGATTCCCCACCTAGGAATGATTTCATTGACCAATATTTTAGCTACTGTGGCGGCATTGGCTTTCCCAGTTGGGAAGGTCTCTACCCATTTTGACCAACTGCTCACAATCACTAGACAGTATTCTTGACATGGTGTCAATTCAGTGAAATCCATCATTAGGTTTTTGAATGGTCCTCCTGGTTTAGGGAAGGTTAAGGTTGGTTGTTTTATGTTTCCCTGTGGATTAAATTTAGCACAGGTGAGACAGCACTCACAAAAAAAATTTTTGAATAGGTGGTGAATCCTATAGTATAGAAATGCTTGTTTACCTCTTGTACCATCCCTCTTCTTGAGACATGAGTTACTCCATGGCTCAATTTTGCGTACAGTACAGAGTATGAACTGTCGAGGCATTTCCTCTTTTGAGTCAGCCTAATTGAGTCAGCAAAACCATCCCTTATTGTGCAAAGAGCTAGTCCTGAAAATAGAAGTTGTCTGTCCAGCAAAAGTCTGAAATACAAACAAACAACAACAACAACAACAACAACAAATATATATAATGTAATATTATATAATATAACATTATATAATATGATATATATATGTACAGTGTGGGAAAAAAGTATTGAATGCACCAACATTTTTTTTCAGTAAAAATATTTCCAATGAGGTTATTCACATGAAATTTTCACCAGACACAGGTATTAACTGAAGAAATACGGAAATATAAAGAATTCAAAGATTAAAGTCCATAAATACTGTTATGTGTAATAAAGTGGAATGACACAGGAAAAAAAGTATTGAACACGCTAATAAAAAGCAGTTCTCCAAGGCAAGGTAATGCAAGGAACAAGCTGAAATCTGTAAGTAGTTAGAAAGTATATCATATAGGCCTGTGTGTGAAAGGGAAATGATGTGACTGTGACAAGAATAGATTAAGACAGAAATAGGGGTGTTTTGAAAACGGGTCGCAACGGTTGTGCTATTATTAGAGATGCACTGATACTAAATTTCTCAGCCGTTACGATAACCAATTATTCAGAGTGATATCGCCTGATACCGATACTGATATTGATAGTTCTGCCTTTTATGCCTTCTTTTAAATTAATAATATTCTGAAAGAAATGCAAATAAAAACTTTATTCTCTCCATTTCAACAAGTTGTTTCACAGTAACTGGTCTCATAAACAGAAAACACACTACTCTAATTAACATTAACACATGAACTAAATTCTGAAGATTAAAGTAAGATTTCTTAACTTATTGAATGTTATTAATTCATATTAACATTGACTGAAAGCTAAAAAAAACCTCCTGTTAGTCTCACATTCACTCACCACAAACACAAGCATTTCTACTTTCACTGAACATCAAACTAGTAATATATAATATAAACTTTTTTATATATTAACATTAACTGGATATGAAATATACTACTCTACAAATATATATTTTCTGGTAATATATATTTATTCAATATATATACAACTCATCTTCATTTAAATCTTTCAACAGTGTACTGGCCCTTTAATTCAGCGTGAGTTGCGTGTCAAAAATAAAAAATTAGACTCAACGCCGAAACTCCCGCGTCACTGTTGCAGCGTCCGGTGTAAAATTTTAGCGGTGCAGAGATTACAGAGATTACAAACTGCAGTTTTGTCGTCATTCCACACAAGAGACATCATCTTTACACACAGCACGAAATTGATGTGTTTTCCCGCCCTCTTTTGAGTGACAGGATATAATCGACCCCGATCATCGGATGTTTTTAAATTATCGGATGATAGCCCATAGCGTGAAAAATTGCCTTTATCGGCCGATACCTAGTGTTGAATTAACACCAGGAATGTTTATGAGAGTCCAATGGACTCATATAAACACTGAAGGGTGTGAATTCAACACTGTGATTGTTAAATCAACACTGGTGATTTTGCTGTGTATAATGTGTAAGTCAGTTGCTGGTCACAAATCATACACCTCAAAAGGTTGTTTTGGAGGTTTTCAAAATGGTCACATACAAGAGACCTTGGTCTTTTCACGCCTCCACTCATCCTAAAGTTGAAATGATTGTCAAAATGCAAAACTGTCCAAATTCTCTTTCGCCTACGTAATAACCCACATCTGGCCATGTCTTCTTTATTTTTAGAATGAAATTTGGCAAGATTTCACATCAGATGATTGACAAGGCATCCTGAGGCTAGCACTGACCAAGGATCAGTACAAAAACTATTACAATTTCATAAACCTACATAACCGGCTCATAGTAATTACCTGATATAAATTCATTCATTCACCTTGAGATCAACACCCCCTAGTGGTGAACCATAGAAATTTCCAAACGTTTCAAGCCAGTATGAAGTTACTAAGTCTCGTTTGCTGAAATCACGTGACCTGAAGCAGTGTTTTGAAAGCGCCCATAATTTCTTTGAGCACTAGAATGTGAGGTAACCGGCCTTGCTGTGGTTGTCGCTCCCCCTCTGGCCTCACCATGGACATCGCTGTCCCGTTGAGCTATGCCGAGAATGACGCTCCTCTCTTCATCTCCAGCCGTTTCGCCGGTTCGTCCAGGACCCTCTTGTCAGGAGTTGTGCCTTTGGGGGGCTGGGGATTTGCTGAGGTGGGGTGGGGGTTGTTCTGTCACATTCACCATGGATAATTCCCTTCCAGAACAGTACAGGGCAACTTCACACATTTTGATCTTTTTCCTTTGTTGTCCAGCTAACTTCAGGTGTTTGCACACCTGTTTTGTGTTCCTCTATATAAGTTCTGCAATTTGCCTTGTTGCTGAGCATTGTGCTAGTTGTGTTGTGGTTATATTTTCGAGATTAGTGTGTCTTTGTTAACGTATTGCCTTGTCTTGTCTTTGTTCAACTAGTTTCCTTGTCTTTTCTTAGTTACTTTGGTTTGTGTCATTAAAATGAGCAATGTGCTGGAAAATTGTGAAGAACTCCTCACTGAGGGTATGTTAAAAAAAAGAGCTTGAGGTGTATGTTGTAAAGTGTGTGCATGTTCACAAGATTGAAATGTCAATCACCCCATCATCCATATATATATATATATATATATATATATATATATATATATATATATATATATATATATATATTCTAAAAAAAATTCCTATAACATACATTTATCATAAAATATTGACCCTGACCCTATAATAGTGTGTGTAACTTAAAATGTAAGTTTGTCTTGGTCTCCATTCACTGATATAGGAGTGAGCAGGGCTAAAAATTGTAGTGCAGCCAGTGAAAAGAGGTCCTCAGTGACATTTAACCCTTACTTTTAAGCCTCTGTTATGATACAGTCATTGCTTATGACTTCGACCCATGTATACCCTCCTGAGACCTGTCAGAAAAAAGTTTTAATATTTAATAAGTTTTTTTCTCCATAATACAAGTATTTTGGTTGAAATAAATATGTCTAAGAGAAAATATTTTCAAAAACATTATTTATTTTTTATTGTCTGTTCCTTGTCATGACATCAGGTCATATTTTGTGTGATATGTAAATGACAAAGGTACTGTAGACATTCATTGAATACAAATACAATGAAGAAATGAATAAAATAAAGAAATACATCCTTTAAATTTTCTTAAATGTTGAAGTTAAGTGTGAATAAGTAGTATGGGGTGTCCATCAATGTAACACTCAGGTCTGAAGAGGGTAACAGTCATGAATGGTACACAAGGAAGTTCTTCTGTCTGGAAACATATAGAAACTTTGTGCATTTGTTGCACTTCACAAAGGTGTTTACCTTGCATTCAGCTCTTCGGCATCTTGATTCACTGATTGCATCGACCATCTTTGTCAAAGGCAGTACTCCATATTTTCTGAGAGTACTTCTCCTCTTTGGAACAATATATTGTTCATCAACACAGCTCATCTCAAAATCATCACTGCCCACCTTGTCTTGTTGATTTCCATCACCCTGTGCCTGATAAATCATTTCTTTAGCCAGCAGGAACTTGAAATCAAAATACTGGAGCCTCTTCTTTTTACATTTCACAAAGACATGATGATCTGACATATACTGAATACAGCTGTTAGTGGCAGCCATTTTGTTAAAAAATAAATAAATAAATGGATCATTGTGCAGAATTCCATTTTCTTGTATGGCTTGACACCCCTGAATACATTCTTGCATCTGTAGCCTTCAAAATCCAACATCAAACCATTTGGACTGGCAACCACAAAGACTTTCAATCTTGTGACATGGCATCAACAAGATGAACAAACTGCCTTGCAGGACACCCACACTTAAAAGAGATCATTCGTTCATCTAAAGAGGCCTTCAGTGGTCTTGGTAGATTGAGACAGCTTGTTGGACTCTGGCCAGCAGTGGCCTCACTTTCCATAGAATATCATTTATTAGGTCTTCCACAGAAATATCACGATCGTGCTTTATTTTACGTTATTGTCTAATCTTGAAGAATCCATTCATATAGATAGATTTGGCAGTGGGAACCGTCATCTTTGCTTTCTAGCCTCAAGTGATTTTTTATCATTGTACTGCTCAAACTACTTCTAGGGCCTCCAGTCTTGTATCATACTCTTCTCCATTGTAGCAATTTAATAATTGCAGCAAATTTAATAATATTAATATGAACCCTTGGAGTATATTATATGCCTGCGTGTGCATACTTTTAACTTATGTGCATAGAGTATGTATTTATGTATAAAAATGTACAGCTGAAAATATAAAAAGGCTTAGTGTTAAAAATGTACAGCTAAAAATATATAATCTCCTTGTATAATACACTGAACTAAATAAATTAAGCTCAGAACCCTAGTTTACATGTTACATCTTACCCACAATGTACAATGATGAGTATTATCCCCTTTTCCCCAGCTCTTGCTCCTAATCAGCTGACGTGTTCTCCACTGAATTTTATCTTCCAGTACTGATTGCTGACCATCTTCATCCTCATCAACAGCTCTATGTCTGAGTCTCCCTCAACAATTCTGAGCAAAATATTTTTTCTTCCTGACTCAGAGCCCCATTCCCTTAGGAGTGAAAATAAGCAGAAAAACAGGTAACCAGTCCTGTTGTCCACAACATAGGACATTAACTAAACATTTAGTTTTCAAAGAGTTAAATTTACATTATATTACTAAAACCATTTTGAAATAGTAGCTAATATACTTTTTATTTTATTTTACATACATTCAATATCAGCCTCAGAAACACCATGTCTATATAAATTCAATCATTTACCTCCTTTGCTGCCATAAAATGTGGTGGCTAAGATGGAAGCCATACTGAAAAGGTCAAAGTTGGTGTTTTCTTATACACATCCCTACAAATGTGACATCACATGATATCCTCTAAACCAGGCGTTCTCAAACCTGTCCTGGAGGACCCCTAGCACTGCACATTTTGTACATCTCCCTTATCTGACACATCCAATCCACGTCTTGCAGTCTGTGTGTCAGATGAGGGAGACATACAAAATGTGCAGTGCTGGGGGTCCTCCAGGACAGGTTTGAGAAGCACTACTCTAAACAATACAATAGGATGCAGTTTTTGAGATGGAAACCTTAGACCAATGGTCACCAAGCCTCTTCCTTGAGATCTGACTTCCTGCACTTTTCATCTCTGACCAAAATATAACACACCTCTTTTAGTTGATCAAGAACTTGTTAAGGCAATGATTAGATGGTCAGGTGGGAACAATATGGTTGGAGCTAAAGGCTTCAGGAAGATGGATCTCCAGGAACAGAGTTGGTGACCACTGCCTCAAAAGGTCTCAAAATTGGTAGGTCTAAGGAGGACACTGCCATTGCTCTGACTTCACAGCACACGTAGCCTACAAGTGTTTTGTAGGCATAGATTTGGAGGGAGCACTGAAGGAACGATTTGTCAAAATTTTAAAGCAAATTTCTGCTTACATTTCTTAGAAAATCTTTAAAATGTCTGACTGATCGCGTTCACAACGAGGCTGCCACCGCTTCTCACCACTAGATGGCGACCGTGGCCTGTTTATAATCTAAAACGACATCGGGTCTCTCTGGCAAACAAGTTACACCCATCAGCTCAGCGTCACAGTTACAACAACAACAAAAGCTTTTGTTCTCTAACAATGTCCTCACCTGTGTAAATAAGGAAAATTAATAGCAGGAGCACTAAACATAGGTGAATGCTTGAAATATGGGATCTTTTAATAACGTGAACTTTTGTGCTTCAAACAAACAAAACAACCCCACAAAACACAGGTTTTATTTTATAGGGAGACATTAACCTCTAATCTGAGTGAGCAGCTCGTTAGTCATGTGTATCATCCGTGCCTCCGTCTACACACCCTCATCTCTTATCACACACACACACACACACACACACAGCGCTGAGCTCTGCCCCTACCTACGTGTCCGTAAAGCGGCCAGAGTTTGTTATGGCCTCAAAAGTGAAAGAAACTCCCTGAGAGTGTGAAAACTGTGAGAAAGGACGGTCTTTAAACTGATTTACATGAAACGTTGAGTTCATTTGGGAATATTAACGCTGTATCCGTGGACTGTGTAACTGTCAGGCTGTAATTATTCACGATGGTCCATAAGTACGGTAAGTCCACTTCGCTAACTTTGGCTAATGTACTTGTAACTTGTGTGGTGTGTTCCTGCATGAGAAGCGACTACTGCTCCTTTTAATACTTCCCCACAGTGATGATAGGGTTGTTGTTTTGTTTGTTTGTTTGTTTGTTTGTTTGTTTGTGCATAATTTTGCGCTCTTGAAGAAGTTCCTTGGGAAACAGGAAGTGGTGGATAAATTTCTTCCCATCATATTGTGCGCGTTCAGCACTAGTCTATAAAGAAAAGTGTTTTTTTTTTTTTTTTTTTTTTTTAATGTATTTTTTTTAGGATGAAGTATGTATAGATTTAAGTCTAGTGCTCAGTGTCGGTCGCTTTATTTGACGCCCACTTTCAATTAGTTAAAAAGTTGGACCACGTTGTAACTCCACTGTTTGCACTGAGCAAACAGAAACTTAACACCAGGAACAGGAGAACATTAGAAAACACCGGGCAGTTGTACAAGCTAAACATTACTCTAAACTGAGTAGTATTTTGATTTGTGCATCACCTGGAATTTAAAACTACAGAACCGTTTTCCAGGACGTCACGCTGGTGGCCCCGCCCCTTCGAGCACAGCAGTATAAATGCTGATGCAGAGTCACACTATGTGGAATCAGAGGAAATGAGTAAACGTCAACTTGTCGTTGTTAATGGTATACCACTGAGCAGCATGTTCAACCTCATACAGATCTAAAGCTATAAACAGGCAACACATAGCCAAGTTTCTTTCCCTCTATTTGCAGATACTGAGAGAGCCGTTGGGCTGCTGAGGCAGTATCAGGCTAGTCTGACCAGCCCAGAGGAACAGGCTCTAAAGACCAGTGTGGGCAAGGTTTCTGCTATCTTTGGCAGCCAGCTCTTTAAGGCTCTGTTGGGTAAGATATGTTTCTAGGTGAATCATGTCTCTGGACACATTGAGTCTTATCATTTTCGTGCTGGACAACACTGACTTCAGCAAATTCCATGTGAAATCACTGCAGCAAGAAAATATTTGGCTTTGCACTAATCTGTTTCTTTGGAGCGCTCGGGTTTGGGACTCAACCCTGTGTTTTAGTTGTTACGTAATCAGTCTCAAAAATCCATTCTGGTATGATAAAAGTTGCCAGAAATGCCATAGTTCCACAAGCTCATGTAGCATATCGCTCGCGCTCATTCCTATTTCTTCAGGGTGATACCACAATTGGGGTGTCCCACTGATATTACATTTATAAATGTGAAAAGTCATTTTAAACATAGTGTCCTTCACATCACAGCAACCTGTGCGCATATAAATAACAGATAAATAACATTAAGAAAACCTCTCTACAGCACTTAGAAAACTGCATTTTTGCCTGCCCCCGCCCATTATAAGCACTACCCTGAAACCTACGCTAATCCTTAAAATCTTATTATTTTGCATTAATGTGCACAAGGCACCCATTATAGGTTAGGAAAAATGTGCATTTTAGTTGTGCCCCACAGCATTCCCTGTACCCTCTTACCTGACCACATTCACCCCTGTGAAATATTTAGAATACTCCACAAGTCACATGTTCAATAGGAAGTCATCAGGATTTCCATAGAGATTTCCTGAAGACCATGGGAAGAAGAAAATTACGTTTTATTGTTCTTTTTTTAATATTGACTGACCAAGGGTGAGTTTCCCAATAGCATGGCAAAGTTCAGACTGGGAGAGAGAGTATTCAGTGCGATGCTTTCTCTATCATTTAATGATGATCTCTGTGCTGTGAAGCTTTTGGGAAAACCAGCCCAGGTTCCTTTGAAAGAACAACCCTGTTACTCTCAAAGTAAATCATTAATTTAACAAAGTAAATCATTAGATTACCCTTACTATTATAATTTGCGCCGGTTAATCACATTTTGTACATTTGCAGATTATATATGTGCACGTATATACTGTATGCTAAAAAAATCAAGCTCGTTACTTTCAATCAATTTAAGAGCATAATGCAAAAAAAAAAACCTTTAAAATGTGAGATATTTGGCCTTATTCATCAATCTTTTAGCAAAGTTGTGTGTTAATGTAAGCCAAACCAAACTTAAAATTTTCCACTGGATTTACAAACGTTTGGAAAGTTTACGATTTTCTTCGTACTCGCGTGTGTATGTTGATCATCTGTCACAAAGCTCATTTGCATTTAGTGACCTCCACAAACTCCATAAAAGTTCAAGTCACAGACAGCTGGGAGCGTGAAATGAAGGGTGAGAGTGAAGGCTGAAAAACAGAAGTGAAAAATATTTTGACTTGAGTAAAATCTGAAAGACAAAAAAAAAGTGGAAATCATTTTAGCTCACTTCTATGCTAATAAAAATAATATTATTAATATTATATATTATTAAATAAGCAAATGCTAAATCTTCTGTCAGCTGAGGCGTTTGTGTGCGGATTACGGCTGTGCACAGACAGACGTATTCTTCTCAGACGTATGTATTCTTAGTCCCTGTCCTAGTGAACTAGCATTTTCACGAATGCCACATTTCTTGTGTTCGTCCAAGCCATTTACACGTAAACCTGTTCATATCCAACTTGACAAATAAGGCTCGTTGTTGCCTGAGATGGGTTCACACAATTTTTTGGTTAAATGAATGTTTTGTTAGATTTAGTATTGAAAATTATTTTAAAAAGTAAAGTTTCATTTTTAAGAGTTACAAGGGCTAAATGGTACCTCCATTGTCGAGCACCCTTCAGTACATGTGAACTAAGCAACCTGACATTTTCCTGTAGTCAGTTTGGGAAGGACAGGAACAAGCATCCTGTGCTTAGATGCTTTTTGTTTTTTATTTCTCTGGAACCTACAGAGCTACTTCTCTGCAAAGGAAATTTAGTTCCATCAACATATGGCTATGTATTTTCTTAATTATGAGTCCCAAACCTTAATGAAACTTTCCTATTAGGAAAAAACAACAAGGCACTGTGTTGGTTTAGTTTGGGTTGCTATGAGCCTGTAGTGATGAAAGGGACAGGTTCTCCCTTCATTCAAAATCCCAGGTGACCTTAAAAGGCTTACGGCTTACTTTGTGTCCTCGCCAGATAATATTCTGATGAAGCAGAAACATAGCACTGGGTATAGGAATTACTTTGCTGCTCCTCATATATCTGTTAATACCTTTGTTATTGAGTATTTATAATAGATGCTCTTGTGTTAAGTACTCTTGTGCTTTCTTAGATATCATGTAATTACATGTGTGTTTAACAGATAATGTAAATGCTCTCAATTATTCTATCAGTAGTTGAATCAAGGATTTAGAAACCACACAAGATAATTGCAGTGCAAAACTTGAGAAGGTACTATATGCAGATAAATAAATACGAAAATACATTCTGGAGGGAAAAAAAGCCTGGATTGCTATTTTAACAAAATTATTTTGAAGTGAATGACTGCCATTCTCTATAGGAAGGATACAAACCAGCTTCACACAGGGTGTGTTTTCAGATTGTACTGTAGTGTGAAGGAGAGCCCAAGTTGTCTCTTAGGCCCAGAAGAGAATGGGGTCAAATTAGGTTTGGCTGTAAAAACATGTGGTTTTAATCAGCACAGATTCTGGCCTGGTGTCATGTTGGGAGGGTGAATGGAACATGATCTTACCTTTAATGATATTTCTCTTTATTTGGGCTTTGAAACATTATTCCAGGCCCCAAGCCTACTGTTGTACAGTACTGTGCAAATGTTTTAGGCACATGCAAAGAAATGCTGTAGAGCAAAGATGCCTTCAAAAATAATGAAATTAATTGTTTCTACATTTAAAAAATACTGTAAAGAGCAGTAAACAGTAGTAAAGGAAACAAAGTCAATATTTGTATATTTATATTTAAATAGTAGTCTCTCGTACAATTTGTTTTGTAAGGAAATGAGCTATAAGTTTTATTGAGCATTTTGCAGAACCAGTCACTGTTCTTCTGGAGACTTTGACTGTCGAATTTGCTTCTTATTTCTGCAGAAAAACCCAACAGCCTTCATTGTGTTTTTAATCTGAAAAGTGTCTCTTACCACTTAATATACTGCTTTCTTTATTGACATACAAACACTTTTCTGTAACATTTCATTTTGTGCTAGAAAACTAGTGTTTGGGAATCTAAAATGTTTTTTGTACTGACTCGATAATGTAGAAATCATAAAATAAGAAATCTATAACAAAGTTTGTACTAAAAAAATATAGGGTGCCTAAGACTTTTGCATAGTACTGTATATACCAGTGAGCTGCCTTTTTTTTTTTTTTTTTAAATTGTATTTATCATACATGCAGTCAGATTAATTTCTTTTTATCACCCTTAATTTCTGAAATGATTTTAATTTCCATCAGGTCTTTTTGTGATCTTTTTCTAAGTGGTCACTTCTGTAAATATAGCATAATTTCACAGTGTATATGTTTGTAAATCTATAACTTTCTGTCTGTTAATATAACTTTGTGTTTCATTCATTTAAACATCAGGCTTATTATTCAGATTTTCATCTTGAAGCATATTATTCAGTACCTACTATGAATTATTCAGTAACTACAGTGAAACTGTTAGGAGAGGTATATAGAGATATATGTCTGGACCCTCCATGTCCTAAGAGTTTAAGGAGTTAACACAGTACATTTCTGTATGTTTTATACAACCTTCTGTCATAGGTGATACTGTAATTATGATAATGGTATTGAAGAACTGCACTCCTGCTTGTAACAAGCCAACCTCTGTGCTATGTGGGAGGTAGGGAGAGCGGCTGGGATGGTTGATGGGATGTCTGCATGATTGCACAATTTTGAACAAAGGTTTCCTTAACAGCAGGCTCATCTCTTTGTTCCCAAACACACAAAACACAGGGGAACACACAGTTCCCACAAAAGAGGTGCTGTGGTGACCCCTGTCAGGGCATCACAGATTTGTACTGTATGGAAGAGACTTAGCTGTATGGAATACAATTTCCTTAGCCCAAAGGATACAAGGTTGTAGATTCCAACTTAGGACAAACGTGAAAAAGTAGATATGAAATATGGCTGTGGTAGGAACTGTGACTGGTTAATTAATGTGGGAGACATGTGTACATTTTGTTTTGTGTCCAGGAATGTGTGTGGTTTTAATGGGGAGTGGAAACATGGTTTCAGAAAAATTGTTGGCATTATTCTTTTATTCTGTCATGATTTTTATGTTAAACTAGACAAAAACATTTTGCGCTCAACTGTTGCGTGTACTTTAGATGCATGTGTATTGAACATTTCTTTTATGCAAGTAAGAAATGTGGGCTGTTTTAATATTTCATATATTCAGCTGAAACACGCAGTGATGAATGTAGCAGAATTAAGAAAATGAGCTCACTAGGACCTGTGCAGGTACTTCCTGCCATTTCTGTTCCAATTAGGACTGAATTCATGCTTGGTGTACAACAGGAAAGAGTGCATCATTACTGCCTACATGATGTTCGAAGACAGCTCTGAGAACTTTCCTAAACACCATGTCTCTTTGTGACACATTTAAACATTTCTATTCATTACAAAGCTGAATGTTTAAATCATGCTTTGTTTAGAGGCGAGTCCTGCTCATTTAGCTTGCAGTTTACTTGCTTTACTTTATCTCTCTGTCTCTTTTATCTCTCTCCCTCTCTCATCTCACTCTGGCCAGCCGGGCAACATAACTACCTCCTACACAGTGTTCTCTTCCCACACACACAGACTTACATAGACACAGCCACGATGAGTCACATAGCCCTCATTCTTCTACTGTCTTTCCTAATGCACCTCTGGGGGACATCGACACGACCCCTAACAGCCACTCATGCACAAATAAACACGCGCCACAAATCTTGGGAATTTTTGCTAAGAGTTTCTTTTAGGTCCTTGCAAATGCTACGCTCTATCTGGAGGTACTTTTGTAATGGTACATATTTATGGGAGTAGTAAAGAAAGCATGTTTCACACAGTAGAGCACCAAGGAACACTATATCATTAGCTCTGTTTGTGGCTTTGTATTTTGAGTTCATGATTCGTGACCACATGTCCATGGATTGTTAATGACTGGAGAGGTGAAAAATAAAGATCTGAAGAGGGCAATGGAGGAAAGATTTATAGCTGAAATAAAACCAGGTAGGGGAATAGTAAATGGCAAAAGGGATAGAATTGTAGATGGTGTGAGGGTGATGTGATCTGGATCAGCAGAACAACATGGCATAGTGGTAAGACAGAGGTTGCTTATCATTCGCTTATTGCTTATCATTCTCGGGTAATTAAAGATCTCTTAAATGTACAACGGCCAAAAATATTTCTCATATTGCTGTACTCCATGGCTCATATGGCAATAAAGACAGCATTTCTTATGTATAGACAGATGGCAAATTAAACGGAAAAAAAACCATAAAAATGTGTTAATAAGGTGATGGGCCACCACAGGCTGCCAGAACAGCTTCAGTGTACCTTGTTACAGATTCTATAGTCTCTAAAACTGTACCAGAGGGATGAAGACCATTCTTCCAAAAGATTCCCTCATGTGGTGTTTTGATGATGGTGGTGGAGAGCGATGTCTGACATGTGACTACAAAATCTCTCATAGGTGTTCAAATTGATTGAGATCTGGGGATTGAGAAGGCCATAGCATATAATTTACATCATTTTCATTCTCACACTGTGGAACTGTGATCCTGCTGTATTCAGAGACCCAGCAACAAGTGGCCAAAAAGAAGGACGGCAGGTGGTAGTCATATTAAAGACTGTGGGAATAAAATTGCATTAAAAGTCAAAGATTGTTGTTGGTTAATACCTTCTTAACAGTGTTTAAATGACTTATTTGTTTATACTTTAGGGAATTGCACCAGCAAAGTTACAAAATATAGTGGGTTATGAACATAAATAACATCAGGAATGGTCAGAATTTCTAGGGAGAAAGGAAAGGTCTGTGTATATGACTGAGATGAAATTCTTTTTGAATAGTCTCTTGGTCAAGCTAATGTAGCCCATCTGTTTTATACATTTTATAACAAAGGATGATATAGGAATCAAATAGACCTACAAAATGAACTGTAAATTGATGTAGATAAATATAAATGTAAGATGTCATTAGTTGGTAGACAGTGTTAGCAGTTTTGCTGGACCCCTAACACTGTTGTGACCTGCAGTATTGACACTGATGGTTTTCCAGCAGTGGAATGTGCTGTGTACTTCACTGTGTTATCAGCAGTGAATCACATTAACAGCCTCTCTGTTAGTGAGTGTGACTGCTGCTGCCATCTAAACTCAGTATGGGCAGGAAATTTGGATGGAGTTGCTGGAGGATATTTATAGATCCAGACAATGGCAAGACTGATGCACAGGTTGAGCCATGACATTGTTTATGACTTTGATCTTGACATTTTAATCATACTGGCCTTTCACATGACCAATACGGTTCTCTTTTGTTGTTGTCAGTTACTATGACACGAGTAACATGCTTCATTAATAGTAACATGCTTCATTAAGAAGTCATGTAATACTGTATGTGTCTTTAATGTGGTGTTTGAAACATCATATTCCAGTGGTTTATCATAGTTATGAAAAAGCCCACTGTAGAATGACTAACCTTTGAAGGTAAACAAATAAACAAAGAAAAGCATAGCAATATATTTTATTCATTACAGATATTCAAGAATGCTATGAGGTGACCCTGCAGCTAAATGCAACAGAGAAAGCAGCAAAAGAGAATGGCCTTAAGGAGATGTTGGAGGTAAGCGTCTTAAAAATATGAAAGTTTGTTATATAAAGTGAACAAAGAACTCATAAACAATATTTAAAACTATGACTTTAACAGAAATATGCACATACCTGTCAATTTGCAGCCTCACATACTCATTACAGTTTTACGTTCAGACATCGGTCAGTGTACCTATTTATTGGTCAGTGTTTGTCATCTGCCCATAGAACAAATATGTGAAAAATGAAAAGGATTTGGTGCAGTCCAATAATCAAAACAGAGTGGAGAGAAGATGAACGAGAAGGAAGTAAGTGTGAAAACAGATGGAGAGAAAGAAAGAGGGAGCCAAGCATTAGTCATTTCTAGAAAGGACTGCAGTGGTAACATCCAGTGCTCATCAGTGGGAAGCATAACAATGTCACCAAGAACTTCAATTATAATGTCTAGTCACATGGAGCAACAAATTATTTATAGGCACGGTTGAGAAAATATAACCTCAACTTCTATTTGTAATCTGGTAAAGGCCACTTGGAATGAAAACATGATTTACTGCAGATTATTTCTCCTGTCCACACTGCAGTGGAGTGGTGACCTCATATATATATATATATATATATATATATATATATATATATATATATATATATATATATATACATATATATATATATATATAGTTAGTGCTGCAACAACTAATTGAAAATAATCGATCATGAAAATCGTTGTGAATGAATCTCATTATCGATTAGTTGGTCTGCGCACGTTTACTCATTACGTTACTTCTGTTCCGAAAACACACTTCGGAGAGTAAATACTAGAGTTGTGTCCCAAATGACGTACTATACACTTACACTATACACTGTGTACTCTTGTGTATGAATTTTAGAAAGGTAATATCATTCAACTGGAACACTAGCGATTTATTTACTTACCGGAAGTATAAGCCGCTTCCTAGTTGACGGCGCATGACGTCATACCCACGTAATGCGACGCCGCTAGCTTTAGCCTAATACCTAGTCACCGACAATGACTTTCTTCAGTTTACTGTTTATGTCAGCGTTACCTTTTATTCCAACATGACCTCAGTGACCATCAGACAGAGGCAAAATCGTCAAGTGACTGAGGAAGAAAGTGTGCGACCTCCAAGTTCTCTAAGGCAGGGGGATCATTTTATATTGAATATCGTGGTGAAGATCAAACTTTATAAAGCAGAGATTGTGTAGCACGGAAGCACGACAGTGATGCACGAGCACAAACTTATGTTTATATCCAAAATAATATGCCTAAAGGCAATGAGTAACAGAAACCACAAGGTGCAGTGAAAGTGAGTTTTTATTATTAATTTAGGACTGTAGTTTAATTCAGTGCTTTTTGTGCATCCATAATAATAATGCATAAATACTTATAAATCTTATAAATTATAAAAAAAAAAAAAAAAAAAAAAAACTTATAAATTTTATATATATATATATATATATATATATATATATATATATATATATATATATATATACACACACAAACAATACAAACAATACAAAAAATATAACAACAAAAGGTTGTTGAGCTTCACAAAATGGGAAGTGGCTATAAGAAAATAGCACAAGCATTGAAAATGCTCATTTATACCATCAGGGCAATAATTACGAAGTTCCAGTCAACTGGAAATGCAATGTGAAGAGGATGGTTCCAGTGACCAAAAAATCTCCAAGGATCACAGCTGGAGAATTGCAGAAGTTAGTTGCGTCTTGGGGTCAGAAAGTCTCCCAAAGTACAATCTAAAGTCACCTACATCACCACAAGTTGTTTAGAAGGGTTTCAAGAAAAAAGCCTCTACTCTCATCCAAAAACAAACTCAAGCACCTTCAGTTTGCAAGACACTATTGGAACTTCAAATGTGATCAGGTTCTATGGTCAGATGAAACCAAAATAGAGCTTTTGGTGATAAACACCAGAGGTGGTTTTGGTGCACACAGAGAGGTAGCCATATGGAAAAGTACCTCATGCCCACGGTTAAATATGGTGGTGACTCTTTAATGTTTTGGGGTTGTTTTTCTGCCAGAGGTCCTGGACATTTTGTTAGGATACATGGCATCATGGACTATCAAATATCAACAGATATTAAATGAAAACCTGACTGTCTCTGCCAGAAAGCTTAAAATGGGCCATGGTTGGATCTTCCAGCAAGACAATAATCCAAAACATACATCAAAATCAACACAAAAATGGTTTACTGACCACAAAATCAAGGTCCTGCCATGGCCATCCCAGTCCCCTGACTTGAAACAAACAGAAAACCTGTGAGGTGAACTGAAGAAGAGAGTCCATCAGTGTGGACCTTGAAATTTGAAGGATCTGGAGAGATTCTGTATGGAGGAATGATCTCAGATCCCTTGCCATTTATTCTCCAACCTCATCAGGCATTATAGGAGAAGACTCAGAGCTGTTATCTTGGCAAAGGGAGGAAGCAAAGTATTGATTAAAAGGGTGCCAATAATTATTGCACACCTATGCTTAGCAAAGGTTTTTTTTTTTTTATAAACTTGTGTTGTGTTTGCAATTGTTTGATATCCATGATAGCAGGATATTTTTGTGAATTTTATTTTAACAAAAGATCAAAAGGTTAAACAATAAATAAAATTTTTCACAACCTTCATATTTACCAAGGGTGCCAATATTAGTGGAGGGCACTCTCTCTCTCTCTCTCTCTCTCTCTCTATATATATTTGTTTGTTTGTTTGTGTGGGTACTATATGCATGTACACTCACTGCCCATTTTATTAGGAGCTTCTGCACATTCATACAGTTATCTAATTAGCCAATCATGTGGCAACAACACAATGCAAAGAATTATGCAAGAAAACCACATCAGGTTCCACGTCAGTGTAAACTCGAGAGACTGTTGTGTGTAAATATCCCAGGAAATCAGCAGTTTCTGAAATACTCAATCCAGCCCATCTGGTACCAATAACCATGCCACAATCAAAGTCACAAAGATCAAACTTGTTCTTCATTCTGATATTTGATGTGAACATTTCCCAAAGCTCTTAAATTGTATCTGAATGATTTTGTGCATTGTGCTGCTGTCACATGATAAGTAGCTGATTAGACAGCTGCATGCATGTACAAGTGCATGAATGTACAGGTGTTTCAAATAACTTGAATGGTGAGTGTATATGCACACACTTAGATTTCAACCAAAGAACAAGCAACAAATTAAATAAAAATAAAACAAAGCAAACTTGGGAGTAGTTATAAAAACCTTCTTGTGAAAGAATACAATTTTTAAAATGTTTAAGAAAAAAGTGTCAAGTGTATGGTTTTATATGAACTATAAACTGAAACAAGCTAACTCAGTGCTGACCATGAGGCATTAAAACCTCCCTGAACAATCAGGTAATGTATTTTAAAGTCTGAAGAGCATTATGTATTGTCAGTAAAAGTGTGATATGTATGTCTCTAATCATTTATGAGTTTGGATTGGATTAGATTGGATAGAATAGCTTGATAATACAGATACAGTGTGGGACTTGGATACAAATACAAACCAGGAAGAATTTACCATAAACTTGATCAGTTCAAATAATTAATTCAAAAGTGAAAAAATGTAAAAGTCAATATTTTACTGTAATTATTCTGTAATAATATTTTTTGTAATAATGTTATTACAAAATCATATTTGAAAACATTTCATACATCAAGAAACATGCATTTAAAATCTATAAAACTATATTGCTGGAAAATAAAACTAAACAAATACTCTATGGTCATTAAAGTGTGTAATTAGTATGTTAAAAGTTAAAAGTATGTTAAAAAATTAATTATAGGCTGTCATAGATTCTCGTTTGGTATGCACAGACGTGCAAAGCATTTCACACTTTGATTAGAAATTTGTACCAGTAGGTTTCACAGCATTTGTGATTTGTACATTTTTATTTATTTCATAGTACAGAAGTTTCTGTGCTGGTTTGATTAGCCAGACATAAAAGTCTACGCACATTTTTCTTCTCATATTGAAACTGATTTTTCCCTTCAGTTCCACATTCCACTGTTTTCAAAAGCATCAGCACTGTGTGACAAGGGCCTCCCTTCCGTGAAAATACTGCAGGGGTCACTGACTCACTGTGTTATCTGTGGTGAAGAATGTTCCAGGCGCAGCAGAGCCCAGTATGACTTTGTAGAAATGCAGAGCCGTGCTGTGGAGAGTTGCTGGCTGTTGAGTGAGAAGCAGCAGGCAGGGAGGGTGGGCTAGAGCTGAGAGAGTCCAGTGCAGTTCTTATTAGCATTCACCACACATTGTCACCTGAGTGGAGGAGAGTTAAATGAAATGAGTCTGCAAATTCACTGATTTCGTGCGGAGGCTAGAGAGAAAAAGACATCAGCATCTCTAGAGCACCATTACTGTGAATGTAGAAGTGGTGGCATGTCACTTTTGCTATTAATAGGATTCAACGTAATCAGCCTTCTGGGTTTTGGAATTAATATGACTTTAAGACGCTCTGAATTTGAATATGCATCTTTTTGCCATTACAATGTATTAAAACTATTTTGTGCCCAGTGGGTAGCAATAGTGTGTCTATTCACTTTACTGGCTCTGCCACAATCAGTTGCACTTATACACAGCACTAGACTATCATAGGTCAGGGAATGCTATCCTGTTGTAATTTTATTTTTTCCCCAAGATTTTAATTATAATTTACAGGTTGGAGGAGCCCTACGTCTGTCATGGGTATGAAATATGGTTAAAAAATTATTCAAAATTTTTAAAAAAACTGTGGTTAAATATATTGTAGCAAGCCCATGAACTCTTGCTCATTTGTTGTACCTAATTAATTACCATTAATACCATTAATTTGTTGGCTCATTGACAGTAAATAAAAAGGCACTGTGCAAACATATGACAACACAAGTTAGTTCTTATATGTGAAAGCACATTGTTGTGGTAATCATAGATGTAAGAAAACAGTAGTAAAATAGTAGATAGATAGAACAGTAGATAGTTGGTAGCTACTGTTTTGATCAGCATGTCCTCCATGTTGGAAGGGGCCAGATTCAGTCGTAAGCCAATGCAAGTCTGTAGAGAAATGTGGTTCAACTGAATTTACAAACTTTGCTTTGTTGCAGATGTTACATTGTTGTACATGTTACACTGTATATTACAGGTACATGAATGTTCTGATTGAGGCACATTGCTGAGTAACTGTTATCAATAAATGTAAAACTACTACTACTTATTAAAAATAACTACTCTAATAGGCGAGAGAATCAGAGTAGGGAGCCAAAGGCAATAATTTCTTAACTCATATAATAGGAATATTAGCAATAACAAAATTTGTAGATGAAAATTACGTAATATCTACATTTACGTAAAATGTACAATTATGTAAAAAAAAAAAAAAAAAGTCCTTTACAACAGCTCATTTATTATAAATTGCTAACTTAAGCTATTGTAAGTTGGGTCATGATAATACAGTGGTACTCTCAAATCCAATCCAAATCTCAAATATTGATAACATTTGGCACAGTGTAAAGATAATGTCAACAGTAGACAATCTTTAAACTCACCTAGCCATCATCTTAGCTTTCACACTAATGTGAAATGTGTTTGTGAACATGTGAAATATATCCAAATTTGATCATAGTGTTGTAAGTTACATATGAACATTATATTGAAAGTATGCTGTCGGGAATTGGTATTGTATATTAATGGTTTGTCATAAACGACCAGACATTTTAAAGTTCAGTGGAACATTTTGTTATTTAAATATGTAACCATTGAATCTGTCATTGTCTGAGGTTATTATTCTGTACATGTGTAGCACAACTCAGAATTGGAGGGTGTGTCACGAGTTCGAGTGACCAGCAGGAGGACTCCACAGAAGGTTGAGAGAGTGGTCGGGCTCGTGAGCTGTTCCCATGTGGAGACACCCAAGGTGAGTGGCAAACTGGGAGCAATTTGAATGGATGTCAGTTTGAAGATTCATGGAATTACTTAAAGGAAAGTTCAATATTGTCCTGTTTAGAATAACTGGAGTTTGGAAAAGAATACTGAGACTACTGAAGAATCGCACAAAGCATTATAGTCTTTGTCTATGAATGAATAACTATTAAGTGGTTAACCTTTTATCAAATGCCAGTTCTGTTGTGCAAATGGAACTACCCCATATTTCTGCGTGTTCAAATTTACGTGGACATGCTGTATGTTTATACAATATATAAATGCAATATATGTTCATTTTTGTTGAAATATTGGGAAGATACAGTCATGTGAAAAAATAAGTACACCTCATGGAAATAGTTGGCTTGTTTGACATATTTGGACAATTAGCTTTTCAATCATTTATTCAACAGAAATATCAGTAGATGTGAGATTCTTCTGTGGAAAAATTAAGTACACCCTTGGCCTCAGAAGCTAGGATTGCCCCCTTTAGCAGAAATAACTTCTTGTAGGTGTTTTGTATAATTGTCCACAAAGCTTGCTGGAATTTTTGAACACTCTTCCATGCAATATTCTTTCAGTTGTAAGATGTTTGAGGGGTTTCTTGCATGTACTGCCCGTTTCAAATCCCCCCACAACATTTCAATGCGATTCAACTCCAGGCTTTGACTAGACCGTTCCATAACCCTCCATTTCTTCTTTTTGAGCCATTCATTTGTGGATTTGCTAGTGTGCTTAGGATAATTATCTTGTTGAAAAGTCCACTTTTGGTTCAACTGCAACTTTTGGACAGATGGCCTCACATTATCTTCAAGCACTCTTTGATATGATGCAGAATTCATAGTTGAATCAATGAACGCAAGCTGTCCAGTCCGTGAGGTAGCAAAACAACCCCAAACCCTTAAATTTCCACCACTGTGCTTCACAGTTGGTATGAGCTGCTTCTCCCGAAAAGCTGTCTTTGGTCTGAGCCAAACATGTCTGCTGTTACTATGGCCAAACAACTCTATCTTTGATTCGTCTTTCCAGAGCACATTATTCCAAAAGGCCTGGTCTTTGCCTATATGCTCATTGGGAAACTGTAGTCTTGCAAAGGCATTTTCCTGGCACTCCTCCCATGCAAGTCAGATTTTTGCAATCTCTTCTTGATTGTAAAAGCATACATGTTGACACCAACAGTTGCAAGACTTACTAGCAGATCCTGTGATGAATTTGTGGGGTTCTTGGAGACTTCTTTTTGCATCAGACGGTCTGCTCTTGGGCTGAATTTGCTGGCACGGCCAGTCCTGGACAAATTGGCAGTCATTTGAAATCTACGCCATTTGTAAATTATATTCCTTACAGTGGAATGATGTATTTCAAATAATTTGGAGATCTTTTTAAATCCCTTGCCAGACTAGGCATCCACAACCTTTTTTTCCTGAGGGCCTTACAGGCATCTTCATATCTCTGCATAATGACACCACACTCCTCAATAACAAAGGGAACACCAGACACTAGATACGAGAGGGGTATAAATAAGACGGGTTCCACCTGCACTCCCTAAGCAGGTTGTAATCACTGGTACCAAATGTTGAAAACATGCTTCTAATTTTATGGATTTGATTGGGTGATAAAAGTAGGGGTGTACTTACTTTTTCCACGTGATTGATCTGTTTTTTTATAATTGTGAAAATTACTACAAAATGTCAGTTTTTGATAGAATGTATCAACCTTATTAACAGGCACTGTTTCGAAGGTTGCATGTCAACATGGCTCTATATCTGTAGGTTTAATTTCAGTATTCCCTTTTTTTTTAGCTTGCCCAACTAGCTTCAATGCTGTACTTGTACATATAACTGTTTTACTGTTTTGATGAGAATAAAACATATTTACACGATTAGATTTATAAGGTGCTTAAAGAACAGTGTGCATGAATTAAAACTATTATGCTTTAAATATTTATTACCTTTTTTATGTCTTTCTGTGATTTGGGATGAATGTAAGGTAATGAATGATACAGATTGGTGCCATTTTCACATTAGATGGTAGATCCAGGCTAAATCTCGACCAAAGAAACATGGTGTTAATCACAATGTCAGAGTTGTTTGAGATGTCACTCTATTTTTTTTTATGTGCTCCAAAGTCATCATGGTCAAGTTGCACTGTATCATTGCAGACCTCATTTTCACATGTCTTCCCAATCACAACACACCCAGAGGCACATGGCAGCACAATGCCTGTAGGCACTGGCTTTTGAGATGAGTAGAGAACTGAGCGAGGGGTGTGGGAGTGTGGAGGAGGAAGAGGAGTGTGCAGTGGTCTCAGCTAATGCTGTAGGAAGGCTTGGTGTTTTTGTTTTTTTTAAAGCTATGTCAAGTGTCATTTAAAGATTGTCAATATTAATATCCTGTGGTTGATAATGCAAAGCACATTGTGTTTGAGAGAAAAGCTGGGTGATGCTGAGCCAAATGTAGTGCCATGTCTCTTTCCACACATGAGTAGGGAATTTTGGGGATACAAGGTGCAGTGTAGGGATGGAGAGAAGCACAGATAAAGAGGGAGCAACAGAGATAGAGAGAGAAAAATAAAGAGAGAGTGGGGGAGGATGGAAGGAATGAGCCGACTGAGAGGCGAGGGCCGGTGCAGTGCAACGCAGTCAGAGCTGGAACGGACACCCAGAGCTCAGCCTTCTGCAGGTTGCCATGGAAACCACATTCCTCCCTCTGCTTGCATCCCCACAGACTGACTGCCTCGCTTGCTCTCCCTCCCTCTGTCTGTTTTCCCATCTCTCTTTCTCATCTTTGTACCTTACGCAGTCATATGTGTTCACCAGTACAACATGGCCAGAAACCCAACACCAAAATCGTAAAATGTGTGGACATGATAAAACTAAATGAACGGTCCTAGTTGAAAGCTTATTCAGTGCGAGAATTGAATATTATCTTATTTATCATATTTGTGTGTGCTATGAAATGTATGTTCACTGATTTCTTGTCATAATTCCATACATTTTTATTCCAGTCATTTATTTCTTATGATTAGCATTCTGCATGTAATATGCTTCTTTATATGTTCCCTCTCCTCCCATTATTATGCCTGCACCTTGCTCCTTCCTTTCCTTAGCTTCTGAAATATTCTTCTCCTTTTCACCTGATTCACTTAATTTCCAGTCACTATACATGGACCTCATTCTCCTTTTTTCTCCATCCCTCTTTTCCTTTGTCACTATCTTTCGTTTTCTATAGCTCCCCCCTATCATTAGACTGTCACTCACATGTGCGCTGTTTGGTACAGCAGCTGTTTTCTACCACCAGTTCTATTAATAGGAGTCACAGCCTTTATAGACGCTTTTGTTTAGGGTCTCATTGAGTGCGTAATGTGGGAGCCATGACAGAATCTTTATGTCTATAGAGTCATGTTTCTCCCTTTAGCTGTCCATGAAACACTGGAGAATGGTTTGAGCATGATTGAATTGCATGAGGTCAGCACAATGTTAAGAACATCATTTGAACAAAACATTTCCCCACACTGCTACATATCCAACAACACTAAAGGAGAAAAGGCATTAATATCCATGCCGTATCTTCACACTGTTTTAGAAATCTCCCTGTATTTTATGCAACCTTGTCTCTGCATTTCATTCAAATGATGCTTAGTAATGGTGCTAGTGCCCCTTTAAGTCTGCCTGTGTCTTATCTTACCTTATTTGGGCATGCATCCTGTTAGGTGGTTAGAGAGCAGTCACATGGCCTGCTGTGAGAATGCACAAAAATTCCAGAAATTTTCTACAGATGTCATCTGTGGGAGTGTGTATCTGAAAGGTTTGAGGTGTAAATGTTTATGTAATTGGGATTGCAATTAGGCAGATAGATGAAGGTTATTTTGTTTCAAGAGCTTTGCCTTCCCCTTGAAATCATGTGGAATTCCTCATGTTTATACTATGAATTGGTACACCTTCCATATTGATTTATTAAGATTTGGATAGATTATGATCAATAGCTCTGCTATGTCACGTTAACATGATTTCATCAGAGCTGCCCCTATTTTCAGAATCATTTTCTAAACATGTATGATGAACGAGTTCAACTAGTTGGCCTACCAATTAGGCTACCTAGTGTAGGTAATATAGCATCAAAATATCCAGTATGCACTGTGAAACATTAAAACTCACATACTCAGGAACACATTTTGTGAGAGGATCTAAATCTAGAGCTGTAGAAACACTTGTGTTCACACTATACAGCTGTACTAATGGCATAATTGTTTTTAGAATTCAGCCTGTGACTGCATCTGCCTCTCCTAGCACACTATGTAGTATTTTCAGTACATGTATACTATACATGATGTAATCTGTAAATATAATATGTGTATGGAAGCTTTATGTTTTCTGCAAAGCTGATTAGTGACGATGTCTGTTAAAAGAGCTATATATATAAAATTGAATTGTATTGAATGGAGCTGCCTGCAATTGTACACTACATGGCCAGAAGCTTGTGGAAATCTGACCATCACACCTATATGGGGCCTTCCCCAGACTGTTACCACAAATTTGGAATCAGTTGTATAGAATGTCTTTGTATGTGTTGTTATTACAATTTCCCTTGACTGGAAGAGGCATAGCCCAAACATGATCCAGCATAACAATGCCCCTGTGTATACCTTTTGGGATGAACTGGAACGCTGACTGCGCCCCAGGCCTCCTCACCCGACATCAGTGCCTGACCTCAATAATGCTCTTGTGGTTTAATGGGCAAATCCCTACAACCATGCTCCAAATGACATCTAGTGAAAAGCCTCACCAGAATAGTGGAGGTTATTATAACAGCAAAGGGGGACTAAATCTGGAATGGGATGGTCAAAAAGCACATATAGGAGTGATGGTCAGGTGTCCATGAACTTTTGTCTATATGACAAAACAATGCAACTCAAGCAACAGTAAAGCATTCACCCTATTATACTGAGTTCGCGAGTTCGAACCCTGACTATGACGCTGTGGCCATGAGTCGAAGAGAGCAAAACGGGCCATGTTTTCTGAGTGGGTGGGGTGGCATACTCTCTCTCCCCTGTCAATCACAGTGACACTAGCCAATCGTTGCCATCTGTGAGGTCATGCATGTGGAACCTGATGAGTAGCGCTTTCCTCCAAGTGTGTTATGCTTCCTAGTGATGCAGTGCCTAAATCTTTGATTCAATTGGCAAACATCTGCCCTCGTTTCTTCCCTCTCTCCATGCCACTTTTTATTATTACAGTTATGTAGAGCTCTGACCAAACATAAGCCCTTTTTATATATTTGTTATGCAATCTTTGAAGGAGTAGGACTCTTTCCCTAGAGGTACTAGAAACACCCACATGCATTCACACACTGAAAGATGTAACAAACCCCATGACCTAATGCCAGCATGTTATGCTTGAGTATAAGCCTGAACTGCTTCTCTAATTTCTCCTCCGATTTGCATCTTCAGTTGTAAAGATCATGGAGATTTGTACACTGCTCCTGTGAAGAGTACTGAATTGTGCACCACTGTATGATGAGAGCTATGGGTAAAAAGAAAGAAGAGAAGGAGTCATGGCCTGAGATGGATATGCTTGCATCGTCATTTTTAGCTGCAAGACACCACCCATATATAAACTGGTTTCAGATGAGCAAGCTTCCTTGTGGTTATAGTGTAGGAGCAGATTTTTTAATCAGTAGTTTTATAGAAAATTGTAATAGTAGTAGTGATTATTCCCCTTCAGTCATTTCAGTAACTGCTGTTTCCTTTCCACTGTTTGGCAAGAGAGTTAAACTGGGCTTTATGAAAAACATGTTTGGGGTGAAAAAATGGCATAAATAGTTTTGGGATGAGTTATAGTATGGTGCCCTAATGCAGCCATTCGTATTGCATTATGTGTAATAGGATTGGATAATGAGCACAATAGCCATAATAACATAATAGCTGTCTCAAAATTAATTTCTAATTGACAAGACATGTTAACTAAATAAATATTCTAGTTAGAATCTAGGATATTTGGCATGATGACATGATGATGCAGTGGGTAATGTTGCTGCTTCACAGCTCCAGGGTCCCCGGTTCAATCTTGAGCTTGGGTTTGAGTGGAGTTTTGCTGGTTTTCCCTGTGTCCATGTGGCTTTCTTTCAGGTTCTCATGTTTCCTCTCACCTCTCAAAAAAAAATAAAAAATACACATGCCTGTAGGATGACTAACTATGCAAATTGCCCTTAGGTGTGAATGTGTGTGTATGGTAGTCTGCAGTGGACTGGTGTCCCATCAAGGGTGTGGTTCCATTTCATGCCCGGTATTAATTCACCACGATCCTGACCAGGATAAAACAGTTAATAAAGATAATGATGATGATGACGATATGGGCTCAAGGCCTGTGATGACATAATGATGTCAGTTTGGCTAGGGCTAATTCAAATGTACGTGAATCCAAAAGTTTAAATATTAAGAAGGAAATATTTCGAATGACTACACTACCTTTTGACATATTTCTCCTAACTAAGGTGCCTTCATATACTCGGTGTAGTTTGACTGTTTTTTTTTTTAATGAATTAACCATAATGTGTTAGACCTTAGAAATTACCATAAAGTCAGGTTGAGCCTGTGACAAAATGTTAGTTCTCTATTATTTGGGTGATTTTTTTTGCAGTCTGCAGTGATTCATATGAATATGACTATATGAAATGTTCACCTGACTCATCCTAATTTGACAGCCTTAACTCTTAAAGCGTTTATGTGCAAGCACCACTTTTTCTGATATGGAGCCAGCATTTGATAAGTGTTGGAATCTCTGCATCTTCATTCTGTCGCTGTGCCTGTGCTCAGTTTATGGAGCGCTGTCCCTTTAAGAGCAGCCACTGAAACAACGAGTGGTGCTGCTGCTGATGGCCATGCTGCAAGTTGATTGGCTGTGTCTCTCAGAGCTGAGGTGCTGGAGGGATGCTGCTACGCATCTCCCTCTCCCCCTCTCTGTCTTGCTTCCTCTCTCTCTCTCGCTCTCTCTCTCTCGCTCTCTCTCTCTCCCCCTCTTGCTTGCTTGCATCCCTCTGTATAATCCTCATCTAGGGCAAGTGAACTGAGCGGCAATTCAGTGCTCAGCTCCTTTCTGCAGGCTGAGAAAAGAGAGAGGAGGAAAGAAATCGCTTCCCAGCACAGGAGGAAGATAAAGAGGAAATCTTACTGGTAAAAAGAAGAAAACAGAGGAAGATTTGATATCATCCATAGATATATATACAAATTGTTTATTATATATATTTGTACACACGCATATAGATATATAAATATATATGTGTATATATACATTATATACCTGTATATAACTGTGTATTTGTGCTTGTCAATTTATATTAATATTTTTATATGTACTTGTGCGTGTGTGTGTAAATATATACATATATAAACAAATGAATTTATATATCTATGAATTTATTTACTCATCACTGTGAAGCAAGACAGTCAAGAAGAAAGTTCCATCATCGGGGCTGGTCTCTGATTGAGAGATCATATACAGTATTTTCATCTTTCCCTTTCACATTTTTTTACATTGAAGGGAGGAAGACTATAGTCCTTTTTGTATTTCTTCTTTCCTGGCTGATACCTCCTCACCTCCTTTTCTGGATTGGGAGGAACAAAGCAGAGGATAACAGGGCTTAGAAGACAGTGAGATTCCTGTGATTTCTGTGCTTTCCACCAGCACTGCTGTTCTCTGAGCCGAGCAGCATTGTGTGCTGTGTTTGATCTGAAGCGGCGGCAGCAGCAGCAGCAGCAGCAGCAGCACCAGCAGCAGCAGCAGTGAGAGACAGTGAGAGAGCACCGCGTCGTGTGAGCCAGCCAGCATGCACAAACACCACCACTGCTGCAAGTGCCCAGAATGCTATGAGGTGACACGCATGGCTGCCCTGCGCAGAATGGACGCTCCAGCGTACGGAGACTGGCAGCCGGAACCCTATGGATATCCGGCCAGCTATGGAGGTGGTCAGACCTTACCGCCCCAAACCTCGGGTGGAGGAGCAGGCATGGGCGGAGGGGGCACACTGGGCAGAAGTAAAGGGAAAAAGATGTCAGCCGGGGGCCCTGGAGGCCCCACTCCCATGAGCCAGTCCAAGGGTGGCCCCAAGGTAAATGGCAACAACTCGGGAGGGCAAGGTGGATGGTGGCCAGAATGCACCTGTACCAATCGGGACTGGTATGACCAGGTAAATGCATTTGTCGTGATTGATAGACTGCCCGTGCCAGTGGGGGCGTTGAAAGGAGGCAGGTGGTGTATGTGGTTGCTAGGTTGGAGCGCTCGTATTTAGAGGAGCTCGTCCTTCTGCTGGAAGTCTGTTTTACCACAGCCAAAATGAAGCCTATGTCAAATCCCTGTTAATAAGCGGTTTTTGTAGTACAGATGTTTTCTGGGTTGGTGAGTGAATAATTCAGAGTGGATCATTTCATGGCTGTATTTTTGTGGTGGAGAAGATGGAGGAGGGGAGTGACAGGATACTGAGTAGCTTGTCTCTAAATAGCTGCACTGATTGAGGTGTTATTCATATTCGAAGGATCTTGATATATATGGATGCCTAGCTTACTAAGGATGATAAGAAATACTGCACAAGATGCAATAGTCATGTGTTGGATGAAAATTTCTACTGATTATCTAGACGTGTCTAAGCGTATATAAATCTTCTTTTATTGCTTATATTTTGGGAGTGCAAATCAGAAAAAAAATAGGAACACACTGTAATTAAATAAGGTGAGAGAGAGAGAGAGAGAGAGAGACAGAGAGAGAGCGAGCAGGGGTGGGGGAAGGGTCACAGTCAATGTATGAAATGAAAGAAACAGCGGCTTATGTGAGCAACAGTGTACATGTATGTACAGTGCATACAAACCTATACTTGTATGTGATGTCATTAGGCTGGGGACTGTTTTAATCTGTACGTTTTGAGTGACAGAGAAGGTGAGAGAGCAGACAGCAGGAGAATAGCAGTAACATGGAGGGTGAAATATCTGTGGCTACCAGAGAAAGTGAGAAAATCCACCAAGCAACGGGAAGAAAACATGATCAGGAAGAAAAATGTGAGCAGCTGCCAGTGATCTGCTCCCTCTGTCTGGATGGACTTCTTTTTAAATATATTTCCTGAGCTATAGGAAAAAATTATAATCAGTACCTTTTTTGAATACTGCATGCTCTCTACTAATTTGTCAAATATTTTATGAAATATCCCCTATACGTTTAACGTTCACCAGGTTTAATTTTGGTTATGCAGTTGCTTAGTGGGCAGTTTTTAGAAAGTATGTTTATGGGGATTAATGAGTTGGTGGTTAAAATGGATGGTGGTTAAATACAAAACAGTGAGAAAATGAAAATGCCTTGGTCGGGTGGATATCATGATGTCATCTTGCCTGTCAGGTTTTCAGAGGATGCTTCAATTAGCTTTGGAGGCCGCTTTACTTACAATCACCATCCATCGTAAATGTGAATTAATTAGTTATAATCTAAAAGGACAGCATTATAAAATCATTCATTATATCATTATATCCCAGACACGTAAGAGACATAGAAATGGCATGAAAAATGGCAGTGATAAAGGTGAAATGTTGAGAAAGAGAGGAATATGCTCATAAAACCAGCCAGCCAACCAGTAGGGGGAGGGGGTTATGTAAGACCAGGCGGTTGCAGGAGATGCGTAGAGAGCAGCCATGTAGCTATGAACATGTAGCATCTGTCCCAACCCTCTGTAGGGCAACAGTTTAATGCCTTCTATCTTAAATTAGTGTGAAAGCTGCACATATTTGCCCACATCTTTCTGTTTCTTTTATAAATTCAGATGTAGTATGGTTAATTTGTACCTGTTTTTTAACCTCAGTGTTACACCAAGCTAGATAAATACAACCTCTTTCTTACAGTACAGTGACACATGGGTGGGAGTCTCTTCCCCACCCTGCACGTTCAGTTAACTACACAGAAGCAGTAGAGTCTCTCATGCAGTGGAGGCTTGTCCATAGGGGCCTCAACACACATTATTAGCTCCACACCTCCACTAATATTGGCCCTAGGGCTGCAACTAACGATTATTTTCATAATCGATTAGTTGGCCGATTGTTTTTCCGATTAATCGGATGGTGGGCAAACTTTCAGTACTATTTTTAAAAATTTATTTATAAAAAAAACTTTATTTAAAATAAAATCCACAAACTGAGTGTTACAAATGTAAACTTCAGATTAAAATTTTACACACCTGTTTGTTCCAAAACAGAAAAGAACCCAATACACACACACCAGAATATTTATTATTAATTTAATTTAAACTGTAGCTTAATTCTTTGCTTTTTGTGCATCCATAAAAAATAATGCATAAATACTAATATATATATATACGCACACACACATACACATACATATATATATGTATATATATATATATATATATATATATATATATATATATATATATATATATATATATATATATATATATATATGTGTGTGTGTGTATGTGTGTGTATATATATATATATATATATATATATATATATATATATATATATATATATATATATATATATATATATAATGGTGGCTTGGCAATTAAGGCTCTGAGTTACTGATTGGAAGGTCGGGGGTTCAAGCCCCAGCACTGCCAAGCTGCCACTGTTGGGTCCCACTCTGCTCCAGGGGCGTCGTATCATGGCTGACCCTGTGCTCTGACCCCAGCTTCTTGACATGCTGGGGTATGCGAAGAATATAATTTCAATGTGCTGACGTGTATATGTGATCAATAAAGACTCATTATCATTATATAATAGTATTTATGCATTATTTTTTATGGGATGCACAAAAAGCACTGAATTAAACTACAGTCCTAAATGAATAATAAAAACTCACTTTCACTGCACCTTGTGGTTTCTGTTACTCACTGCCTTTAGACATATTGTTTTACTTTTGATCATAGTGTTTTAATTAGACATTACAGATCTTACTCGCGCTCCCACTGTATATCACCACGCATGAGGAACAACGCAGCCTCGTTACTAATAGATCGCTTCTGTTATAATAAACAACAGAATTTACTCTGCAAGCGTGCAAATACAGCATATAATGACAATAAACTTAAATTAAACTAAACCTTTTAAGCAACTTGCACCAGTTTTCCCTGCCCCTTACACACAGTGGAGCATTTTGGATTCAAACATAAGTTTGTGCTCATACAACACTGTTTGATCTCCGCGGTGTTTAATATAAAATGCCCCCCTGCCTTAGAGGACTTTCTTCCTCAGTCACTTGACGATTTCGCCTCCATCTGATGGAGACTGAGGTCATGTTGGGAATAAGAGGTAATGTTGACATAACCAGTAAACTGAAGAAAGTAATTGTCAGTGACTCTGGGTATTAGGCTAAAGCTAGTGGCGTCGCATTACGTGTGTATGATGTTATGTGCCGTTGACTAGGAAGCGGCTTATAAAAAACCTTTGTTAAATATAGGTGTGCAACAATTATTGGCATCATTTGGTTGATAATTTGTGCTACCTCCCTTTGCCAAGATAACAGCTCTGAGTCTTCTCCTATAATGCCTGATGAGGTTGGAGAATAAATGGCAAGGGATCTGAGACCATTCCTCCATACAGAATCTCTCCAGATCCTTAAAATTTCAAGGTCCACGCCGATGAACTCTCCTCTTCAGTTCACCCCACATGTTTTCTATGGGTTTCAAGTCAGGGGACTGGGATGGCCATAGCAGGACCTTGATTTTGTGGTCAGTAAACCATTTTTGTGTTGATTTTGATATATGTGTTGGATAATTGTCCTGCTGGAAGATCCACCCATGGCCCATTTTAAGCTTTCTGGCAGAGGCAGTCAGGTTTTCATTTAATATCTGTTGATATTTGATAGTCCATAATGCCATGTATCCTAACAAAATGTCCAGTTCCTCTGGCAGAAAAACAGCCCTAAAACATTACAGAGCCACCACCATATTTAACCGTGGGTATGAGGTACTTTTCCATATGGCTACCTCTCTGTGTGCGCCAAAACCACCTCTGGTGTTTATTGCCAAAAAGCGCTATTTTGGTTTCATCTGACCATAGAACCTGATCACATTTGAAGTTCCAGTAGTGTCTGGAAAACTGAATACACTTGAGTTTGTTTTTGGATGAGAGTAGAGGCAATTCTCCAGCTATGATCCTTGGAGAATTTTTGCCAATAATTGTTACACACCTATATTTAACAAAGATTTTTTGAGGGGATAAGAGCTTAGTTCTATAAATACTTAAAGAGGTCTATTGGGGAAGGAAACCCACTGCCCCATGCTTACTCTTATGAACATTTTCAGTGGGAGGAACTGAGCACAGGACAGTTAATGTAGTTGCCAGTTTGGGTTAGTTTAAAAACACTGCTGCCAAGATGATGTTTTATAGTAAATATTCAGAATGAAATCTAATAAAGTTCCACAAAGTGTGAGTGCATACAGTGTGTCACAATAATCTTCCTTTTCCAGTGCCTGAATTTTTTTGTGGTAGTTTCAAGTATTTTGTGTGGTTTTGAGATGTAGTTGGGATGGAAATTTTGCTGAATCATGGCAAACCTGGTTAATGATATTAGCTCTTCTGTGTGTGCCTCGCTGTAGATGGGAAACACAAATGCTGTATCAAACTCAGTTTAACAAGGTATGTCTAAAATTGCTCAAAACGAGCTGCTAGACTGTATGCTGGATGACTGTGTGTTGTAGACTCTGAACTGCCTTAAAAAGTTCAGAGTCTACAACTAGTAGACTAGAGTCTATAAAAAATAGACTAGAGTCTATTTTTTACTCTTAAAAAATACTCATATTCACTAGATAGCATAAGTCAAGTGTGATAACCTATCGACGTAATTTTGTGTGAGGTTTTTAATGTCGTCCTGTCTCAGCAAAAACCTGTTGTCACAAGCCACTGCTGTTCGGATGTTTCATGTTTTGAAACCTGGTTATTTGCTTTCACTGATAATGGCAAGAGGTAAAATATGTATGAATAAATGTATAGATACATAATCAGTCTTTTACTTCTATACTCTGCAACCTACAATTTATGTGCAAGAAGCTTAGTCAAGTCTTGAACTATTAGTAGATACACATTAACACTTCAAATTAGTACCACTATTATTACAGTTAAAATGTTCAAGGAAAAAGTCATCCCTAACAAATTCAGATTTTTATAAATTGTGACATTTTATCCGACAAAAATTGGCATGATGATAAATGTTTATACTAGGGATGCACTGAAATGAAAATTCTTGGCCGAAGCCAAAACCGAATATAATTAAAAACTTGGCCAAAAGCCGAAGGCCGAATACCGAACACGTTTTTTCGCGTTTTTTTTCCATTTATTTTACCATTTTTTTCACCATTGCATAAATTAAATAGTCAAAATGTGCTTTTTACTGTTTTGTCTTGCTTTTCAAAGAAAATAATCAATTACAAAAACTACAATTTCAAAATATTTATTTAACACTGAACATTTTTTTCCATTCCAGCAGGCATAGGCTACCAACAAGGCACAATATAACTTTAAATAAATAAATTACTAAAATAAAAATATTTTTATGTGGTCATCTTTGAGCCCCCCTTGAATAGCCTATGTTAGGCCTATAACTGACTGCTGAAAGAATGGAACACTCTGTAGCCTACAACAAAAAGTGCATTGACAAGAGTGCAAAAAATGGTTCTATTCGGTTCTATACGGCTGATTATATTGGGGATATATACCGCTCACGTCCCTGTACACCTCGCGGAGTATTATAGTAGATTTATTATAGTAGATATTTAGATATGTTGTTAATGTTATGTTCCCTTAAATAAATACGTCTTTACCTGCTTCCGTACTCTACTCCCTTATGTCTCGCGACGTGACAGAATACTCCGGAACAGAAACAATTAAATGCACGTGTCCACAGTAAACAATGTCATGGTTGTCAACATCCGAAGAGCATGTGCTCGTGCACGTAGTTTGTGCGTGTGCGCGCCCCCTCATCGCTCCGAGCTCGCTGCTGGAAGTGGAGATCGTGGCATTCACGCGTCTCACTCTGGTTGCTAGGCTATTTGGCGCGTCATCAAACACGTCATTGTTCGGTCAAATTTATTCAGCCTTTTCACTTATTCGGCTGAACACCGAAAATGCTTTTTTGCTATTTTCGGCCGAATAATTTCGGTTGCCAAACATTCGGTGCATCCCTAGTTTATACAAGTAAAGTAATTAGTAATAATATAATTGTCCATTTTTCATAATGGAAGAGCAGTGTCCTTTGGCTATAAATTGTATCGGGATATCAGATAGGGTATGAAAAGTTTCTGCGTTGCTTTTGTGCTCTCAAATCAGCACCCACAATAATCAATAGGTGTCTTCCCACCAGCTGATGTTGTGCAGTCTTTAAGCAAAGGGAAGCATGTTTTTCTGTTTTTTCCTGTGCTGTGCAGATGTACCTATTATATATATTATATATCTATCACTTATTTACTATTGAAATGCATCTAAGCAAAATTATTTGTTCAGTGATAATATTCTTTGACAGTTTATAGGTGAATATGACTTCTACAAGGATAAGTCAAATGAAAACCTTAATTAAATTAATAGATTAGAAATGAATTAATAAATTAGACATAAATTAGAATTGAATAAAGGAATTCAGACACTCTTTAGGATCTAGAACATTTGCGCTAACTGAAATGGAGATTATGTAGAAAAATTATACATTTTTGTGATACCTATTTGCAAAAAACCAATGCAAAATTTTAAAACAGGGGTTTTATTTGACTCAAGCTTGTATATTCTGTTTTTATCTCTGTTTTCAACAATCCAAATAATAGTTATACAGAAATATACGATCACGGAGCACATTATTAGGAACGCTACACTAATACTGGGTAGGGTCTCCCTTTGCTCTCAAAACAGCCTCTATTCTTCATTTCATGGATTCCACAAGATGTTGGAAACATTCCTTTGAGATTATGGTCCATGTTGACGTGATTGCATCACGCAATTCCTGCCGATTTTTCAGGTGCACTTTCATGCTGCGACTCTCCAATTCTGCCACATCTCAAAGGTGTTCTACTGGATTTGGATCCGGTGACTGGGAAGGCCACTGAAGAACATTGAACTCATTGTCATGTTCATTTAACCAGTTTGAGACGACATTTGCTTTGTGACATGGTGCGTTATCATGTTGGAAGTAGCTATTAGAAGATGTGTAAATTGTGACCATGAAGGAATGCACATAGTCAGCAACAATAGTCAAATAGGCTGTGGCGTTCAAGCAATGATTGATTGGTATTAACAGGCCCAAAGTGTGCCAAGAAACACACTTCCCACACCATCACACCACCTACACCAGCCTGGACTGTTGACACAAGGCATGTAGTGTCCATGGATTCATGCTGTTGGCACCAAAGTTTGACCCTACTATCTGTGTGCCTCAGCAGAAATCAAGATTAATCAGACCAGGCTATGCTTTTGTAGTCTTCACCTGTCCAATTTTGGTGAGCCTGTGCCCACTGCAGGCTCAACGTTCTGTTCTTGGCTGTCTTCTGCTGTCTGTTGTAGCCTTTCCGCTTCAAGATTTGATGTGTTGTGCATTCTGAGATGCTTTTCTGCTCATCACATTTGTACAGAGTGGTTATCTGAGTTACTATACTGTAGCTTTTCTGTCACCTGGGACCAGTCTGGCCATTCTCCTTTGACCTCTCATTGCCAAGGTGTTTCTGTCTGCAGAACTGCTGTTCACTGGATGTTTTATCTTGATTGCATCATTTTGAGTAAACTCGAGAGACTGCATGAAAATTCTAGGAGATCAGCAGTTATAGAAAGACCAAACCAGCCAGTCTGCCACCATCATTCATACCACAGTCAAAATCACTGACATAACATTTTTCCCATTCTGATGGTTGACATGAACATTACCTGAAGCTGCTGGCCCGTATCTGCATGCTTTAATCATTGCACTGCTGCCACATGATTGGCTGATAAGATCATTGCATGAATGGGTAGTTGTAGAGGTGTTCCTAGTAAAGTGCTGGATGAGTGTATATCATGTTTTACGATGTTTCAAGCCTGCAACAGGTTATCAGAGTCTGTGGAGATGGGATTTTTGTTAACTTTACTAACCCATGACAAACACAGTTCTGAATACAGTAATGCACACCATAATGTTTCACCTCCTGTCTGAAACAGGGACTATTGTGAGACATGTAGGACTATATTTAGCTACTCTGGAATAATCAGTTGCAGGAGAGGAACTAAAGTTGGTGTGGTTTCAAGTTTGGCGCATTCGGTTTGGTGTTGAATTGGTATTTGGTAGTTTGTGTAGTGTTACAAATGTAATATTGCATGTGGTGATGTTTGTCTCTGCAACAAGGCTTAAAATTCATGTTGCACATTCAGGTGATTAGCAAAGAAGTGTCAGGTAGAATAGCCTGCATGCACATTCTGGGGTAAGGTTTCAGCTGTGCTGCACAAACAATCTATTATAAAAAATGCAGGTGCTGTGTAACAGTGAAAAGGCAGTTCTGGACAACTATTGGCAGGACACATTGTGTTGCAACAACGTGCCGTAGCTTCATGACGTAGTTAGAAAAGACCAGTGTAAGTGCCACATTTCACAACATGTCTACATTCCAGCTAAAATGCTTTTAACCATTGCTTGAGGTTTTACAAAAGAAACACAAGTCAGCTGATGTAAACTCTTTAAAAAAGTGGTCCTTCAATATTCTTCAATAAGTTCTTTGTATAGTAAAGATTCTTTGTTTCCTAAAAGAGTACTAGTTTGAAACCCTTTCTGAAATGCTACTATAGGGTTCTACATATAGTCCCCAGAAGTACAACTGAAGAGTATAATTGTAATAGGCCTTTCAAGAGGCAAACAACTGTCCAAGGGTAAAAGTTAAGGAATTAACAATGTTTACTGTATCTTGGGGAGACATTCTTCAAAATGTGTCGGATGCCGTGACCGTGCAAGATGTCTCCAAGAACAGTCTATTTGGAAACATGGGTTTTGCCATTAACCACAAAATTTGATAAATATTATCGGAACACTTAGTACCGGGCTCAGTGGTCGTTTCTACAAGAGAGGTGGATTTACAAACAAAACAATAGAAGTAATAAAGGATGTAAGAAGGAAAAAATATTGAAATAATTTTAGCACTCATCAGAGAATGTTGAAATCCCATTACCACATTCTCTTGCTTCATCCAACATTATAGGAGACAGTACAGTACCTGTGCCTTGGGTAAGTGAGGCAAAGTATTAAATACTAAATTCAGGCACCTAGAACTATGTTTTTCCATATTATAGAGGGCCCCAATTTGTCTCCTTGTGCTTCTCTGCTTTATGGCTAACAATGTTTAGTGTAAATGTTAATTTGCATTGTCACAGATACAGATGTGCTTTACAGTGAGAATATTTGGTATAACGCATTAACACACATATTGTCTTCATTTGGGCTGGCCTGTAATTCTATAGTAGAAAATGTAGTTACTTTGTTTGATTAATATTCTAATATACAATGTTCTTACAGGATTTCTGTATGCATGTAGTGTGTATATATATATTGAAATATGCTCTCAGATATGCTCTTCAGCATTGCAGAAGTTATTTACATGGATCCAGCACATTTGCAGCTCTTTTTCTTTTAATAAAAATACAATTAAATAAAGTAACAATAACTACACCATTTTAACGAATGGTTATTTTTTTATGTACCCCCTCTCTTCCAAAATTACAATCAACTCATTTCCATGATGACCAATTGGTAAGTACTTGTGTTATAAGTCACATGTGCACACAGCATGGATTTCACAAAAAAGGGCAGCTGAATTTGTCATTTCTTACAGAAGTAAGAAAAAGTGATTGACCAGAACAAGATGCTAAAAAAAAGCACAGGAGACATAATATCTGTTTCTTAAACTTGTTAACCCATCTCGCACCAAATTCAGCCCTGTGCTGTCTGTGCATTTTTGGGTTTCTACACGACACCAAACTGCCACAGATGAGCAGAGCAAATCACAACATTGGGAGGAAACTGTAAAGTACATGACTGCGTTGTGGAATAATTGGGATAATAAGGCAGGCAAAGAAAGTCTTTTTTTATTGATATCGGTATTTATGTTGTTGTATTCATATTATGTTGTTTAAATGGCGTAATGTACTTTTGTAAGAGCCAGTACTCTGAACAAAATGTTCGTTGTGAGGTTGTACATATAGGAAATGTGCATTTGACTCCTCCAGTCCTCCAACAGCATCACTGAAATGTTATGGTTGCAAACACCTATGTTTTTAGCCATAAGATGACATTTGACACTACTGTATTGCACGAAGTCTTCAGAGCACTGTTATGTCTATACATTCTAAGACCTTTTCCTTCCCTGTCCACCTGCTGGCTCACCTCTCCCTTGGTGTTCCGGTATCGCATGTTTACCAATTAAGCATTGTTTGAGGAGGCAAATAAATGTCTCCACCCCCCCATGCATAACTGAGCCACCAGTATCACTGTGGTTTTTTTCTCATCCCTTCAGAAATGTGTTTTTCCTCATTCCTGCCCAGAACCTTACAGGCACCAAGCCGATGTTGCCATGGTGACACAAGGGAGATCAGAATTTTAGTGCTGTTTTATAGACTTGATTATTTCAGCATTATGTTTTAGTATAGTGGCTTTCGTATGTACAGGGAACTTTCTACTGGCACCATAGTTGCATATCTATGTAGTATGTATCAGCATATATGAATGTGTGCTTTTTACTCAATGGAAATAAACAGTATCCTTTGTGGTACCAGACTCTGTTGTATGGCTCCACTGTCCATTGCTTTTTGGCGAGTATTGCACTATTAAGGGAAATGAGGGGATCCAGGAGTGCTCATTGGCCATAATGTTATCAAACTAACAATTACAAGGCTGATAAGTACCAAAAAGTTTACTTGGGTTAGTGGGTAATAATTCTATTGCCTTTTTTATTGGACTGCTGAAATAACTGACCTAGCAGAGTAATGTTTTCTCAATGATTGCCTGATTGACTGACTCTCCCAGTGTTAAAACACATGCTTGGGAGTAGCTTGGGACCTCCAC
The DNA here is from genome assembly GCF_023375685.1 of Ictalurus furcatus. NCBI lineage: Eukaryota > Metazoa > Chordata > Actinopteri > Siluriformes > Ictaluridae > Ictalurus > Ictalurus furcatus. The sequence goes on from NC_071262.1 coordinate 8,187,916, forward strand.
ACAAAAGGTGTCATATACCTACAGTCCCCTCTGAAAGTATATGAACAGCAAGGCCAATTGTCTTGTTTTTTTTTTATATACACTAAAGGCACTTGGGTTTGAGATTAAAAGATGAATATGAGAATAGATTATAGATAGATGAATGGATCATAATTTCAGCTTTCATTTTCTCATATTTACATCTAGATATGTTAAACAACTTAGAACATGAGACCTTTGGTGGCATACCACCCAATTTCTAGTAAGTAAATTGGGTGAGGGCGACTGTGGCTCAGGTGGTAGAGCGGGTTGTCCAATAATCGTAGGGTTGGTGGTTCAATCCCCAGCCCACATGCCTCCACATGCCAAAGTGTCCTTGGGAAAGACACTGAACCCAAAGTTATTCCCAATGGCAGGCTAGCACCTTGCATGAGTGAGTATGTATGTGAATGGGTGAATGAGAAACGGTGTAAAGCGCTTTGTAGAACTGCTAAGGTTAAAAGGTGCTATATAAGTGCAGACCATTTTACCATATTAAATAGAACTTACTGTTTGGTTGCATATCCCATGCTTGCAATAACTGCATCAATCCACTGACATCAACAAACTGTTGCATTTTTCTTTTGTGATGCTTTTACGGGTTTGTACTTCAGCTTCTTTTAGTTGTTATTTGTTTTGGGGGTTTCTTCCTTCTCCTCTTCAGAAGGTGAAATGCGTGCTCAGTTGGGTTAAGATCTGGTGTTTGACTTGGCCAGTCTAAAATCTTCCATTATTTCCCCCCCACCGATGAAGCCTTTGTTGAGTTGGGAATATGTTTTGGGTCATTGTCTTGTGCATGAAGTTCCTCCCAATTTGATTGGTTTACATCTTCTGGTATGATCTCTATTTCTGCTCTTGAAGTATCCTTGATTGATTCTGATACCTTCACCACTGCCCTGTGGAGGTTGTTGGTTAAGGCTGACTGTTGTTTTTGTTTTTTCCTTCACAACTCTTACAATGTTTCCGTCATCAAGTGCTGCTGTTCTCCTTGGCCAGCCTGTTTGATGTCAGGTTGTTAGTACACCAGTGGTTTCTTTCTTTTTCAGGACATTCCAAATTGTTATATTGGCTATGCCCAATGCTTGAGCAATCGCTCTGATCAATTTCCCCCATTTCTCAGCTTCAAAATGGCTTGCTTTTTTCCCTATAGACAGCTCTCTGGTCTTTATGTTGGTCTGTCCTTTTTTTAAACAACAAATGCAGTATTGTCAGTCAAAACCCAGGCCTCAAACCAAGAGCAGACATTCAGAGCTATTAATTGTTTAAACAATCAATCTAACAGGGCACACCTGGGCAACAAGAAACACCTGACACCTGTGTTCCAATATTTATGGTCATTTGAAAAAATGGGTGGGTTCAACCAAAAAGTGCCATGTACAAAACTTGTGTGTTGTTTAACACATCTAGATGTAAATATCAGAAAATGAAATGTCTTCAGTGTATATCAAAAACAAAAGAATTGGCCTTGTCTTTCCAATACTTTCAGAGGGGACTCTATACAATTGATAAATAATACAATTGATAAATAAGTAAAGAAGAGTTGCAAGAAGCTCTGTTACTGTATAATTTTTACCCTACCCATGTGTCCAGTGCTCTCATTATTCCTGCCTCCTATTCCTGACCGGCTAGTAGTTCTTATTAACAAGCATTCTGCCCATTAGTCAACTGAGAAGCCAGATTGCAAAACAAGTCAAAATGTCTGTAAAAGGGATTTGTGGGGGAAAGCACTATTTGTCACTATTCTTGGGGAAAGCACTATGTGTCTGCACTATTTTTCAGGTCCACTTGGCATCCTGTGTATGAGTAAGAACTACTAAGCAGTCAGAATGCAGGAGGTTGGATTTGCTGGAACAGTGGGAAATATAAGCATTGATTCACAAATATGTCCAGTTTCATAACTCACATTTATTTAATATTCTCTGTTACTCATGTTATGTGGGTCAGCCATTGTTAAACTCCAGTGACTGGAGTTGCTATGTAATTCAGGCTCCTACCACTGTGCAAAAAGTACAAAAACATTTGACACTTCGGGTATTAACATTATACTACATCTCATTGAATTGAAGCATCATTGAAGTGTGAACACAATATTTACAGTAAAGTACAGTACCTAAGCATTACAGAAGTATGTGATCTGAGACAGTGTTAAAGCGTTTATTATCTAAAGTTGTGTCGTTTCATGTGTTATTGCATGAACTATTATTGTAATAATGTATGAAGGTACATTAGACTTTGTAGCTACATAATTATGCAGTATTGTTCCTCAACTTATAGAAATCAGAAGACCTTGAGCTCATTGCTAAGTATCAGTGTTGTGTTCTTGAGCAAGGCCCTTAACCTGTGAAGAAGACAAGTTTCACTGTACTTCACATTTATTGTCATACCAGACATACAAGTCTCTGTCTGTATACTACCTGTTCTACATTAGGCTAACTATCTTATTCTCCACAGTAAGACATACATATCAAATCAATCAAATTCTAAAGGCCTTTCAAATCTGGCAAAGCTTTTAAGGTTTTCACTGAAGTTCAGGAATCTTAATTAGTGCACCTTAAAATTTTGTCTGGATAGCAACTTTTTCTCAGTTTCCAGTCTCGTAAACTGATTTATAAGATCACATTTTAAAAAACATGCTGAATTGTAGCTTATTTAATTACTACATGGCGTAAGACACAAAAGACTAATCAGATTCTACCATCCTGTCAAAGATTTTCATAAACAGGAGCGCCTGAGATCCCATCGCACAAATTTCCAAGAGGCTCCAGGGCAAGATTATGAAAATTAATTGAGCAATGCAGAGGGCAGACATGTGATTGACTGAGCCAGGACAGCGTTGCTAAGGCAACCACTGCATGCTTAGACTCCTCTGGTCGTTTGGGAGCAGGGCTACCTAAACTTATGATATCATAATATGCAAGTCTGTCATAAATAAAAAAAAAAAAGAAGCTATTTTATAATATTACTATACCAATACTACATCAGTCTTACCATCTGTGTAGAAATATTATAGAAATAATACAGAAAATGACATATGGTTCATAAAATCATTCTACTTATAGATGTACTATACAGCTCTAGTCAGAAGAGATCATATTTAGAAAGTCTGTATAGATAATCGTTCTGAATAAAGTTAGCTATCTAGCTCGTTTCCCAGCTAATTATCAGTAATTATGTCAGCCTACCTAACTGTAAACTGCTTTGATGGAATGTCATACATGATCAGTCAATGCTCCATATATACAGTATACACACTGTATATAGGCAATGAACACAACCTTTCTCTGGAAACATTTCTTAATGCATAATGTACGGACCTCATAAAGGAGGAGAGGAGCACAGTAAATCACAGCAAATGCACTATGGAACTGGGGGGACAAGGTGCACACTACAATATTTATTCGCGCAGTTAAAGAAATTGGCTTTCATCCACTTTGAGAAGGGCTAAAATGTCTGTTCCTGAGAAAACGACTAGGGAAAATAGACAGTTTCTTTGATGGGAGTGGAAAGCAATGACCATGAGAAGTAGAGAAACTTTGGTCGCCAGTGGTGATATGATCTTGTCTTTATACAAAACATACACACATACACACACAAAACCAATCGTTTTTGCCCTCTCTTAAGTGACACAAAACCATCTGTCTTACTTCTGTTTTAGTAACATCAAAAAGCTGACCAGATAACATTAAAATCTGTCCACGGTTAACTAAATATATATATTGAGCACATAAATAAAGGCTTAGTTTAAGGTTCTCAGATCAGATATTATAACTAGTAGTCACTGTCATACTGTGCATCTGGAAAGTATTCACAGCGCTTCACTTTTTCCACATTTTGTTATGTTACAGCCTTATTCCAAAATTGATTAAATTCATTATTTTCCTCAAAATTCTACAAACAGTACCCCATAATGACAACATGAAAGAAGTTTGAAACTGCCCAAAAATAGGTGTGCCAAGCTTGTAGCATCATACTCAAAAAGACTTGAGGCTGTAATTGGTGCCAAAGGTGCTTCAACAAAGTATTGAGCAAAGGCTGTGAATACTTATGTACATCTGCTTTTTTTGTTTTTGATTTTTAATAAATTTGCAAAGATTTTAAACAAATTTCTTTCACATTGTCATTATGGGGTATTTTTTTGTAGAATTTTGAGGAAAATAATTAATTTAATCCATTTTGGAATAAGGCTGTAACATAATAAAATGTGGAAAAAGTGAAGCGCTGTGAATACTTTCCGGATGCACTGTATGTATATTGTGTATATAGTGTTTCTGTACATGTTGAAAGACCTGCCTGGTCCAGGCTTTATAGGACTTGTCATAAGACTACAGGTTTCTTCTGGGTTCTCTGGTTTCCTCCCGCATCACAAAACATCCCCAAGATATGTATCAGGTAAGCTAAATTGCTTGTCCAAGAAATGAATAAGTGTGTGCATGAGCTGGCATCCTATCCTCACACCCAGTGTTCATGGGATAGGGTCTGATCCACTGTGACCTTGTCAGTCATATGTTATGTTTGTGTTATTTACATAGAGAATGGCAGTGCCATTTGTTTGTTTCCTGCATACTTTAATTCCTTTATTCTGATCATAACAATGAAGACTGCGTTAAGGATCTATGTGCAGAGTTTTAGTAAAAGTCATACGGTCTACAGATACACAAAATCTAAGGCAGTGGATCCTGATAAACAATAAACAAGTCAAAATCTGATCAGCATTTAAATTTCCATACATAGATCTCAGGCAGTCCAAGCAAAAGTAGGAACAAAAAAGAAAACAGACGCTCAGACTCATTAGGTAACTGGCAAGACTTTGGAACAAACAATGAGGCGATGAGGTTTATATAGGCAATACAGTACTGCCCTCCACATGAATAATTAGTAACCATGACAACAGGTTAGAACTCTGATAACTGAGACCTCTGGTGGATTGGCCTGGAAGTGCAACCATACTGGTTATGATTCAGCTCTTGAGGCTTTGAATATGATGACAGGAAAAAACAGGTGTGCGTGCATGCCACTAAAAGCCCTTTTTTTGGGCACAATTACAGCTTTTGTGTTATGCCATCCACTCTCCACCACCCACTAGTTAAAGGTTATCATCACAGTGAAGCATTGTATCAGGTTCAGACCAGCAATGTGTTGGGGTTTCATCATCCCTTTTTGGATACTGTTTATACCCCACACTGTGGCAGGCTTTATCTAAAATAACTGTGCATCTGCACCTAACTGTATCATAGCTCCCACATTTGATCATGGAAGCTGCATCCATTGCAATCAATAACACTACAGAGCTTCTTAAAGCTTTCCTCCTCTTTGCTTAACTCCTCTTTGTTTTGTGGGTGTCTGTAGGTGCTTTTAACAGTGCTTATTCTTTGCTGAACTGGTCATAATTTTATACATTTTAGACATAAATTTTGTTCATACTATTCCAAAGCATCATGGGGGAGACTGTGAGGCTAGAATACTCCTTATTTCAAAGCCACTCATTCACAGAAGGTTGACTTTGCAATTTACCCATACGCAGGTGCACAGAGTTCCATTTCTCACTAATATACAAACAACCCCTCAGTCATTTGTTTTAGATGCAGTCCATTTTCGCCTTTCTTCTTTGTTTTGTTCTTTTACTTAATGTAATAACGGTCTCTAAAATCATGTACATTAAATAAAATTACAAGGTATACAAGAACTGCTTTCTGTGGGTGTTATGGCAGTGGGGATAAATACTTATGCTATCATAATTGTACATTTACAGTTGACATTTATATTTGTAAATACATTTGCAAATTAAATACATTTCCCCCCATTTCAGTATTATGGGCTATTTAGTGTGCAGGGTGTCTGAAAAGTCAGGAGCCAGTGGGAAAATCTTGAACAAATATGTTGAGAAGATTCTGCAAACACACAATACAGTGGCTGAGAAATTTCATAGAGCATAAGGGTTTTACTCTCATTAGTTCCTGACTTTTCGGGCACCTTGTATATATCATGACCCAATGAAAATTATGTCCAATTCAGTTCCAGGTTGTAACACTACAAAATGTGACATAGGTGGGTAGGTAGGTAGGTAGGTAGTTAGTTAGTTAGATAGATAGATAGATAGATAGATAGATAGATAAACAGACAGACAGAGAGAGAGATAGAAAGAAAGAAAGAAAGAAAGAAATGCTTAATCATAGCCATGGTCATGTAGCCCTCTATGAAACAATGAACATTCAGAGCCAGTTTCAGAGTAAGAACAGTAGTGAGTTTCAGTAGTGAGTTATGGTGACATCTTGGTGTTGGTTTATGCAGCATTTGAGTGTTGCAAATGTCATTTTTTTTCCCAAGTGGAATTTTAACAGATAATATAATGTACAGTTTAAATCTATACACAGTGCAGCCCTGCTCGACATGTTTATTCACCATATAACTTCAGACAGATAAGGTTTAAGCAGTGCATCTCTCGTCTCAGAGAGTCTCAGCTGCTGGCAATTGCCATGAGAAGATTGCGTATGTAAACTGTAAAGATTACATGCTAGATTACCATGCAGCATTATCAAAGTTTTTCAGTGTTTCATGGTAATTAGGCAGGAACACAATGTTACACTGGAATTTCATCCTCTGTATAGTAGTCCACACTATAAATATTGTTGCAATTAAATATAAGCTTTAGGGCTTTGATCGTTTTGTAATTGGCAGGCATAAATTAGTCTTTAATTATTGCTCTTCATTTTGGGTTTGTAATACAGTCTCCTCCGAAACTATTGGAACTGCAAGGAGACAAGAGTGTTAAAAAATTCCTTTCTTTTTGCTATACACCAAAGACATTTGGGTTTGAAATCAAAAGATTGATATGAGACAAGAGTTTAGGATTTCAGATTTTATTTCCTGGTATTTTCATCTTGATGTGTTAAACAAGATAAAACATAGAACCTTTTGTATCAGACCACCCACTTTATAGGTGAGCAAAAGTATAGGATCTGATAAGTCTTGAAGTAAATTAAAGTTAATACTGTAACACTTAATATTTGGTTGCATATCCCTTGCTTGCAGTAACTGCATCAACTCTGTGACTCCTTTACATACCCAGATTGTTGGTTTATTCAATTGTGTTTCTTTTCTTGGCTTTTACCTCAGCCTTTTTCAGTTGTTGTTTGTTTCGAGGGGGTTTCTTCCTTCAGTTTGCTCTTGAGGAGGTGAAATGCATGCTCAATCAGGTTAAGGTCTGTTGATTGACTTTACCACACTTAATTTGTCACTAAATGGTTTGATGAATATGAAAATGGTGTAAAACATATGCTGTGGTCTTCACGATCACCAGATCTTAACCCACTTGAACACAGATTTTGGTCTTTAGACGGCACTCTTCACCACCATTATCAAAACACCAACTGACGCAATACCTTTTGGAAGAATAGTGTTCATACCTCCAGTACAGTTCCAGACACTTGTAGAATCTGTGCCAAGGCACATGAAACTGCTCTGGCAGCTTGTGGTGTCCCAACTTTACTAACACACTTAACTTTCCCTTTAATTTGTCTATGTAGATGTGAAATATGTAGATAGAGCACACTGTAGATCTTTCTGTTGTGTTTCACCCTGCATTTGGAGGGAAAAAAAGTAGTTTATGTGATATTAGTCATCATGACTTCGTGACTTGCAGGAAAGCAGAAAAAAATAGACACCATTAAGATGTTGTTACAGCATGAAGACGTGGTTGCCTATTTACTTTTTTTTTTTTGAAAAAAAACAAAACAAGTGTGTCCTGGGTGTTATGAGAAGTGCATCATGCGTCCTAATCATGCAAACCTACATCACATATCACAAACACACACACAGTCCCACATTAATGCTGCATCCACTTTGGTGCTGGGTAGGAGGGGAGCTTTGCCAGACACTGCTGTTGTTGCCATGGTGCAGTCTGAATTGAGCTCCATATTAGCTTCGCTCTGCCTAATAGGAAGAGACTGCGAGACTGCATTCTGGATGTTTACACAAGCACGTAAATAAGCTTATAGCGTCTTGGGTTGATCTTCTGCATCAGTGTAACGTGGTACTTGTGTAACACATCACACTATGAACAGATTGTTGAAATCCATATTATAAAATCGAATACAGGTCCTTTGTGGATTAATATTTGCCATTAAAATTCTAATTATGTAATCATTTGAATCCAAATGCAATTGAGGATGATGTCAGTGGGTTGGGTGATGCCCTGGGCCAGAGAAAATGATGCAACCAAAGGCTACTCATACTTTACTCATTATACTAATATTTTTCTGTTACTGTTTTGCTGACTTGCTGGGAACAGCCTGGAGTTAGAATGTATAATCATTTCTTACAGCAAATATAGGAGATAAAACCTACATTGAACAAAATCATTTTTAGGTGCCTTACAATATGTAGTGATGCTTATACCTATTTGTAATCTGTTTATAATAATTGTTCAGCATTTCGAAACTTTCACTCACTTCTAGGTGATTACTTCTCAGCTCCAAACACAATTTAAAAATACTGCCCTCTCAAACTGTCCTTAGGGAATATGGATTGTGCAAGAGTCATTTATGTAATTACCTTGGGTGAATTATTAAATTAAAAACCAAGATGTAATACCCTAAATGGGGTCTAATGCAGGGCTAGTCATAGATGTCTTGAGTAATTAAAGCTACCGTGCATAAGGTTTTTTTTTGTTTTTTTGAAAATGAAAAACAAATACCCATGATTATTGAGTCGGAGTACAAAAAAAATAATGAAAAAAGTCGACCTCACAATCCTGTAATAGTAAGTCAATGCTATGTCAGGAGTGTCGGGTCTGAATTGGCCAGAATTTTGTATGCACACATCACACGCCAGCTCAGAAATATTTAATGTCACCACGCCCCAATATACTCATTTATAAATCTTTTAGTAAAGTTGTGTGTAAACGTTTGAGCTAAATACTATAAATGTAATAAAAACAAGCAATTTAAACCTGAATGTCTATTCCAGATATGAAAGTGTGGTAATCCAGGCAAATTCTATGATTTGAACTTGATTAAGTTGAGGTTTGCATTAGTTAGTCTGCTTATGTGTAAATTTACACACACTCAGGAGCACGAGTAGAACATGAACATTTTTCCAAATTGATGGGATTTACATGAATGCCATGTGCCAATTCCTTATGTAAATGCTCGTACTAAAAATGTACTCATAAATGTTTGTATCCAGCTTGATAAATGTGGCCCATTATGACTAGAATAAAAGAATATGAAAGAGTAAACAAAGTAAAAAGGGAAGAAGGAAGAAAAAGAACTTAGGATTGGGTTTAATGGCGTGATAGACCTCAAGAAATAAGTTTGTAACTCAATCACTCATTCATTCATTTACTCACTTAATCACTCACTCACTCACTCAAAATACAATATTCATGCTTTATTGTGCAGTATATGCCTATAATTTATTTAAGCCTGCATACTGTGTACTGCAGTGGTGCACAGTCTCACCTCGGTTTCTTGTTGAGATTTAATGTTGTGGAACGTCCGCAAGAAAAGTTAGTTCCTGTTATCACAGCATCGCATTCTCTCTCTCATCTTCTCTCTCTCATTCTCGTTCTCACTCTCTATTACTCGTTCTCTCTTAAAAACACAGTCAAAGTGTAATTTTACCAAGAAACTGGAAAACATAAACTCCTCTGTCCTGAAGACTTTCACTGTAAAAAAAACGGTGACTGTTAGAAAGCCCTGACTCCTTAGATAAATGCTGAATAAATAGCGACAACAAAAAAGTCACCACATGAACGATTATTCATTTTCCTTTGTTAAACAACCACGTTTTTAAATCTGTTTTTTATTAGTCTTAGATTATGTGGAGTTTCCACTATACAGCGTCATCCCTGTGTATGAGCTATTACTATGGCAACAATAACATTGAATGAGCGCATTAATATAAACCTATTGTTCATGTTACAGCTGGAACTACTATCTGAGCTTTGCGGTTATACAAAGATAATGCACACCTTCTGACCAATCAGATTCGAGAATTCAGCCACACTGTGGTATGATAAATATTAAAACACTGTGCAGTAATTTGAATCGGATCACTTTAAATATTGAAATACTTTTATCAGAATATGTAAATAAGAATTAACAGAATGAGACATACTGTACATGTACAAGAATTTCCTGATCCTGATTTCTTCTGTTTTTGTGTACATCTCATACTAAATAGTTGCACACCTTCAAACGAAATACAACATAAAACAAAGGCAACCTGATTAAACACACAATACAGTTTTTTTTATTATTTTTATTTTTTACTCAAGCAAAAACAGTTATCCAACACTTATCACCCATGTGAAAAACTAATTGTCCCCTTAAACATAAAATGTGGTTGTGCCACCTTTAGCAGCAATAACTGTAACCAAATGCTTCCGATAACTGTAGTTCAGTCTTTCACTTACTTCTAGGACTAGTGCTTAGACTAGGACTTACTCCTGGGCTTTGGATCATTGTCTTGCTGCATAATCCAGTTGCGCTTGAGTTTCAATTTACAGACTGAAGACCAGATATTCTCCTTTAGGATTTTCTGGTAGAGAACAGAATTCATGTTTCTCGAAATTATTGCAAGTTGCCCAGGCCCTGAAGAAGCAGGCCCTGAAGCAGCAAAGCATTCTCACACCATCACACTTCCACCACTATGCTTGACTGTAGGTATGATGTTCTTGTAGTCGAATTCTGGTTTATGCCAGTGTAACGGGGCCCCTGTCTTCCAAACAGTTCCACTTTCGACTCATCAGTCCACAGAACATTCTCCCAAAAGTTTTGAGGATCATCAAGGTGTGTTTTGGCAAAATTCAGACAAGCCTTAATGTTCTTCTGGGTTAGCAGTGGTTTTCACGTCGAGACTCTTCCAATGATGCCATTTTTGCCCAGTGTCTTTCTGATAGTGGAGTCATGAACAGTGACCTTTATTGATGCAAGAGAGGCCTGTAGGTCCTTTGATGTTGTTCTTGGCTCTTTTGTGACTTCCTGAATGAGTCGTTGTGTGCTCTTTGAGGAATTTTGGAAGGTCGGCCACTTCTGGGAAGGTTCACTACTGTGCCGACTTTTTCCATTTGGAGATAATGGCTCTCACTGTGGTTCTTTGGAGGCCCAGAGCCTTTGAAATAACTTTGTAATCCTTCCCAGACTGATGTATTTCAATCACCTTCTTCCTCATTATTTCTGAAATTTCTTTCAACTTTGGCATATTGCGTTACTGGCTAAGACCTTTTAACCAATGTCATGCTGTTGAAAAAGTTCTATTTAAGTGTTGATTTGATTGAACAGGGTTTGCAGTAATCAGGCCTGGTTGTTTCTAGTCCAGCTGAACCCCATTATGAATGTAGTTTCATAGATTTGGGGAATTAGTAACTACAGGGGCAAATACATTTTCACACAGGCCCAGTTCATATAGGATAACTTTTTTGCTTCAATAAATAGCATTATCATTTAATCACTGTATTTTGTGTTTACTCAGGTTGCCTTTGTCTTATCTTAGATTTGATTTTAATTTCTGAAATAATTTAGTGTGAGATATACACAAAAACAGAAATCAGAGAAAAGGGGCAAATACTTTTTCACAGCACTGTATGTAATGGGACATTGTCGCTCCCATATGGGTCATGTGTACTATGGTGCTTTGCATCACTAACTTTATGTGCTGATGTTGATCTAGGGGACAAATGATACCTGGTTAGTGGCTAAGCAACAAAACAAGATTGTTGATTTGTGGTGAGTTTCTCCATATTTTTGTATTTAATCTCTTGTATCAGGGGAGACAGAGTCATTCGAGGCACCTGCTTAATCCTGTGTGTATATTTATTGCTCTGCATTTTAGCTAGTGTGCTAACACTATTCGTTTTTGACAGACTGGAGATCAGCATACACAGATTATATAACAAAGTACACAGAGAACACAGATTGAGTTGCTGTAAATGTAAATATATCTGGTAATAAAATACTTACATTGGAAGTGACCAGATGTGATCCTTTTGTTCTCTACACTGTATTTTAGCCCTCTAGCAAAACCTCTACACTTCAGGTAGATGTGAGCATACATAGCAGCGGATTGTGAGATTCCATTAGAGCAAATCAGAGATTTTAGACTGGGCACAGGCTCACTCAAACTGGACAGTTGACGATTGGAAAAAAAACTGGGTAATTTTTTTCCCCCTAATCTTCAACTGTCTAGTTTGGATGAGTCTGTGCCCATGATAGCCTCAGATTCTTGTTCTTGGCTGACAGGAGTAGAACCCAGTATGGTCTTCTGCTGTTGTTGCCCATCCACCTCAAGGGTTGATGTTTTGTGCATTTTGTGCTGCCTTCCTGGCAGCTCGAACCAACTGGCCATTTTCCTCTGACCTCTCATATCAACAAAGCATTTCCACCCACAGGACTATCACTCACTTAATGTTTTTTCTTTTTTTTCTTTTTTGCACCTTACTGTGTAAACTCTAGAGACTGTTGTGTGTGTGAAAATCCCAGGAGATCAGCAGTTTCTGAAATATTCAAACCAGCCCATCTGGCACCAACAACCTACGCCATGGTTAAAATCCCACAGATCACACATTTCCCCATTCTGATGGTTGATGTGAACATGAACTGACCCTGTGTCTGCATAATGTTATGCATTGTGTTGCTGCCACATGATTGGCTGATTGGAAAACTGCATAAATGAGCAGTTGTACATGTGTTCCTTTTAAATTGGACTGTGAGTGTAGAATAAATATGGAAAAAGGTTTGTTTCAAATGAAATCTAAATGGAACCGAACATTCTGCATGGTGTTATGTAAGTCACTTTTTTCATAGCCAGCTGGGTTCCAAAAAGAAATACCACTCACTAGGAATTAAATTATTTTTCTTTGTTCTTGGTACATTGAATTATCACAGCTCTTCCTCTCTGATGGTGATTGTGTGAAAATTGTTAATCTGTGTGATCTCAGATTGGTGGGTGTGATACTTATGTGTGTTTCAGCAACGCAAGCTCTGATCTCAGTGGATATACTGTACATGCTGTAGGCTTGTGCTCCGAGACTCTTCTTTCCATCCAAAGGTGCGCAAAAGAGACTGCAAATATGGCCCCTCTGTGGTAGGCAGATTGTTTTGGCAATATTTGATCTGACACAGATATTTAAAACAAAAGCATTTTATGACCTTTTGGCAGTAAATATGCCAACATATGGAAGTGTGTGTGTACAAAAATATATAATTATTTTACATAATTATGGAGAGAGAAAGTAGTGGCACAGTCCTTGTTTTCTGCACTTTTTTTTTTTTGTCGTTGTCCTACTTACTGTAAATCTTCATCACTTTCCACACCTACACAAATTTGTCAGCCAAACTCAACACAAGCACACTGAGTGAATGGAGCTGTGTGGGTGTGTTGGAGTGAAGGATGGAGAGCTAGTCCCTCGGGCAAGTCAGGAAGGATGGAAGAGAGGATCGGGCCTTTCTTCCATGCTAAGAGCAAGACATGCCCCTATCATCTGTGCTTGTTTGTTTTAATAGCAGATCCCATAGAAGCCCTCTGTGTTTTGATGACCTGCAAGCTGCTTCTGTGTGCTCGCCTGCCAAATGTCTTTCTGTCAGTCCCCACAATGCCTTCAGGGGGTCAGAACCATCTTTCTGGAAGGCCTTTGAAAGGGCATAATGTTTTGAGCCTTTGAGTTTAGTCTGTGTGTAATTGTTAGCAAACATTTGACTAATTCAGTAATAATATTTGTCAAGACCACAATATTGAGAGTAATTCTAAAACAATATACACTTATACTGATTATAACATTTCTCATAAAATGACCAGTAGAAAAGTATGACTGTAGATTAACAGTCTGCGTTCAATATAACAGAACAGATAGCTAGCCAAAGTAAACTTTAGTAACATTAAATAAGGACGAGAAAATATTAATGACTTAAACATCCTAATAGACAGTCTGTTTGTGTGTAATCCATCACCTTAACTACTTTATCTTGATCAGAGTGCAGCCCTGTATTATATAGTATAATTCACTGTCAGTGTATTTGCTTGCCCTAATATGTTTTTGCACCCAGAAGGAAAAATTTGAGCTCATCTATTCTTGGTTATATCCATTTATCAGCAGAACCAGCACAGTACAGCAAACAGTGCTCTTATCCTAGCAACCAAGGATACCAGCCAAATGAGAAGCAACACGCAATGGTCTCAAATCCTTATCATTACAGCCAAATTGATATAGGCATTAATATATTGTCCAGTTTTGGCAGCTCTTCCATGTGTAGTGTCTATGAGAACGATGTACTCTAAAATTCACAAATAAAAGAAACGAAAGAAAGTACATAAGTCCAATCTACAGTAATTTATCATATATCACTGTATGTCATTGAGTATCTGGTTCAGGTCCTGCTTTGGACAAGGAAAGCAGCATAATAATTTATTTCGGTTTAAATAGAGGATGCATCCTCATTGTTAAGAAAGAGATGATTACAGTGCTGCTGCTGCAGTAGTTAAAATAGCATGGAAGCAGTGTGATCAGACATGGTGGGGTAGATTATTAACTCAGTGTCGACATGTTTCATATCAGTCTCAGCCAGGCTGCATGTGACAAACATTGTATGAGATCAGAAACATAGAAGAGCATCGCCATCTTCAAATACACATTATATTGTTCAGATATCAGCCTGGCTATGACTGTAAAACCTCAATCGAAATCCACACGTTGTGTATTGCTTCGTCTGTAACACCTATTGCCATTATTTCAGGGTTTCTTTCTGTGTTGAGCTCAAGGTCAAACCACTGACCCCTCAGAAGCTCATATAGGTGTTCACAGGGTACACTTCATCAACATTACATAACGAAGGGAAAATGCTGCTGACGACATCACCCCAATCGGCAAAAAATATACATTAGTAGAAAGTGGTAACTTCAAAAAGCATAGCCTGAATTATTACATCTTCACTTTTGGAATTGCTGAGGTTGTTTTTGGAAAAACAGAGATAGCACATTTATGGCATTATGCAGTTTAAATCCTGTGAATTCTACATTCTCGTATATGAAATGTGACTTGTCCTTGGACGAAAAAACATTTGATTAGCCTACTTCATTTAGCCTTCATCTCTCTCTCTCTCTCTCTCTCTCTCTCTCTCTCTCTCTCCCCTTCTCAGCAACCATGCCTCAGCATGAATGGGATGTTGGGTGCATTGTAATTGGGTCTCTATTGATTGGATTGCAGTGCGGCTTATATGAAATCTCAGTGAAGACACGCTCTCTCTCTCTCTCTCTCTCTCTCACTCACTCTCTCTATCTATCTATCTGTCTATATGTTGATCTGTCCGTCTATCTATCGCTGTATGACTGAGAGAACACCTCACACAATATGAGAACACCTCACACAACCGTCGCTAAGTCTCTTTATTGCTGCCCTGGGCTGAAGCTCAAGAAGCATGCAAACTAAATAGATTCCTCTCTCTATAATCAGGGTGATGTAAAAGTCATGTAAAAGTGATCATCCTGTCAAAAAAGCAAAGACTGTCAATATGGAGGCAAAGACTTTTACTATTACAGTGTTAAAATACAGTAGAATTTATGCATAGGCTACTAAGCTCTGTACACTGTAACATTAGTTGTTGTTTTTTTTTATTTATTTATTTTTTTTTTTACAACTGCTGATGCAAATAAGTAAAAGATTATTTGGATATTCATTGAGAATTTGGTTTCTGAGTGTGTCACAGATTAGAATAACTTTTTATGTGCTATGAATATGTGTGAATTTGGACTCTAATTGTGGATATACTTTATAGTCATTTATTAATATCTATGCCAGGGGTATTAAACCTATAACCCATGGGCCATCTAATGAATTATGAATCTGTGTTCTAAATTTAAAACATCTTGTGGATTGTAATTGAATTGAAAGGGCCACAAACTTGGCTACTGAATTGAAAGGGCCACAAACTTGGCTACTGAATTCAGGGCCACAAACTTGGCTTCTGACAAAATGTGCTAATGATATGTGATTCTTTATTAGCCAGCTAAAAAATTCGACCATACAGCCATGTCTCTTTGCCTTCCAATGTGCTAACTGTAGTATGCTGAAGGTCTATTTCTGGAGTATGTCAGGTAGTGGCTCCTTTAAAGGAACCAGTGTGATCTTCAAATGAGCATCAGTTTGCCTTTTATAAGAAAGCATTTTTTCATTTTATACATAGATACCTTATATCTTATGTCTCTTTCCAGCAAGGACGAATGCTAATGCATGACTTGAAATCCCAATTAAGTCAGTTTCAGCTCTATGTTGTAACACTACAAAAATGTGGAAAGATTCAAGGGGAAGTATACTTTGGAAATTTAGTTTTCTTGGTAATGAGTAGCATTCTGTCTTTTCTGGTGATAGACAGTCAGGTCCATAAAGCAGGAACTGAATACAGCTGCCGTAAAGGCCTGGCAGATCATCACCAGGGAAGAAACCCAGTGTCTGGTGAGGTCTGGTTCAGGCAATCATTGGTTACAAATGATTTGAAACCAAGTATAAAATATTTAATAAATAAAAGTATTGAGTATTAAAAAAATAAAGTTTCATTTATGATTGTTAGTTTGCCCAATTACTTTTGATCCCTTAAAAAAGAGGGCGGTGGCGGTGCTGTAATTCCTACACCGCTGGACGTAAATACCCCCAGATTAAAGCTGAAAGTCTTTAAATGATATTTAATACTCCAGTATTCTGTGGTAGACAGCTAAAAATGTCCAAATATTTATGGACCTGACTGTATGTTCAGAATGTACTTTTCAGATATATTAATACATTAATAAATTATAACATTTAAGAGTTGTGGATGTGTTATTGTTCTACTAAACTGATTTATACTGGTCTGGCTCACTTGACACTGGGCCAAGTGTAACGTGACCCATTACCTAAAATATGTTTGATATCTTGACAAAAGAAATCTTGTAGTTTTGTTCTACAAAACATGTTGACTGATATATCTTGTAGTAGCTATTTTCATAAAGCATGAAGCACAAATCTTTATTTAGATCAGTATTTTTAGAATTCTCTAAAAAAAAAAAAAAAGTCAAGTGCGCTTTTACACATGGAGTATTGCTACACCCAAAAACTGGCAGGAAATGCCATCAGCTGCAGATGCTGTCTAATGGATAGTTGCCCTCACCTGGCTATTGTGCAGCAGCTTCAGGACAAAGTTGGGTGAATGTGATACAGCTGGACTGTCCTCTAAACAGTTATGCTAAACCCAGGGTAAGCCTCCACCAATTCCACCATTAGCAGCACTGTGCACTGAGAGAGAGAGAGAGAGAGAGAGACTGAAAGGAGGATCCTGGGTAGCTTGGGTAGCTGTTGCCATGGGAATACATTGATTATTTAACAATTTGGATATGGCACGTCCCACCACTCACAAAGGTTCATCGAGAGCCCACATTGTAATCCCGCAGGTCTGTAACCAAGTCCAACTGGGAAAGGCTGTCAGGGATGGGCGCTAGTATTAATTCATTTTCTAAATAAGCAGCAGCTGCAGTAAATCAAATACCCAACCAGCATTTTGTGTGCATGGCCCTGATTCCTTTACTGCAGCTGGAGAGATGTGAGCAGTGACAGCTGGCTAGAGAACAGACTCTTATCATTAGTTTTTGAATTAAAAGGAAATTAAGGGATTTATGATAATCTTATCCAGATTTGGTTAATTCCACCCATGGTCCTTCTCTACCCTTCTGCCACATCTGGACACCTTCCAACATTTTATGTCGAAAGGACAATATTGTAGCTCTGGTCCATATCTGCATTTTCAAGTGAGAGCGTGCATCACGTTGCTTAAACCTCTCAGATCCTTGTGATTCGTTTGAATGATTAGAAATAAAGACATAAAAAAGTTTCTTAAGCAGAAGTGTGACGCAAGAAATCTTATTGTACAATGAGATAATGGTTATTTATAAACAAAGTGCTAGATTTTTATGCTATACTTCGTTTGCTTATATCTAAGCCTATGAATTTCAGGAAACATCATGTCTCCTATAGTATTTCGGAAAATTCCACTGTAAAGTGCCATGGTCTTAACATGATCTTTATTAGCAGAGAATGGATTTGGCTGTCTGTTTAAAAAAGATTAATCAGAGATATCGGAACATATTAATAATTATAATACATGAATACAAATGAAAATAATGAAGCTCATTTATGAAGCACTGTAGTTTGTTACTGTATTGTTTAGCAATGTATTTGCTAAATAATGGGTGTTTATTTGGTTTGGCCAGTCATCCATGTTATCAGGTTATCAGCCAGGCTGTGCTGCAGTTGTACATTTAGTGTGTCATCTTAGGAAGAACATTCAGTGTGGAATGCGAGTGCCTGTCCTGGTGTACCTGTCAAGAAATTGGAGATTGAGGATGAAACTGAAACCTATAACACAAAAAACGTTTAAGAAAGGGCTGTTGTGTTTCTGGTGGCCTTTGTGCATGACGTGAAGAAGTTATTGTGATACTGTAAAACCCGAAACTGCAATTACAAAGAACGAGAGTGTGAAAGGTGAAAGTCTATAGTGTATAAGTATGGTGTATTGCTGTAATTCCACATATTGCTGTTGTACTCATTTTTTTTTTTTCTTCTTCTAAAGTTCAGAATTCAGTTGTTTAAAATGGTGGCTTATGATAGTGTGCTGCTAGGTGATATAAATTCCAAGAAGGATAAGCAGAAGATTAATGTACAATAATGTTGAAACACCAAGCAGCTTTAGGTTATATCAGCAATAACTGGTTGGAGTATATTCATCTTCATAATTTCTTGGTTCGTCTTGGAATCTTGCTTTGTAGCTTTTGAACGGTTTTTGTTCAGAAAACGACTAAATGCTATTGTGTAGGTGTAGTAGGCCCCCTTTCAATTAAAAGAAAAAACACCTGCAATGAAGCTGATCACTCAGCAAAACTCATTGTATCAGTCAGATCAATGATGAAAACAAGACCAGGTTTACTTTTATTATGCCATGAAAGACCTCGGGATGCTTTGTGTCTACTCGTTTACTCTCTCTGGAGACCTCATTGATGTAGTCGAAAATGTTAGTCTGTGACATACTTAATTTGAAGCATATTATTGCCTCCATCTCTATCTTGCACATGCTACCACCTCTTAGTAGCACTTCATGAAAGAAGATGGAAGAATGGAATTATATGTAGTCCAGTAGGGAATTCAAACATATAGAAGCATATTCCTTTTGCTATAGGTGTAGTTTGTTGACGGAGAACTACAGGCCAATTGAATCCTAACACCTCCAGTCCTGATTCTGATCTTCTCCCTACGGCATCACACCTTGGTTATAATGCACCATGTTTCATGGAGGCACACTGGCTGTTTCCATGGCGTGGATTTATTTTCTCCTTGCTCCTGACAGTGCGTATATGAGGGAGTGTGTGTGTGTGTGTGTGTGTGTGTGTGTGTGAGAGAGAGAGAGAGAGAGAGAGAGAAAGAGAGAGAGAGAGAGAGAGAGAGAGAGAGAGCGCGTGTGTGAGTGTGTATGTGTGAGAAGCCAACCTCACACACTGAGGTAATGTGTATCTCTTTATTTTGCAGGCAAACCCTCCTCCCATCATTGTCAATGCAGACTCACTGGATGCAGGTCCTTATGTAAGTATCTGCTGTTTCTCTGAGTACACAACCAATAGTCTCTGCCTGCCATGTGGAATTATCTGGCTTTAACTTTTCTGTGAGTGAGATTATTAAAGCAAATAAACTGCAACATATAAGACAATTAACTTAGTTCAATTAAAATCGAATAAAGGAGTAAAATGTCCCTGTAAGTTAACATCAAGGCACTTCTGAGGTTCTCTGAAATTTGGATTAAACTAAAAGCAGCATAGAAACTAATCTTCACCATTTTTAGTGCTTAAGTTGGACACCAATAACTGACAAGTTCCTACTGACATGAGTGCCCTGCTAGGCTTTTTTTTTTTTTTTTGAGCATACCAGACTGATGTGTTGCTCATAAACCATTTAGTGATTTATAATGAAATAATAGTACTTTAAAGTTAATTCTGTAAGATACTGGGAGCCAACAGAAGGATTTAAGAATTGCGGTGATTTTTTCCATTCTTTTCATTTTAATATGAACTCAGTTGACCATTACAGTAATCAACCCTGCTATAAATAAAAGTATGGATGGGTTTCTCTTAGTTCTATATATTTAGTTATAGTATATGAGATATAGTCTCAGTAAGTGATTTGTTATACTGCTAAAACTAAGATAAGCTTTCATTAGGTTTCAGAATTGTTCTTTTGATTTGAGTCAAAATGGGCAGCAAATCTGTTACTCATCTTTGTTTTCAAATAAACAGCTCACAGTTTTATCATTCTTTAGCTGTAGTGCGTTTTGCTAGTTGGTAATACGTTTAATGCACTGCCATATAGTCAATGCAGCCACAGTTGTTTGGTAAGAGTGCTAAATTTTAATAAATCTGAGTATCGTCTGCATAGCTATGGTAAGATATTCCATAAACTTGTAGGATTTGGCCAAGGGCAAACATGTAAATTTAATAAAAGTGGTTCAAAATCTGAACCCTATTGAACACTACAGGTCATTGGCATCTGTTTGATTCATATTTGCTTATTTCAACAAAATAGTCCCTGCTTGTAAGTATGATGTAAACCAATTTAGGACCAGTCCTGAAAGTCCAACCCTGTTTTCGAGTCTGTCTAAGAGTATTTTATGATTGAAGGCTTCACTGAAGTGGTAGTAGTAGTAGTAATGAAACAGTTGTTCTACCAAAATGAATATTTGGCATCTGTTTGGACCAGAATCCCAACTAAAAAGTTAGGAATGTTAGGAAGCTAGTCAGTTGATTGAATTTCACAGTTAAGGTAACTTTCAAACATGTCTGTAATTATACATCACAGTTGCATTAAAGCTTTCCTTTGTAAGGGAAGGCTTGACAAGTAAATTTTTCATAGAACTAGGAGAGTGCCAGACATTGACTATTTGGAGTTTGTATGTTGCTATAGAGTTAAGAAATTTTTTTTTTTTTTTGGTTGTCCAAAGCTTCAAAACTGCAAGTAGATGATTTGAGGTTTCTATCAGAATTTCATAGTCAGTTGCACAAAACAGTGAGCCACGATGTTAGAATGTCTTAGTAATAATCAAATTATTTCTCTAATCTCTAGTCTTCAGTGAATTGAATGTACTTGCTGTGTTTATTGTTTAAAATTGTAAGTGACTGAACATTATGTCTTAAGAAATTTTTATTGTATAAAACCTTATGTGCAAATTATGAAAGCACAGTAAATGAATGAATTGTTCTTTTGTTAATTACAGGTAAATGGGAGTGATGGCATGTACAAATATGAAGAAATCATTTTGGAAAGGGTGAATACCATTCTGTTACCTCCTATACATCATTAGATTTTGTCAATTTGTTGGGTTTCATGTTCTCTAAATCACCCGTGCACATCTGACCACTAGATGGCAATAAATAGTGAGCCCTTGAACTGAATGGGAGGCACAACTGTGAAATGGCTTCTCGAGGAAGAGAACAACTGCAGTCCTTCTCCATTTATAATTTATTCAACTTCTCAAGCTGCACTCATTAAAAATGACAAGATGGTCCCAAAGAAGAAACTGTTTTAAGTGAATGCTAAACGTATGAGTGAATAAATGGGCAGAGGCTTTCTCTGAATCCCTCCATTTTGTATAAAGCAATAAAGTTTTAATTGGATAATATATAGCACCTAAAACAGCAGCTGCTGTTGCAGAAGGGTCAGTGCATGCCAGAGCACTGTGTGTCTCCTACAGGTCTAGATGCATCTCTTGGCTTTCAAGATAATTGCAGGGCTGCTGCTCCACTAAGTGGAATTTCTCCATGCAGAGGCCTAAATAAACTATTTACGATCACACAGTAAAAGGTCTGTGGGTGTGTAACAACTGACAGGGGGTCTCAGTGTGCCTGCTCTGGCTTGGGCGCCAGCCTCCCTAACTGTTCCTCATTAATTATAGAAAATAATAAAGTGGATCTTCTCTCTGCTGTCTTCTTTGGGGCCTTGCAACCATGTCTGATAGACCATGGCGTTGTCAGCCACGTGACAACGCCATGGTGTGACAACGAGTAGTGTGATGGGTAGAAAGATGGAGAGTCAGATAACCAAAAAAGAGAAGACAGGATCATAGAGAAAGACCTTGAAATAACACTTTTTGTGCAAATCCTTTCAGAGCACAACATCGCTTTTGTTTATGTGCTTCTAGCCATGTATACATCCTGTTACTGAGATTTTTTTTTTAAATGTCTGCTGAAATGCTTGTCTTCGAAGGAGAAAGGTGCTTATAAACTCACTAGAGTCATAATTCAAATCTCCTAAGAAGATACCAAAATGTTAGTTTTAAATACCTAAACTTTCTTCTGTAATGCACAGGGAAACTCTGGGCTTGGCTTCAGTATTGCTGGAGGGATTGATAATCCACATATTCCTGATGATCCAGGAATCTTTATCACTAAGATCATCCCTGGAGGTGCAGCAGCCATGGATGGAAGACTAGGGTGAGTCTGCATGCTGTTTCTGTCATCTTTTTCTGAGTTACACTGCTTAGAAGAAATGCTGTCCTAGTAAACCACTGCCTTAGAACCACTGCCCTAATTTTTATTATGCTTTTTTTTTTTTAGAGAGAGAGCTTTCTGAACCCCAGTATCTTATTTATTAAATGTGACCATTTTTCAAAGCAGTCACAATTCCCAGGTGGGCAGCAACGAATGTGGGTCAAAGGCTTGTCTTATACAGATAGTAATAGTAAAATATATAACAGTAAAAAAAAAAAGAAGAAAAGAAAGAAAAAAGAACAGTCTACTATAAATGTAAGCTCTGTACAGCCAGTGATACATGGTTTTAATTTAGGCAGGGTGGTTTAGTTTGCTATGTTGTGTGATCGACGTAGCAAATGGCATGCCAGGGAACATCACCATCCAACACAGTCACTTTATTAACCGGCAATTTTGAACCGTGGTCATATTTGTCTCTTGCTGTTACTAATGTAGCTACATTTATCTTTATTTAATTTAGTAGATGTCTTGTGCTGCTCTAGAACATTTTTAAACAGCACTTTCTTATAGAAGGCATATAATGGTGATTGTATTAAAATGTGAAACTAGGTGTATAGTGTATATATTTGGAGTATAGTGAAATTTAGTCATGTTTGTCATGTAATGCTGACTGGCATGGTGTGTATGTGTGTGTTAGGGTGAATGATTGTGTACTGCGTGTAAATGAGGTGGATGTGTCGGAGGTGGTGCACAGCCGGGCCGTGGAGGCTCTGAAGGAGGCCGGCCCCGTGGTCCGACTGCTTGTGCGCAGGAGACAGTCTCCCCCCGAAACCATCCTTGAGGTCAATCTGCTCAAAGGGCCTAAAGGTCAGAGCAAACACAAAGCAGAATCTGTCACTCATAGTATTTTGGAAACTTTTTGCATAGTTATGGCATCAGACTTTTTCAGTACTTTGTCCATCTGGCTAATTTCACTTCACATTGTAGGTCTGGGGTTCAGCATTGCTGGAGGTATTGGCAATCAGCACATCCCTGGTGACAACAGCATCTACATCACAAAGATCATTGAAGGCGGAGCTGCACAGAAAGATGGAAGGCTGCAAACAGGCGATCGTCTGCTGGCTGTAAGCTATCACATCTACACTACACTAAGCAATGTACACAGAAAACCTAGTGTTACTTTCACAAGTGATTTGATTCAATATTTGCAGACACATTTTTGTACCAGCCGTATCTTTTTCTTCACATAGATGGGTGCATATGTTTACAGCCCTCTGAAATGACTGATATGGATCTGTTTCTCTATCTAAACTCCAGATAAAGCTGATTGCTGATATAAACAGCTAGTCTGGTGGATGTGTGTCAACACAGAACAGAGCCACTGACAAGCTTATAGAAATAAATGTAAATGATGTAGTTCTTCTGACAACATGACATTCATCCGTAGGTGTTTGTGGTGTTTTAATGTATGTCTTTCCACCAACAGTTTAATACAGCAGGGAATCATGTTTCCCCTTACCCAGCTCCTGCGTTTCATCTTCTTCCTTTTGTAGGGAAGCCAGTCCATCTGCATGGGGCCTCCTGGCCTCCTCTCCACTATCATTTCCTTCCCATTGCCTCAAATGCAGTGTTACAGTGCCTGGGGTCAAACAACAGACACAGGCTTATATAGTGGGGGTGGGGTGGGGTGGGGTGGGGTCGGGGGGGGGGGGGGGCGGTGCTAGAAAGTTTTTAGTTCTTTGTCAGGACCAAATGTTCTGGTAACAATAGGCATACATGACATAAACTTTTGGATTATTAGGACATTTGGGTATTCCCCAAGGTTTGTTTTCATACAAATAAGTATGCATCTTATGTTTGAAAATTTAAAATAGATAAAAGATAGTCTTTGGGTACTGAGGTTAATTGTACCTACATCATTTATCTACATTAATGTAGTAAGGTCTATGCAAATACCTCACAAAGATAGTAAAACCAAATTTTGTGTGTGTGTGTGTGTGTGTGTGTGAAGGTGAATAATATCATCCTGCAGGATGTGCGTCATGAGGAGGCTGTTGCTGCACTGAAGAACACTTCAGATATGGTCTATTTGAAAGTGGCTAAGCCGGGGCCTGTGCACCTCAACGACATGTACGCACCTCCGGATTACTCTAGCAGTACGTACCTCCTTCTGCCAGTCGGCACTGCAGACCACAACCTCTAAAAAGTATATTTTATTTATTTGAAGCTTCAGGATAAAATGTGGCATGTACAATGTAGAAAATGTGGTTAAAGGGCAATCAGCAGTTCTATCAAATGAAAGCAATAAACGTTATACTTACTCAACACACTGCCCATCAACTATCCATGTCTTTTCAAGAGACATTAAGACACGATATTTATTGCACTGCTGTGTAGTTTTGTAACAGTGCAGAGGTGTAGCAGTGGGCGTACTGTGTCTGCTCTTCTTCCAGACTCCCACATGCCACAGTGCTCCACACACAGCCCTCCTCCACTCTCTCTCCTGCTGAGCGAGGAGGCGCACACAAATCTGTGTAAAGTCACACCTAAAGATTCTGCCAAGCACCAACTGGGCCCTCAAACACACACACACACGCGCGCACATGTTCACACGCTCAAACTCTCATTCTGTCTTTCTCTCTCGCAAACATGCATGCTTTTGCAAACGTATACATGCGGCATTGACCACTTCAGGACTAATCATCTCTCTTTTTCCCTCTACTGGTCTCGCCCTCCCCCCAGCCTTCCCCACCATGGTGGATAACCACGTCAGCCACAACTCTAGCATGGCATACATGGGAGCCATGGAGCCGAAGCCTGTGTACCAACCTCCTCAGGTCACCCCCTCAAGATATTCTCCAGTGCCACGGCACATGCTGGGGGAGGACGACTTCACCAGGTCAGCTCTTCTGCTTTTCTCTGCTTTCACAAAGTCACTTACCGTGTCAGAGTGAAATAAACGCACTCTCACTGCCAGAAATCATGATACACCTACATCAGTGGTCACCAAGCCTCTTCCTCGAGATCTACCTTCCTGCAGGTTCCATCTCCAACCAAAATCTCACACACCGGTTATAGTTGATCAAGAACTTCTTAAGGCAATGATCAGATGGTCAGGTGGGAGCAATAGGGTTGGAGCTAAAGTCTTCAGGAAGGTAGCTCTTCAGGAACAGGCTTGGTGACCACTGACCTACATTGTGTTTCACCAAGATGAGAACTTGTGATGTTTTGCACATTATCCTGTTACTTTATTTTACTTGAATTCCTATAGACACGATTTGATTAATAGAATTCAGTTGATTTGGACAGAACAGAAAAGACTATTTTCATGTAAGTGATGGACGTGGGCAGTAGAATATCTATGAGATCCCCATATTATGCCTCTGTGTGGTGGTGTATTTGTGGTATAAATAGAAACATGAAAGCTAAATTAAGCCTCTTTAGGACTGTGGGAGCACAGAAAACACTTGTGGAGAAGAGCAGATTCGGGAATTGGCATTTAAAGATTCAGCCTTCAACGGTGAAAAACCGCTACAGTTTCCTGGATGAGCTCATCCTGTGAGTCAGTCCAGCCCCCACTGTTGCCATTCAGTCCAGGGACATAAGAGCCCTCGAGTCTACCCTGTTGAACGAGAAATTTATACATTGTTACTGGTGCATATGTGTGTGCACACAAGCTGGTCTCTGTATGCATGTTTAATGTAGTGAACACACCAATGTCTCTGTCTGTGTGTCTGCTATCTCTGTGTCTGATCCAGCCTCATTTACTGTGTGATTTCTGTACTCTCAATAGGGCCGAGCCTATTTACAGTGTCATCCAAAAAGCTCTCAGCGATATGAGCCCTCCCTCGCCCCACCTGTGCAGAGGGGGGACTGGCAGGTACTAACCCATTGCTTCTTGTTTTGCTCAGTCCACCCTAACCTAGCCTAGCTAACCTGACCTGACAGTCACCCCTTCTGCACCCTCCTAGCACCACCATCTCACTTTAGTCACATAATGGAGTGTGTGGTGTGCAAATATGTGAATATATATATATATATATATATATATATACATACACACTGTAAACCTGGATACGTTAGCAAAACTAAAAACAATGAGTATTCGCCCTATGTTTGAGAGATTGAGAGTTTGAATCTAGATAATGCCACAGCCATCCATGGCCGGGAGTCAAGAGAGCAAAATTGGTCATGCTCTTTGGGTGGGAGGGATGGCATTACGGTCTCTCCCCTGTTAGTCGCAGCGTCATTAGCCAATTGTGGGCGTTTGTGAGCTTATGCAAGCAGAACAGGATAGCTTTCCTCCGAGTGTGTTACACTGTCCTGTTAGAAAAGATGTTTTGAACAAAGCATGTGTTAGCTTCCATGCTCAACGGTTGGTAGTTGTCATATGATAGGGCGAGAGGCACCTAGTGGGTGGGGATTGGCCAAGAACAAATTAAAAAGAAAATGTGGGAAATTGTTTACAATAATGATGATAATAATAATAATAATAATAATAATAATAATAATAATAAAACGAGGCAATCAGTTTTATTAATAACTTTTTAAGTTTAATTAAGTTAATGTTAAACATTTGTAGAACATGCATTTGATTACACATATATTTTAAGTGTGTACTGCTTAATGCAAAATGTTAGTAACAATAAGTAAATATGTTTGTAAATATAAGTAAATAAGTAAATATGTTTGGGTATTTTAACTAAATATGTTGCTGAAAAGTCAGTGTGTACGAGTTTTTCTTACATAACCACAAAAGACATGGCTGTAATACTTAAAATGACACAAGTGACTGCTTAAAAACTTTGTGGCAACCGATTGCCGTGAATTAAGTCAGTTCTACCAACTCAAGAGACACAAGCTATGAAAGGACATACACCGTATTTGTAGATTTATATACATATATCCTGTTCAGATATATGGGAAGGCAAATGTGATACAGGTAGTGTGCGACTGGGCTTTAGTTTGTGCTCTGTACCTACAGTATTTAACCCTAAGCCCTAGAGAATCACAGCTTCTGCCATCTTCTCATTTTCATCCCGTAATAATGTATATTGTCTGCATCATCCTGTTTCCCTGTCAAATCTTCTGTTTAATCACATCATATATAAGTCTGAGTCATTTACTAGACCATGTATGTTCTGTTGAGATGATTTGGTGTTCTGTAGGTAAATTCTGCAGGTGCAAGTCTGTGTGATTATGCTGTAAATTGCTGTGTATTATCCATTTCACTCAACATTGTGCATCTGCGCTATGTACGTCTTTTCTATTTTTATTAGATTTTTATTTTAATTGAATATTTGCAGTCTTTATTACCTACCTACGTATTCGGTTGCATGTTCCGGGGTTGGGGTTTGACTTCCCCCCTCTGACCTGTGTGTTCGGAGTTGCATGGTCTCCCCGTGCTGGGGGGGTACTCTGGTTTACTTTCTTCTGTGTACTCTGGTTTCTTCCCCCAGTCCAAACACATGCGTTGTACGTTGATTGGCGTTTCCAAATTGTCCGTAGTGTGGGAATGTACGTGCGATTGTGCCCTGTGATGGGTTGCCCTACCCCTCACCCGGCCTGCCTGTTTTACCAGTTCCCATTTACATTTGCTCCCTGCAAGTAAATCAACAAGATTGTCTTTAAAATAGTTATACACAATGATTCCACTCAAACAAGTGAAGATATCTTTCCTAACAAAATCATTCTCATGAGCACTTTTTAGAAGATTGTTTTAACTCTTAAAACTATGTGGCACAATTATTGGCACTCCAACAGCTATTTAAAATCTTTGTATACATTCATGTATAAATTTACTAGGATATTTCAAAATTCTATGCAGTATTTAATGCTGTAATATGCTGATTTGTCTCAAATTCAATAGCCTTACATGCTAGTGTAAATATTTTAAGTGTAGAGGCTGTGTTTTTCTGCTGACACAAGCTCAAGTTTCAGGGTAATGCAAGTGAATTGCTAATTCTGGTGGGTGTAAGCAAAGTTTCTTTTAGCGCATAGTATGTATTTTCATGGTCATAGATTAAAAACACCCGCACTGACGTGGATGAAGCAGTGCAACAGGGACTGCATTGTGCACACTCAGTTCTTTAAGCGAAGGAGAGGAGCTGATTTGATTGATCATGGCAGCAGCAGGCCAAAGCTCTTGATAATGAATTCATTCTGACCCCAACTTTTATTATAATTGTGATGCTCTGAGCCAAGTTACCACAAAAATACTGCAAATACAACACCACAAGCTTGTGCCAGTCGTATGTGTAATTGAATCTGAATTGCAGTTGTCTTGAGATTCACAGAAACTCTAGATCTCACTAGGACACACACACTAATGTTGCCTTGAAGCACTATAATGGTTTGGTTTTTGTTCCACTTATATAACTATACCCTGTTTTTCCTATAATTGTACCGAACAGTGAAAAGTTGATTCTGTAGTCAGGGACAATTAATGAGGGGGGCACAGTCTTGCAGCTGTTGAAATCAGAGTTGTTGAAATGCACACAGTGACGTACAGTTAAGCCCGTGCTCTTGTATGGGCATGCACACACGCACGCACACACACACATACACTAACACACAAACTTTATGTTAAGTCATATGTAGACAAACAATACAGATTTGGTATCATAATAGCATTTTAATTTAATTTAATATCAAAATAATACTAGGGAAAAAACTATTTGAAAATACTCCTGACTGTCTGACATTCAGCAAACTGTGTATTGAAAGTTAAGAGTGTTGAATTTTCAGTACTTTATGAATTATTAAAGTGATGTAAATAAATTATAAATCTACCTTCTTAGGTTACATGTATGTATGTTTATTCAGGTTACAAAGAGATAAATATGTAGAGGTATGGATATGAATATGTGGTTATTTCTTGTATGGTGCCAGTTTGCTTCTGGAGACTGTGTGTGTGTGAGAGAGAGACAGCGAGAGAGAGAGTGACACTCACTGAGTCATAGTTAGGACTTAAATCAGCATTTTGGCCATCTGTGCTTCCCGCAAGCCTGTCACTGATACATTTGCATGTCTATCTGATCCACCTTAGAACCACAGCCACTTCCAGATGCATATATTAAAGCGATTCAGTGGAGATCTTCTGCCTACCCCCTGATGGAAGGGAGGCCATTTTGTACTGTAGCAACATGTTGCAGTTTTTAAAGCCATTATGTATTGTAGACACAAATCTCCAAGCATTTGTCCCACTAAATTGGAAGTGAGATGTTTCTTTGGGGTTATTGCATTGTGGTTCTAGCATTAAGATGTGAAAAAGTGTGACATACCTCCATCAAAACCATTACCCACAAAGCAAATGAAATGGCCACGTATAACACTTTTCCACTGAACACAGCACGGCTCGAATCCAAACTCGGAACTATCCCTATCCTGACCAAGTGTGTGTCACTTTCCCATCTCAAAACGCTGCTTGTGAAAGCAGGAAGAGTTTCTTTAAATGTTTGTTTAAATGTGTGATATTAATGACAAAAAAAATACTATGTGACTTTGTGAACCAATGAGCACTGAAAATAGTTTGTTAGTTTTAATAGTATTGCAAGCATGGTAGTTATTTAGGAAAAGTAACTGAAGTTGATTTAAGTAATCTTTAGGAAAAATATATAAAAGCAAGCAATACACCAATAAAATTATCATAAGGTACATGCATTTATTTTCTGTGGTGAAATACATTCTTTAGAGCATTACGTACTATGCTTTAGGATACTAGGTAAGGTGTATAGCTCCATTATGCAATGTATTATGTAGCATGCAAACAAAGTAAATAGGAAGCCATTTGGGATTCAGTCTAACTTCAAGCTAGTGGATTTTGGAAAGTAAAATCAAATCAATTGTATAATAGTGACTGTGAAACATGAATTTGATGAATAAAACTGTTTCCCCTTAAATCTAACAGACACAGAGAGAGAAACTTTGTCAGACATTCACTATTACTGAATAGTGATTATTTCAGCTGCTTGAGAAGTAAGACACTGTGAAGTGATGGTAGAGAATCGAGACATTGATCGGTGTCTGGGACGACTGTTTCTGATCAGTCCATGCTATGCAATATTTTTAGTTCTACCCATAAGTCCTCGCTCAGTTTTATATAATACCTGGACAGAAATGGTCAATATTTCAGCATGGTTATATATGTATGTATGTATGTATGTATGTATGTATTGCACAGCTCACATGGTGAGGGAAATACCGACAGCATGCAGGATAACTCTTTTTTTGGTGTGCCAAGCCATTGGAAAAGTGCTATTAGACTGCATCTTTACATTCTTGTGATCAGAGATGGGGTTAAAAGAATAGGCCATACATGACCAGTCATGGCCATAAATATAGAGTATGAACATGGACCAACTCTGTGAGAGTACAGTGGTTGACATCCTTACATCCTTATGACCTTGTGTTCTGTTTTGTACCTTTTTGTTTTTCCATGCAGTCTCCATGCATTGCCCATTAATACAAGGAATACAAACACCCGGTTGAGGTGTATGAGGGAAAAGACTTGTGATTGGACATCACTGTTTGCTTAATACACATACAGTACACAGTAGACTAATCACAAACTTTGCACTGAGTCAACAGTGACTATAAAAATGGCCAGTCTTCTCTATGTATCTTGGGAGTGCTAAGTCACTGTCGCCCCAATTAAACTACAGAGAGTGGGGTTTTTTTTTTGGCAACATTAATCAAGCTCCTGAATTTAAACTGTTAATCATTTATCACACCTAGTTTATTCTTAGCTGCTCCAAAAGGCTTGGAATATCTTGAGCAGTCTGTTGCTGCAGAGTCACGTTAGAATAAAGTCATGTGATCTGAGGCAGAGAGCTGTGGTAGAGTATTAACTCAAAACTTTAAAGGAAAAAACGGAAAGAGAGAACAGAGAGAATCAAAAGAGTGGTACATGAAAGCCACGGACCTGTGATTGTGCCAAATTTTTTCCCAGAGAGAGTGTTTGTGGTGAGACGTGTCAGCTCTGTACACCATTAATCACCCAAGCAGAGCCAATTACTGTGAGCACAGAGAGGAAGACAGACACAAAAAGAGAGAGAGAGAGAGAGAGAGAGAGAGAGAGAGAGAGAGAGAGAGAGAGAGAGAGAGAGAGAGAGAGAGAGAGAGAGAGAGAGCGAGCGAGCGAGCGAGCGCATGTTGTAGCGGACTGGGACAGTGTGACCCAATAAACAACCTCACAGCTTCATTCAGAGCAGTGAGGTTAGGGAATTTCAGCCTGTGCCCCAGAAGACCAGGGAAATGGGCACTCACCACAAACATTATCAGTGATGGAAACAGAGTGAGAAATGGAGACAGATAAAATGATCTTCTCTTCTCTGTTTACATTCTTAGAGCCGATGAAAAGGCAACAGGGCCCTCCCTGGTCGCAGGTCTCAAGATATGAAGGAGAACTTGATAGCTTTGTTCATATTCCTTTGAAGTTTACCTCTTTTTCTTCTCATGACTTTCATTTTCTCTTACACTCAGCCATACAGTTTATGGCTAAACGATAAATTTGACACCTTTACAAATTTGTGGACATCCTTCATGGTAGCTAGTTAACTTGCCTATGTGTGAGATAATAGTATGCTGGGATACTTGTCAAGGACTCACATGAATGATGAGCACTTGAATGTTACAGAGACCATTTTCATACACAGAGCCATTGATTGAAAGAAAAGAATGACTACCAAAAAGACATGTACATGAATATAAATAAAAGAAAACAGTATGCTGTTTTTGCACAAACATTGGGGTGAATGAGGGTGTGTAAGAGTTAAATCTTACCCTGCTCCTGTTGAAGTGAGTGTATGACAGCCAAAGTGGAGCTGTTTCCCATCACACCCCTACAGCCAGAGATTCCACACAGTTGCACACACACACACCATACCATTCTAGAGACCGGACAGAGATACACACAATCTTAGGATAACTTACAGTCCTTTCAGGCTGTGTGGAGTAGCTGGTGTCAGGCACCATGTTCACCGTGAACATCTCCTCATCTGTGCCGTTGGTGAGGTTTAATATGGAGAGACAAGGTAAGAAGCACGTCTCCTTCAGGACCTGGGACGGGATCTCCAGGTAAACGCACGCTTGACTGAGGTTTCACGTGCACGCCGAGGCTTCTTCCAAGCTTCCCATCCAAATTTCTTTAGAAATGGACGTGAAACTTTTAGATATATTTGCTGGTGTTTGGTGAACACAAAGGAACTTTCTAGAACTACTGGATAAGTATTGGATGATACCTCATATTACTACACCTCATATTTTATTTGATATATTTTCATGTTTCACTAGACATTCTTTATCTATACATGCATTGTATATTGTGAAAGATTATATAAATGAACCTACCTCTTTGTGAGGAATGATTTAATGTAAAATAGTGATTGGCAATAAGTCTTGTTGAGTGACGCACCATGTGTGGTTCTCTGGGAAAACTTGTCAAATATCCCTGTGGCTGAAATCTAGGAACAAAAAAATAATAAAAAATTGGATTTTCACCAAAACTGAGTCTGCCATTAATATACTTTGATATTAGTTTAAGTTGTGTAAAGCATCTGCTCCATCAAATCATCATCAAAGCAAAGGAGAGCCCTTAAACACCCAGTAAACATTTTGAAATAACCTAATAAAAACACAATAATAAAAAGAAATTGTTACATTTAGAACTAGTGAATTAATAAGTAATTATTTCCATGTTAGTGCGAACAAAGATCAGTCACATGAAGATAAAACAATGAAGCTAGTGGTTAAATGCTTTTACCTCAGGAAATGGGGCAGAGGCTGATGTGGATGTTACCTGATAATCAGTGATAATTCATTTCCCATTCTAAAATTATAATTCTTTAAAATTTCAAAGCAAAATTATTTTTCCATAAGTAAATTAGGTAGAAATTTAGAGGTAGCTGGAATTTCAACACAACCGTTAAATGCATTTTTTCTTCCCATTTTCTCCTTTGCAGGTAACCAGATTTTAAGATACTGTAATTTTAATTCTGACTGAGATATGGGGAAAACAATGCAATTCAGAAAAGCTTGTAGTTTTCAGAAATATGCATCATATAATTTGTCAAAATTTGACACTAGGCAGAGTTTTCCTAAAGGGCTACACATACAGTTTACTCTCTTCAAACCACTAGTGATGAATATACAGACATAAGGGGCTCCAATAAATTTAAGTTTTGATGTAGTTTGATGATATCCCCCCCCCCCCCCCTTCTGTTAAAGCACCACTGGGTAATTTCATTGACAGTATCCTTCATATAGCTTCTCAAACATTTACTTGATAAAATAACTGTGACCTATTTTCTTATTTTCTGCTCTTCTTGTGAGCTAAATTATTATTTATGTTCTTAAGTTTTATAGAAGTAGACAGTCTATCATCAAATACCACCGATTAACAATTTTCATCAGCAAAAGAAAACCACAGACCACAGAAATCAAATGTGGTTGGAGGATTGTAAATCCAAGTACTAAACCCTGGATGTACTTTAATGAAGGCACTTTAACGGAAAACATGAATAATACATTGTGGAAAGTAGAGTTTTGAGGTGTCTGTGGTACATATTTGATTGAATGTGTGTCCCTGGCTCCTGCCTTCAAGTGTGCTTGGAAGGGGTTTTTGATGGTTCCTCAGTATGGCTCAGACTCCTCAGGATGCCAGGACTGGGCAATCTGGAATGTTTCTCTGCTTGCAGATGAGTCACAGGAGCTAAAACAGAAGTGGTCAAGTGAGGCAGGAATGAACTCTGTGTGAGCATGATGTGTACAATTGATATAAAAAGTCTACAAACCCTTGTTAAAATGGCAAGTTTTTGTGAAGTGGAAAAAAAAAACCTATGAAAAATCATGACAGATATTTTCCCACCTTTAATGTGAAATTACAAAGTGAAAAATGGTCAGAAACTTTTCTGGGGAAAAATAAAACACTTACAATAACCTAGTTGCGTAAGTGTGAACACCCCAAAACAAAATTAATCAACCACTCGGTCTTTTTGGGTAAGAGTCTATCAGTGTGGCACATCTTGACTTGGCAATTTTTTTCCCACTCTTTCTTCCAAAAACATTCTAGATCCGTCAAATTGTAAGGGCATCGCCTGTGCACAACCTGCTTTAGGTCAGCTCAGTTTTGTAGCTGGATTGGGGTCATCCAAAAACTTTGATCTCCTTTTGGTTAAGCCATTGCTTTGTTGATTTGGATGCATGCTTTGGGTCAATCACGTTACAAAGTTGAATTCGGAGGCAAGCACAGATCTTCAAACATTTAATAAACAAACAAACTACAAAGACACGAGGCAAAATACCATGGTCTCATCAAAGCCATAATCATAACACATTTTGCCATATGGTTTAGGGTGATTTATTTGGGCTTGGATGTTTTTTGTGAGAAAGGGCTTCAGTCTACCCACTCTACACCATATCCCAGACATGTGAAGAATACAAGAGATTGTTGTCACATGCAGAG
The DNA here is from genome assembly GCF_023375685.1 of Ictalurus furcatus. Classification (NCBI taxonomy): domain Eukaryota; kingdom Metazoa; phylum Chordata; class Actinopteri; order Siluriformes; family Ictaluridae; genus Ictalurus; species Ictalurus furcatus. The sequence continues at coordinate 8,222,882 of NC_071262.1, forward strand.
AGTAATCAGTACTTGTCAGATATTCCTGCAGCTTTAATGTTGCTGTTGGTCTCTTGGCAGCCTCCCTGGTAAGTTTTTGTCTTGTACTTTGGTAAATTTTGTCACTGTGGTGCTCAATTTTCTCCACTTGTTGATGATGGCCTTCATAGTGTTCCATGGTACATCTAATGTTTTGGATATTCTTTTATACCCCTCTCCTCATCGATATCTTTCAACAAGTGAGATACTGTACAGGCTTTGTAAGCTCTTTGTGGACCATGCCTTCACCATTCAGATGAAACCAAGAAGATGTGAAGAAAATCCTACAGAAACAGCTGATCTTTATTTGGGGTTAATCATAATAATTCCATTGATGACAGATGTAGAATAATTACTTTTGAACATGAGATTGAATGTAATTGGTTCATTGTGAATGTAGCCACATCCCCAATTATAAAAGGGTGTGCACACTTATGCAAGCAGGTTATTGTAAAAAAAAAAATTCCTTAAAATGTTTCTGATCATGGGCGCACGGTGGCTTAGTGGTTAGCACGGTCGCCTCACACCTCCAGGGTCAGAGGTTTGATTCCCACCGTGACCATGTGTGTGCGGAGTTTGCATGTTCTCCCCGTGCTGCGGGGGTTTCTGCCGGGTACTTCGGTTTCCTCCCCCAGTCCAAAGACATGTATGGTAGGCTGATTGGCATGTCTAAAGTGTCCGTAGTGTATGAATGGATGTGTGTATGTGTGCCCTGCGATGGATTGGCACCCTGTCCAGGGTGTACCCTGCCTTGTGCCTGATGCTCCCTGGGATAGGCTCCAGGTTTCCCCGTGACCCTGAAAAGGATTAAGCGGTATAGAAGATGGATGGATGGATGGATGTTTTTGATCGTTTTTCACTTAATTTTTATACATTGTAATTTCAGGTTGAGGGTGGAAAAAGTTTTGACATGATTTATCTTACTTCACAAAAACCTGCCATTTTAACAGGGGTGTGTAGACTTTTTATATCCACTGTATATGAGCAAAAAAGTTCTGGTGTGTTTTAAACTTTCTGTATAAAAAGGAAGGCTTGTCACTCACATTGACATGCAACCAAAGCACTGCGTTATCTGACTATTATTAATGTTAGTGTAATATAGATTTGAAATAGTATAATATTAAACACCTTTCTACCTAAAGGTGGTACACCTACACTGTACACAAGGGGTCAATTTATTTATTTATTTATTTATTTACTTTAAAACATATATAGAGACATCTGCTTCTCACTAAAATGTCTAAAAACCTATAACAGAGGTGCATCTTTTTACTCACCTATCTGTCTTTCTGCTTTACTGGTGTCCCCAGTCTGCTGTTGGTTGGCATGAGCCATGCTCCATGTCCTGACTTTTCTGCTCTATTTGGCAGGGAGCCACGGAAGGTTCTGCTGCACAAGGGCTCTACAGGACTGGGCTTCAATATCGTGGGTGGGGAGGATGGAGAAGGAATCTTTGTATCGTTCATCCTGGCAGGTGGACCAGCTGACCTGAGTGGCGAGCTTAGAAGGGGAGATCGCATCCTATCGGTCAGTAACTCCCTATAACACAGAGGCAACTTCATATCACCTTATCTTAGAGGTAAAACCCAAACACCTATAATTGATATTTATAAAATAGTGGACTCTCTAACTTATGCATCATCCTGTATGTACTTTCACAAAGTGGTTCAACATTTCTGATGCATTCTTTAAATTTGTAGAATATAAGCTTGCTCACAATGTGTGCTTTACAACTCAGCATTTTTTAAAATAAGCAAGTGCGAGGGTCAAAGTCTCCAGAAGAACTGTGGTTGGTTCTGCAAGATGTTCAGTAAAACTTACAGCTCAATTCCTTATAAAACTGCACTAATTGTAGCCTACCGGAGACTAGTATTTAATTTCTTTTAAAGCAAAGAGTTGTCAGACCACATATCGACTTTTTCATTTATTACTGTTTACTGCTCTTTATAGTATTTTTATATATGTAAAAAATATTCAATTTCATTATTTTTGAAGGCATCTTTGCTCAACAGCATTTCTTTGCATGTGCCCAAGACGTTTGCACAGTACTGTATAACAAATTAAAAGACGTCAGATCAGACTTTAAAACCATTTCATTAAAAATCTTCTCTGTTGTGTCAGGTGAATGGTGTGAATCTGCGAAATGCCACTCACGAGCAAGCTGCAGCTGCATTGAAGAGGGCCGGTCAAACTGTCACCATTATCGCCCAGTATAGACCTGAAGGTACAGATACTATTGAATTTCCTTTGCATTATATTAGTGACGTCATATGCTATGTATGGCATAATGAACAGAGAGCCAACACATGAGCTGATATCTAGCTTTGTAAACATCTAAATGCTTCCAAAAGTCTTTTGTAAGAAAGCGGGGCATTGGTGGCCAGGTGGTATGATATGTGCATTATTTATGAAAGACATCTGAGAGGTGGTGTGTTGTGAAGGCTAATCTGGAATCCTCACCTCGTTCGGTTTTGAACATATTTCTGCTCTTATAAACTTGGTCGGTCTTGCTGGATTGTTTTTGAATTAATTTCAAAATGCAGTAATGTGGGGTGTCTCTTTAAGGCAGGTAGACTACAGAGCCTCGCCTAGTTCATAAAAAAAAAATAGAACTGTGCAAACGAGGACATAGTTGTTGGTGGCTGATTGGCTGTTTTAGTTCGAGCTATTCTCCAGAGAGCTGTTGTGCTGGTGAACTGTGTGCTCGGTGCAGCTCACCATGTGCCTCACGCGCTACTAAAGGGGCGGGATCACCGCAAAACTCCTGCGGGAGAGAGCGAGAGAGAGAAGGAGAAAGAAGGAGAAAGAAGAGTAACGGTGGTTTAAAACCACTACCGTTTTTCTATGTATAACTTTTGGGATTGGAAATTTTAGCTGGTGTTTTCCTCCTCGCGTGATCTGAGCGCGAGCATGAGGTAAACTCCCGCGCTTTAAAGCGGAGCTGCGAGTGTGATCCTGTCCGGCTGCGGTACCGCGCTGAAGGGAGGAGCAAACCGAGGACGACCGAAACTGTCTTAATCTGCTTTTATTAAGAAACCCTCGCGCTGGTTTCGGTGCAGAACAAAAAGACAGTATATATGTCGACAACGACATGGCCCGCTGCTAGTTTGTTTTTCATCTCGGTGCTTTTAAGCGGCTTTATGGTCTCTCGAGCGGCTTGAATAGGCTGTGTGTGCGCGCGCGCGCGCGCGCGTGTAAAACTTGGCTACACCGAAGAGAGGGAGCTCCAGCCGGGCGGGTGAGGAAAACTCCTCTACTACAACACAGGGGTTAAAGTAGTTAGTCGCTGTTGTTTTAAAGTTTGAAATAAGACAAAGAGATCGTGTCTGTAAGGTGTGTGTAAAACGGTCCCGGGTGATTCCAGAGGCTGTGAGTTTTGAGTGAAAGTCCAGTGTTTTTCTTTTCCTTCTGTACCGCTGTGCATTGTTTGGCGAAATTGAATTAGCTAGGTTTGCTGTTTTGTAGTGTTTGCGTTACAGTAATGGTACTCTTTTTTTTTTTTTTTTTCTCTTCATTTTAGTAGCAAGCTAATTGCGAAGCCCCCCCCCCCCCCCATAAAGCTTACACGTTTTCGGTTACCAATATGAGCTTCTAAAAGAAACTAGCTTTTTCAACGCTAACTAACAACTATTTTTCTTTTACCCGAGTTACTATGGAGGTGGTAGCACGACGTGTTAGCTCGTTACTACTGTAAATGGCTTCCCTGAATTATTTGGTACTAAGGGTTCAAAGGTAGCACAACGCTAAGTATATGAATACACACTCATTTATGGTGCTGAATTTTTTTAACCTTATAAGTGTCTGTAACGCAACGTTTTGTTTTTGGATGTCATTTTTGCTCTCAGAAGGAAAAGAAACAAAGCCAACATGAAATGTGCATGCAACTCCTAGATAGAGCAGGTGTGTAGACACTCAGGTGTGTCAGGAAGTGGTATGGTTAAAATGAGTTAAACTGAGTCATTATCGATCACAAGCATTTGTGGATTGTTGTTCTGTATCTGTGTTGTTACTAAACTGGTTTCTATCTGGTCTTTTCCTGGAGCACTACCTGTCAGTTTAGTACAGCACTAAGATCTCATTAACGACACTGTCACTGCAACAGAGCAGGAAGCAGTATGTAGGACGGAGTTTGTAATGTGATTTGCTTTCTGGGTAAACTATGAGTGGAATGTGGCAGCAGGTTATCTGTTACAGCATGCTCACTGTGATCGCTGCTGAAATATGAAATATAATTGGACCGTCCCAGGGGCTTGAACGTCTGCATAGAAATAGAAGTGACGTATATAATTTAGGCCAGAATAGATTGATGGACCAATGTGGGACTCGACTATAGGCCGCCTTGTATTACGAGGATAAGAAAAGGACCAGAGCCAGTGCTGCTGATGAGCATGTTCGTTTTGCAAGATAAATACGGTAAGGAATAAACCAACGCGGCATGCTGTCGAAGGAAAACTGTCAATGTCAGGGTGGTATGATGCAATCCAACGTAAAACGGGTTAGTTAGTTTCTCTTATCAGGTTCGCCGGCACAACACCGGTTTCTGTTTCTTCTTTTTTCAAGTTAATAAGACAAAAAGAAAAGCAACTTGTTGAGACCGCTGTCTTGAAAACTTTTCCTTGTCGGAAAATTTGACCTCTAGCAAGGGCAAGGCAAGTATCCATTTTTTTTTTAAATGTATTAATCTGGTAATAGGTAATGTATAACCAACCTCAATGATGCCAGTAAAGAATTTTCTTTTGTACGCTGTCTTTTTACGCAAACTTCAACCAGTAGTGTCACCTTGTTGTGACCTAATCAACATGTCCCATGTCTGGCGAGTGTCCTATTATATGGTTAAGGCCACTGGCTCAAAGAGCAGCTGGGGGAACAGGAGTTTCAGTGGTGCTTCAGTAGTGGCTTCTCAGATGTCTTTCTGGGCATGGTGCCTAGTGCTTCATTGCCGGCCCGAGCCTGGAAATGTCTCTGAGACATTTCTAATTGAATTTCAATTCAGAGGACTTAATGAACTCTTTAGGAAGTCCCTCTCGTTCCATCTTTCCATTCATTACTTTCAGTACTTCCATTCATTCATTTGCTCCTTAACTCGGTAATGATGGGCAAATTTTAAGTTTCTTTGAATGGACTGCCACTAATAGCTTCAAATATAAATTTTTATCCTGCCGCATTAACCTCTTTTATACTGTAGAGCCAAATGGTTCTGATCACGGAGCGTAACCATTCCAATGCAGTTTCCATCAGGACACAGTTTGGCACAAAGCATTTCCTCTGAACAGCTAACGAACTTTGTCCAGTACAACAGAACTTTTCAGCTTGGTGACAGATGGATAAGGGTGATACCGTTTCACAGTATGATCAGCTAGTCAAAAACATCAGTTTCAACGAGTCACTATATTTATCGACCATTAAAGCACACAACCTTTGTCTTGTTTTTGAGATTCATAAAATCTTTTATGATGTCAGTATTTATCACATTTCTGCTTTTAAGCAAAAAGAGAGTGACTTTGAGGAAAAGCATTGCACTGAGCCAATAAACAACAACAACAAAAAAGAAAAATCTAGCTAACACAGCAGTGTGAAGTGCTGCTTATCCAAATAGAGGTAGTTGAACAACATTCTGTTTAACGATGGTCAGCACTGCCATGTTCTTTTGTGTATGTAATATCTGTTGTGTTTGAGGAAGTTACGAACATGCTAGGAGTGGCAACACAGGTAGCAGTGTAAGATTTTAAACAGTACTAGATTACACAGCAAGACGTTTTCAGTGCAGTCTGTGGAAATGGAGGTTGCTGTAGTATGATTTTGGGGGGGTCCAGATGGAGGGGGTTATAAAATCCAACCTACATTTCTGCAGATTGCAGCTGAAAACAAAAGAGATGAGCGCCACTCGAGTAAGGAACTTGTTTGAGTCAAAAATGAACGAGTAGCCAGTAATAGACGTATAGTGCCCTCCACTAATATTGGCAACTTTGGCACCCTACAGCAAAGAAGGCTGTGAGAAATTGTCTTTATTGTTTAACCTTTTGATATTTTGTTTAAAAAATTTCACCAAAATACCCTGCTCTCATGGATATCAAACAATTGCAAACACAACACAGGTTTATAAAAAAAATCTTTTTGGCACCAATTGTTGGCACCCCTATGAATTCATTTGAGAAAATTATTTTTAATAAGTATATTCCCATTGATATTTAAATATTTTTTTGTACACCTGGATGACTAGGAACAGGAAATTGTTCAACCATGACTTCCTGTTTCACAGGGGTATAAATATGAGGAAACATAGGCCAAGCTCCCTTAATCATTCATAACAATGGTTAAGATCAAGGAATTTAGCTGTTATGTGCGGCAAAAGGTTGTTGAGCTTCACAAAATAGGAAGTGGCTATAAGAAAATAGCACAATTATTGAAAATGCCCATTTCCACCATCAGGGCAATAATTAAGAAGTTCCAGTCAACTGGAAATGTTATGAATCAACCTGGAATTGGACGTGTATGTGTATATTCTCTCACTACACTGTGAAAGAGGATGGTTCGAGTGGCCAAAAAATCTCTGAGGATCACAGCTGGAGAATTGCAGAAGTCAGTTGTGTCTTGGGGTCAGAAAGTCTCCAAAACTACAATCTGAAGTCACCTACATCACCACAAGTTGTTTGGAAGGGTTTCAAGAAAAAAGTCTCTACTCTCATCCAAAAACAAACTCAAGCATCTTCAGTTTGCCAGACACTATTGGAGCTTCAAATGGGATCGGGTTCTATGGTCTGATGAAACCAAAATAGTGCTTTTTGACAATAAACACAAAGGTGGTTTTGGTGCACACAGAGAGGTAGCCATATGGAAAAGTACCTCATGCCCACTGTTAAATATGGTGGTGGGTCTTTAATGTTTTAGGGCTGTTTTTCTGCCAGAGGTACTGGACATTTTGTTAGGATACATGGCATCATGGACTCTATCAACTATCAACAGATATTAAATGAAAATCTTACTGCCTCTGCCAGAAAGCTTAAAATGGGCTGTGGTTGGATCTTCCAGCAGGACAATGATCCAAAACATACATCAGAATCAACACAAAAATGGTTTACTGAGCACAAAATCAAGATCCTGCCATGGCCATCCCAGTCCCCTGATTTGAACCCCATAGAAAACCTGTGAGGTAAACTGAAGAAGAGAGTCCACCAGCATGGACCTCGAAATTTGAAGGATCTGGAGAGATTCTGTATGGAGGAATGGTCTCAGATCCCTCGCCATGTATTCTCCAACCTCATCAGGCATTATAGGAGAAGACTCAGCTGTTGTTTTGGCAAACGGAGATGGCACAATATATTGACTAAAAGGGTGCCAATAATTGTTGCACACCTGTGTTTAACAAAGATTTGGGGGGGGGGATAAACCTGTGTTGTGTTTGCAGTTGTTTGATATCCATGAGAGCAGAGTATTTTTTTGATTAAAAAAAACCCCAAAAGGTTAAACAATAAAGACAAATTTTCACAGCCTCCTTTGCTCATATTTACCAAGGGTGCCAATATTATTAGAGGGCACTGTACATGCATTATAATTTGTATTTTAAAAAAAAAGTCAGGTTAGGTAACTGTCCAGTCATACTCTGTCTAATTATAAGTCTACACTGACAAAGCAAAGAGTTCAATAAACCCCTGCATGAGATGCGTCACTCGGACGCTCTGCCGCGGCACCTGGTCGCAAAAACATAGCAGGAGCCTATAGTGATTTTGTAAGAGCAAGCAAAAATATGTTCTTTAAAATGTTGAGTTGTGCTGTTGTGTGTCCGAATAGGAAAAGTGTTCATAAATACTTTCGTTTTTACCGCATACTGTTGAATCTGACTCCTTTCCAAGAAAACACAATACGGTAGAAAGCGGTTGTGGTTACAGGAAATTAGGAGATATAATTGGTCCAAAGAGTTCTGTCTTTCCAGTGCCCATTTAATCTCAGCGAAGTAGCTAACTATCATATCAGTGAACTAAATAAGAATTTACCAAGCTGACTTGCTAGTTAGCTAACATGCCATTATATACATTTTATATTGCTTTTAACAAACCTTTGTAGCTCACCTAAAATCTACATCAAGAAACTATCATATGGAGGATTTGTTTGTAATGGACACTTATAGCTAGCTAACATTGTTCAGATGAGTTTAGAAGAGTCTATGGCCTTTGTTTGGGTAGCACCTTTGACTTGACGTCCTTGTAAAACATTTCATCTTGAATGTGCCCACAAACAACAAAGTCGTAAGGATCAAGAGACTTTAATGCTTCAGTTTCTCTCTAGTATAAAAGTTGAGAGTTTCTATGAGAGATGTATGTTTGTCCAGTCACTGCAGGCTTATAGTGCACTTAGGATCATTTAGCCACTAACAGGGCCCAAAAGCCATAAGGATCTTTTACAGTTACACCATTTGAAAGTGTTATTTTAGCCAAATATCACTCCCGGTCTTTTAGTGCTGATCCATGATAATAAGTGGATAACATTTTAACTAATGTCAGTCTGATTCCTAAATAAAATTTTCGATAAATTTTTCAGTCAGATTATAACCAAGTAGGTTGTGGGTACTCTGGCCTTCTTGCAGCCAGTTTGTGTGCACATCTTTTATTTCACAAACATAAAACGGGTCTCATAAGATTCACCTGAAGTCTCACAATCAGCCCTTAACTGTTCAAGTGATAGGAAGTTGTCGTAAGTAGAAGATTTTTTTTTTGTCATAACCTAATAATGTAAAGATTTTTTCCACATGTTTCATGTACATGTTTGTAAAGTTATAGGCTATATCAACACGGATTAAAACAAAAGCAGCCAATCCACTCACTGAGAATAGTCCTAGCACATAAAGAGGACAAGCAGTAAATCTGTAAGATGTTGAGCTAGCCCATTTTTATGCCTCTGCCACTAGGTTGTGTGTGTGTGTGTGTGTGTGTGTGTGTGTCTGCCCGTCTGAGATTTGCGCAATATCTCAAGAACGAGTGGTCGAATGTCTGTAGCATTTATATGGAATTATCATTGTAACCAACAGTACCAATTAGACTTTGAAATTGATCTAAGCATGGTCAAGGTCACAGCAAGGTCAAAAGTCTGAAATGGTTATTCTTCAATAGCTTGGAATACATTTTTATTTTAAAGGTATATCTGACTTATAAGTTAAGAAACGAGAAAGACAGGCTTGTTGGCGACAGTGGCATCCCCACCGATGCCGCTGGTGTTGAGTTTTACTTGTTTATCAGTGGTTTCTAGTGTTCCAGGAGGCAGAGTGGTAGAGTTCACTTTTAATGAAAAAAGTGTGGATTAGGCCTTGCCCACTTAATCTTATATTTGAATTGATATGTATATTTTAAGCACTAAACAGATCGTGATGGTGGCATTGCATTACACCCCTGCTTCAGAGTATTTGATGTATGACACTTCGAATGTCGCATTGTCATTGGGCTTTGATGACGTTTGAGCCACTTTTACGATGTTGAGTGACAACTGCACTATCCTTGACATTTATAGTGAATTATTCACACACTGCTGAAACCTTTTGTCTCTCTGTTGAAATCCTCACCCATGGATTGTTGACTTTTTGATATTTCAGAGTATCAAATAAAATGGAAATAGAGGGAGTAATTGTGACAGCCTTAATTACAGCCACCCCATTGTCTTTCCCAAGTGTTGTGTAGTCAGCCTGTTGACTACTGCATTTCTGTCATGGTACTAGGTTGGCTCTTTGCTTACATTTAAGTGGTGTCAGATTACCTTACCTGTGTTTGACATGCTGGGGACTGTAGATCTGTTTTATTTTAAAAGTTTAGTTTTTGTAGCTCTTATGCTTTTGTTTTTATTAGGACTTAAATGCCAGGATAGAGGTTGTTTTATGAAAAAGCAGTTTATTCGTGGTATGGCATAGAAGCTTCTGATGGTTATAGGAAATGTAAAAGTTCTTGATCATGGATGATTAGTTGTAATTGGATATCTACACCTGTGATACATCTACCAGCAGTATGTTTTTTTTTTTTTCCCCCTAGAGTTTGTTCTTGAATGCGGTTTTCTCGCTAGTCACTCACTTGGTGTGTGCATGTTGGCGGATTGATTGCTAAACTTAATTACTACAGCCAGGCCACAATGCCGCAGAGGTGCAAATCACATTTTAAAGACGCTCCTGTATAGTCTTGTGCCTTGCTTCAGTATTGCTCTAGAAATAAGATGTTTTGTTTTCAATTAGACATTGACCGATAATTGGTTTTCTCGATATTTATGCGTTTTTCAATAATCCGATATCCGAAAAATGCAGCCCTTGCAGAACTGCATCTGTTTTTTGTTTATTGGTTAGTTATTTTTATGTGCTTTATTAGTTTTACCTGTTTACCCCATTGAAGCCTTATTTATTTATTTATGTTTGTTTGTTTGTTTGTTTAAAATGCACTTTAACAGTGCACTTTATTTTTCGCACTCTTTCACACCCCTCTATTTACTGGTGCATAAATAAGAGTTGTTTTGTTTTGCATGCAAGTAGCAAGTGAAATTGACAAAATTGTTATAAATGAAACGGTTTGTTCAGTGGTGTTATCATTGTGTCAAAAACAAAAGTGAAACAGTAAATAAATATCGGTTTTGCATATTGGTTATCAGGCACACAAACATGCAAATAATCAGTATCGTTTATAAAAAAAAAAAAAAAAATCAATATTGGTCGATCTCTGTTGTCAGTGACTACTGTTTATGTGAAACCTTTGTTTAAGGTCTTCATCCCACTATGAGAAAGTCGGTATGTTCAGCTTAATAATTATGCATAATTAATTACCTGGAAATATTTATTAGAATACATGACGAATATCCACTATTTCTGAAGTCGTTCATGGGTGTGTGGTTAGCTGTTGGGTTTTACTTTGTGTCCTGTGTGGCAGGTATTTGCCGGGAGCCTGAATTGCTTTTAGGGGTGTAACTATATGGTGAATCATATTGTTTGGTTTGATATGAAGCTGCGAAAAATGCAATGAACACACTGCATAATAAAGTAGGCTATTAATGTATTATGTGAATTTTTTTTATATATACATTTCAACTTAATCAAGCTCATACTCTCCTGAAAAAGTAGCTTCCTCTTGATCTCAGATAAGGATACAGTGGTTTAAAAAGAAACACGCTCAAATATTGTATAGCATATGGGAGCACCTCAGCTTCCAGGTAAATTATAACACTGACAGCCAGTATGTGGTGGACTGGAACATTACAGTGTGCTGAATCCACCGAATGTGTTCACAATACACCAGCGCTACTACAGCGCAGCAAACTCTCTGCTACATTCATAAAACCTTTCCTCGCCGATTCAACACCGATAGCTATGTGACTGAGAGCACAACAAGCAAACAGCAGAATGGGAAACTCTGAGCTTCAGACACGCCCCCCAGAGCGATGCAAGAGAAAGCTAGTCATGTTTAATTTTGTAACATTCTAAAGCACAGCTTTGTGGATCGTGAGTGGATCATTTAAACACCGAAATTAAAGATGCAATAGTCAATCTTTTTTTATTATTATTCCTTGTAGAAATAACCTGGAAGATATGTAGAATGTGATTTTTTTAAAAAATTTTTTTATTTTTATATATAAACAGTGGATTAATCTGTGACTTTAGCAAAAGTTGAAGTCTCTGAGGAAAAAACAGTTTGGGAAACAAACTGTACAGATCACCATAGATCCTGTGGGCGGAGCTTCATTAACATGAGTGGGAATCATTCAGATGTTTTGCTGTATCAAATATGAATAGAGATAGCACCTTAGTATATTGAACTTGGATTTTGTGTATTGTTACACCCCTAATGTATGTTATGAGTTTGCATTCTCTCCAGTTCTAAGTCAGCAACTCTTTGAGTTGAGTTGATGCTTTTGAATAGTGTGTTATTGATGGTGTTATTGTGGGGTTTTTTTTTTTAATGTTTTTTTTTTTTTTTTTGCAGAGTACAGTCGTTTTGAGTCTAAGATCCACGACTTGCGGGAGCAGATGATGAACAGCAGCATGAGTTCTGGGTCAGGTTCCCTACGCACCAGTGAAAAGCGCTCCCTCTATGTCAGGTAAGAGATGCATGACAAACTCACCCTCCTGCATACAGTTAATGGTCACTACTTGTAGAAAATCAATAGGTTTAAACCATCTCACGCAGGTGAGTTGCTGAAATGCTTCTGTGTGGTTGAGCATTTCATTTATTTAACCTTTTGTACTTTGCCCTGACTGATAAAGTGTGTATCAGAGACAGCTACACCTCATACATCAGGTATTCGTAGTCATGCAACTATTACTGACCTTTTTTGGTGTAAAAGTTGTGCAGAGGTTCTCAATTTTTAGTCTAAGGCCCCTTTTGTAATTAGTGTCAGAGCGCGCATGAGAGATGTGGCACTGTTCTGATCAATTACAGCAAAGCCGGTCGAATGGGAACAGGATGACCGACCAATTGTGAACGGCACAAATGCCAGTTTAATAATGTCTAATGACAGCTATTATTTTTAACACATACCACTTTTTACACATCAAAGCAGATTTGGTAAATTAATTATAAAATATTTTTTTACACAGCCCCTTAAACCTTAACGCTTAAATATGTTTAGATTTTACTAAAATCATGCACGAAAAGATGGTCTGACATTTTGGTTAAACGTTTTCTATCATAGAAATGGAGTCCATAATCTTAGAATAATGGTATAATCCATGTTGGACAACATTAACTGTGCTTATTAGTGTTGCTGTTGCTCTGGTTACTATGAGACAAAACTCTTATGAAAAGATGTGTATTTTAAAACACTGAGCCACAAGCAAGTTCAAAAAGCCTAAAGAAAAATTGACCAAAGATTTTATACGAAGTGTTCAATAATCTGTTTATCACATACACATTTATGCAAACAGTTTTAACTATGAGAAATGTTGTATGTTAGCGGATTGTGTTGTGAGAACACATACTAGAGGCACTGAAGGAGAGAGGAATCCTTTTCTGGTGTAGATTACAAGGTTGCAAAACCTTTAAAATACAAAACTATTTGCACATTCAGTGTTTGTGTCATGATAAATGATGGAGCACATAATTTTTTTTTTTTTTTAATAAATCCATTCAAGTAAAATGTAAGTAACCTAAATGCTTGCGTAAAGTGGGGACTTGTCTCTATGGGTCAATGGTACTACACTCTCTAGGCAATCTATGTGTAAATATTATTTAACATTTCAAAAGTTCATAATGTTAATATTTGTGCATGTGTTCATGGCACTACCGACAATATTTGGGTCACTTTGCTTATCTTCCTAAATTACCATCCAACAATGAACAAACCTTAAAGAGAAATAAGATGTACAGTTAAAGGTCACAGACAGAGCATTGTTCTTGTTAGATTTCATACGAGTCAATTTCACAGTGTGCGCGAATGTTATGGGGTGGGGTGGAAGGAAGAATGACAGGTTTTGGTGGGTTAAACCAATATCTGGAGGCAAGAAAAAATGTACATGGGACTTAAACTGACTAAAACCTAATACCTATAGTACTCCAGACTGTGCTGTTGAATGTATGAAGCAGTTAATGGGCTGAACCTAAAACAGTAATTGTACCTGAGTGTTTGATTAAGCTGATGGCTGTTTGCAGTGTTTTGTTCTGGTGGGAGAGCTACATGTGTAAACATTCGAAAAGCAGGTTTTTCATATTCTGTACTTTTGGGATACAAAAAATGATTTCTCGATTGCAGGGTTTAGTATGAGTACAAGCTACGAGGTGAACAGAAGCGTCACTCTTTGTACAATGTGAATAGACCAGTGGCACAAGTTCATGGAACTGCTTAAGGATGAATAGTTAAATACGATCACAATGCCTTGCAAATGTCAGCCATACCATGGGAATGTACAATGTGTTATATGTACGCTGCTGTGAAATTCCTGAATTTGTGCACGTTTTTCACATTATATTTAGTCTGATTTTATAGAGGATTGTATAAGTATAGCGATAGAGTCTGGCAGGAGAATTGACACAAGTTTGTTTCTTCTTTCATGTCTTTAGTGTACAAGGTGTCAGTTATACAATCAGGTGTGAAAAGGTGCAACCTGGTAATGCAACCAAATTGAAGAGTTAATTAGTATCAGTGATCAATAACCAGTGTGAGTGCTTCAGTTAAGGATTAGTCTTGATTTGGGCCAGCCCTGTCTAACTAACATTGAGGCTTTAAATCAGAGTGAACTTAGAAGCATACAGGTTGTCCAGCCAGGCACATCATGCCACAAAGAAGAGAGTTTCCTGAAGACCTAAGGGGGAAAAAAACAAGTTTCTGGATGTCTATCAGTCTGGAAAAGGTTACAAAGCCAGCCATTTCCAAGGCTCTGAGGCTTCACTGAACCACTATCAGAGCCATACTGTCCAAATGGAGAAAGATTGGAAGAGTAGTCAATATTCCCAGGAATGGATGCCCTTCCAAAATCTCTCCAAGAGCAAGGTGTAAAATCATCCAGATAAAAACATCTAAAGAATTGCAGGCCTCTCATGCCTCAGCTAAGGTCAGTGTTCATGACTCAACCATTATAAAAACTTGGGGCAAGAATGGGACCCATTGCAGACTAGCACCGCAGAAACCATTGCTATCCAGGAAGAATATAAATGCTTGTCTCAAGTTTGCCAAGAAACACAGAGATGATCCTGAGTTCTGGAACCATGTGTTATGGACAGATTAATCTAAAGTGAAGCTTTTTGGTCAACATGGGCTCTGTTATGTGAAGCACTCTGATATTAGTGTGATGGTTTAGGGATGCTTTGCTGCATCAGGACTTGGACGTGTTGGGAACTCTGAATTCTGCTCTGCATCAGAGAATTCTTCAGAAGAATGTTTGGTCATCTGTCTGAAGCTGAAGTGCACTTGGGTTATGCAACAAGACAATGATCCAAAGCACACAAGCAAGTCACCCCACAATGGTTAAAAAAAAAACAAGAAATTTACACTTTTGGAATGGCGTAGTCAATGTCCAGACATAAGCCCTATTGAAATGTTGTGGCAGGACCTGAAATGCACAGTTTATGCTCGAAGGCCTACAAATGTCACTGAGCTGAATCAATTCTGCAAGAAGGAGTGGGCCAAAATTCCTCCAAAGCGTTGAGACACTAATTAACAACTTCAGAAAGCGTTTGATTGCAGTTATTGCTGTTCAGTGCGGGTGGAGAAATGGAGTGGGCCCTTTCAATAGCTGGTTACAATAATTTTCTAACATAGGGGGATTAGGGGTTGAATATATATTCTTAATAAACACATAACATGTCTATCACACAGTGGTTTTTGTTACCCCAGGGTGATGGTGTCATTCAGTGTTTGAAATGTGCACAAATTCAGACAGGGGGCAAACACATTTTCATGGCACTGTGTAATGTTAGCAAATATACAGGGTTTGTTGAAAGTAAAAATCAGTCAATTGCTGTACATCTGTAATGTGTGAATAAATATTTTTAAATATTGTTCGGCGTTCTACCTGAAAAGTCACATCAGAAGTTAACAAGATGCAGGCAGTAAGCTGCGTTTCATGTTACATCGTGCACATACATGCAGTCCATCCTTACTGTTTAACTAACAGACATTAAATTCTGTAATTAGTAAAAATCAGTCTGAATGTCATGAATTTCACAGCACAGTCACAAACAAGAGGCCTATATAACTTGTTGAACATACAGTAGAATGTCAGTGGAAAGAAAAACGAGTGGAGCAGGTTCTCCCAGGTTCTTTTGGGAATTACCGGTCTGACAAGGTAAAAATAGAGGCTCTGTCCTGGGCACAGTGCATGACTCTCTTGTCTTTTTCACCTACCACCTGGAACAATTCACTCAGCCTAGGGGAAGTTGATCATTGTGGTGTTTCTCTAACCCAAATACATAATTCTGTTTCCCAACAAACAGTAGTACTTTTCACGTCTTTATTGAGCACATTGAGTAACCATTCACAGTGCGGCCTAGAAAAAGTGAAGCCTTGAATTTAATAACTTTTACATTTTAGCAGCAACAACCTCCACCAAATGTTTCCTGTAGCTGCTTACAAGACTGGCACAATGATGAGGAGGAATTTTGGATCCATTCCTCCATATAAAAACGGGTTCAATTCATCAGTATTTTTGGCCGGTCTTGATCGAACAGTCCTCTTCAGGTCATGCCACAGCGTCTTAAATGGATTATGGTCAGGATCCATGACTTGGCCTTTCCAAAACATGAATGTTAATCTTTTTTTCAGCTATCCTTTAGTTGACTTACTTGTGCTTTGAGTCATTGTCTTGTTGCATCACCCAAACTCTCTTAAGCTTGAGGTCAT
Organism: Ictalurus furcatus; assembly: GCF_023375685.1. Taxonomy (NCBI): domain Eukaryota; kingdom Metazoa; phylum Chordata; class Actinopteri; order Siluriformes; family Ictaluridae; genus Ictalurus; species Ictalurus furcatus. Next base: position 8,239,190 of record NC_071262.1, read on the forward strand.
GGACTGTTGCCCTGCCGTTCTCCTGTAAAATGTCTTAATGCAGTTTTGAATTCATTGTTCCCTCTGTGATTACAAGGCATCCAAGCCTTGAGGCAGTAAAGCAGCTCTACTCCATGAAACTCCATGCACCATGCTTCACAGTAGGGATGAGGTTTTGGTGTTGGTGTGCAGTGCCTATTTTCCTGCAAACACGTTGTTTATTATTGACAAAGTTACATTTTTGGACTAATCTCTCCACAGAACATTTCACAGGTGTTGTGGAACATGCAGGTGATTTTTGGCAAGCTTGAAAGTTTTTTAAATTTTATTTATTTATTTATTTATTTATTATTTAAAAGACCGGAGCGGTTTTCTTTGTGGTGTCCTTCCATTAACACAAATCTTTTTAATTTTTTTCTGATTGTGGACACATGAACAAAGAGTAGCAGCAGTCCTGAATTTTCTCCATTTTTAGACAGTTTATCTCATCATGGATTGAAGAACACCCAGGTCTTTAGAAATGCTTTTGTAGCCCATTCCAACTTTGTGTATCCCTGTAATACTTGGCACACACATCGATTTTTTTTGTGCACAGATTTGTCAGTAACCAGTCTCAGTGTCTTTATTATTCTTTATTTATTAATGCAGTGCAAAATGTATTGGAATAGACAGTCTTAAAGTAAATAACATTTAATATTTGGTTGCACATCACCAAACTTTCATTCTTGCATTAAAATTTGAATGGTTTCTGTGCGCGTGTGTGTATACATGTATACACATTTTAGATTGACATTTTTGTGGTGTTTGGCAGGCACCCTTATCCAGAACTTACATTTATATAGTTGAGGGTTAAGGGCCTTGCTCAAGGGCCCGACAGTGCTGGGGTCATGTGGTGCTTCTGTTGTGCTATGGGGAGCAAATTGCTAGAATGGTTTGTGTCCACTTTTTCCCCTTACTGTCCCCATTTTTTTCTTCCTCATCCTCTTGAGATTTTAAGTAAGTGAAATATTGCAATAAATGGTATAACATTTAGCATGTATCAGGTCACTATTTTAAATATATTATTACTTTATCATATATTTATTATTACAATTATAACTTTGTTCCAAATTTTTATTTAATGAGACTGACATTTACATCAGTCTCACAAACCGTTTGCAATACCATCATGAACCCCTAGGGGTTCACGAATCCCTGGTTGGTGAAACTCTGCCTTAGAGAAGGGTCACTGCAAATCAATACAAAGTTATTCAGACTAATCACCTTTATCCTATGATGAAAAATTTCTGTCCTGATCAGAGTGGTCTCTTTCCGGATGACGGAGCTCCATCCACAGGGAACGAGTGATCACTGAATGATTTGATGAGGATGAAAATGATGTAAATGATATTCTATGGCCTTCACAGTCAGAAGATCTCACCCATGGGAGATTATGGACTGATGCATTCGGTCTTGTTCACATCTGGTGGTTTGGGATGCATATGGCCACATTGCATTTGTAGATTGAACACAAAAGTGTCTTCATGCGGTCCCGACAGCAACGAAGGAGCACAAAATCGACTGCGTCATTAGTCAGACCATGCATTTAAAATGTTTGAAACGGCCTGTACATGAGCGAGGATTTATGGGGCATTTCTGCCTGAAAACAAATGCAACGGATGATTGACTTAATAAATGTGAGTGCCACTCGTCCTTCAGCGTAAAGGATGTATGAAATCTGATTAGAAGTGGTCACTGGAGACACATTCAAAATGGCAGGTGTAAAAGGCTACGCGTTTCGGCTGTCTTTTTGAGATGGATGTTAATACCATGTGTGAACAGGGCCTTAGGCAGCGCTCTCCATGACCACCACCATGTTTTAGAAGAATGGTGTTTATTTCTCCAGTTCAGTTCAAGAGACTTGTACAATTTTTGGCCAAGGTGCACTGAAGCTGTTCTGGCAGCTTGTACTGGCCCAGCATCTTAGTAACACACTTGTTTCCTTTAATTTGCCACCTATATGTGTGTGTGTGTGTATCTCTATATATTGAGTATATATCGAATTTAAATAACGATTAGTCATTAAAGCTCCCTTTTTCTTAATTATTCTTAATTTGATTTTTGACACATGTAGAGAGTAATGATCGAATTTGTCCCTCATTTCTGCAGGGCTCTGTTTGATTACGACCGTACCAGAGACAGCTGCCTACCCAGCCAGGGCCTGAGCTTCTCATATGGAGACATTCTACATGTCATCAATGCTTCTGATGACGAGTGGTGGCAGGCACGGCTCGTCACTTCCCATGGTGAAAGTGAGCAGATCGGGGTCATTCCCAGCAAGAAAAGGTACAGCATTACTCATCACCCCTGACAAAAGATTACAAAGTTTACTTCAAAATAAGAACAGTTGTGCTAAATTAATCATATTCAATAAAAAAAAAAAAAAGCAGATGTATTTACTAGCAAACAGTTCAATGAGTAATACGGTAATCTAGTCCATTCATTTCTAATCTCTGATTGGTTATTGAGAGAGAAGTGGCGGGGGGTAGAACAAAGAGCTGAACACTGGCAGTACAGCTGCAATGTTGCTGCAACCAAATAACAAACCAAAATTTTCACATATAATGCTGGTCAGTTCAGTGTTGGTATATGTAACCATTTGGATTATCATACAGATTTGTAAAAGGTAAAAAAACAAAAAAACAAAAAAAAAACAGTTGGGTGCTTTTCAGAATACACAGTATACTCCATAGAAAATGCATCTCATTTCTAATTCGTTTACAGTCTAGCTCATGGAATATGTAATGGTATCTACACAACAAACAACAATGTGTGTACACAGTAAACAAAGCCTGATGTTGGTGCTCAGTCACTTATGAATAGCGTTTTTGGCATACCATTTGTTGAGCCAGTTGAGAAAGCAGCAGAATTATTTAACTAAACACTGCATTTTTCCCTTAACACAGGGTGGAAAAGAAAGAGCGTGCTCGGTTAAAAACTGTCAAGTTCCATGCTAGGACCGGCATGATTGAGTCCAATAGGGTGAGTGCAATTGAAATGCACCTCACTCCCTTCCCACCCTGTCATCCTGTGTAAACTACATGCTAGATGATCTACCTGATTCAGGTATGGGTAAAGGGACCTTACTATAGTCGGAGAATAGCAGGCTCCTCATAAGGCGGCTCACGTGTCACTGAGTGTGTAGAGATGGACAGATCTACACACATACACGTAATAATACAGAAATTCAATCATTACACTCTGTGATGGTGAGACATCTAAACATTCGGTTTGGTCTAATGATTTTGCATGGACCTTAAATTAGATTCAGATCATATTCCTCTTTTTTAATATGATATTTTTGGAATTTTTCCCACTTGTACTCATTCATTGCCCATGATGAATGTCTCTGATACATTACACTCCATCAGTTGTTTAATTTATTTCTTCTTCTTTTTTTTTGCATGCTTGTGTTTGCTAGCTGTTGGTGTGCTGTTGACTGTATTGAAACCCATTTGTTCTGTTTTTCATCTCTCATTTCCACTCCCCTCATGTGGTCACCTCCCAGCAGCCAGTCAAAGTAAAGCGCAAAAAAAGCTTCAACCTGTCACGCAAGTTCCCGTTTTACAAGAGCAAGGAGAATATTGTGCAGGATTTGGTGGAGCCTGAACGTGAGTATATAAGTGTGTGTGCAGGGGTTTAAGGGCTCTAATACCTGCTGTCCTTCATGCTTCATCCTCCTTCATGCTTGCCTTTGGGACAGCGTGCGGCTGGCTTTTGGTGCCTCGTCATACCTTTAAGTCCTCCCCATGAGACAGCGGAACCAATCAGAATACAGTGTTCTCTGGCCTCTGTGTGCTCTGAGCGAGGTCTCAGATGTCTGCTGCTCACTGGTGTAGAGATGCACTAATACTCCAGTGCTGTGCTTTACCTAGTGCTATTCATTTGCCTGCAAAATCTCTGATTATCATTATTCCAATTTAATGCTTGAAGCAATATTCTACATGGGTACACTGTAGACTAATCAGACCGAGAGCACAGCCAGTTTGTGTTAGTCTCCCTCTCCATCCCCAGAGAGCACTACACCCTTCTTTTCGGCCTCTCACTAACATCTATTTCTTCCTGTCTGCTCTCTTTTCTTTGTTTCTGCTTTCACCTTTCGGGACACTCAGGACTTCCCAGGGTTAAGCGATGACTTTTATGGATCAAAGAGTTTGAGTAAGTGTGTGTGGTTATACTTATCAAGCAGCTGTCCCTTGAGCTCAGAATGCCACACATAAAGCTCCCCCCCCCCTCACATCCACCAGCAATCACCCAGTTAGAATATGAATATGTTAAATATCACAATATTTATAAGAGATTATAACGAGAGACTGTTGGAGAGATAACATTAGCAGCAGCACTACACTATGTTTTGTTTCAATTAAACTACAGAAGTTTGCTTTCTTAAACAAAGTAAATAAGAGAGTGCCCTTTTCCTACCTCAAGCCACAAGGTTTCAATAGACATGTGCTGGGTGAGTAAATGTACAACTTAGGATCTTAACCATTCAAACATGGATTAACATGTAAATAATATTTAGTGAGATGAATTCTGACAGCCCTAGTGTGAAATACTTTCATATTCTTCCAGTATTAGCTATAAAACTTTTGTCTCTGTTCGGGATTTCATACTTTATTTATTGTACTGAAGCATGGATAGAATGTATAGCGAATCAACCGTATTAATTCATGGCCAGTGCACCAGATATGAACTGGTGTTAGCACAGTAAAAAGTCAATGCGAAAGACACCGGCCATGCTTTCTGTCGTGAAACAGTAAGGTAGCTTCACTTGATCTGATGTTTTCCTTGATTCTCACACCCATGCTGTTAAACAGTCGAGAAAAGCGAGTTGAAATAGTGTTAATGATCTTCATGATCAAAACTGTAGTAAAATAAGAGAGTTTTCATTGTCTCCTAAATCAAGCAAATTACCAAGCAAAGTACAAATCAAGTCACATAGTGCTGATGTGTATTTGAGATTACAACTGGTGTTAAATGAGCTGTTGAAACCTGTAGTTAGTATCTTGCGGATGTGATGCTGTCCACCTTTTGATTCCAGTGAGAAACTGAATACCAGGGTGTTTACTTTGGCACGATTTGTAGTATCGGTTTCTGCTGTAGTAACACAGACACGGCCATAGGAAACCCTGACCAGGGAGTGGAGGTCATTTGGGACTGTACAGGAGGAAATACTTAATTTACTTGTACTGCCACCTCCTACCACTTCTCTATAAAGGAACTGGTGAACATCTGTGTGCATGTGCAAGACTTGCTTTCCTTTTATTTCTGCTCTCTATTTCCTTTCTGTAATATAACAGTGAGATGATGTTTTCTTCAAGTTAATCTGTACTTTGTACTAATTTTAAAACTGTTCACATGGAGATATTTTGAACCTTCCCTTTCTTTCTGCAGAGTGTTTGACATCTAATACCAGTGACAGTGAGAGCAGCTCCAGTAAGTGACTTGAAAGCCCATTATTGTGTGAACAATCATCATTTCATTATTAAAATTTTTTAGTATTCAATGCATTTAAATATTTCACTTTATTGTATTACAGAGATAATTCAACTTGGGTACTGTTGTCATGATTTGGGGGGTTTAAATCTTTTTGTTCATGTGTAATTGCCTACAAACTGAAATATTCTGTTAAAGACATTTTACTCTCATGTCTAGGAACCCCCTATTTTTATTTATTTATTTTTTGTCTAGGAACAAAAAATATATACAAGTTTTTTTTCTTCTGTATTTTTTGTCTAGGAAAGCCTTTCTTAAGATTCCGCTCACTCAGAATGCACTTTGTGATATGCTGGTTTGAGAAACAATAGGTCTAAGGTTATGGAGTTCAAACATTGTTCTAATGAAATTGCAAACCTTGTACATAAATGCACAGTAGAAATCAAAGTTAAGAACGAGGAAGGAGAAGAAATTGAAAGTGAGTGTGGAGAGCCTGTGAGAGTTAGCAAAGAGTCCTTTTGGAATCTTAAGTGGACATGCATGAGAATAAGCCAAATCCTTCGTATTATACCACCATTTATTTTTGCCTTATTTTTTTAATCATATAGAAGGTCAAGAGGACACAATTTTATCCTATGAGCCAGTGACTCGACAGGAGAGTAAGTATTCGGTTTTAGAAACACAATCTGTGCAAATCTAATCTCTACACTGGAAAAATCACCTTGAGTTTCACATTTGGTATTTATTCCTGCTCTTGTAGTTCATTACACAAGGCCTGTGATCATCTTGGGTCCAATGAAGGACAGAGTAAATGATGACTTGATCTCAGAGTTTCCCCATAAGTTTGGATCCTGTGTTCCACGTAAGTGTGCCGAATTCAGCCAGAGGCAGTGTCATCAATGGTTCTGCTTGTTCTTGTTTTTATTTGGCTTTAAACGGAAACGCATTCATGGAATAAACCATAAGCAATCCACTCCCCAGATACAACTCGTCCGCGGCGAGAGAATGAGATGGATGGGCAGGATTACCACTTTGTGGCTTCAAGAGAGCAGATGGAGAAAGACATTCAGGACAACAAGTTCATTGAAGCAGGCCAGTTCAATGAGAACCTCTATGGGACCAGTATTCTGTCAGTACGGGCAGTGGCTGAACGGGTTCGTAATGGCTTACACATGCTAATGAAACATCGCACAGAACCTTAACCTGTTCTTTAAACAAATTCACTTGTTTACATCTGATTCAATATGGCAAATATTTTATTTAACAGGAGTGTGGAAAACCCATGCATTTTCTGTCTTTGTGCTTTAGGGGAAGCATTGCATCTTGGATGTGTCTGGGAATGCCATAAAGAGACTCCAGCAAGCACAGCTCTATCCTATTTCCATTTTCATCAAACCAAAATCCGTTGATGCTCTAATGTAAGTTTTAACTTCCCATCTCAGCTCGGGGGTGAAGTAAATTCATTAAGATGTTTAATAATTCCCCCCTGCCGTATATGTGGTGGTATTCAACAGTTTACTATGTTAAGATTTAAAAAGGATATGGAAATGTGAGTATTTATTGCCTAGGCCAGGGTTGCCAAACTAAATTTTGTCTGGGGCACATCAGTATTTTTGTGAGTGTTTTGAAGGGCCATAACCAAGGCTTTGTGTTTATATACACCAATCAGCCATAACATTAAAACCAGGTGAAGTGAATAAAAAGGATTATCAGGTCTGGTCTGATTCGTCATTAGAGCTACTGTGACACAAATTGCTGGAAAAATTAATGCTGGCTATGATAGAAAGGTGTCAGAACACAGTGCCTCGCAGCTTGCTGAGTATGGGGCTGTATATCTGTAGACTGGTCAGAGTACCCATGCTGACCCCTGTCCACTGGTGAAAGTGCCTACAATGGGCACGTGAGCGTCAGAACTGGACCATGGAGCAGTGGAAGAAGGTGGCTTGGTCTGATGAATCACTTTATTCATACATTCATTTATTTATTTATTTTATTATTATTATTATTTTACATCATGTGAACGGCCAGATGCATGTGTCTTGCATACCTGGGGAAGAGATGGCACCATGATGCACTGTGAGAACAAGGCAAGCCAGTGGGGCAGTCTGATGCTCTGCTAAATGTTCTGCTAGGAAATCCTGGGTCCTAGCATTCATGTGGCTGTTACTTTGACATGTACCAACTACCTAAACATTGTTACAGACGAAGTACACCCCTTCATGGCAGTGGTATTCGCCTAATAGCAGTGGCCTCTTTCAGCAGGATCATGCACCCTGCTACACTGCAAAAAATGTTCAGGAATGGTTTGAGGAACATGACAAAGAGTTCAAGGTGTTGACTCTGCTTCCAAATTCCCCAGATCTCAATCCAATCGAGGATCTGTGGGCTGTGATGGACAAACAAGTCCAATCCATGGAGGCCCCACCTTGCAACTTACAGGACTTAAAGGATCTGCTGCTAACGTCTTGGTGCCAGATACCACAGCACACCTTCAGAGGTCTTGTGGAGTCCGTGCTTCAACGGGTCAGAGCTGTTTTGGTGGCACAAGGGGGACCTACACAATATTAGGCAGGTGGTTTTGATGTTATGGCTGATTAGAGTATACTGTAGTAACTCATGTATAATCACTCTTTGAAATTGTGGTGAGCTGAAAAGCATCTCAGCATGCACAAAACATCAAACCTTGAGGTGGATGTGCTACAGTATAAGACCACATCAGGTTCTACTCCTGTCAGCCAAGAACAAGAATCTGAGGCTATCATGGGCACAGACTCATCGAAACTAAACAGTTGAAGACTAGAGAAAAAAAAAAATCACCTGGTCTTTTCCTACTCTTCAACTGTCCATTTTGGGTGAGTCTGTGCCCATGAATTAGCCTCAGATTCTTGTTCTTGGCTGACAGGAGTAGAACCTGATGTGGTCTTATGCTGTTATAGCCAATCCATGTCAAGGCTTGATGTGTGTTCTGAGATGCTTTATTTTGTTTTGCTCACCACGGTTATAAAGAGGGGTTATTTGAATTACTATATCCCTCCTAGTAGCCTGAACCTATCTGGCCATTTTCCTCTGACCTCTCTTATCAACAAGGTGTTTGAGCCCGCAGATCCTCCACTCGCAGGATGTGTGTGTAAATTCTAGAGACTGTTGTGTGTGAAATTTCCAGGTGATCAGCAATTGAACTACTGAAACAGCCCTTCTGGTACAAACATCTATGCCATGATCAAAGTCAAAGAGAGATCACACTTTTTTTTTTTCCTTTCTTTTTTATTTATTTATTTTTTTAAACTGAAGTGCTTGACCTGTATCTGCCTAATTTTTTGCATTGTGCTGCTGTCACATGATTGGCTGATTTAGATAATGGCATGAATGTACAGGTGTTCATAATAAAGTTCACTTTATGTAAGATGATTCACTTTGATATTGCATTCTATGTTTACTGCACTAATCAGGAAACACTAACTTCCACGGCTTTTTAAAAATAACTGGTTATGTAGTAAAAATTAACTAAGCAACTCCTAATATTTGTTTTACGAATATTGAAAATATATTACAATATGAAGGAGATACTCCTATGAACCCTAGGTGATGCATTTCAGGATTTGGAATCAGGCATTTAATCACACTAATGGCCAACACATTTCTGAATCTTTTTCATGCCTTGCATCCAGCATGTTTGGCCCATGGGCCTTCAGTTTGACATATGGTCTAGGCCAGTGGTTCTCAAACTTTTTCAGCATGAGCCCACCCCCCCGGTGTAGGGTGCATCCCTTTGTGGCCCCCTAGAGTCATCACATTTTCGCAGTTTTTTTTATTTTATTTTCCATGCTAGGCTCTTCTGTATTAACTTTCTCAGCTAAGAGACTATATCCTCTGTCTAAAAACTTCTCCATTTTAAATGGCCTTTATAGGTTTTTATCAGCGTATAGCTAACAGTGCTGTACACTAGTATATCGACAGATGCCTCTGTTTGGTGTGTCTTAGTGTGCTGTGTATAATTGCTTTAATTTATTAATATTTCTCAGTTTTATGTACACCATAGTTCATAGGTTGACAATGCCGACTTGTGTACAGGTAAAATTAATTTAGGGGAAAAAAATGTTCTAGAATTTCTACGCGGTCCCCCTGGCGCCATCTGGCGGCCCCTAGTTAGAGAACCACCGGGCCAGGGGTTCCAAACTTTTCCAGGGCAAGGCCCCCCAAATGGCATTAACATTTGGCCGAGGCCCCCCTTTTGCAAGATGTCTTGAAAACACATTAAAAACACAGACTTCTGAATATATCCCCCTTTTTTTTTATTAATAATTACATCTTGCATCTTTACATTACATTAGGGATTGATTGTGTGTGTGTGTGGTTGTCTGAGAGTGAGAAAGAGAAAACATACTAGTGGGAGGGATGGGCTTGGTGGCTCCGACCAAATTGTTGAGGCCCACTGGGCGACCCAGAAACCACTGGTCTAGGCTATGCTATCATCAGTCTGCCTGCAGTCTATCCCATAGCCTAGCTATCTCCATTTAGGTGTAAGATTTAGTGGGATATGTTCATACTGAATAAGTTTAAGGTACTTTTAACAGACTCTGTTTTATCCCCTGGTAAATTATCATTGATTGTGGTGTTTTGAAGTCGTAAATTTGTATATTTGTTATTTGTTGCTGCCCTCTTGGCCAGGTCATGCTTGTAAAAGAGATTTTTAATCTCAATTAGTGTTTTTTTTGTTTGTTTGTTTGTTTTTTAAAATCTGGTTAAATAAAGAAATTAATGAATTTGCATTTTATAGGGAAATGAACAAGAGGCAGACGTATGAGCAAGCCAATAAAGTCTTTGATAAGGCAGTGAAGCTTGAACAGGAATTTGGAGAGTATTTCACAGGTAAACATTCTTGTTTTTCTGTGGCTAAATGTGCCTAAGTCATTATGGAATAACTCCGTTATTTTAAATGAGATATAGAAATTAGAGCATCTTGCTATAGTTGACTAAATTAAATGATCTGCTTGTGTCCTCTCTCATTTTACAGCCATAGTCCAGGGTGACTCACTAGAAGAGATCTACAATAAAATCAAGATGATCATCGAGGAGCAATCAGGCCCCTACATCTGGATCCCGTCCTCAGAAAAACTCTGAAGAGTGTGCAGCCTCCATCCTCTGCACGCATTCGGAGTAATGTTCCAACCCCTGCCCTGCTCCAGCCCGAGTCCTCTCCTTCCCTTTTTACTGAAATGTTTCATATCAAGTTTTAGTGTCATCATTATGTTAACTCAGATTAAAAGAAGTCTTATCCCCTATTACTGTGACTGTGCACACCCCTGCATGAGTTTCTCAGCAAATCCGTTCAAGACTAGGAATTTCATTACAAATTATTTTTGTCTGGTAAAACAAAAAGGGAAAATGAACAAATCCTTTGTGTTTGGATGGACTTCGGAAGCCAGTGTCTCGACGAAAGAGTGGGGTTGGGAATTAAAAAAAAGTTCCTTGGAAATGGAGACTGACTGAAAAGCTGGAATCCTGTATATGTTTATTGTTGCATTGTAAAGAAATGGAAAAAGCGGATCAGAGACCATCAAGGTTTTCTACGAGGACTAAACACAAACCAAACCTGCTGAAGGTACTGTTCCTGGATCACTGACCATGTTTATAGAAATTTGGTGGAGAATCTTAGAACCCAGTGATCCTCAGTAATCACACAGAAGTTTGCTATTTGGCTGGCTGTCGCTGCCAGTTCTTGATCAAGAAACCACTGAAGGCAGAACAAATGGAAAACAATATGAATCTATACATTTATATTACTGAAATCACATGGTAAATAAAAATCCTATGGAGATTTTACTACATAATATTATACTATGGTACACATTTTACACTTCACTAGAATTGTCTATTTGGAGGGCTGTTAGAGTTTTGTCTTGGTTTTTTGTGTTTTCTCTTTCCACATTTTTTTTTTTTTTTTAGCTGCTCTTTATTAAAGATGGAGTAGAGGGGTGTAACTGGGCTCTCTGCAGAACACCAAACTGCCTTACAATTAATAAAATTAGTTAATTCTGAGGGGAAGCTACAAATTACTCAACTGATCAATGCTTAATGGAAGACTCAATCAAACCTGTGTTCTGAGTTTTGTACTGCATATTGGAGGCCTGACTTGTGAGTGCAATAGACTTAAGTGTCTTACCTCTCTGAAATCCTTGTTTCATCATTGCTTATCTTTTAGTGACTGATTTTTGAAAAATGATTTTGGCATCCAAGGCTCCTCTTAAGCTTTTGAACAGCAGCTAGCCCATTTGCACTTTCTCAACCTATCAAGTCTTTTCTCTTCAGACTGAACGGTAACATGGTACTGTCCTGTATGCTGCCCAACTGGGAAGCCTTAAAACGGGTAGAATTAAGACAATAATTGTATTGGATGTCCTTCTCAATATTAAAAGTCAATAGAGCCTGAATTGGCCTAAGTTCCCTAGACCTGCCAGATGTTTTCATTAAATGTGTTTGGGATGATTTTAAATATTTTTTCTTTATATTTGTTTTGGGGCTGATGTGACTACTGTGTTTATCATTGTAGCGGGGTGCGCTCAGAAATCTGATGACTTTATGTAATAATTTGGCAGTAAAAAGGCAGCAATGACATGATGGAAATTAAATGTGCCAATAGAATATTCCCTAAAAGGAATGAATGATTTCTGAGCATCTAGTCAAGCTAAGTAGTTACTTGCAGGATCATCGCTCGTTATTTGCTATGCCTTGGGAATGCTACACCTGTGGTGACCCTCCTGTACACAGTCTGACTGAACATGAGGAAAAGCCCACTGCAGTTCTGAGCTTTACCGCTCTGCATAAGAAGGGACTGTGCAGGCTTAATGATAAAGGATTATTAAAGTCTCCCTGGATGAAAGATTCATAACCCTTGGACCCAGCATTTTCTTCTATGGCTACAGGACGTGATGAAAGTGCTGTGCCCACCACGCTCCAGCTACTGTATCTGCAGGCATTTCCTAAGCAGATGTGACCATTGTCACTAAACCAGCTGTCATACTTGTGTCAAAACCAGAGTTCAGGGAATAATCGAAGGGAACAGAGCCATTTATAAACTGCTTACAGACTGTTTCAAAGGGTGTTAGCTGTAAAATGTAAATATCCCCTCACTTATGCTTCATGCATGCGTGAAACAGCTGGGACAAATGTTTTTATAGATTACATGTCAGGTAAGTAAACTGACTTCTGAGATTAATTTCCATACACATGTGCCGTAATGTTGATATTTCTCTCTAGACAAAAATCTTCAGCTGCCTATCAGAACACATTTTCTAGTCAGTTGGGGATTGACTTCCCTAAACTAGGGCCTGTCTACTTGTGATATCTTGTGGAACTTGTCTGAGTGTATAAATGAAAATTGTATAAATGGAAAAAAAAAAACAACCTTAAAAAGTCATACACACATTATAATTTTATATATATATATATATATATATATATATATAATTAATTACACACACATCTCATACACACATACATATATAAATATCAAGAGATACAGAGTGCAACCTGTAGGAAGTTATTAAAGTAAACCAGGGGCATAACTAATTCATTTAGTGGTCCTCTGGTGTTGCGTAAAGGAACAGCTGACTGTTATTGTGTCTGGTGTCAGTCAGCCATGTCAGTAAAAGCCCAAAGAATTTTCATTCATTGTATTTTTTTTTTATAGAGGTTGCAGAATCCTCCATTGATTCTGAATGGCTCTGTGTGTACTGATCAGTTTTTGCTCCAGTGGAGAAGAGATTAAATAAACATGTTTAAGGGTGGGGCACAAGGGTTCCTGTTTGTCTTCTTGGGTGATGATTAGTTATTACTGTGAAAGCACACATACATTGATTGTATAAGAGAGTCCTTTTGTAACTACAGAAATGATCATGATGCACATGAAAACAAGTCTTCAATCCTGGTCAGGTGGGAACCTGAGGTGGTCAGTTCTATAATATTTTGTTTGTTTATTTATTATTATTATTATTTTTCATTTTTCTTTTTTGGACTGGACAAAATTATTTGTTTGGAATTAATAAAAACTGGTTCTGTTGAGATTTGAACATGGGCTTTTTCCATTCCCCCATTAAACAATAGAGTCAGTATGTAATATTAGAATATGTTGTATAGCATATACAGAAGGTTGCATAACAATCTTTCAGTTAATTTGGCATTGTACATTTTCTGATTCTGATTATACAATACAGTGCCACACAAGTCTACAGAATACAAAAACCTGTACCTAAAGTCATCACTCCTCCATTATGAGGTTCTTCTTGGCTTTGTCCAACCTGTCCAGTACCTCACTGTACAGAACAGACATCTGAAAAGTCATTTTATCATTGGTCAGTATTAAATCTATCACTGATACTGATGTTAAGGAGCTAGAAATCATACCTTTAAATATCATAAACTTGTATGCTGAGCCCTGATGGTCACATACAATTGTGAATTACTCTTGCGGTATGATTAACATCCCACTATGTGCTTGGTTGCTCAAAAATGGTATCACACTAACAAAAGCATCTTTCCTATGTAATCTGTGCTTTTTTTTGGTGTGATTTCCATTACTGGCAGGCCCTTTATGGTGTAAGGCCTAAAATATCAGTCTTGTTCTTTCGAATAAATCCAATCATGGCGACAACAAACTGCTTCCTATCCCATACCGGGGCAAATTAAATATGGAATAGAATACTTTAGTGCATTGTTTTTACAGCAGCAAAGAGCTCTTCCTAAACCAGCATTATTTTACCTGAGTCTGATAGCTGTCCTGCATAGAACCCAGGTGCTGCAGGAAGCTGATCCCTAAACCACACCACTTCTCAGCCTCAGGATACTGGGACAGACTGTAGAGCAAAATTCCTGTATTCCATGCTCGAGTCAACAGCCATAAGATCTCCAGTTCAGGGAAGTCTTCTGACTGGGGGGAAACAGCAAAACTATTACACTATAGAATAACTTTTTAAATAACACAATTTTAAAACCGAATGCTTCTGATTTAGGGCACTCATTTTCACCTAAATTTTCAGGTTAGTACCAAACAGTATACAGTCATATGAAAAAGTAAGTACACGTCATGGAAATTTTTGGCTTTTTTTGACATATTTGAACAAGCAAACATTTGATCATCTTTGAATCAGTGCCTATTAATAATGATGAGTCTTTATTGGTCACATATACATTACAGCACAGTGAAATTCTTTTCTTCGCATACTCCAGCATACCAGGAAGTTGGGGTCAGAGCACAGGGTCAGCCATGATACAGTGCCCCTGGAGTAGAGAGGGTTAAGGGCCTTGCTCAAGGGCCCAACAGACCCTTCTGACCTTCTGATCAGTAACATTACCACAAGGAAAATTAGCTTTTTCAATCGTTTATTCAACAAAAATAACAATCTATGTGATATTCTTCTGTGGAAAAAGTAAGTACACCCTTGGCCTCAGAAGCTAGTATTGTCCCCTTTAGCAGAAATAACTTCTTGTAGGTGTTTTGTATAATTGTCCACCAGGCTTACTGGAATTTTTGACCACTCTTACATGCAATATTCTTTCAGTTGCAAGATGGTTGAGGGTTTTCTTGCATGTACTGCCCGTTTCAAATCCCCCCACAACATTTCAATGGGATTCAAATCCAGGCTTTGACGAGGCCATTCCATAACCCTCCATTTCTTATTTTTGAGCCACTCCTTGTTGGATTTGCTAGTGTGCGTCGGATCATTATCCTGCAGAAAGGTCCACTTTCATTTCAACTTCAACTTTCGGACAGACGGCCTCACGTTATCTTCAAGCTCTCTTTGATATGATGCAAAATTTATAGTTGAATCAATGAATGCAAGCTGTCCAGTCCCTGAAGCAGCAAAGCAACCCCAAACCATATTTCCACCAACGTACTTCACGGTTGGTATCAGGTGCTTCTCCTGAAAAGCTGTCTTTGGTCTGCGCCAAACATGTCTGCAGTTACTATGGAAAATAACTCTATCTTTGATTCATCTATCCAGAGCACATGATTCCAAAAGGCCTGGTCTTTCCCTATATGCTCTTTGGCAAACTGTAGTCTTGCAAAGGCATTTTCCTGGCACGCCTCCCATACAAGTAACATTTTTGCAATCTCTTTCTGATGTCAAAGTGCATGCATTTACAATCAACAGTTGCAAGACTTACTTGCAGATCCTGTGATGAAATTTTGGGGTTCTTAGAGACTTCTTGCATCAGACGGTCTGCTCTTGGGCTGAAATTGTTGGGACGGCTGGCACTGGACTAGTCGTTTGAAATCTGTAGATTATTTTCCTTACAGTGGAATGAGGCATTTCAAATAATTTGGAGATCTTTTTAAATCCCTTGCCAGACCCATAGGCATCCACAACCTTTTTTCTGAAGGCCTTACAGAACTCTTCAGATCTTGGCATGATGACACCACACACCTCAATAGTAAAGGAAATGGTAGCTCAGCAAATAAGACATTGGACTTCTGATCAGAAGGTTGTGAGTTCAAATCCCAGCACTGCCAAGCTGCCACTGTTGGGCCCTTGAGCAAGGCCCTTAACCCTCAACTGCTCAGTTGTATAAATTAGATAATTGTAAGTCGCTCTGGATAAGGGCGTCTGCCAAATGTAATGGGAACATCAGACACTAGATATGAATAACACCTGCACTCCCTAAGCAGGTTCTAATCACTGGCACCCAATCTTGAATTTTTTATGGATTGAAGGTGTCAGAAATGTAGGAGTGTACTTACTTTTTCCGTGTCACTGGTCTGTTTTTTTTTTGGTAATTTAAATTGTGAAAATTACTACAAAATGTCAATTTTATGCATCATCTGATAAAGTGTATCCACTTTATTAACAGGCACTGTTTCAAAGAGGATCAAATGTTTGCTTGTCCAAATATATTTAAAAAAAAAAAAAAAAAGCCAACCGTTTCCATGGAGTGTACTTATTTTTTCACATGACTGTAACTGATCATGAGTAATACAGATGGGAGTCAAATTGAAGGAAAACCTGGTGTCTCTGCTATGTTGAGGGGGGATTTTACTAGCAAAGTTTGGGTCCACAAATCAATACAAATTTATTCTGACTGATCTCTTTTATCCTATGATAAAACATTTCTTTCCTGATGGGAGTGCTGTCTTCCAGGATAACCTGTCTTCCATACACAGGGCAGGAAGGCTGACTGAATGATTTGATGAGGATGAAAATTATGTAAATAATATGCCATGGGCCTTCACAGTTACTAGATCTTAACCCAGTTGAACACCTCTGAGGGATTTTGGATGTGTTATACAGCACTCCCCCATCACCATCATCCAATGTTGCTCATACTTACAGAACAAGTTAAGAGACTTGTAGAATCTGTGACCAGGTGCACTGAAGCTGTTCTGGTAGCTCATAGTGCCCTAACACCTTAGTTAGACACTAACACACAATCTATATTTGCTTAGACCTATTGAAATTGAAAGTAAAATTTCTGTTTAATGTCTTGATTCAGATTAATCCAACCAGTCAGTTTTTTAAGCCAATCAAAAGAACAAGTGCTCCAAAAATTTTCAATTTAGCAAACTGGCAGGAAGAAGCTGGTGAATGCAGCATCTGCTAACTGAAGTGTAGCTAAAAGCCCATTGACTGAAACAGGAGATTCTTTTTGAGATGGGGATAATTGCTGAGCTACAGTAGTTGACATGTGATGGGTTGCTGAGTCATGTTGGCCAGCTCACTGCAGCTGAAATGATGGACAGGGCCTCCTCATAGTAACCCCACACTTCCTCTAATATACGGTGGTCCACTTCGCACACACCGCTGGGCAGTGACAGCTGGATTAGAGTATGCAAGCAGTAACTGTTGGTGCACACATAAAATCAAATATTAAGTTGTGTGAAAACATTTTGTCTTTAATAGCATATATGGTGTCAGGGCAATTACCAGCAGCGTGCCAGATCTGCCTGTGGACCTCGCTTGTGTAGAGAGAGGGCAATTGTTAAAGCCTTCTTACACACCACAGGAAAGTGGGCTGGGGGTTTCATTGCTAAGGCTGCATATACAAAATGGGTAACCATTTCGATAATCCGCATAGCTTTATCTCATTACAGCACAAAGAATTTGCATTCTTAGCTGTCTGAGTATGAATAAAAGCTAAATTTAAATTAGCTGAAGAAATTACTTGAATCAGTAAACAATATCTTACTTGCAATTGTCTCCAAAATTTTGGTATCAACATTATCAAGCTCCAGGACTGACTCAAACACATTCTCAAGCTTGGGATCATTTAACTTGGCTCGTGCCTCAAACTCGTAAAGAAGTAATATAGTGTCAGTTGGGTCTTTGGCATAGTCACCTGAAAATAAATTGAATGGTACTGTATGTAATGCCTGTTACATTTATGAATTTTGGTTTACACTGGAATAAAGTTGCAAGTATTGCAGTATTATTCAAAATAACTGAAAAGATACCTGAAGCTTTTAATGCCCTCCATATCTCCCTGCAGATCTGAATGTGCTCTAAAGCTTGGGTAAGGATCTCAGTCTGAAACACAGTAGATTAAGGTAGATTTAGCTTACAGCACCCTCTAGCCGGGAACACTGCACATAAATGCATAATAAAACTGATTAGAATACTGACAATCCACATTCACTTTAAACATACTGGTTATATGTGTTTAACAAATACTTCAAATTTCAAAAAAGAAAACAAATCTTAATAAGAAAATAACTAATTCTGAATGGTATGTCAAAAATGTTGCATGATTTATCTACCTGTTGTTCAGTCTGAGGAGTCATGCAGCAGATGTCCAGACAGGCAGCAGCAACCATCAGCAAACATATCTTCTGCCCCATCAACACACCTCTATCTTGAACACAAAGCTGTGACAGCTGACCACCAGTGGAACCAGAGGAAATGGAAAATGTCGAGTCAAATATACACTTATCATCCACTTTATTAGGAACACCGGTACACCTGCTCATTTACGCAGTTATCCAATCAGCCAATCATGTGACAGCAGCACAATGCATAAAATTATGCAGATACAGGTCAAGAGCTTCAGTTCATGTTCACATCAAAGATAAGAATGGGGGAAAACGTGATCTCTATGACTTTAGCAGTGGCATGGATGTTGGTCCCAGACGGGCTGGGTTGAGTATTTCAGAAATTGCTGGTCTCCTGCAATTTTCACACACAACAGTCTCTAGAGTTTACACAGAATGGTGTGAAAAACAGAAAACATTAAGCTCAAGCTCTTGACCTGTATCTGCATTATTATTTGCACTGCGCTGCTACCACATGATTGACTGATTAGATAACTGCATGAATGTGCAGGTGAACAGGTGTTCCTAATAAAGTGAACAGCAAATGTAGGTTTCTGATTAAAGCATATCTTTGTATGTAATCAGACATTAATCCTCCAAAACATACAGGAATACATTTTGCCCTAAAGGTAAATGTAAATAAAAATAAAGGTAAATAAAACAAATAAATAATTAACATTGACATGGCCTATAGTACTCTACTGCGCAACATTTTCACACTAGAGCTGTATTAGTTATAAAATAACTGAATCCAAATCCCAAAATTGTCATATTAGTTCCCTGTGTGCACCAACACTGACACCTACAAAACTGTTCAAAAATACAAAGAAACATTGGGTCTCATTTATCGAGCTGGATACAAACAAAATTGTGTAAATTGTTAGTACAAGCGGTAAAAAAATTTTGTATTCATGAAACTTAAGTCAACTCTATTTATTTCAAATACACACACAAATTAAATAATTAAATCATTTTGTTTTGCCATTAATATATAGTGTATACAGTGCCCCCCACTAATATTGGCACCCTTGGTAAATATGAGTGAAGAGGCTGTGAAAAATTGTCTTTATTATTTAACCTTTTGTTCTTTTCTTAAAAGAAATATCACAAAAATACTTCGCTCTCATGGATATCAAACAATAACAAACACCATATAAAGAAACATTTATATTTGACATTTTTTTAGTACACTTGGGTGACTAGCAAAAGGAAATTGTTCAACCATGACTTTCACAGGGGTATAAATATGAGGTAACACATAGGCCAAAATCCCTTAGTCATTCATATAAATGGGTAAGACCAAGGAATATAGCTGTGATGTGCAGAAAAAGGATGTTGAGCTTCACAAAATGGGAAGTGGCTATAAGAAAATAGCACAATCATTGAAAATGCCCATTTCCACCATCAGGGCAATAATTAAGAAGTTCCAGTCAACTGGAAATGTTATGAATCAACCTTGAAGAGGACATGTGTCTATATTGTCTCGATGCACTGTGAAGAGGATGGTTCGAGTGGCCAAAACATCTCCAAGGATCACAGCTGGAGAATTGCAGAAGTTAGTTGTGTCTTAGGGTCAGAAAGTCTCCAAAACCAAAATCCGAAGTCACCTACATCACCACAAGTTGTTTGGAAGAGTTTCAAGAAAAAAGTCTCTACTCTCATCCAAAAACAAACTCAAGCATCTTCAGTTTGCCAGACACTACTGGAGCTTCAAATGTGATCGGGTTCTATGGTCAGATGAAACCAAAATAGAGATTTTTGGCAATAAACACTAGAGGTGGTTTTGGTGCACACAGAAAGTTGAAAAGTAACTCATAAAATATGGTGGTGGCTCTTTGATGTTAAATGTCAAGTTTAAAATGGGCTGTGGTTGGATCTTCCAGCAGGACAATGATCTAAAACATACATCAAAATCAACACAAAAATGGTTTACTGACCACAATATCAAGGTCCTGCTATGGCCATCCCAGTCCCCTGACTTGAAACCCATAGAAAACCTGTGGGGTGAACTGAAGAGGAGAGTTCACCAGTGTGGACCTCAAAATTTGAAGGATCTGGTGAGATTCTGTATGGAGGAATGGTCTTATAGGAGGAATCAGGCATTATAGGAGAAGACTCAGAGCTGTTATCTTGGCAAAGGGAGGTAGCACAAAGTATTGACTGAAAGGGTGCAAATAATTGTTGCACACATATATTTAACAAATTTTGGGGTTTTTTTTGTTTGAAATTGTTTGATATCCAAGAGAGCAGAGTATTTTTGTAAATTTTTTAAACAAAAGGTTAAACAATAATGACAAATTTTCACATCCTTCTTTGCTCATATTTACCAAGTGTGCCAATATTTGTGGCGAGCACTATATATAAACATATAAATATAAATATATACACAGTACTGTGCAAAAGGTATTTTTTGTACAAACTTTGTTATAGATTTTTTTATTTTATGATTTCTACATTATCGAGTCAGTACAAAAAACATTTTAGATTCCCAAACATTAGTTTTCCAGCACAAAATGAAATGTTACAGAAAGATGTTTGTATGTCAGTAAAGAAAGCAGCATATTAAGTGGTAAGAGACACTTTTCAGATTAAAAACACAATGAAAGGCTGCTGGATATTTCTGCAAAATAAGATGCGAGTGCGATAGTCAAAGTCTCCAGAAGAACAGTGACTGGTTCTGCAAGATGCTCAATAAAACTTACAGCTCATTTCCTTATAAAACGGCACTAATTCTACCTGAGACTACTTTATTTTTTTGGTCACACCAAATATTGTCTTTGTCTCATTTACTACTACTTACTGCTCTTTATGGTATTTCCTTTTGTCTTTTTGTTTTTTACATGTAGAAACATTTAATTTCATTATTTTGAAGGCAACTTTGCTCTACAGCATTTCTTTCCATGTGCCTAAAACTTTTGCACAGTACTGTATATATACTTCACCATATAAAAGGAGGATGAGGAAGAGGGCTTGTCTGTGCATATGGCTGAACTGATATTACTGGAAGAGCACATGATACCCAACAGAGACCGCTATGATTTTTTTCCCCAGAGAATGAAAGCTGGCTTGTAAGTTTGCCACGTCATCTGGTCATTTTTAAAAAGCTTTGTCATTGTTTGGCCTCCTCTGGTAGCAGAGAAACTCTGTCGATCAAAAATAATTTTTTATTTTTTTTTACTCAGTTTTTGTGTCAAACCATTTTCTTTTGACCTCACTTATATCGTGCTGAATGGATGATACCAAATTCATTCCATAACTTCTCTCCATATTTTAGTGTTTTCTTAAAGCTGGATAATTAATAGGTAGCCTTCACACACAGCAGGGCCAACATCATCAAAAGCACAAAAAAGATTCAACAGTCTTAGTAAGTGTTCCAATTAAACAGTCATGGGTGGATAAATGGATGGATAGAAGGATGGTTATTACATATTTTGTGTTTGGTAAAAACATCATCAATTGTATCACTTCATAATGCCCACAGTTATTTTTTCCCCTAAACTTCCTATGTTTTGCTTTAACATCCCAAATTGTTTATGTAATCAATGCTTATCTACAGTATGAAATAAATGCATTTTAAACTTTAATAAGTCTTAATGTTCACACACAAAAATGCTAATGTGGCCCAGTTAGAAACTGAGTTTATCATCCTTGCTCTGAAGAGAAAATTATGCATGCAATCTGAATTTACCTGGTAGCACAGAAGAAAGAAATCCCTCATTCTAACTGAACTGCTCTTACACTGCAAGGCTGTGTTCCATGCTGACAAAGGAAATATAAGATACATCATTATGGCACTGCAGTCACACAATGCTTACAGTACTTCAAACTAAATATATGGTTCATCTCATATGACAGATTAAGAAAGTGAGATTGCACCTATCCTTCTGAACCAGTTGGCCTCGTCAGAACAATGGACCTCTCCTTGACCAGGTGCTTTTTTGAGTCGGGACACATTTTTCAGTGCTGTTCAAACACACATACAAGAAGTACATATATTTCACACACTCTTGTACGCATACTTGCTCAGTTGACAGAAGAAATTACAAAGTGATGGATATCACCTCTCTTAATGGAGATTTATGTGAAAAATATATTCTCATTTGTCCAATCAATGATATCACACCTACCCATCTTTAGATACAACAAGAGCGCATCTAGACAGACATCCCTGCAGCAGTTGAAAGAATAAATGAACAAAATGTCAAAGTGTCAAAAGGAACAGAAAAACTGTAATACATTTTATAAATTTTTATACAATATGAAGGGAAGGATTTTTGTATTAATAATCTGTCTCATATATATATATATATATATATATATATATATATATATATATATATATATATATATATATATATATATATATATAAAATGCCATTTTGGAGGTTAATGAAATATTTTGGTTGAACCCCTTGAATTAAAGCTGAAAGTCTACACTTTAATCACATCTTGATTGCTTCATTTCAAATCTATTGTGGTGGTGTACAGAGGCAAAATTACGAAAATGGTGTCACTGTCCAAATACTTATGGACCTGATTGTATATACACCAATGACATACTAACCTGTTTTCTTCATACGCATTCTCCATTGTTGATAGCACAAGCCGAACTAAACACCTAAATAAAATGATTTGGGCAGATATTTCAGAAGGCGCTACAATATGCTGAAAGATTGTTCTCCTGCTGCTGATATATAATCATTTTTCACAGTTTGTTAAAATATACAAGACAAGGGTCTTTCTTTCTATACAGACCTGAGAGCAGTAAGCACTTGGACTACATCATGTGAGACTTCACAGAAATGTTCCAGTGCTTTCATGGCTGTGTCCTGCTGTTTATTCTGTCATAAACAAAGCTATACTATATGACCAAAAGAATATGGACGCCTGACATACATCACATACATATGCGGGTCTTCCCCAAACTGTTGTCCCAAAGTTGGAAGCGCACAATTATTGAGAATGTCTTTGTATGCTGTAGCATTACAATTTCCCTTCACTGGACCTAAGGGGCCCAAACCTGTTTCATCATGACAATGCCCCTGTGCACAAAGCAAGGTCAATGTAGATGGGTTTTGCCAAAGTTGGTGAAGAAGTACTCAAGTGGCCCTCACAGAGTACTGACCTCAACCCCACTGAACACCTCTGTGGTGGGTGAATTGGAATGCAGACTACGTCCTGACCTAATGCTCTAGTGGCTGAATGGGCAAATCCCTCATAGCCATGCTCCAAAATCTAGTGTAAAGCCTTCCCATGAAGAGTGGGAGTTATTAGAACAGCAAAGGGAGGACTAAATTTGTAATGGGATGTTCAAAAGCACATAGGGGTGTGATGGTCAAGCATCCACAACCTTTTGGCCATATAGTGTATTCAGGATATACTGTAATAATACAATTACAATAATACTATAATCACCAGTATAGTCTACTGGTAAAAATATTACTGATTAATAATAATAATGAGAAAAATACTTATATTCTGTGTAATCACTGACATCCAGAGCAATTTGGGCTGCCAGGCTGAGAAGGTTTGCTGCTGCATTCTCAGAGACAAAAAGCCTATCTTCACTGGGCACAGGCATCTGCGCTAGTGCACCAATTTCTCCTATAGCCTCAGTAGCTGAGGGGCAGAAACAGTTTCATTACGACTATTATCCCTTCATTTTGTTTTATTGTATATGACCCTTTATACTTGGAAACTTTACAGTTGGTCACTTTACACAACTTTAGTGCAGTAGCACTATATGTGATGTATTTATTTCTCACTATGTTGTAGTGTACATTGTACTTTGTTATTGTACCTATCTATGCTCTTTCCTGTGTGTGTGTATCATATTCTGTTACATAAGCAGTTTACGCTAACCTTACCACAAGCATTTCAATGTACATATGTCCTGGCGTACTGTGCAAACAATAAATATATTTGACTTGACTATATATGTAGTACAGTAGACATTAAACTGTATAAATGTTACTAACCCTTCTCTATATTGTTCTCCAGAACCGCTATCTTGTAGACACTAAAATGTGTGAAGATGCTGTTTGGATCACACTTAAGTGCCTCTGAAATAGCTTCCTTAGCCTACAAAAAATATTGAACATTATTAGCATTTGGTATAAAATCCATAGGTGTGCATGTTAGTGTGTTTGTGCATGTATTTGTGTACTGTATTAAATTACCTTGTCTAGTTGCCGCAAATAATAAAAACAGGAAGCTCGGTTTCTCTGCAGTTTGGCCAGGTTCTGATCCAGCTCACACGCCTTGTAAAAACTTAATGAATAGTTGTACCACTGCAGAGCCTCATAATAGTTTTTGGCCTGAGCAGCAAAAATGATAATAATCATTTTTATATTTTATAATAATAATAATAATAATAAAAATAATAATAGATACTAAATTTCTCAGCCGATACCGATAACCAATTATTCAGAGTGATATCGGCCGATACTGATAACAAATAGCAATAGTTCTGCCTTTTATACCTTCTTATAAATTAATAATAATTACTTCCACAATTCTGAAAGAAATGCAAATAAAAACTTTATTCTCTCCATTTCAACAAGTTGTTTCACAGTAACTGGTCTCATAAACAGAAAACACATTACTCAAATTAATATTAACACGAACTAAATTCTGAAGATTAAAGTAAGATTTCTCAGCTTATTGAATGTTATAAATTCATATTAACATTGACTGAATTGTAAACAACCTTCTGTTAGGCTTCACATTCACTCACCACAAACAAAAGCATTTCTACTTCATCACTGACATCAAACTGGTAATATATAATATAAACTTTTATATACAGTAACATTAACTGGATATGTTAATGATTAATTCAGCGCGAGCAGGTCGAGAAAAAGCGCAGAGCTTTTTACCGATTATCGGCCGATACATCGATGCATCTCTAATAATAATTAATAATAATATCTGAAGACATACCTCAATGCTTTTAGCAGCTTTATCCCACAGAAGGAGGTGGAGGGAGGTGAGACTGTGTGGTGATAACTGCCTTCCTGCATAATGACCTAAAAAGGAATCAGACATTGGTCAAGTGACCTCTCAAAATTTTATATTTATACCAGTGAAACCCTAATAATTTACGTATGCAGAGCCAGACAGGTTCTCAGCAGCGTACTACTATTCAGTATTTCCATGCTATCAGATTAGTGTCAAACCTAGAAGATGAAGAAGCCTTTATACGTCACATATACATTACAGCATGGTGAAATTATTTCTTCACATATCCCAGTTTGTTAGGAAGCTGGGGACAGAGCACAGGGTCAGTCATGATAAAGTTCACCTGGAGCAGAGAGATTTAAGGGCCTTACACAAGTGCCCAAGAGTGGCAACTTGGCAGTGCTGGGGCTGCAACCTCTGACCTCACCTTCTGATCAGTATCCCAGAGCCTTAACTGTTGAACCATGGTACATAGTGACAAACCCCCAGAGCCTTAACTGTTGAACCACGGTACATAGTGACAAACCTATGTACCTGTGATTGCATCCTCAATTTTCTGTTTGGCCAGCAGTTCTTTGCCTCTCAACATCAGCAGCTCAATTTGCAACAAAAGTGCAGAGCCCAGCTCAGGAGATGATTCAAAATGTTGGCAAACCATGTTCAGAAAATCAAAGGCCAAAGTTTCTCTGTAAACATCACAGTATAAGAGTGACACAATGGTTAACATTAAATAATATGTTTAGAAGGGAACTTTCAGAATTAAATGTTGTTACCTATCCTCTGCTGTCAGCAGCTTTACTGTGCTAAGACACACATCCAGCTGAACCTCAGAGTCAAGTAATTCTTTTAGTCCTACCATGCAGAGAGGTAAAAAATAAATAAATAAATAAATAAATAAATAAATAAATATCGGTTATATATATATATACTTATATAAATACATGGTTAGTGCTAGGGTTATATTAACACTTAATCCTTACCCATGGGCTCTAGAGGTAATGTTTGAGATTTTGTTGGAGAATAAATTTGTAAAAATGTTGCAAAAATTGTAAATGCAAATAAACTGTGCATAGGCTACTGAAGTGAGATTTTTTTATATAGCTTTTAGCCCACAGTATTTGACTGGTTACTTCTTTAATACAAGGTTTAAACAATGTTTAATACAAACCTCACAGAATCATCTTACTCACCAGATTTAACAACTTCATCTGGTGTTCCACTCTTTAGCAAAATGCGGATCTTCAGATAAATACCTGCTGGTTGTAAGTATTCCTATTAACAAAAGAACGTATAGTAGTATAATGGTCACCTGTCCTTTTTTGCATTTATGAAAAAGAACAGTATATTATACAGTATTATAAAGAGCACAGAAAATATCTGTGGAGCACAATGAAGTATAACTGTTGAAACGATCCCTCCTGCTAGCCATGTTACAGACAGTCCCCTTTCTTTACAGGTCAGGAACACAAACAGAAGAGAATTCAGTGCTAAATAGTCAGTATTGCCATATACCAAAAATACTGTCTGCTGCAAAAAGAGTCATAATCCAAAAAGAAAGAAAAGTAAATTTGGGAGCTGCCTTTTCAGAATGGAGAAACCTGTTGACCATGAAGTGGATGAAGTTGGACAACAAATTAACTGCATTTCACCTGGACAGTTTATTAATGTTATAAGCTATTTGAATCAATATCTGCAGCTACAAGTTAACTGTCATGGCAGTATTCTGCATATTCATAGCTAACTTTGTAGTAACTGACTAGAGTAAAATGAGACACTGAATTAGTTAGCATCCATCATAGATTTTGCGATTTGAGGGTTTGTGTACTTGGATATGAAGAGAAGGTGCAGTCAATGAAGACTGATCTACAATCCTGATGAATTCAAGGGAAAAAAATGGGAAAGCTGTGCCAGATTTTGGAAGCTCACAGTTTATTTTAGGCACAACTTAATTAATGACCTGGCTGTCTAAAAAAAGCTAAAAACTTCCAAACATATAACTTATGGTTCTCTCCATGGTTCTCTCCTGGCTAAGAGTAGGATACTTCCTTTACATGAGGGGAGACACCTTGCTGGTGGTGGAGGAGTTTAAGTACTTTGGGATATTATTCAAATGTGATCGGAAAAGACAGCATGAGATTGGCAAACGTATCAGGTCAGCTGCAGAATTTACAGGTGTTGAACTGGTCTGTTGATGAAACACAAGCTCAGTTTTTGGAAAAAGCTCTCAGGTCAATCAATGTCACCTGTGGCCGAGAGCTTTGGGTAGTGACTGAAAGAATAAAGGGGCGTTCACACATACAGCGACTCGCAAGCGACAAAACAACTGGAGACCGTTCAATTTTCAGTTGCCGACTTCCGGCGACATGAGCAACAGCGACTGTTGATGAGTAGATGTGGGCATGTCCAGTGACGCAAGAAAGTTGAAAAAAGTTTAACTGTATGCTAATATGGAGCGACTAATATGGTGCAGTGACTATCAATATGGCGCATGTTATCTGTCTCCTGTCAAATACTGGAGTGCAGAAAAGATGGAGGAATAATTAATCATAGCCAATCTAGCCAATTCTTTACAGCATGCCTCTGGACACATACCGAGACACAAAAAAAGATTTGGTTGATTAAATCCTAAAAGAATGCATTTCAAACTGAGTCCTGTCCAGCCTGAAATACTGCTGGAACTGGACCTCATCCAATCCGCAGCTTCTGTAACAGACAGTAGTACTCACCATGCTGCCTGCGAGTCCGAATTGTTTCATGGACCCAGACAGGCCGGTGCTTGCATTTTAGGTGCAGATAGATGGCTGCAATGGCAAAGCGCTCACACTGCTTCTCCTTCATCTCGTAGGATAGGATGTACATATACACTGTTGAATTTTATATACAAATGCTTTCCCTCCAGAATGTTTAATTTCAGGGGCAAGAAAACTGATTTTTTGTCAAAAAAAAGTGGAATGCTAGTTGCACCACCAACTGATAAACATTACTATGGCAACCATTAGTAGGAACGCCTACTGGAGAATTCATGCGATTTGCAACTTGCAGCTATACAATAGCTGCATGTGTGAACGTACAGTAAGGCTGTGAGTATACACGAGGAAAAAATTTGGTGCCTTTGCAGGGTTGCTGGGCTTAATCTCTGTGAAAGGGTGGGAGAGTCTCAGCGTAGAGGTGCTGTTTCAAATTGGAGAATTTGATAAGTTCTACCTAATGCACCTTTAAATCCGTACTAACAAAGCTTAGTTGATAAGCATTATACCTTATTAGCCAGGCTCACAGCATGAAGAGCTTTATCTTGATACTTCTGACAGTCTAACTCCAAATAAACTCTAGCAAGTAGTCTCAGGACTTTGGCCTGAAAAGAAAGTGCAACAGACTATGGTAACATTTTCAAACAATAAACAGAACTGTGTAGTGAAGAGTCTATCTGAAAACATACTTGCATTTCTGGCCCTTGAGAGTACTTTGGATTCATCTTCCCTATATCATAGCTTTGACTGGAAATCACAATAAAGCGAATGATTCTTTGTAAAGCATGTGCATGAATAAATTGAAAGCTGAAGAAAGTCACTGCTATTACCACCAACTGACAACAATATAAAACATATATAATATAGTATAATATATAGTAATATAATAAATTATAATATAATAGAAAGGTGATAAGATCAATATTATATATTCATTAAATGTATTTATTAAAACAGTAAGAGTAAAGTCTCACCTGAGCCAAAATGAACTGTCCTCAAGCTTCTTTTTATTATATGTATCCACTCCAAATTTATAGCAAATTAGGGACAGATATCCAGTCTATTCAACATTTCCCCAAAATAGGAAAAAGATTCAAACAAATATAGACTTATAAAAAATACTTAAAATACAAAATACAAAAATAGTACATAACACAATAAATACTTATATTAGCTCTTTATAGCAACACACCTGCTTGGGAAGTCTCAGAAGCATCTCTTTACATCGGTCTACACAGGAAACAGCCTCCTGTTGATTTTCTTGAGCAAGCGCCTGTAATGACAAGACATCACCATTCTGTTCAATTCCTGTCTCCAGCACATTAATGATTTGCGTAATTATTATCACCTTTTAATTTTATGTTAGTGCAATGCATTTTCAGTTCCTTTTTATCTAATGTATTAAATGTGCTTCTTTGCTTACTGATTCAGCTTTATAAGAAAGAACCCGCAGCAGGTCTTTCTCAGCATCTGCTTTTGGTAGGTTGGTATCAGCACCTTCATTTCTTTGGGATATCAGTCTGCAGTAAAGAGTCTCCAGGCTCTGGAAAATCATACAGAACATCATCACATCACATCTACAATGATTTGTACCCGTTATGCATGATGCAACATCTCAGCATTTTTTTTACGCTGAAGCGGCTCATTATTCCCAAATGGCACTTACAGTTACAGCCTGGCTCAAAAAATCATCAGCAAGCTTGGGATTTTTACATTCAAGCCATGTTTTTCCTGTCTTACTGGCCATCTGAGAAACACACATTAGAGAATTTAATAACCAAAAAAAATCTAAACTGGAATCCGGAAGTAGATGTAAAGGTGCATAAATAGTATATTAGCATCACCATAGAAAACAGGAGACAAACAAAAAAAAATATATAAAATATATATATATATATATATATATATATATATATATATATATATATATATATATATATATATATAATGTTTTCAAGACTGTACAATACAATTCTTTGAATATGTCAACAAACCAAAATCTGCTTGCGAATTGCTTTCTCTGATGGGTTCTCAGGTTCACATAAATACAGGAGTCGGCAAGCTATGTGACGCACTGAAACACATAAAGTACATAGTCTTTATAGCCCATTTACACTTATAAACTAATAAACTGCATGGAAAGCATGTCACATTTCTGCACATCTGCCGGTTCACAGTTACACAACAAATATTAAGCAAATAACACTACAGTACTGAAACCTTTGGCTCTTTGTTGCTCATTTATGGCTGAACCAACATTTTTGGTCACAGCCCAGTTCCACAACTGAAGAACATATTCTTCAACCTATAGAAAGAAAACATACTCTTTTAAGGTTTTGTCTTGTTGAATAAAAAAAATCAAAAACAAGGAAAAATTAAAAAGTAACAAAAAATACAAAAAGAAATGCAAATAAACAAAATGTTAATGAACCCAAGCTCTTCATATTTACACGGAGCATTGCATAACAACACTGTGCTGACATCTATCCATTTCACCAAAAATACCCCTGAATGAGCCTTACACCTTAAACTGGTATTTGCAGCCCAGGTACCAATTTTACCATACCATTTTTGTTGCTACTTTAACCAACAAATCTGTCATATTCACTATTACATACAATAAACAGACATAATCAAAAAACCACAACATTCACAACACAATGCACAGTCCCGACTTTTAGCAGGAGCTGGAGACATGTCCCATCAGATCCTTTGACTCACCACAAACACAATATTATTTAAAAGAAATGTGCATTTGTTATACATGATAATATACCTTAGATCTATTCCAGTTGGCCCTGAATAATGAAATAATTGAAACTGTACATTGTATTTTAAAGCATTCATGATGTGTATGTGTGTGTGTGTGTGTGTGTGTGTGTGTGTGTGTGTGTGTGTGTGTTTGTGAAGTGTCCTGCAGCAATGAAAAGGTAGCAATAACAGAAACATGCAGCAGTCCATTTTCCCTCCAACTCCAGGCGGAAAGGTGTTATGATTTTGTTTGGTATGACCGTGCTTGCACACAGTATGCCTTTTTTTCCTGTTCTTTTTGCCTTCTTCATTCATAAACTACACAATGCGCCCACAAAGTCGCTTTGAAAACGAATGGAGCAGGTGAGTTTGTTCATCTACAAGTCTGCTAGCTAGCTTAGCCAGGTTCTAATGTATACAGAGCACACTTGCTAGCCTGCACCTTTACAAAAAAAAGGTATATTTTGTTTTTTAATTTTTTAAAATAAATTTTGAATTGCTTCACTTTGTATTTCTTTTTTAAAATCTGATTATGATGATTTGTACATTGATGCAGAATCCTTTAATGAGACAGGAGAGATGCATTTTAGAGAAAAAAAAAATTCTCCCCGTTACAACATTACAAAATAAACAGGCAGCAGTAATGTCAGAGACAAACAAAATATTTAGTGTTGTACTTTTTCACAGTGATACTTCAGCTTTTTCATATCATTTTTTCAACAGGGGAGTGCAAGAGGAGTGAGTTTTCTCCCTGCTAATGATTAAAATGGTTAAACACTACTTCTCATCCATTTTTAATGTATTATTTTGATCAGTCTATTAAATACAATTGGTCTGTGTTTAAAATAATTTTAAAAACAGTACGGGATTATATCATAAAAAATTCATGAAGTATGTACTCACCTGTGAATCCTGGATTTTAGTGTGTTGCTCAAGGGACTCAACTTTATCAAACAGCTTCTCAATAAATTCACTCACACTCTCGTGACTTTGGCTATGCAGAAGTTTCTCTAACAGATCTAAAAGAGAAACAAATTGTTTAGCACAAAATGCTTCTTCCAAAGAAATTTTGCTTATAAAATAGTAACACAGACCTAAAAATGTGTTACATGAAATAGTGGTTGAAGATTTTCAACCTTGCCAGTCAGCATTTATTGAGTGCATAATGTGTTCTGTTCCATCATTCAACTACTAATAAACTGCTTTAATGTAGTCACACAATGTTCTGTTTTTTAAAGTGGAAGAATGGGAACGGCAAATATGTTTAATTCAAACAGATATTAATTTTTTTGATACACAGTAGTAGACATCAAAAGTCTACACACACACCTGTTAACACGGCAGGTTTTTGTGATGTAAAAAAGAAACCAAGATCAATCATGTCAGATCTTTCCCCCCTTTAACATGGTATCGCAACCGACAAAGTGAAAAACAAATAAAAACCTTTTAGACAAAAAATTAATAAAAGAACAAACTTTGCACACCCCTTAACTAATTTTTTAAAGCACATTTTGCTTGTAATACAGCACTCAGTCTTTTTGTGTAATACAGCACTCAGTAGGTAAGAGTCTACCAATATAGAACAGCTTGATTTAGTGATTTTATTCCACTCCTGCAAAAATCGCCTATGTACGGTCCTCTTCAAGTCATTCCACAGGTTTTTGCTTGGATTTAGATGAGGGCTGTGACTGGGCCAATCGGAAACATTCATCTTCTTCTTATGAAGCCGTTCCTTTATTGACTTACATTTGAGTTTTGGGTCTTTATCTTGTTGGAAGATGAAATTTTCAGCAGAAATCATCAGCTGTCTAACAGAGGCCTTCAGGTTTTGTGAAAAAGAATAGTATAGATTGGTATTTAGAGCTATCCATGATTACCTCTTTGTTGACTAGAGACCCTGTCCCAGCTGAAGAGAAGCAGCCCCAATGCATGATGCTATTGTCTTGTTTTTTTGCCAAACACATATTTTAGAATTATGCCCAAAATGTTCTACCCTGGTCTCATCAGACTATAACACAATTTGCCATGTTCTGGCAAAATTTTATTTTCTTGATCGCGCTGCCAAAGGCGGGATACCCACAAAAGCCAATGAGAGCGAGCAAGCATCACCAACTGGGTGTTGCATGGTTTTATAGTGGAAACATGGCAGCCACAAACATGCCACGGTAGAGACGACTTTGTGTGTGTTTACAAAGAAATGGCTATCATGTAGAGGACGCTGTAAATAAAGTTTTGGCTAAAATTGCTATTTTGTTTTTCTCTGAAAAATATAATGCACGCCAGGAAAGCCATCTGACGACGTCAATAGTCCTACATATTTGTTTTTCTTTTGAAGTCACGTTTGATAAAACGCAAGTTTCTGTGAGAGCTTGTGTCTGTGGAATCGTTACTACAATCAACAGGTGTGTGGTCTTGCAGTCAGGCCAAATGGCCTAGTGTGTGCGTTCTGAGGATTGTAATGTTAAAAATAAAATATTGCTCTAATTAGGACTTCCCAACTCATAAATAAGTACTTCCCAGGAGGACTTGAACACACAATTAAGCCTGACTATGATGTATTTGTGATCAATCACTGATAACCATTGTTCCCGATGACCAATCACTGATAACCATTGTTCCCGATGACCAATCACTGATAACCATTGTTCCAATGACCAATCATTGCTAACCATTGTTCCCAATGACCAATCACTGATAACCATTGTTCCCAATGACCAATCACTGATAACCATTGTTCCCAATGACCAATCACTGATAACCAATGTTCCCAATGATTAATCACTGATAACCATTGTTCCCAATGATTAATCACTGATAACCATTGTTCCCAATGACCAATCACTGATAACCACTGCTTGTCCCATGCCTCAACCTCTTGGATTAAACTTTATTCCTGGAGATATTTACAAGAAATAAGATTGAGAAACGATTTCCTTCAGGACTACTCAACTTTCATGGCTACTGCCACTGTTTCTTTTTGTCTGCATTCTTGATAAAAGTATAGTATTTTGTAAATGCTTAAAAGTTTAGTTTGTGGTGTCATGACCAAAGATGACTTCATTCTATAATCAATAAATTATTTAAGAAATAAATTTTTTATATATATATATGTGTGTGTATATATATATATATATATATATATATATATATATATATATATATATATATATTCTGATACAACTCTGTTCTGAGTGAAAATCATCCTTCTTCATGTACCTTAATTTTTAATTCAATATGCCAATGCTCATGATGAATAATTAACATGCAAATTAGTCTATAACACCATCCAGTTGGCTAGTTTCCTCCAAAAGAAACTCACTGTTGGGAACAGTGTGCATCATCGTGATATTTAGCCTGGTTAATGAAGATTTACGAATAGCAGTAGCTGAACTGATATAGATATCTTCGCTAAGGATATTTCAGAAGCATAAGAAACATCAAGTTTCAAGCAAGTGTGGTTTGTGAAGGTGTAACCTATGTATTGTTAAATCTTAAAATGAACACTTTTAAAGACGCAAGAAGTTCAAAGCTGTTTAGATATTCAGTGTTTGAGTAAACTTAAGAAATAAATGTTAAAGGTGAGCAGGTGCTATTCGGTTACACGGTCCACTAGCAAACATGCTAAATATCAGTCTTCTGGAGTCAGGCACTGACCTTTCATTGTGATGGAAAACTGCTCCATGTTATTAACAACTGAAAACTTATTTATGTTTAATGCTAATATACTATAATATATTAAAAACAGACAATTTTGTTGTAACTATAAGTTGTACTGCCTCACAAAAGTCGGTACAAACGCGTACAGTCCTGAAGTAGCTACTGAAGACAGCCACCTAAACCTGCCTTAGCCACAGTGTCTCGCGCACACATCAAGATTTTTGGCGCGAGACTGAACTGAAGCGCTCGAGCTGAGGGATGTAGTGGTGTGTTTTGGGACATGGGGCGTAGTTTCCGGGGGGGATGGGGGAAATAACCCCTCCAGTGATCAGAACTAGCAATAACCACCGCCCCAATAATTATACCATAATCAACTGAAACATATGTATAATGTTGTAACATTAGTGGTGTTCCGAATCGATTGTGATTTTGTCATAATAAATCAGATAAAAATACTAAAAGCCCCCCTCCGATGCACAAGTTAAGGTATCACCCAACTATTGCCTCCCAACACAACGCTTGATTACTGCCGTTTGCCTGGGAGAGCACAGTGGCTCGGAAGCTGAAGAGAATGTCTGCTCAGTAGACTGTTTGTATGGGAAGCCAAACAACTCAAAAGCTGGATAATATGGTGTACAACACACCACATATATTGTAGCTGGTTAGCTAATTCATTGCAATTTAGCCATAACTACCAATATAACAAGTTCACGAAAAACAGCCTTGTGTTATGTTAGCTAAATTTTATTTAAAAGTTAAATAGTAGTTTTATTTAATATTTATTTAATAGTTCAAATTATTATCAACAACAAGGTTGTTCACACTGGACATTGCATTCACACTGTGCAATGCAGTGGCATGTTAAAATCTCACAATAAATGATGTGTATAAGTTTTAATCAGTTCCAGTGTGCATTTATTTGGACTTTATTATGGCCTGTGTAATTTGTTTGAATGAAACAATCGTTTGATCATAGATAATTGTGGACAATACATGGATAGGGTAGTTAGATTGATGGATGAATGAGTACATAGATGGAAAGATAGATAAGCAGAGGGAAATTATGTAATGACACTGCAGATATAAGACAGCTGATTCCCCCGCCCCCGACACCCCGAAATTTATTGAATTTCATATTTGTAAAATTGGTGTTTTTATACAACATGCTCGTTTTTAGTGTTGAATAGTTCAGACCAAAAAAAAATAATTTTTTCAATTCGCTCTATAACTACAAAGCTGAAAGCATCTTCAACAGACTACATTTGTGTGGTCAAGTTCAATACTGCGGTCAGATTCAGTTCTGTTTATACAACTGCATTTTAGAGCCACTGATTTCAAAATTAAAATAAAACATTACGAGGAAAAGGTCTTTTCCCTCAAATACATGGTCAAGAGTGCCTGCATCACCAGATTGGATTGGTCAGAATTTCTCTAGAGAGAAAAGAGCTCACTGACAAGAAACCATGTTGGTAGGAAACGTAACAGTTTATCAAACAGTGTTCATACATTTATTAAGTTGCTCAAATACATATATTAGCCCTATGTGTGAAAAACAACAACAACAACCAAAAAAAAGAACACTGGCAGAAATCGACCCTACACTATTAAAAGGAGGAACCCGAATATCCCAGAGGAAACCACTCAGGAGAACTCCACAATAACCTGAGCTCAGGAATGAACCAGGCACCCTGGAGCTGTGAGGCAGCAACACTACCTGTTACACCACTGTGCGCTGCCCCTTAATGGTTTATAATTATATATTTACAAACGTATATACATTTACAAAAGTAATTTTCAAAACACTAATGAATACTGAATGGTGGTTCTTACAGTAACCCTTCTGAATGGTCTACATGAGGAGGTGCAATCTTGCTTTCTGACCAGAAGATGGCATCTCATACAAAATGTTGTGCGAAAGCCGCATTTAAAAAAAAAAAAAAACTGATTGCATACTTGCATGACTATATAAACATCCACCCTAAGTCTTTAAAAATAAAAAAGCTGCATGAAGTGTGTTATTTTTAGCATCAAGGTGAACGCTTTATTGATCTTACAGACACAATGGAAAAAAGGGACAGAGTTTACCACTGATTATTTATGTTGATATCATTTAGATGTGTCTTGTTTTTTTTTATAGTTTAAAATAAATCCACAACCTGTATGCCCTATTTATTTGGTTTGATTGTATATTAACTACTATACAGAGACAAAGGGATAGTGTAACTGTTGCAGTATGAGTGTAGTGTAGAGTAGAGTAGTTTGTGTAATGTGTGTTCAATGTGTATGAACGATTCATTAATGTTCTTAGCTTTTATGATAGATACACAATCTGTGTTTTCATAGAACTTTTAAGGTTTCCCCCCACACTGTAAAAAAATATTTCTTGACTTAGTAAGTTCAACTTATTTTATTCAGTTGATCCAGTTAATAGCCAATTTAGTTGTATTGACATATTTAAACGAGTTGGTTCAACATTTAATTATTTATATGGAATCACAAATGAGTTCAACACAATGTATTCACGATCAACCATTTACATTACTGCTTACGTAACTTCCGCAAGCCGATAAGTTTCAAATGCGAAATGCGCACAATTATAACTAATAAAGTTTTTAAAAATTTTCCATTGTTTGGCTTCAGAACACATTAATTTACATGGTGGAATTGCATGGAATACTTTGATGCGAGTTTGCATGTTCTCCCCGTGCTGTGGGGGTTTCCTCCAGGTACTCCGGTTTCCTCCCCCGGTCCAAAGACATGCATAGTAGGCTGATTGGTGTGTCTAAAGTGTCCGTAGTGTATGAATGGGTGTGTGAGTGTGTATGTGATTGTGCCCTGCGATGGACTGGCACCCTGTCCAGATTGTACCCCGCCTTGTGCCCAATGCTTCCTGGGATAGGCTCCAGGTTCCCCCTGACCCTGAAAAGGAATAAGCGGTAGAAGATGGATGGATGGATGGATAACACTTTTAACGGCTTCTGATCATAATTGCACATTGGTTTGTGTGCTTCAGCAATATTTTATTGGTCAACTTGTGTACAAGACTTATACTGTGTGTTTGTAGACAATAAATGTACTGAGCCTTTGAAGTTTGATAATGTTGTGTTTTGTTAATTTTATACTTTTATTCTCATTTTGGATACAATTTTATTCATTTAATGTACTAATTTTGAGTACATCTAACTTAAATGCACTATTAATATTGAATACATCTAACTTGAATGCTAGTTGAGCAAACTTAGATTGCAGTTGAATAAAGAAGTTGAGATGACTTAACTTAAGTTTTCCTAACTACATTTTATAAGTTACAATTACTTTTTTATTTGTTAAGTGAATTTTTCTATTGAAGGACAACAACAGAGAGTGTGAAATGAAAGATTACCCGAAGATTGCAAACAACAGAGAATATAACGGCATCAGAAGATTTTGAGAAAGTTGGATGTTGGAAAGTTCTTGCTGTTAGTGGTGTGTAAAAGAATGTAAGGAATGTAGGGCTGCCAAAGAAATCCAAATAGATCTCAATGACATCTGGATAACAGTGGGGGCTAAAACCATATTATCTAATGAGAGGAGGAGAATATAATCAGATAAAGATTTGGGGACCAAAAATTAACCTTGATTGACAATTTATGTAACAGAGGAAAAAATGGGTTTATGTTTCAATATAATTAGACAGTGCTTGCTTCCACTTTTTATTTTTATTTTGGGGGCATCAATACAAACAGCTGACTATCTGTAGGGGTTATTAGGACTTATCTTAAATAACATAGTTAATGCTGTTGCCTAAAGAAGTGTAGATTTACACTTATTGTCCACTTTATAAGGAATACCTGTACACCTGTACACCTGTTCATTAATGCAATTATTGAATCAGCCAATCACATGGCAGCAACATGCATAAAAACAATGCATATACACGTCAAGAGCTTCAGTTAATTCACATCAAACATCATAATAGGGAAAATGTGATTTCAATGACCTTGGAATAGTTGTTGGTGTCAGAATGGCTGATTTGTAGAAACTGTTGATGTGGGATTTTCATTCACAATAGTTTCTAGAGTTTGCACAGAATGGTGCAAAAACATTCAGTGAGTGACAGTATTATCTGCAGAAATGCCTAGCTGAGAGAGTGGAGAATGATCAGGAATTGACAAGAAGGCTCCGGTAACTTAAATAACCACTCTTTACAACTGCGAAGAGGATAAAAGCATCTATGAACGCACATCACATCAAACCTTAAGATGGAGGACTAACAGACCAACAGCAGAAGATCACATTTGGTTCCACATCTGTCAACAAAGAACAAGAAGCTGAGGCTACAGTCTAATTGAACCGTGAAAAAAATGTCACCTGGTCTGATGAATCTTGATTTCTGCTGCAACATGCAGAAATCATACTATGTATGCAAATGTTAGGGTCAGAATTTGGCATCATGGCATGGGAAACATTGTCTTGGCACACCTTCAATACCAATCAAGAAACATTTGAATGCCACTGCCTAGCTGAGTATAGTTGCTGACTACAATTTACCCATCTTATAATGACTACTTCCTGCATGATTATGCACCATGTCACAAAGCACAAGTCGTCTCAAACTGGCTCCATGAACATGACAATATATCTCACCATATCTTAGTCTAATTGAACACCTTTTATGATGTGGTAGAAGGGGAGATTTGCAGCATGAAAGTACAGTTGAAAGATCTGTAGCAAGCTGGTGTTCACAACGCAATTATCATTTAATTATTAACCAGCAATTGGTTTGGGATATTTAAGGATTTATGATTTTTTCCCATAATTTTACAAACTGAGCAGCTTTCTATGAGAGATTTTTTTTAGTAACATTTTGTAATGTTGGTTGTGTTACTTGGGTGAGTGTCTGTAAATGTACAGCTTTACTCTCAGTATTTTTACTCTGGGTGCGAGCTTGGCGCATGAAACAGTTAGAGTAGCCTTCTTTTCTGCAGGTCAAATGCACACAAAGTTATGTCAAAATGCCCATCTTGGTGAACATTCACGTAAACGCATTCGCTTATGTGTTAAGTGAACGTAACCAGTTGGGAAAGAAATCGGATAAGTGTCAATATATTAGATCTGTGCATTAGGTCTTAAAGTGAGAGCAGCCTAATATACCTGCTGCTATCTGTCATTAATGTTAATGAAATATCAAAAGAAAAAGAGAAAAATCACTCACTGCTTATGACTGAATAACTTTAATATCTTCAATAAGGATCAATGTATATTAAATTCATACATGTCCAAGATGATACCTAGAGATTTAGAGGGCTCCACCTCCAGTGAAACACGGTGGTCTATATTCAAGCCATCCATGTGCTCTCCTAGTCTACGAATTGTAAGTTATCTTTGTCCCTGTCTATCTCTTTCTCACCCTATCCCTCTCTATCTCTCTTAACATTTCAAGTGTAATGTTAGTGTGCATTAGAAAAAATATGTTCCTTTATTTTACAGCCATAAAACTAGCATCTGCTCAGTCAATCATAAAGGCATCCCCATGCTCTACAAGTTGCAAGTTATCTCCATTTCTTTCTCTGTCCCTGTCTGTTCTCTCCCTATCCCTTGATACAGAAATCTCTTTCTCTCTCTCTCTCCCCTTGCATCTTTGACACACAAAAAAAAGAACAACCACAGTGTAATTTTAGTATGTATTAGTAGTAATTTTTGTTCTTTGTTTTAGAGCCACTGAAGTAGCGTCTTGCTGGTCCATGCTCAAACCAGCCTCGTGTACTGCTAGTCAACAAGTTTTCTCTTTTTCTCTCCCTGTATATCTCTCTGTGTCCTTGTCTCTCTCTGACCCCAGCTACCTCTCTCCCTGTCTCTCTAACCAGATCTATCTCCTTGCATCTCTGACAAACAACCACATTTCAAGTATAATGTTAGTGTAACATTGTTCTTTGTTTTACTCCCATGTAAGTATGGCAGCGTAATCGTCTGTCATTACTGCTCTTTCACCTTGCCTGCTCTGAGTGTCTCAGGGTGATTTCTGAGCAGCTTGTTTCAGTATTTTTTCCTCCCTGCTTCACTGGTCATATCCTCTGCGTAGTGGATCACCAGACTTTCTAGACTCCATCCATCTGATTGTTGTTATTTTGGGTCCATTTTTCAAGTTGAGAAAAAAATACTGCTGTGTTCTCCACTTTGTTTATATACAGAGCTAAGCTGTTTAGCTATGTTTTTTGTTTTTTTTACATGGATGTATTAGAAGTCAAGTTTTTCTTTAAATATAAATGTTGATACCCCTTAGGAATGTTCTGTAGGTAATCCTTTTTATTCTTGTTTCTTTCATTTTCTTATCTTTGTTTTTGCTTCCCTTCTCTTTTTGCTGTCCTTTTTAGTAGTTTTGTCCTGGTTTAGGTCTGAGATTGCATGGCAGTTGGCAGTTGGTAACTGACAGTTGGTGCTGTTGCCAGTTAGCTTGCTAGGTAGCTAGCGTCTTCAACCATTTTGTCTACTGATTTTAGTTTACTGGTTTCTCAGATTTTACTTAAAATTTGCCCACTTTGTTCTCATATTTTTAAGTTTAATTTATTATAAAACTTGCAATTAAACTTGATCTTATAGGAGCTCATCCTAGGTTTTTATCATCACTTGGTTCTCTCTGTCTCTACCTATCTTTCTCTCTCTTTCCTTGTCTTTATCTCTCCGTCTCCTTCTCTATCTGTCTCTTGAAGTCTATTTCTCCTCCTTTGAGTATCTCCTTCTCTTGGTCTTTCCATCCCTTCAGACCTCGACCTTTCTTTCTCTGTCTCTCTTTTTCTCCATCTTTGTATTTCCCTCTCTGACAGTCTCTTTCCTTCTCTGTTCCTTGCTCTTTCTTTTTCTCTCTTTCTCTGGTAGTATTTATTAATTCTAATACTTTTTTATACAACCAGTGAAATCAGTCTGGTGGCTCAAGACATTTACTGCACGTTTATTTTACAAGTGGTAATTTTTTTTAGACCCTTTCTTTTTTTGACACTTTCTAATTGTCTCTTTTAATTGTTGTGCCAGTGATAAGCAGTAATATATTTTTGTCTTTTGTTTACAGCGTTCATCTTACCTGCAGAAAAGAAGCAAATCCCCCCATCCCTGCCCCTCTGTAAAAACTGCAAATTTTCCAATAATTTAATCAGTTGATGTAATTTGTTTGTTTGTTTGTTTGTAATGTTAAGAGAGACTGTAATGAATTAGCAAACATTGAACACTTTACAGATAAATGTTTCCCTTTGAGACATCTAAAAATAGAAAGATCTGAAAGATCTATAAGTTAATAAAAAATCTGTTTTTATCGCAGAAGATTTGTTTGAATTTTTTAAACAAGAGTTATTATCACTGTAGGTATACCGTTAACTAGCAGAAAAGTTGAACAAAAATGGTCTTTTTTATTTACTGTAGGTAAACCATAAATTAACAGAAATTTCCATTTTTTAAATTACTGGACAAAGTTTGGGTAAAGAGCTGCCTGTGTGTTTTCTGTTATTTTATGGCTTTATTTCTTAGATTGTGGAGTGCACTGTGTGTACATATATATACAGTATCTCCCAAAAGTGAGTACACCCCTCACATTTTTGTAAATATTTGATTATACCTTTTCATGTGACAACACTGAAGAAATGCCACTTTGCTACAATGAAAAGTAGTGAGTGTACAGCTTGTGTAACAGTGTAAATTTGCTGTCCCCTCAAAATAACTCAACGCACAGCCATTAATGTCTAAACCGTTGGCAACAAAATGAGTACACCCCTAAGTGAAAATGTCCAAATTGGGCTCAATTAGCCATTTTCCCTCCCCGGTGTCATGTGACTTGTTACAAGTGTTACAAGGTCTCAGATGTGAATGGCGAGCAGGTGTGTTAAATTTGGTGTCATCGCTCTCACACTCCCTCATACTGGTCACTCGCTGAATATCTGAAAAAAAGAATTGTTGCTCTACATAAAGATGGCCTAGGCTATAAGAAGACTGCCAAGACCCTGACACTGAGCTGCAGCACGGTGGCCAAGACCATACAGCGGTTTAACAGGACAGGTTCCACTCAGAACAGGCC
This sequence comes from Ictalurus furcatus, assembly GCF_023375685.1. Classification (NCBI taxonomy): domain Eukaryota; kingdom Metazoa; phylum Chordata; class Actinopteri; order Siluriformes; family Ictaluridae; genus Ictalurus; species Ictalurus furcatus. Next base: position 8,281,599 of record NC_071262.1, read on the forward strand.
TCGCCATGGTCGACCAAAGAAGTTGAGTGCATGTGCTCAGCGTCATATCCAGAGGTTGTCTTTTTGAGAAATAGACATATGAGTGCTGCCAGCATTGCTGCAGAGGTTGAAGGGGTTGGAGGTCAGCCTGTCAGTGCTCAGACCATACGCCGCACACTGCATCAAATTTGTCTGCATGGCCGTTGTCCCAGAAGGAAGCCTTTTCTAAAGATGATGCACAAGAAAGCCCGCAAACAATTTGCTGAAGACAAGCAGACTAAGGACATGGATTAATGGAACCATGCCCTTTGGTCTGATGAGACCAAGATAAACTTATGTGGTTCAGATGGTGTCAAGCGTGTGTGGCCACAACCAGGTGAGGAGTACAAAGACAAGTGCGTCTTGCCTACAGTTAAGCATGGTGGTGGGAGTGTCATGGTCTGGAGCTGCATGAGTGCTGATGGCACTGGGGAGCTACAGTTCATTGCGGGAATGGCATTGAATGGCAACATGTACTGTGACATACTGAAGCAGACAGTGATCCCCTCCCTTCAGAGACTGGGCCGCAGGGCAGTATTCCGGCATGATAACGACCCCAAACACACCTCCAAGATGACCACTGCCTTGCTAAAGAAGCTGAGGGTGAATGTGATGGACTGGCCAAACATGTCTCCAGACCTAAACCCTATTGAGCATCTGTGGGGCATCCTCAAATGGAAGGTAGAGGAGCACAAAGTCTCTAACAACCACCAGCTCTGTGATGTCGTCATGGAGGAGTGGAAGAGGACTCCAGTGGCATCCAGTGAAGCTCTGGTGAACTCCATGCCCAGGAGGGTTAAGGCAGTGCTGGAAAATAATGGTGGCCACTCAAAATATTGACACTTTGGGCCCAATTTGTACATTTTCACTTACTCACTTTTGTTGCCAGCGGTTTAGATATTAATGGCTGTGTGTTGAGTTATTCTGAGGGGACAGCAAATTTACACTGTTATACAAGCTGTACACTCACTACTTTTATACATATATATATATATATATATATATATATATATATATATATATATATATATATATATATGTGTGTGTGTGTGTGTGTGTGTGTGTGTGTGTGTGTATGTGTGTATCCTCAGATTCTTGTTCTTGGCTGACAGAAGTGGAACCTGATGTGGTCTTCTTCTGTTGTAGTTCATCCACCTCAAGGTTTGATGCGTTGTGCGTTCTGAGATGCTTGGAAGGTGGGAGGAAACCAGAGAACCTGGAAGAAATCCATGGGGACACAGGGAGAACATGCATGGACACTCTACACAGACGGTAATCTGAGGTCAAGATTGAACCTGGGACCCTGGAGCTGTGAGGCAGTAGTGCTACAAAGGTATATATTAGCTGCATTGTTAACCATCCAGGAATAAGCACTGGAATCTGGAAAATATTTCAGTGGGATTCAAACCCAAAATCCAGTGCCGTACCTATGCCTCTGGTGTTAAAGCCCATTATTGTATTCTAGTAAAAAAGAACCCTTCTGTGAGCTGGTGTATTCAAATGGTTGACTGCTGATGTACATACAAACTTTACTATTTATTTGTTGATTCATTTTCAGTAAACATGATGAATTTGGAGCCTGTCTCGGGGACATGGGGAATACACCCTGGATGGGACACCAGTCCATTGAAGGGTGCCATGCACACACATTCACAGTTCACACCTAGGGAAGGTTTAGATTCCAGTCCACTTACTGGCACGGTTTTGGGAGGAAACCCCCACAACTACTCGCTACACCACTCTGCTGCCCTTTAATGGTTTATAAAAGTATACAGGTTTTCAAAAACACCAATGCAGACTGGTGGACAAGTGGGATTTTATTTTTTACAGTAACCTCTGACGCTCACCGAAAGAAGGTGCAGTGCTGCTTTCTGAGCACAAGATGGCATCTCATACAAAAAACAAAAATGGAATACCAGAGTGTGAGAACCACGGTTTTTACGTTACATTACATTTATGGCATTTGGCCTTATCCAGAGCGACTTATTTATACTCTCATTTATACGACTGAGCAATCGAGGGTTAAGGGCCTTGCCCAAGGGCCCAACAGTGGTAGCTTGGTAGTGCTGGGGCTTGAAGTCCTGACCCTCTAATCAGTAACCCAGAGCCTTTAACCACTGAGCCACCACTGCCACACTTTTTGTTTTTGTTTGTTTATTATATACAATGCAGTGTGCACTCTGGCATCTCTCTGCTGTTCAATATAAATGAAAATGCTAAATTTAGCCTACCTAAACACAGACTATATACAAAAGTGAAGTCTGACAAGTTTTAGGAGCAGCCAATATATTTAATATTAAGCCTATTTTGATTTAGTGAAAAAAAAATACTTAAGCTTAATTGAGTACTGCATTTCTATAACAAATGGTTAAGCTACATTTCCATGCTGAAACTGATGTTAAGCGAAAAAGACTTAAGTGACAGAAACAAAAACAATTAGTAACTATAATTAGCACCAGTAACCAAGCATGGTTCTTACTGAATAACTTATGTAATTATTGATATTACAGTTTAGTAATAACAGATTAGCAAAAGAATGCACGCCAGTTTCTATACATTTGAGCCAGTTAAGCTATTACATTTAAATAATTGTATATTTAGGTTGCTATATCTTACAGCAGATGCTGTTGTTATAACATGAGGTTATTGCTGAATTGAAGGAAAGAGCTCAAGCTGAATACATACAACTGTTTAAAACTTCGTATTGTGTTCTGCACATTAGGTTAAAAAAGAAATGTCTTAAAAGCCCAGTCCTCTCATATCTGAACTTCCAGCAATTGTTCCAGCTCAAATCTTATCTAGCTGCCCTTCTGGCCCATGGTTCACATCTTTAAAGACTCACTTGCAAAAGAAAAAAAAAAAAAACTCTACTTCATCTCTATATGTGTTTTGGTGTTAAGGATGTAAAATCAACTATGTTGTTAGTGGTTATTGTTAGTTAAGTGATATGAAATAACAAACACAAGTGCTTTCAGTTTTATTTAAATACGTGTTATATGATACAATCCTTATGTGCAATCCCACAACTGTACAGTATTTGTTTATTTGGTCCAAGCCTTGTGTTGCACCTTTAAATGCCCTTATGAATCAAAAGATACTTTTGAAAAATCCTTACATTTATCATTTATACCACTCTATATCAATTGCTTTATTTTGAAAGTCTCTTTTAGTAAACAGTAAATAGCCAAACTGGCAATGTAAAAAATGTAACTAATGTGTTAAGGTCAGTATAGTTAAAATGTCCCATTTATGATCTCTGCTTCTAAAATACACACACACACACACACACACACACACACACACACACACACATATATATATATATATATATATATATATATATATATATATATATATATATATATATATATATATATATATATATATATATATTTTTGTTTAGATTACTATGTGTAACTGGTAGATATGGGTAGTACAAATGGGTATGCCTCCCATGGTTTCAGGCTCTATATCATCTTCTTTGCCACACAGTGTTGAAAAAAAAAACAAACAAGCTGTGTATCACTCGTAGCAAATTGCTAACAGATTTGTCCACTCAGAAACAAAGCATCCGTCCTAAGCTTCCGAAAACAAAGGAGTGCATGAGATGTCTCGGCATGAAGTGTGTTATTTCTAGCATCTAGGTGAACAGTGTATTGATCTTACAGACACCATGGGGAAGAGGGACAGAGATTACCATTGATTATTTGTGTTGATATAATTTAGATGTGTGTCCTGTTTTTTTTTTTTTTTTAAATAGTTAAAAATAAACCCAGGACTTGTTTGTCTTATATATTTGGTTTGATAGCATTTTAGCTACTATGTGGAGATAGTGTAACTGTTACAGGATGAGTGTACAGAATAGATCACAGTTTCATTTGTACAACAGTGGCGGCTAAGATGTTTATATACATTTATGTACTTTATGTATTTGGCACACTCCCGTATGCAGGGCATCTTATAGAAGTGCTTTGAAGTCTCTGTCAATAAATACATCCTGATATTGGTTCACTAGCTCATAGACCAAGAACACTATCAGTATAAAAACTCTGTTGGGGAGGTAATATAGTAAGAAAAGCACACAGACAGAACGATTTAAAAAATATTGTATGTATGTATGTATGTATGTATGTATGTATTTATTTATTTATTTAAAATGTCATTTAATTCAGTATAATTTTTTAGCTATCTGACCAAATTAGAAGAATATAATGAGATAAAGATTTGGGGATCAAGACTGACAATTTGAATAACAAAGGAAGAAAAGTGTTTATGTTTCATAAGACAATATTTGGTTCCACTTTTTAAAAAAAATATATTTTGGGGACATCATTAGCCTTGGCTTAAATAACAAAGTTTATGTTACTGCCTGCATAAGAGTAAGCGTATTTATGTGGCAGCCACAAAACATGTTTAAATAGACTCAATATATGAAGCTGAGGTAAGTTTGGCCACAGATGTAGCAGCGCGCGCTGCGGATTCACTGGACTGTGACGTTGCGTCGTGTTTCCTATAAAGTCTGCGCGCGCGCGCGCCCAAAGCAGCTGAGAGAGCACTGCCTCAGTCATGAGTTTCACGCGCTTTCAAGACTTCAATTCATTTAAACTCGAATAATTTATCCTGATATTCATCTTTAATCCTGGGACTTGTGAGGCTATTCTATTGGAAGCTTCAGTATATTGTTTCCCAAATTTTATCCAGACCATTTTAAGGGAAAACACTCACAACACTCGCACCTGCGCGCGAGACTGCTCTTCACTGGAGTTCGGGACGCTTGTTTCCATTATGGGACGTACCTCGCCGGATCTGATACTCTGAACTGTATGCAAGTGTGTTCTTGTCAAAGGGATCTCTACTGAACAATAACATTAAGTGTTTTTTCTCAACTGGACGGAAGCGCGCACGCTGTTATACGGAGTTTAAGCTGCTTCACGAGTCACTTGGAGTGAGTGATACTGTAGAGTACCGACACCTTCTCTGAACACACTGAATGAACATGACTCCGAGAGAAAGCGCAGCTTTCATACTCGTGCTTTTTCACTGCTTGACGCCAGCAAATGGTAAGTGGTCATCTTTTAAATCAACCATCTCGCATTTATCCTATCTGTGTTTCGAATTGATGACTTGCTCCTTCAGGCTACTGAAAACATCAGAGATGTTGGCGTTGTGGTAGACTGGTGGTCACACTTTGAAAGAAATCTTAAGTGTTCATTAATACTATGAATAAACAGTTGCTATACCAGTCCATGAAGCGCATCAAGTCCATTTCTCCTCTTTAGCACCTGTGTGACTTTATAGATGTTTGGATGCGCTCGTGCGGGTAATGCAGTTCCATGTTAATGCACAGGAGGGAGTTTAGTCCCAGCGATGCACTGATTCTGAGCTTCAATGACGCTGTGTACCTGCTCAGCATTGAGGAAATCATCAAGCTGCCTGTTCAAGTCTTTATTGAAGCTCTAGTTTGCTTTTGCTGGTTTTTATGTAAGTGATTGTGGGTGATCAATTGGTTAGTAGTAAAAACAAACAAACAAACAAACAAAAACATGCTGATTTGTCCTTCCTGCAAATGTGGTTGGTCAATATCAGAAAGTAGCCTTAAACAACGGACAGTGATTCCCAACTTGAAAAAGTAGTCCGCACCTTGCATGCACTGGCCCTGGATTAATTTGGCATTTTTTTGTTTTCATTATGAAGCTGAACCCAAAACAGTAGAACTGAGTGGAATGTCCAGTGTGAGAAGAGAATTTCTGTTTACAGGAGAAAGATCCATTGACTGTCCGGCTCTCTCAGACCATAAATAAATATGAATATAAAGGGTGGATGTTGCTTAAGATGCTGCAGATACACATCTTCCTCTTAGTATCCAAACAAATAGAGACTCCTGCTTTGATCCAAAGAGAGGAAATACCACTCCTCCCACCTGTAGCCATTTTGGTCTTCATGCTTTGTCTACAAGGTTTCCATGTAGATTTCCTTCGCTGTCCACATGCCGAGCGTGGGAAACACACATGGAGGAAGTGGATGGAGAGCCAGGAGGCACCCTGGAATTGTTCTGGCCCACCGAGGTCAGGGAAACGTGACACACTGCCCGAATAAAGATTCCTTCCCCAAGCATCTTGCATGCCCAGTTAACTGTAAATATAACTCATATATTCACTCGGTATGAAAATGTATGCCATTGTTTTCTGAAGGCCTAAAATGCATTGTTTATACTAAATATGTAATCAAAAAAGGTGTGTAGTCAAGGTGATAGTTTAAGAAATAAGAGAGTATTTAAAGCAAGTATTAAAAAAGTGCATGGAATATTTGACAAATCAAGATTTCTTAGCAAAATAAATTTAACCAAGCACCAAGGTTCTGCTCTGTGAAATGTTCTCATGGATTTCAGTAAATAGGTATAGCCGTCTTGTGGCTGTGCTGCATTTGGAGGGAGCAATCAATGCACTGTTTTGCAAAATAGTGAGCTGATAGATTTTTGGACAATTGAAAGGATTAGTAGATGCAAAGATATCTGTGAGTCTTAGCAGTATTCTTTGATGAGGCAAATCTGATGGCTTTGTGTTGTGTTTCTGGTACAGCTATTGATTTCCTACTGATTGACTGTTGAATACATTAGGGGGTTATCAAACTTTTTGCAGGCATGCGCCTTTAAATTCAACGGACCATCTCAGTACAGATTTATTTCATGAACATAATCCAACTATTGAAATAATATGCTCATTTCAGAAATGTGTACTTAAATAATTCATTCTTTCACTCTTTCACGCTTACTAGCCACATTATCCTGATCAGGGTTACAGTGGATCAAAAGCCTACGTTCAAATTTTTGAAATATTTAAAATAATTGCTTTTATTTTTGCGATCAGCTAAAATGTGGAATGTACTTTCCTGAAATAGTTACATAGTTACTAGAATGGTTATAGCAATTGAACATTAGTCAGTGTTCTTTCTGAACTGCTATTTACTGTAAATTAGTCATTGGAGGAACATAATTCTTTGTGGATTATTCATCACCCTGATTGCTCATTAAGCTCTGAGAATAAGACAAAATCTGACTTTGACCTTTCTTATTAAACATTTAGTAATTTAGCACTGGGACAGTAGTAAAATATGCTTAATTGGTGTAGATATTGTCCAGGGACCATTTCAAATTGATTTTTTTCATACATGAGGGTGAAATTTGACTTCCAATTTTGAAGTACTCTCCAACCACTGAGGCAATACAGTCTCTCATAGAAATGTTTTAACACGTCTAGCAGCCGGTTACACCAGAAGAAAGTAAGCCCTATTAAAGTGTAGTTTGAATTTTAAATGGCCACTATGTTCAGGGTTACCGAATTTTTTTTAAATTGCACCACTTAGCATAGGTTAGTTATAACGTAGTTATAATCATAATATCTGCCATAAACAGAGCTACTCGTTAAGTCTGTTACAGTGCACAGGTATGGTCTTTACCAACTTTAAATGTATATTTTTATTTTATACTTTTAAAATCAGGCATCATAACAAGCACTTTACTCGACTGGTGCAAAATGTCATAGGTCAAATTGAGATTATTGGCAAGGAACATCATAAACTATTTTAAACATTTTACAATTAATGTAATGCTGTACTTTATCCTGTCATTCACCATATTCAAAGGCAGATAAATTTGACAAAAGCCTCATTATGTTTTGCTGCTAGGATTTGTTACTAAAATACCATTGCTGCATGAGAGCCCAAGCAGAACAAGTGCAGATACTAGAGATGGATAAGTTGAGTCACCACTTTTAATATTTGACTAATATGAGAGACAGACCTTACTTGAAGTAAATGTTACTGAAATGAAATACAGATGCTAACTGCTTCCCCGTGTCCCAATCACAGATGTAGTATTTCTTGTTTTGTCAGATCATGTTTCTTCTCTCAGAAGGCTTTCTGTGTGCACTCTGGAGGAGATCTGTGATGCACTAATACAGGAGGCTGAGAAGCATACAGTAGATAGAGGTCAGCCATGTGCAAAATCAAATCATCTTTCAATAGAGGAGTGGAATGTGTGAGCACACTATGCATTACAGGGTCTCTCTGTAGTTGAAAGGCAGGTGCCAACACAGGGGCTGTGAATGTTAATGTTGGTTATCTCTTGATCCCTCCAGTGTTTGACAGAGTGGGAATTATTGTGGTAGGCAGTGGACCAGTGAAATGGTTAATAGCTTACATGCATGCTTTATAATTGGCCTAAATGTGGGTGATGATGTTTCCCTCATGCCATATAATAAACAGATTAGTTTCAGAGCCCGCTATAATACATTTTCATACTTTCATATTGCAATTTCAGGGTGAATGTCCTTCACCAGTCCTACACCAAATCCTGTGAGATTTAGTGCATATTATGAGAGCTTATGGGATTCTATTCCACTTTTGAAGGATATAGTATGTATTGTTTGTTATACCCTAGAGTCTACAGTATAACCTTATTTGAGTGGTATTACTTGTAAAACCTGACTGTGACGGTATATTTGGCCAGTTGTTCTGCTACTTGTATTTTTGTAAGAATGGGAGAGATTTGGACAGTTCTCTGAGGACTGAACTTTAAGCTAATAAAAAGTCTGGTCTTTTTGATGTTGTCTTAACCTAGCAGCTTGGAAGAAGGACAAACTGGAATATGACTATATGCTTGTGAAAAGCAAGTCTCACTATTTAAGACATTCTCCTGTTTTGGCAGATCAGGTACTAATGAATATCCTCAGGGATATTCATTCCCTTGAAACACAATGATAAAAGAGCAGAATGGATATGCAGTAAACAAAATAAGGGTGGTCATTCTCTGGGGAGTATCCCAGGGCAAACAATTAGTGCTTGTCTTTTACCCTATTTTCTTTCATGAGGCCTGTATGCATTTGAACACTTTTGTTCTTAGTGTCAGTGAACCTTGTGCCAAGGCTACAGGAATTGTGATTCTCTATTGTTGTGTGGGTGTGCGTGCTCCAAAATGATTGCCTCCTCTGAGACGCCTTTACGGGCACACTGCATCACACAGTGAGTGAACAGGAAGAACAGGGAGTCCTGAATTAACTGCAGTGAAGGGAATTCCACACATTATGCCTAGCAATTTCAGGGCTGTTAGGTGAAATTTCCTCATCACAGACAGACAATCCATGACTAAACTTAAAAGTAGTACTCTCAATACATTGCTGAGGAAGAGCTCCATTGGTCTAAGTCACTTGTTCTTAATCTGGTTTTAGTTTGTTGGATTACTCAAATGAACCCCAAATTGGTTTATATATATATATATATATATATATATATATATATATATATATATATATATATATATATATATAAAGTCAGTGATGTCTCCTGTTTTGTTTTCCTTTAATGTTTCATTGGGGAATAATTTCTTAAATGTACACATTGGATCAATTTTTTCCTGTTCTCATGATACAGTATATTGGAATTAAATGAATAAGAAATTTAGAAGAAGGATCCATAGCACAGAGAAAGGGGTGCCTAAGCAACTCTCAACTCATTTCACTGACAGTTTAATGACTGGAACTGGAGCCCAAGCAAGTTTGCTAAATCCTGCATCCTTTATGTGCCCAGACTATACAGTATTACATATATTCATGCCTGTTACATAGTTTTAATTGGCTTCTATGAGAACCATGATCCAGGCCACTTGAAGCACTGCAGCAAACTGTATTTCTGGTATTTTTCAGACACTGTTCTGAGGAATGCAGGCTCCAGCTGTTGAAGAGGGGGCGAAGCTGCTTGTGAGGTCAACAATGGGCAGGAGTCAGGGGCAGGTGGGGGTGGAAGAAGGGGGCACGTGGGCGCAGAGACAGATATGATGGAAATTTATAAGAAAGAATGCTTTTTAAGTACTGCTGGAGGCCCTGCTGAACAAACCAGCTGTGAGGATGAGCAATGAAAGTTTGTGGACTTTAAGTACTGTGTTTCTCACCAGTATATGAATGCAGGTCCACATCTGTGAGAATGTACTAATGGGAGAGAGAATGTGTGCATGTTTGTGTTTTGTGTGTAACTGCCCATGTGCATAATTACCGGCTGACACCAATATAAAAGGAATGATGCAGAATCATAAGCTACTGGCACAAAATGCAGGGACCAAAGTCAATTAGCAACACTCTGGCTACTGGTCTTTCTCTTTCATTCACCCACAGCCTCATGCACTACTCTAACTTTTAATGAGGATGTTTTTCATAGGGTTTTAATAGGAAATCCTGCAATAAATTACAAGTGACATGGACCACATGTCGCTGGGGTATTGACATTGGAATGAAACCTTTTACTGATGCAAGCTGCAGTGTTACTATTTTATTTTAGTTTTACTCTTTTCACAGATTTTGCTGACACATAGTGATATGTATGTGATATGTAGGGCAGGTTTTATCATGCTTTTTATCTTGTGAAATGGCATGACATCTGTAAAGATGTACTAAACTATCAAAATACTCCTACGATTTAATTAGACATGGAAAACCTCACAATTAAAAGTGGCCGGGGAATACTGAAATACTTTGCAATAAGAAAAGTGATACTTTTTAGCTGAGTGAGTTACAGTGATATTGTGATATTGATTACAGTGATGACTTTGTATTTAAAGTAAGAGTTTTGGGTAGAGGTGCAGTATCCATCTGAGAGAGGTGGGGACACAAGTAATATCCCTTCCTTTTAACTAACCTTGGAGCATAAAACAACAATGATGTTATAGCAGACTGGGGGGAAGTTCGTATTAAGTAGCAACAATGGTGGGTAAGTTCATTCTTCCAGTGCAGCTGTGTTTTTATACTTACTTTCACAATACACAGAACAGATTTAATTGGTTTTGTGTGGTTGTGTGTTTGCAGGTGTGCAAGACTGATGGTAGGGTGCAGTGGCTGAACGTCATGTTTATATGCATATTGGTTCAGTCTGAAGCTTTTTTGAATAGAGGGGAAATAGGGAAGCAGTAAGAGAGTGTGTATATAGGAGAAAGAACGAGAGAGCGCACACGAGAGAGAGAGAGAGAGAGAGAGAAATTGTGACTGATGGTAACCCTCATTAGGAACTGAAGACATTTTGTAACTCTGCAGTTTTCCTTTTCTGTCTAATTTTACATACTGTATCCATTGTATTGTGCAATTAAAGTAAACCTCTTTTGCAGAACAAAAAGCACAATAAACAAATGCTGTTTGAGGAGCAGAGTCAAAATGGACAAGAGGGGGCCTGACAGTGCTTCCTATCCTCAGCATGACTCAATTCTCCCATCAGCTATTTTAACTGACCACACATGAAATATAATTCTTCAGTTTAACAATATTTCTGTATCTTCCACACATAAAAATACTAGCATATATAGAAGGCTGGACAAGCTCCATTAAAGTGGTTATATAAGAAACAGGAAACAAGATTCTCCTAGGTAAACTGACTGAGTGATTTAATTGACGTTATTGGTTTTGTGCAGATAGAGGTGACCCCCAACAGAAGATTTGGGTCTGGCTTGATTTGAAGTGAAAAATGCAGTAATTTGAGTAACTACACTGATTGTAATTACAATGCTGGCAGTAGAGGCATACTGTTACTGAATGCCTTGGCTGTGTTGTGCTTCCTGCAGGGATGGTGTTAGACCCACAGCTGCATCCTTCCAAAGACACACACGTGCAGCATGCTGGAGAATCCCTCATACTCATCTGCAGGTAGTGTATTCTCATCTCTGACACATCCTGCAAAGCTACAAATCTTATTTCTGTTGCTGCTACTAGTACTATTACTACTATTACTACTGTAGTAGTAGTAGTAGTAGTAGCACACAAACATCTGTGTGCTGTCATGTCTAAAGAATTTTCATTTTCCTGCCCGCACAAAAACTGTGAGACATTTTGGACTCAATTTTACTTACTATATCTGTGTTTGGGAGGATAATACATCACTTTTGTGTCTTGTATTGCTTCAGAGGAGATGAATAATCAGGCCCACTTCAGAAGAAGGATAGTTGGCGTGAGTCCAGAAACATTTGTTCTGACTCTGCTTACTTCTAATGCTCTTAAATCTCAGCATAATTTACCATCAGCACATAAATTAAAACAGATAAGAGTCGTATTTCTGCTTAGGGTGTTACACATTCAGTAACTCCATGAGCCAATCGATATGGTCTCATTTGTTAAAATCAATCTTATTGGAACAGGAAGATGGAAGTAGTGTGAAATAAAACTTGCATATTTATTGAATATTTATGGAGACTTGCATCATGTTGCAATCATGTCAGGAATGCTAACCCCCCCTCGGGCCTGTGGAATGTGATGCTTCCCTTCAAGGGCATGTGCTCTTAATGTCTCTGATTTGTCCATTCTATCTGGCTCGTTATGAGGGACTAAATTTGTTTAACCTCTCTGTCTGGAGGCAAACCCACTGGTATGTCAGACATGGTATGTTTGATGCTCTTCTGGGATCTGTTTAATGTGATCTTGTTTGAAAAATGTGTTGCTATTACATGCCATACAAGTAAAGCCACGTTCCCATGTGAAAGTGAGACTTATCAAAAGGCATTAGAAATTTGAAATGTCAAAATAAGCCATTATATCATTAAATATAGATATATAGATGGGAAAGGCAATTAAAAGAAATGAACAGAACTGTTAAATATCTATTTGTGTACAGAATTGAAAATTTAGGTTTTCATAATACAAACACATTTAATATCCTCTTATGATTAGTCTACATTTGAAACAGCGAATTAGGCCAGGTGTGTCATCTGTGGCTGTACCTATATGTTATTCTTAATAGTCATTATTGATTTTTGGATTAGGGGGTCTACGCAGCTGCATTGGAAGCTTGCCAGTAGGAAACTGAGCTCTGAAGGGGCCCAAGTTGAACCGTGTGAGCTAACTACAAACTGCAGCAGGCTGGTGATACACAACCTGAAGTACACAGACACAGGATACTACACTTGCAGTCATAACAATTCCAGAAAACACAAGAGTTCAACGTATGTCTTTGTCAAAGGTGAGTTATTGGTTTTAGATACTGTAGGTCATTTAACTTTTTCCTGGAATACACTTGAGACTAAAGAAGATATAATTGGGATAATCATCATTTCTAGGATTTGAAACTGTTCAGAGCCCCCCGAAACTTCACTTTTATTGCTGTGAGCATGGATTAGCAACATCATTGTATTCAGTCCTTTTTAAGAAAACGTGTTTAATCTTTTTCTCCCGTGTTGGCGATTTTTGATCTATTTTATGCTGTTTTTGTTTGCTATAAATTTTGTTAAAAGTCTTTATAACAAAAAAGTCACATCTTTAAAACTAAATTGTCCAACAATTGCAGCATTTATAAGGCCAGAAGATCCTAGGACAATATTAGTTCCTGATATTTTTTCAGTCTGTAAGTGACTATGTGATACCAATTGTGGAATTTCTCCAGTGCTTTGAAATATGTAAAGCGTGGGCTCCTTTGTGTATTTCTTTGAGGTTTAAACAAAAACATGAAACAGCCAATCTGGCAATGCCTTTTTGTAATAACATATTTCTGATCACACACTGAAAAGACATTTATTATATTAAATTAGGCAGACAGAACAAAGATGCAGAGACAGGATAGTATTTGTACAGGGCTGGATGACTTTTGGGAGACGGAAGCAGAGTGTGATTGTGTTGGAAGCTCTGGTCATTGACTATTATTTCCTGATGGGCTCCTGTTTTTCCAGTGTCTTATTGACTGTCACAGTAGCATTGTGTTACAGAAATTTCATCAGATGCCTCATCTACTTAGATAATCACATATGCATAATACATATAGTACATACAAACGTTTTAATATACATATGTATATTTTATTCACAGATCATCGTCATCCATTCCTGGGGACCTCCAGGGAAAAAATCCTTTATACACACCCACATGAAACAATTCTGGAAATCCCTTGCAGGACAACATCTCCTACACAAGATGTTACTTTGGAAACAGTGAGTATTTTTTCACCTTGCTATTTCACACATTGTGAAGCCATATAAGAAGTACCAGTCTTTATAAGAAGTTTTGTTATGCCATCATGAATGAATATAAGATGGCTTTGGGTGTCATTAATTGCAATATGTGGTTGCACTGTGAGTGCTCCTGACTGCTTTCAGTTCACATGTTAACATTGCAGACAGTTTATTACAACGAGTTTATTACTATGAAGCATTGAAGGAAGTATAGGACTATAAGCATCTTCATGGTTCACATCCTCCAGACATTTTCTGAAGCATTTGGATGTGTACAGATACACTGACAGAGGTGCAGGGAAGCTTGAGAAGGGTTGTGGAGTCACCCAGTCTACTTCCTTTAAGAACAGGAAGGTGGTTGTAGACTTTTCCCATCCACAATAGATGACGTTGACTATAAATACACCATTTTATACATGTTTGTCATGCAATTTAGGTGGGAAAAACAGCTGGCCGAGCGAAGTCAAGAAGGTTGATGAATTCAAATCATGATGCATTTTCCAGTGTGTGCATATTGTCTGTTAAGCTATTAAGCTGTACCCAGTGCTGCTTTGCCATGGACAAATACTTCTCAGTTAGATGTTACAGATTGCTGTGTGACCTTCCTGCTGTTGGAACATCTGTGGCATTCATCCTACCCATTTCCTTCCTTCCTTCTTTTTCTAACATCATGATGGAACAAAAGAAAAGTAATAAACAAAAGATGTTAAATGATACTCCAGACATGTTTTATGTCTTACCACATACAGAATGTCCCACAGACCTTAATTGTGATTTGCCCTTATACTGTATCTATATGTATTGGTTCTCAATTGAACCTGACTCACTCTCATAGAAAAAGAACTGGTTGATTACGTCGAGTGATCTTTTTTTTTAATTTAGTTTCCCCGCATGAACGACTCTGCCAAAGCACATGTGTCATGGGATCCAAAAGTGGGTTTTAGGATTCCACTGGGTCCTTATCAGAGCTACGACATAATCACATGTGCCACCAGTGTGAAGGGTGAACAAGTCAAAACAAGCTTCATCATACTACGTCGTAGTAAGTGCTTTTTAACATGTTATCAAATATAAGGTGTTCAAATACAGCAGTTATTGAGTCAACATTTCTGTTTGTAATGTTTAATGTGTAACAGTATACATTCATGTGATCCCAACACTGTGTTCTGTATAGGCAGTGTTCTGGAAAATGTACGGATCACTCCTGAGCATTCAAAAGTCTTGGTTGGAGATACCCTGACACTCACCTGTTCAGCAAACACCACATTCAATGGCAGGATTCAATTTGATTGGCAATTCCAAAACAGCCCAGTAAGTTTTTTTTATCATAAATCAAAAGCAATTATTTATACATCATGAAAAACAGTCTCTGTTTATATAAGAGGTCTTGAGTTCTTTTGACCTACATACATGATATGGCCAAAAGTACATGGGCACCTACGGAACCTGAGTTCTTCCACACCAACCTTGGCAAACCATGTCTTTATAAAGATCTCACTTTGTGCATAGGGGCATTGTCATTCCGGAACAGCTTTGGGTGCCTTAGTTCCAGTGAAAGGAAACGGATGCCACCATTTTGGAAGCACACAATTGTCTCTAGAATGTCTTTGCATGGTGCAGCAATAATACTTCTTACACTAGAACTAAGTCGCCCAAACCTGGCATGACAATGCCACTGTGCACAAAGTGAAATCTTTTTAGTGGCCTGCACAGAGCCCTGATTTCAACTGTACTAATTTCCTTTTGGATGAACTGAAACGATGGCTGCTCACTAGGCCTTCTCAGCCGACATCAGTGCCCAATCTCTTGTGGCTGAATGGGCACAAATGCTCATAGCCACATTCCAAAATCTACAGGCAAGTGTTCCCAGAAGAAAGGAGGCTGTTATAACAGGAAAGAAGAAACAACTCAATATTAAAACCCATGGTTTTGGAATGGGATGCTCAGTACTCGGGTGTCTACATACTTTTGGCCATTTAGTACTGTATATAATATTGAGTTTGTATTGGTAAAATATAAATGTACTAGGTTAGGGTATTAATAAAAATAGTAATGACCACAAAGGAATTGCTTCTCTGTATGCCAGATCAGTAGAACTCACAACACTAACGTGAGAAGGAGTGACCCTAACAAGGTCATTGTCATGAGCAGCAAACTAATTATACCCAGTGTGACTGTGGAGGACAGTGGCATTTACATCTGCACAGCAACACTAGATGACTCTAAGAAACATGCTTCAGTCACGATCATTGTACATGGTGAGTATGTGTTGGATAAATTCTGTCCCATTACTTTTGCTATTGTTTTAGTAAATGAGACATTTTTTGTTGTTGTTATTATTTGTAGAGCATCCGTTCCTCACTGTGACCCATGGAACACATACGGTTGACACTGTTGTAGAAAGTAAAAGGTGGGATGTTAAACCACAGGTCAATGCTCTGCATACACCAGAAAAGAGTTGTTTTACGGTCATAAAATTGTTTTATAACTAACAGTAATCCCGAATGCAATGAATAATCAGAATAATTGAAGTAGAGTATCTCAGTATTTTCCTGTAACAAAACTTCACAGGTACAAGAATGGCTTCCCCATCAACGCCTCTTTATGCTATGAGGTAATGGGCTATGACCACATCATCAAGGAGGTGAAAGAAAAGGAAGAAGGGGTCTTTGCCTTTGCTTTCTCCAGCCAGAAGAATCGGCTTCACAGGAACATAAGTTGCACATTTTCTGTCAAAGGTAAGACAACCTACTGTCTACCTGTGATATTTTGTCTGATATCTGTACTGCATAGAATCCAGAGGCTGCATGAGGCTTATCCGAAAACCACAGACTTGGGATACTAGGACAGAATGTACAGCAGAAATCCTGAGTTCCACAGATGGGTCATAAATTAAAGGCAAACCTATCGGCTCTGATGTGTTGTAGGGGGATTTTCCTAGCAAGTTGTGGGTCCACAAATCAACACAAAGTTATTCTGACCTTTATCCTGTGATAAAACATTTCTATTCTGATGGGAATGTATCCTAATGGCAGTCTTCCAGGATGGCAATGCCCCATCCACAGGGCACAAGTGAGGTTTCTCAGAGACAATCTTGAAAAATATCCACTGACTTTCAGAATATATTGTACCAAAATATATTCAGCTATATAGTCTAACGAGTTCAGTAATACAGCCAGCATGATTTTACTTGATAGATATTGCAGTTAATACAGCCTAATTAGATTATGCTTAATGGAATCAAAATGCTGTTGAGCTGTCTCCGTTCATCTCCATCTTTAATATGGCTGTATGTGGTAAGAATGCTGGTAGTAGAGGCATAATGTTACTGAATGCCTTGGCTGTGTTGTGCTTCCTGCAGGGATGGTGTTAACCCCACAGCTGCATCCTCCCAACGACACACACCTGCAGCATGCTGGAGGATCCCTCGTACTCATCTGCAGGTAGTGTATTTTCATCTCTGACACATCCTGCAAAGCTACAAATCTTATTTCTTTTGCTACTATTGAACATGTCTGCATGCTGTCATGTCTAAAGAATTTTCTTATTCCAGACACCACAAAACATGTGGGATTTAAAAAAAAACTAAATATACACTTATTAAATCTGTCATTATAATGATGATACATCCAAACATATCACTTTTGTGTCTTGTATTGCTTCAGAGGAGATGAATAATCAGGCTCACTTCAGAAGAAGGATAGTTGGCGTGAGTCCAGAAACATTTGTTCTGACTCTGCTTACTTCTAATGCTCTTAAATCTCAGCGTAATTTACCATCAGCACTTAAATTAAAACAGATAAGAGTGGTATTTCTGCCTAGGGTGTTACACATTCAGTAACTCCATGAGCCAATCGATATGGTCTCGTTTGTATAAATAATTCTAATTCCTATTGAAAGCTGGAAGTAGTGTGAAACGAAACATGCATGTTTATTGAATATTTATGGAGAATTGCATCATGTTCCAATCATGTCAGGCATGCTAACAATTCTGGGCATGCAGAGTGTGACAGTTCCCTACAAGGGCATGTTCTCTTAATGTCTCTGATTTGTCCGTTCTATCTGGCTCATTATGAGGGACTAAAGTTGTTTGACCTCTCAGTTGAAGCAAGCCCACTGGTATGTCAGACATGGTATGTTTGATGCTCTACTGGGAAAACACCATGAAAGAAAAGGCATGTTCCCATGTGAAAGGCAGACTTATGTGAATGCTTGAGAGAGGATTTCACACACTTAAAAATAAACCATTAGATCGTTAAATAGTTATATGGATGAAAAATCAATGGTATGACTATCCAGTATAAATGCATCTGCTGATGCTTTTAGACTACTGATGTAACACAATGCTATTATCTGTGTCTGTATCTTTATCTGTTTAGTGCTCCAATTATTTGGATCTCTGTCTGTATTTGTATTTAATTTGGAAGTCTAGATGGAAGATCCATTTTTTGTGAACCCCCTGACATTCTGTAAAACATAAAAAACAACAACGCAGTGCTGTCGGGAATTTAAATGATTTGTCATTCATAAATTATGACAAATAACATTTTGCAGAACATAACCTTATTTTCAACAGCTGCTGAACTTGTAAAGTTCCTAAACTGCAGCTACTTCACTCAAGTTCATAACTGGTCTCAACCAAATGCCTCATGGAATTTTCTGGCAAGCTTTCTACTTAATATGATTGAGTAAGCTAGGGAACTGACTTTCAGAAAATTTAATTTTGTCTTTCCTAAATCGGAGAACAACAATTGCTGTCTAGTAATATTTTATTATATTTACTTTGAGTTTTTGACTTTGTTATATTCTAGAAAGATCAGAAAAGTTTGCTGGACACTTATCAGAATCTACTACGATGCAGTGCTGCTGCTAGCCTAGATGGGGTCCCTTTCATAAAGATTTTCTTTTAATAACAGTGGAACATTCATTTATGAACAACAAAAAGGCATGCACAATAACTACACATTAATATTGTAAAAATGAATCAAATGCTTATATTTTGGAGACCCAGCATGCTGGCCTGTGCACAGTGTGCGGGTTGCATGGAGTGGTGGGTCTATAAATGAAAGCATATTTCTTTTGTGTTTGTACAGAATAGTGTCTCCTATTTGTATAGTTGGCTTGAGCCCACATTGCATGAAAGTAAAAACCTCCCGTTCATACTAGCTTTAAAAAAAAATCATTAGGCCTGTTCATATCTGTTTAAAATACATTATCTATTTAAACAACAATGTATTTGTATTTGGTTACACCCCTAAGAGGGAGGTCATTGCCAGTATGGTGTGTGAATTCTGCCCCTTACATTTCTACATCAGTTCATAATTGGTCTCATTTAGAGATGTGAACCTTTTTAACTGCTTTGCTTTTTATCTGGCTTGCTGCCTAGCCAATTATGTTAGCTACTGGAATCTTTGCTAGGCTAACCTGACATTAGCAAAAAAAACAGGTTAACGTAGTAAAATATAACCAGATAATGTTAGCGAATTAATTAAACTTATCTCATTATGCTTTAATTTTATTTATTTATTTTTTTTAAAGATTTAAAAAAAAAACGAGTCTTTGCTTACCCCAGTATATTGAAAAATTTTACTGAGGAAGGACCAGGGGCACTTATCCTAATGTTCCACACTGTGGTCCAGTGGCTTATCCATCTTCAAATGTTCATGGATAGCTATAGTGCTAACTCCATTCTGCAGCATGAGAAAGTAATGGCCACTGATAAACTGGCATGATTGATGATTGTTTTTTACAATTAGGAATTTTATTGGATACTAAACTGAGCCCATGCTATTGATGTGTAGCATACAGTCATTGGCTGAATGATAGAAGAAGAGACCTTTGACATTGCATAGAGTATTTTGAAGGTCTAAATGAAAATCTAAGGAGAAAAAAAAAATTCTTGGAAATGTAAATAAGAAGAGTACTTCAAGTATTCAATTTCAGTAATA
This sequence comes from Ictalurus furcatus, assembly GCF_023375685.1. Lineage (NCBI taxonomy): Eukaryota > Metazoa > Chordata > Actinopteri > Siluriformes > Ictaluridae > Ictalurus > Ictalurus furcatus. Next base: position 8,301,531 of record NC_071262.1, read on the forward strand.
CTAGTAAAGTATAAATTATGCCAAGATAATACTTAAGTATAATAATAGAAAATATATATCTGATATAAATGAATGATTCCCACGAGTTTCATTCTCGAGCATGCTCGAGCGCATATTACATGAAAGTAAAAACCTCCCAGTCCACTTTTGCGAATTTTGTTACTTCACAATAGGTAACGGTTCTTAGCTTCAAAACCCCTCTGTAACAGAAAAACACTCTGTTGTTAGGTTCACCGAGAGGGACAGGGTTCTAGCTTTAACCTTTTCTTTTTTCTTTTTTTCTCAAGAGTGTACTGTGAGTTCAGCATTTCAGTATTGGAGCTTTGCAGAAATGATACCATTTAATGAGTTGCTTGAGTGACCACATCTCTCTTCAAGAACAGACTTGAAAATCTCAGTTTCAGAATATAAACACTGTCTAATATTATGATGAATATTATAATCTTATGATGATATTACTCCTGATAAAACAGTGAATTAGGCCTAGTGTGATATCTGTGGATCTTCCTATATGCTATTCTTAATAGTCATTATTGATTTTTGGATTAGGGGGTCTACCCAAGTGCAGTGGAGTCTTGCCAGTAGGACTCTAAGCTCTGAAGGGGTCCAAGTTGAACCGTGTGAGCTAACACCAAACTGCAGCAAGCTGGTGATACACAACCTGAAGTACACAGACACAGGATACTACACTTGCATTCATAACAATTCCAGCGAACAGAAGAGTTCAACGTATGTCTTTGTCAGAGGTGAGCTATCAATTTTAGATCAGTTTGGTGGATATCTTCTTTTTCTTTTTCAGGAATACACCTCAGACTAAAGAAGACATAATTGGGATGATAAACATATCCAGGGTTAGAGTTAGGGTTACTGTTTAGTGCTCATAAATATCTCTTTTAATGCTGTGAACATGTATTATCAACATCATTATAGTGTTGACCATTTTGAGAAAATTTGAATGTTGTAAGGGTTCCTTTGGGATTAAGAAAATGGGTTTAATCTACATGTACAGATAATATTTTTTTCTCTGATGTGTAGGAAACTGTTTATCTTTTTTATGCTGTTTTTTTTTTTGTTGGTACATTCCACAGCATAAGTGCTTGAAACAAAAAAAAAACACAAAAAAATCTTTAGAACTAAATGGTCCAACAAGTACAGCATTTACAAGGCCAGAAAATACTAGCACCATATTAGTAACTGTTATTTTGTGCACTTCACTGAGGTTTTGACAAAAACATGACTCAGCCAACCTGGCAATGAGGACTTTCTGTAATAACATATTTATGATCACAAACTGAAAAAACATTTATTATATCAAATTAGGCAGCCAGAACTCAGCTGTTCAGGGACATTGAGACAAAGATACAGAGACAGGATATTATTGTACAGGGCTGGATGACTTGGGAGACGGAAACGGAGTGTGATTGTGTTGGAAGCACTGGTCATTAACTATTATTTCCTGCCTGGGCTTCTGTTTGGCAGTTTAACAGTAGCAATGTGTGAAAGCAATTTCGGCAGATGCTTTACCAAATTTCTTATTCAAATTTGCCTTCTGATCTTTAGCCCAAGTTCATAAGGCACACTCAAGACATTCTATCACATAGACCCATTTCCTAAAGCACCAAAAACCTGTTAGACTTTGCCCATTAACAACCTTTTATCTTACAATTAACTTACACAATTTTGAAAATGTACAAATACTCTTTCAGAACATACTATATATATATATATACATATATATGTATATATATATGTATATACATATATATATATACATATATATATGTATATATACACACACACACACACACACACACATATATATATATATATATATATATATATATATATATATATATGTAGATAGATAGATATATATACAGTATCTCACAAAAGTGAGTACACCCCTCACATTTCTGTAAATATTTGATTATATCTTTTCATGTGACAACACTGAAGAAATGACACTTTGCTACAATGTAAAGTAGCGAGTGTACAGCTTGTGTAACAGTGTAAATTTGCTGTCCCCTCATAATAACTCAACACAGCCATTAATGTCTAAACCGTTGGCAATAAAAGTGAGTACACAAAAGCTGTACACTCACTATTTTACATTGTAGCAAAATGTCATTTCTTCAGTGTTGTCTCTTTAAAAGATATAATCAAATATTTACAAAAATGTGAGGGGTGTACTCACTTTTGTGAGATACTGTATACATATAAAATCAAAATGATCGTATGATACATACTTTATATTTATACTACACACTTGTATATTATGCACAGATCATCAGCATCCATTCCTGGAGACCTTCAGGGAGAAGATCCTGTTTGCATACAGGGAGGAAAAAAATCTGTCAATCCCTTGCAGGACAACATCTCCTAATCAAACTGTTACTTTGGAAACAGTGAGTATTTTTACTTTGCTATTTCATGCATTGTGAAGCCATACATTAATACTTTATAAGAAGTTTTATCATGCCATCATGAACCAGTATAAGGTTTTGGGTGTCATTAATTGCACTATGTGGTTATACTGTAAGTACTCTGTGCAGCTTATGTGTTCCTGACTGCTTTCTTTTAACAATATAGACAGTGGTCAATGTGTTTATTACTATGAGGCATTGAAGGAAGTATGGGACTGTAAGCATCCTCCAGATTCTCACATACTTCAACCATTTCCTGAAGCATTTGGATACAAGATACAGATACATTGGCCGAGGGGCAGGGAAGCTTGAGATGGTTTGTGGAGCCACCCAGTCTACTTCCTTTAAGAAGAGGAACTTTGTTGTACTTTTTTCATCCAGAATAGAAGACATTGACTATAAATACAACCACCATTTTATACATGATTGTCATGCAATATGCAGTAGGTAGTGAAAACAGCTGGCCAGGCGAAGTCAAGAAGGTTGATGAACTCAAATCATGATGCATTTTCCAGTGTGTGCATATTGTCTCTTAAGCTGTTAAGCTGTACCCAAATGTTGCTTTGTCATGGACAAATACTTCTCAGTTAGATGTTACAGATTGTTGTGTAACCTTCCTACTGCTGGAATATTTGAGGCATTCATCCTACCCATTTCCTTCCTTTCCTCTATTTCTAAGCATGATAGAGCAAAAGACATGTAACAAAAAAAAGATATGATGTTTTATGCCTTACTACATAGTTACATTTTACCACATGGCCCTTAATATGTATCAATTTTAAGTTGAAAATAACTCGATCACATAGAGAAAGAATAGATGGACGACCTCAAGACTGATCTTTTCTTTTCAGGATCCTCCCATGAAACACACTGTCAAAGCACGCATGTCATGGGACCCAAAAGAGGGTTTTAGGATTCCACTGGGTCCCTATAAGTACTACAACATAATCAAATGTATCACCAGTGTGGATGGAACAGAGGTCACATCAAGCTTCATCGTTTTACGTCGTAGTGAGTGCTTTTTTTAATATTATTGTCCTCAAATATACAGTGGTCAAATTAAATTATTGAGCCAATGTCTATGTTTGTGACGTTTAATGTGTAATAGTAGACATTCATGTGATGACTGTCTTTGTCTTGTGTGTAGCCAGTGTTCTGAATAATGTACGCATTGCTCCTGAACATCCAAGAGTCCTGGTTGGAAACACACTGAACCTCACCTGCTCAGCAGACACCACATTCAATGGCAGGATTACATTTGATTGGGAATTCCAAAACAACCCTGTAAGTTTGTAGGATCTCCCTAGGTCTTGCATATAATATTGAGTTTGATTTTTGTTAAATAGAAATTTACTAGGTTAGGGTATCAATAACAACAGTAATGATCACAAAGGAATTGCATCTCTATATGGCAGATCAATCGGACTCGTAGAACTCATGTAAGCAGGAGTGACCCTGACAGAATCATTGTAATGAACAGCGAACTTAATATACCCGATGTGACTCTGAAAGACAATGGGATTTACAATTGCACAGCAACATTAGATGGCTCTAAGAAGTATGCTTCAGTCAAGGTCATTGTACATGGTGAGTATGCAATGGATAGATTTCTGTGCTATTAATATATTTTTATTGTTTTAGAACATGAGAGATTTTTTTTGTTATCCTTTGTAGAGCATCCATTCCTCAATGTGACCCCTGGAACACATACTGTTGTCACTGTTGAAGAAGGTAAAAGGTGGGACTTCAAACCACAGGTCAATGCTCTGCCTGCACCAGACAAAATAGTGTGGTAGGTTCATAAAATAGTTTCCTAACAATATAACTGTAATCCCTAATGCAATGAATAATCGAAATAAGTCTAGAGATTCTCTGTATATTCCTGTAATTTTCACAGGTACAAGGATGGAAACCCCATCAATGCCTCATTATGCTGTAAGGTAAAGGGCTATGACCTCATCATTAAGGAGGTGAAAGAAAAAGATGCAGGGGTCTTTACCATTACTTTATCCAACCAGAAGAATGGACTTCACAGGAACATCAGCTACACACTTTTTGTCAAAGGTAAGGGAACCTACTGTCTACCTGTGATATTTTTCTTGAGTCTAGAAGGTGCTGTCCAGGTACTGCAGGAAGCTTATCCCAAAACCACAGCCTTGGGATACAGGGACAGAATGTACAGAAATCCTGTGTTCCACAGATGGGTGATAAACTTAAGGAAAACCTAGGGCTCTGCTACCATCAGCTACACATTTTTGGTCAATAGTAAGGCAACAGACACAAATACTAGAATTTTTCTTCAGTCTTATCCTAGCCCTATTAGTTTTCTATGGGTGGAATGTCTCGGTTGTTTTTCTGTGAACTAGATTGACATAGTGAATGCACCTGGAGTTCATTAGTAGCTTTTGAAAGGGACTTATTGCACTAAACATAGAAAGGGACTTACAGCACTACACATTGCACTGCACACATCCAACTGTCCTTCCAGCTCGCATTGAACTTATCATACCCTACAGATCAATTGCAACGTGTTAAGAAAAATTGCATATGACTATCATTTAAAACAAACTACTGAATAAAGAAAGCTATATTCAGCAGTTGGTATTTGTATTTAACAGAAAGGGTCATTTGTAATACCACTGCAATAATGAAAGTTTAATACATTTATATAATTGATGTACAAGTTCTCCTTGGGCTTATGGACGTACACAGATGGATAAAGCTTTGATGTGATTAAGAGCATAATGTTCAAATTAGTAAGATCCCAGAGAAAAGAAAAGTGTTTGCATATACTCATAATTTTGCTACATGAGAATTTGATAATCACTACATTTAAGGTTGAGGCTCATCTTCTGCTGCATATAAACATTTGTAACATTGCATCAGTCACTGGCTTCATACACATTACATCATCAGGCAAATATAAATGGCAAGTGGGTTATAGTGTGGAAATGGTAAGGAAAAGAGTTTTTGGAGTATTCACAATAAAAGCTCAAATTATCTTGCACATCTACCATTGTCTGTAACAAGGTCTGATTTCAGTAGATCAGCACATACATCAGAGTAATCGTCAATGTTGGAGAGAAATATCAAAAACACTCCTCTTCACATTAAAACATCAGTTGAAATGACTAGCCTCAGCAAAAAACAAACAAACAAACAAACAAAAAAACACATATCCACAGAATCCCAATACATCATATTAAATACATGATGCTGACTGCAGGGTTGCTGTGTTAATGATTATGGTCAGAGATGTGCAGTATTAACTGAGTTGATCACCTTGTGTGTGTAATGGTAGGTCATTTGGGTCTTTCATAATCATACAGCTGAAAAGTTATCAGCCAGTGAGGTCTCACAGTGGGCTTTATCTCAGTCAGCCAGAAAGGGGGTGCCTTTCCTTTGAGTGGTGATCCCTCAGCCCTTCTTGTCTACTATTTACTCTTAGGCCGCTCATGCTCTTCTAGCTTCCTTGTTCTTTTCACTTCATACTCTCTTTCTATGAACCTTTTTGCCTCTATCTTCATTTTTTTAAAGACCCAAATTATGTGTGCCTCCACAGTGAAACCCAGAATATTTGAAGAAGAGGTGGCTCCTGTAGGCACCCAGACTTACAGGCTAGGCCAGGAGCACCAGCTTACCTGTACTGTCTTTGGATTCCCAAAGCCCAATATCACATGGTTGTGGCAGCCCTGTGACCCTGATCAAAAGCTCACACGGTAAGCTGGTATTGCAAGACATGAGAAGAAGTCAGCTACATTTAGCAAATGTCCAGAATGATCAGAATGTTCCACAATTCCTCCTTTTCCTATAGCTTTGGAGCAATTAGCTATCTGTAGACAAACTGGATATGTATCTTGCAAATCCCAGTGCTCAGCTTGTGCTTCAATCTGGTATTCCCAGGTTCAAAGACCAATGTGTTAGTGAAACTGCAAAAAATGTTGAGTGCTGTCAGTGCACCCAGAATATATATTAAGCACCAGCAAAAGAGCATGGTTGTAAAATCAGGCAAATATAAATGATAAATGGTGGAAATGGTAAGGGAAATAAATTTTGGAGCATTCACAATAAAAGCTCAAATTATCTTGCATGACAAACACTATGCAATTAGGACTGCTGTTAGTTAAGTGATCATTGGTTCAATAATGCTGTTTGGCAAATTTGGTTCACAGATGAATGATTAATGTCAAAGTACTCAATTTCTGCAGTTTAAAGATAATCAGCTGTGACAATGGAAACATTACTTGTGTGTTAACATGTGATTTCAGCAGGTCTCTTCCTCTTTATATTAAAACAATGACTATGTTTACATGGACAGCAGTAATCTAATTATTGACCTTACTCTGAGTAAGATAATAATGTGATTAAGGTGTTTACATGAGTCGCTTTTAGAATATTCCTTTCATGTACCCCCTTTTACATGTTATAGAACATAATTAGATTAACGGCACGTCATTATGTCACCGTGCCAAGCCGTCCGACGTCCCTCCAGAATTTCATGTATCAACATACAGTTCGTCTTCGTTATGGTACCGTATACAGTTTTGGGTGTTTTTATTAAATTTTTTTTACGAACGCTTTAAGTGCGGTTAATTATTTGTCATGCTGTACGTGAAAATAGACGACTGCTTGAAGCCGTGGGCTGCATCCCAAACCGTGTACTTACCGCCTATATAGTAGCTGAGATACATGTATTTTTACCCACTACAGGCCTATAGTAGGCAAGTATGCGGTTTGGGACGCAGCCGTACTCTCTTGTTCGCCGTAAAATGTTGAGCACTGCCATGTGTGATCGTGTCCTGTCGCAAAATGCGGTGAAAACTCTCACACAACGTTGATAATGTGATTAAGGTGTTTACATGTCTGTAATACACGTCAATAATGCGACTAAAACAAGAGTACTCCACATGTCTTAATTCGATTAGTGTTTACTTCGAGTAGGACCTTAATCATATTAAGGTAATTAAAAATTGCTGTTTACATGATAGTTTCTTAATCACAGTATTGTCTTAATCAGGTTAATAGTGGATTATTGTTGTCCATGTAAATGCACTGAATGACTAGCTTCAGCAGAAGAAAAGTGAAACCACAATAATCACAGATTTCAAATACATCATATCAAAGTGATGCTGACTTTGATATGATGTATTGTTGTGTTAATGAGGGTTGTTGTGTTAATGATTATGGTCAAAGGTATTCACTATGAAGTGAGTTGATCACCAGTGCTCATGTGTATAGTGGTAGGTGATTTGATCGGGTGTCTCATAAGCAAAAGTTATCAAAAGTTTCCGTCTGGGTCAGCCTTATCTTAGTCAGCCAGAAAGTGGGGGCGTTTCCTTTAAGTGATGACGCATGCCTCAGCCCATTCTCTCATGCTACTGCTTCCTCTTTGGCCTCCACGCACATTAATCCCATTGTTATTTTCCTCAGAAGGATATTGCATAACCTTTTGTTGCCTTCAACACAGTAAATCAGTAAAAAAACAATGAGACATTTGTGGGTGGTCTTGAAAGGCATATAATCTTAAGTGGCATTAATTAAACAAATTATTTTTATTAACGCTAGCAAATGTTATTTTCTGGCTATTTCTCAGCATATCATCTTTGAAACTTTATGACTAAAAGGAACTTCTGTTTTTGTATGCATACTTCTGGAAGTACTCATTGTGACTCAATTCTCAGAATTTGTATTATTTTTAGCCAAATCTGATTTCCAAAGCAGATTTCACACATTGCATGCACATTTCACACATTTTATTTGCCAAAAATTGCACATATGTAATATGTTATTTCTACTGCCTGCGTAGAACAAGCCTCATTCAAACATATCCTTTGATTCTGTCTTTTATTAAAATGGGCATTTTCTAATTGCAGAAATTCTTTTACCCTATGTCTTATAGGTGCAAATTATATAGGGATCCAATAACTGTCAAAAACAGTACCAAATATTCACATCCAGCAAACATGATTATGGATGTGTCCAATGAGCTTAAGGAGATAAATAGCAGAAACAAGGTATGTATTGTATGTTGATTACAAAAAAAGCTTTCAAAATATATTTTTGTACATCGTTTTAAAAATGTTTCTGAAAGGTTTCAGGAAGATGTTTTATGCATGGCTAACGCTTTACAGTAACAGTACATGAACAATCATGTGCTAATACCTGAATTAATACTTACTTAAATATGAACTAATGATGAGTTAAGGCATGTACTAATCAAGAACGAATGAAGAGCTAACCTTAAGACTCACTACAATGTGAGTCTTATGAATTCATGCATGAATAACAACCACCTTAATTACATGTTAGTACATGTATAAAGTAACAGGTAGGGGTAAACTGAATCAAACACGCCCCTACATGTTAATTAATACATTAACTAACACACATGTACCACCATGTACTTAATGTGGTTGTTATTCATGCATGAATTCATAAGACTCATGTCATAGTTAAGGTTAGCACTTCATTAGTTTGTGATTAGTACATGCCTTAACTCATCATTAGTCCATAGTTAAGTAAGTATAAATTCAGGTATTAATGCCCGATTATTCATGTACTGTTATTGTAAAGTGTTACCTATACATGCATTTACTCCTCAATCAAAAGGAAGCTAAGAGGAGCTGAACTGAAAGTAAAGCAGGCAAATCAGTATACAACAGATGCATCAAACAACATATTACACTCTTCCTCACTATGTGTAGATTGCTGTCTTGGTTATATTGACACTATACACTGAAATGGCAGACATCCCATAAGAGCAACATCCCATTGAACCTTGTTACCAAAATTTTGACGTTAAACTTGATGACAGGCTTTAATATATTAGATTCCTCTATGCTTGACCTATATAGTATTCCTCCACACTTGATCTATGGTTGACTCAATACTGTTGTAACAATTTGGGTCAAAAATTTAATCCAAAGCAAATGGTAAGTGTTGTAAAACTCAACCCATGTTACACTGAATGCAAAATTAATGGAATTGAGAAACCCACATATCACTGTAATTGTGAGGCTCAAGCCTACATGTACTAAAGATGTAAGATCATTTTTCTGCTTTCCAATGAAGCGCTATAACCTCACAACATGTCATGCCCTCTGAGAGAGAGTTACAGTATGCCACACACAATTTATATGTAAGCCATATTTACTAGCTCATGTAAATTAAAAGACCATGTTTTATAGGGGCATGACCTGGTGTTTAATGATAACAAGGTCAAATAAAAAAAAAATTAAGATTTGATTGAGAGTGAATACTTTTTTGATGCATCACCTAAATTCCTTAGCTTTAAACAACATACTAGTAGGTTTCTGCTTCAAACTGTGTTGGAACTGCAAGTAGAGAGAAAAGAGCAGGGTTTGTGTCCAAGAGTGAGGGGGTTAGTCTGAATGTCTGGCTAAATCATTGGGGATTCAATCCTTTGGGTATATATTTTTAAATGAAGCCTCAGGTAACATGGAAATATGGCATTTTGCTGTAATACAATACCACATACTAAGAGTAGTTTCACCTGGTAAACAGGTGTATTTTGTCAGATATAAATTGGTGATTTCCTCAAAATTTCATAGGTCATTTATGTTACTGCAGCTCAGAGCCAAAACAACACAGCAAAAATCCTTAGTGCTTGACCTGAAATCAAGTTCCCTGCTTTGTTCATGATGAACTTGCAAAAATACAAACTTGACTTGTTTCTATCTACTTGTTTACAAAGACTTCCCCCCATATGTCAGGTGTAATCAACCTTGGGTACAGTCTGGGAACATTAAGACATTTATATTGAGACATGCTGAGACAGCATACATTTGCATACAGCATACAGATGGCTGTATTTTTTATGGGAGTGCTTGACTCTGCTCCTTTGCCAACAACTGAGCTTACTGTTATGTCTAATAAAATTGCCTCCACTTGTGTGGAGACACTGTACAAATTACATGCAACCCAGGCACTCTTTCTGTTCTCCAATACTTTAGGGTCCAAAACTTCATTTGAACAAAAAAAATAGGTACTTTTACTGTGCATGTAGTGACTCATTCATTCAGTGAAGCTCCACACAGACAGTAACTCAAGCCCAGCGTCAAACCCAGTACCCTGGAGCTATGAGGCAGCAATGAGGCACCACTGCACCACCATGTCACCCTATGATTACTTGCAGTGATTTGAGTAGTGTACTGAAACAGTAGTTGAAACAGTTATATTCCAAAAATGTGCTGTATTGTTCACAGATAATAAGTTCCCTGGTTGTGATGGCTAACGTGTCAGGAGTTTATACTTGCAAAGCCAGCAATGAGATTGGAGAGAGGACAATGATGACTCATTTCTATGTGAATGGTAAGTGACTTATCTAGATGTAATGTGGCTTTTTAGGAACAGCAGATTTTTTTCAAACTGGTCCCTGCTGGTTTTTGTTTTATGGTTAAGCACACTGTAAAATATGACAATTTCAATTATATATAATTAGGAGGTGGGGTGGGGGGCTTAATTGTGCACCATTCCTGAATGCTTTGCCTAAGTGTGACTATCACTATTGTAGACAGCTTAACAGGTTCAAATGTTCTTGAACTGAACAGGAGGGCTATGTAATTGAGCATGTGTTAGCTGTGCACACTAGATTAGAACAATGAGGAAGAATTAAGTATATGATATTACAGACAGAGATCAGGCAGATGGAGTTAGAGCACTAAAATAGAAAGGGTACAAGTTGAAGCAGTTTCTGAAATTAGCGAAGTAAAAGTGATGGCAGGCTATAGGGGACCAGAGGAGAATATAATGGCCTAGGGAATGTGCTGTGCCAAGGTGGGGATGACTCTGACCACAGGAATGCTGGTGAGAAGGACCGAATTGTAATAACAGCTGTGTTCTCTTACGGAACTCGAGACGCTCTCCAGCACTGTGAATAAACAAGCGTGTTCCAGCTCCCCTGAGGCCTGGCCTCAGCCTGGTTCCTATTGTAGCTGCTTCAGGTCGGCCATCTCTGTTGCCTTCCGCCAACAACCTGCTTCCAATTAGTAGTGATGAAACAGGAAATAACTGCACATTTGACATTCCATGACCGCGATATGCAGCTTTGTGTGCTGTAGTGTGGGACAGAGTATGACCGGGTCTGAAGATCATTTCTAGGACTGTATTTGTAATGTGAATATTGTCATATACTTTATTATCAGGGAACTAAAATTCTGTGGGAAAACTAATGTTGGTCTTTGTTCCCAAAATACAATTTCCAAATACAATATTCCTTTGTTGTTGTGTTCCAGACCATCCCCAGTCTTTTGAGGTCAAACCCTTGACAGCTACTGAAGGAGATGATGTCACGCTGATTTGCCAGGGCACACGGTTCCTCTATGATAGGCTGAGCTGGCATGATTCACAGGGTCGCCTGGTTCAGGGTGACAGCTCCATCCAGATCAGTCCTTATTCTGTCTCCCTATCACTCAGACTGAAGAATGTTTCTAGAAACCACACAAATGACTATGAGTGCAGAGCAATCAACCTCAACACCAAAACTGAGGTTAATACAATGTCTAACTTAATCATTGATGGTGAGTTACTTTTATCAAGCCATGAGTATATTTATTATCTGTTTCCATATTTTCATGTATTCATATATCCTATTATGAAGTTGTGGCATTTCCCATTTCTGATATAAAGCTAATTCTGTCACAAATGCATATGAAGCTTAAACATTTTGAATGTGACGTGCTTGCTACACTCTGAAAATAGATTTATCTATCTTATTCAAGTTTGTTTACTGTCTAACTATTTGTACAGAGAAGAGTGTTCCCTGGTTGATACAGAACTTGACCAGTCAGGATGTGAACAGCAGCAGCACTCTGACCCTAGCATGTCTGGCCCATGGTGTGCCACCTCCATTTATTACATGGTACAAGGACAAGATTCCCATCACAGAAGGACCAGGTGAAGATGAACTACTGTTTAAGTCTGCTTAAATGTCACATTGTTTCATCACATTCAAAATACACAAATCTATTTTTTCAAATTTCAAATTGATCAATGTAGTAATTCCTGATTTAATCGATACATTTATATGCGAACACACATCAAATGACCTGAAGTACTGTAGTAAGTAATACATTGTAGTAAAAATAGTTTTTATTGAAATTACAGAAGTAGCGCAATACACTGACTGTTTTAAGTAATTTAAAAATGCCTGCAGGAATTACTCTGAAGGACAATGGGATCCTGATCATCCAGAGGGTGAAGAAAGAGGATGAGGGCTTGTATGAGTGTCAGGCCAGTAATGCAAAAGGTCTGGCAACCTCTAGTGCAGTCATAACTGTACTGGGTGAGTACCAGTCAGCTGACAGTCAGCTACTTCTCATTTCCTATGACCAGTACTCAATACAACGTAATTGCATAATGGACCTGGTACTTCAAGTAAGTCAGTGCCAAAGTGCAAGTTCTTATTACTAGTTTTATGCCAACATCACAATCCGCGATGAACTGAAATCTTTTTTGTGATTTTTTTTTTGTGAAATCATTTGTGCTTCTCTCTATAATCCCATGTATTCATGTGAATAAGATAAAGAACTTTAGCCAAACTTTAATATTTAAGTTATCCCATGAGATGGAGTCTGAGGTTTCTGGGAATGCCATACAAATTCCAGGGCATTTTTTTTAATGATAGGGGTCCCTCACTTGGGAGCTGACCTCTGTGCTATCAGCAAGGAGCTTCACTAATGATGGTAGTACAGCTTCTTAAAGTAGCAAGGGGCTTGAAACTTGAAACACTATAATGGAAGACAAATGACCAGTTATGGTGCCCAGTACGGCACAACGCAGCTTCTTCCATGCAAATGATCCCACAAGCAGTCACTAACATTCTCTTCTGTTTTCTTAGTGCAAAAAGCTGTGTGGTGTAATCAAGTGAATGAATTTGGGATATTTCTGTGTGTCTGCATTGAGTTATCTAAATCCAACTAGAGCAGGGAATGTGCTTTGGTAGCTTTATTGTTTGTTTCATGCCTTTTGGAAAAAGAAATTCCTAATGACTTATGCAGTATGCTGACTGTTGAATTTTTTGTAATTGATCACAGAGCATGTACTATGCAATAAATCAGCAAGTGTGCTTTCCATAAATAAACAGTGTATGAGCAATGCCATGTGCCTGCATGTCCAAGTTGTATACAAAATGAATTAAAACAAAATGACAATAAAGTCACAAAGCGCCTCAGGGAGCTGGCTTACAAATAGAAGCTTAACCATTGGTATGTGCTTTTGTGTAACTTCAGGCGATGAAGGCAAGCCAAATATTGAGGTGATCATCCTTGTGTGCACGGGAGCTGCTGCCACCTTCCTTTGGATCATGCTCATTCTCTTCATACGCAAGCTTAGAAAGGTAACCAATACTGTAAGGCTTTAAATTGTTCGAAAACCACTGCTTTGCCTTTATTATAATAAGTTTTGAAAACTGTGAATTTCTAAGACTATCTACAGACTGCAAATTTGTACATTTCCCATAATGGAATACATTTAATCAGCATTTTTTTTTATTTAACTGAATAAGCAGTTTTGTAATATTGCTTTCTCATATGACAACTCTTTAACAGAAATGCATACATAACACAATGGTATTTGTGCTCTCTTCTCATTATGATAATTGTTCAATGAAACCCTAAAGGAATATAAAATGTATACCTCTATTTCAATTTAGCCAAGTTCTGCAGATCTAAAGACGGGCTACCTGTCCATCATCATGGATCCTGACCAGATGCCTCTTAATGAACAGTGGGATCGTTTACCTTATGACAGCAGCAAATGGGAGTTCCCTAGAGACCGTCTCCGACTAGGTCAGTTTTATTCATGCATTGGTTCTAACATAAAAACACCTACTGATTCCGCAGGAATAAGTGAGTCAATCTAAATGAGCCAATATACATGCATGATGTTTGACTTTTTGGACAAAAGGGTTGTACTATTATTTCTTAGTGACCAATGTTTGTCATAGGTTCTTTAGTACCCCATAAATTCCCTGTGGAGAGCTACAAAAGTGGTCCCAAGCGCTGCAGATTGTTTTAATTATAGGCCCATATCTTTACTGACAGGACAAGCAGTCTGATTTATGATCCTCGAGGTAGGACAAAGTAAACCGACAAACTCTCTCTCTCTCTCTCTCTCTCTCTCCCTCTCTCTCTCCCTCTCTCTCTCTGTTATATAGGTAAAACTCTCGGCCATGGTGCTTTTGGAAAAGTTGTAGAGGCTTCTGCATTCGGCATAGACAAGCTCTCCACATGCAAAACAGTTGCTGTTAAAATGCTGAAAGGTAAGTTAATGACAAATCACTGATTTGGTCCTGAATTTTTAAACCAAACTTCAAACTTTATTATCAGATGCCCAGATCAGATTTTGTTTGAACTCTTGCATTATCTTGTAATCTCTTTCTAGTGAATTTGTGTACCACAATGAGAGCAACCTTTTCTCCAGATATTTATTCTTTGAATTAGATTTACATTCAAAGCAGGAACCTTTCACAGCTGGATGATTTTGCTCTTACACAAAACCTTTCACATCACAATATAGATGCAGAAATAATTAGCAGCTATGTTGGAGGGTTTGTATGTAGGGTTTGCATCTGAGGACACAGCTGTTAAGAAGGATAGTGTGCAGATATGAAACTTTGACACAGGTTAAAAAATGTCAGGTCTAATTGTGATGTATGTGCAACTATTCATGTACACTTTCATTAAATAACTTCAAGCAGATCCCCTTTTTGGATTTATGAATGCATCTTTATTGCTTTTTTGGAACAAAAAAAAAAATCTCGCGTGTACTCAACCCAGTGAAAGCACACAACCAGACCACACCTTCAGCATTACTGGCTTGACATACAATTTTCTAAACAAATCACTAAAGATTTACATAAAGAATGAAGATAAAACAAATATTTATAATGTTAATTGGGACAGCAGCACTTGAGACTGTCTTGGTCAAAATATCCTACCTTCTTTTACTACATTGACAACAGTTTGTGGAGAATATCGGCCGCTTTGAAAAGCAATAAGTGCTTCTCCAGTGGTGGAGTTGTGTGATGATAAATCACTCTAAAAGCATTATCCCTCTGGTGTCACATTATCAGTCCTCCTTAAGCATTAATCATTGGGAGAGAGAAGCTGTCCGGATCATGTGCTCTGCACCCTAGGTCAGTTTCTAATGAAAAGCAGTACACATTCTAAAAAGTCCTATGTATTTTGAAATGCAATGTCAGTGTTTCCACAACAGTGAATCTAATCATTTTGTGAAACATCTTGCTCATATTATCTTTGTGTTTACATGTTATCCTTACAACAAATCTGATAACGTAGATGCAAAGGAAAAATTTGTCAATTTTATTATACTCAAAATCAGAAAGATGTTTATTGGCCAAGTAAGACTTCACTGATAATCCATTTTTCCTTCTTCTCCTGTATACTTTTGTATCATGTACAATAGGAGGAGCTACAAACAGTGAATGCAGAGCTCTTATGTCTGAACTGAAGATACTGATTCATATTGGCCACCATCTCAATGTTGTCAATCTACTGGGAGCCTGCACTAAGCAAGGAGGTGAGAATGTAGGGACTAGTACTCCGGCCCTAATTTGGACTGTTTGTTAGAGCGAGCTTAAAACATCTACATTATGTACTGTTCTCTGCTTGTTTCAGGCCCACTGATGATCATTGTGGAGTACTGCAAGTATGGCAACCTTTCTAATTATTTGAGGAGCAAGAGAGGAGACTTTGTGGTTTATAAAGTAAGTATAAGATGTGCTTTCATGAATGAATAACACTGTGTCTTTCACGCTTACTGATGTACACTACCGGTCAAAAGTTTAGAAACATATACTTTATTTAACACCCCCCTCACACACACACACACACACACACACACACACACACACATTTTAGAATAATAATAAAGTCATCAAAACTCGGGAGTAACACAAATGGAACTATAGGAATTATGTTGTCATAAAAAATCCAAAATAAATACAAATAATTTAGTATTTTAGCATCTTCAAAGTAGACACTTTTTTGCCTAGAATTTCCAGAAATGTATTCTTGGCATTTTCTCAACCAATTTCTTGAGGAATCCCCCTGAGATGCTTTTTAAACAGTATTAAAGGAGTTCCCACCCAACGCCGGACACTTATTGGCTGCTTTTCTGAATATTTCGCTCAGAGTTGTCCATTTAACGAAAGATTTTTTTGTAAATAAAATGTTAGTTTTCTAATGAAAGAAATGAATGTGTTGGCACGATTACACCAATTTAAAACATTTAATCATACACCTTCAGGGCAAAAGATTTTTAAGATCATGAGAAACGTTTCAGTCAAGTGTCTCCAAACTTTTGACCAATAGTGTGTATTTCTCTGATCAGTCTCAGGATGGAAAAGCACTGCTGCAAAGTTCAGGGTGTGAACTTAGTGAGCTCCTCAAGCGTCGACTGGAGAGTGTGGCTAGTACGGGAAGCTCAGCCAGCTCAGGCTTCATTGAAGATAAGAGCTACTGCGACTCAGAGGAAGAAGAGGAAGGTAGTGGCTGAATGTCTTCCTTCCCCTCCTACAGTCATACCCCTCTCACCTCCACCCCACCCTACTTGCTCCAAAGACTCCTCTGGTTGTTTTTGTCCATTTCAATTTGATAGGATGCTTCCTCTGGGATACATAAATACAACTTATATTTATCACGACCCACTGTCGCCCGCTGTCCGTAGAGTTAGTTTGTTTCATTTCCTGCCTCATACCCAAGCTAATGTGTTCCTGGCATTCCGCACATTGCCTGTTATTTTGGGTATTGATAAACTGTTTATCCAGGTAGAACAGAGGAAGGGTCTTGCTCCCCCAGCCCCCTCCCCCAACCCCCAAACAAAACAAAACACCACGCCACACCCAAGGTTCACTGACAAGCTATATTAAACAACATCTAAAAATAAGTGCCAGATCTTTTAGCTATATTTACAACACAAGGAAGCATCTGAGGAAAACAACTCAAAGTTCAAGACAAACATACAAGCTTAGGAGGAAATGTTTATATTCTGCATATTATCAGTGAGTAGAGAAAGCCTTGTGAAGACTTCATGTCTTATGATTCTACAGTGGTTGGAAATGGATGTTTTTTTTTTTTTTTATTTGTTACTGATTTTTTTGTTTTACTATTTCACACAGAGTCTGAAGACTTGTATAAGAGAGTGTTGACACTAGAGGATTTAATCTGCTACAGCTTTCAAGTAGCCAAAGGCATGGAGTTTTTAGCTTCAAGAAAAGTAAGTCCTTGATTAAATTGCTGCCCAAAGTTGTACAGATATTTCATGACTCCAAATCCTGCTAGTCAAACAGGATGGTGTCTGACGTTCAGTGCTTAATTTCTATTTTGTTAAGTTTTCTGCTGTGCCCAGTAACAGTTTGCCTCAATTCTTCTTTTTAATTGCAATGCAGTTCCCTTTACCGTACACATATAAACATGCACAGATGTGCTCAAACACAAATGGGGCAAATTCACAAATGTAATATGGAGATTAGTTTTTGTTTGAGGGAACTGTGGAGCTTGTCATGTTACTGTGGTTACTCCTCACATTCTGCACAATCACCTCAGCTTTTTCACATTATCACACCTTTCTTCCATGTGTTTCCAGTGACAATGCACCACATGGTAGATAAAACATGAAATATAGGCTTCTCTAACCCAGACAGTTCCACTCTTCAAGTTTGGCATGTATGTATTTGAAACATATTATATAAGTCAAGCCTTTGGCTTCTTTTTCTCCCAGTGTATTCACCGTGATTTGGCGGCACGGAACATCCTATTGTCCGAAAACAACGTTGTTAAGATATGCGATTTCGGACTAGCCAGAGACGTGTATAAGGACCCAGACTACGTCCGTAAAGGAGATGTAAGTGTGCCCTTTTACATTTTGACTATGTCCCTGATCACATTGTGCAGATCACCTTTTTAATACAGTATAAATCATTAAAAAGCACTTAACTTGTTGAACAGCTACAATAACAGCCTCAGCCTGGAACAAGTACAGTGATTTTGCTAATGCCAAGAGTCGGTGGTATTCGCACAGTCATGTTGTAGCCCTTGACAATATTATTCTGTTCAGAGAATGTTTGCTTGTGGTCGAGTGTGGTCACAGACGTCATGCTGATTTTGTATTTAAGCAGATTTGCACTGTTTTACAGTTTGTTTGTTTGCTGAACAGTGTGTTTGCATGACTACAGTTCACACAGGTGAATTAGGGGTCTGGCTGAACACTTGGGCTAATCTGCCACTATTTCCACAGGCCAGACTTCCTCTTAAGTGGATGGCACCAGAGGCCATATTTGACAAGATCTATACTACACAGAGTGATGTTTGGTCCTTTGGTGTGCTAATGTGGGAGATCTTCTCTCTGGGTAAATATCAGTCCTGCCACTGGTGGGTGTAAGTCACAGTCACCTTTACTAACAACCACCCAGCACATACATACTAACTGTAAAATGCCCATGTGAATTGAATAAAACACATGGCATCATGTGAATAATATATGATCTCTTGTGAAAAACAAACCACATGGCCTCATGTGATTAAATGTGACAAATGACCATGAGAAAAATGTGTATCTTTTCTGTAAGAGATGCTAACTTAATCTACACTCTTATTGTGTTTTCTTGCATGGCTTATAACAGGACATCTTGAGTTAATATTGTAGTGTTACTGGATTATGCAGCAACCAAAACTGTTGCATGCACTTTCAAATTCACAGTACAGTTCAAAGAACATGGTTGTTTACAGCAATTCATTTTCTTAGAAGAAAACAAATGAATAGTGACTTCACTTGTTGGATTTGATTTTGCTGCTATTTTATTTAAAAATTTTGCCAATACAGTATTCATTGTATACACACAGCAGATCTTTCACTTTCAAAGAAAAAAGTATTTCACCATGTGTTTCGTTTCCTCGTGTCCTTGGTCAAGGATGCGTAGTGGAAACCATGAGTTATCCAGAGCTATCCAGAACTGTTGGACAGTAACTCTCTACCACTCGTAAATGATTGCTTTTGTATAAAAAAAAGTCATTGTCCTGTCAGGTATAAATAAAGATTTTCATTGCACATAAGCAAGTTTCATCTGAGTTTCACACCTCAAGGGTTCGATTCCCGCCATGGCCCTGTGTGTGCGGAGTTTGCATGTTCTCCCCATGCTGTGGGGGTTTCCTCTGGGTACTCTGGTTTCCTCCCCCAGTCCAAAGACATGCATGGTAGGCTGATTGGTTTGTCCAAAGTGTCGGTGGTATGTGATTTTGCCCTGTGATGAATTGGCACCCCATCTAGGGCGTACCCCGTCTTGTGCCCCATGTTCCCTGGGATAGGCTCCAGGTTCCTCGTGACCCTGTAGGCTAAGCGTTATAGAAAATGGATGGATGGATGGAAAATGAACTCACCAAGGACTGCACATCTGGTTTGTTTTGAATTTTTGTTCTTCTTCACAAGACCAGCTGAAGCATTTTTTTGGAACCTAATAATGTTTAAAGAACAAATGTTTGCATTAGACCCAAATCCACTTGGGTTGTGGTTGTGTGGTTTTATCTTTGTGTGGTGGATTTCTAGCCTTTGTTGTTTGGATGTAGTTTGTGACTGTTAGTGATGGGTCATTGTGTGTTAGACTGAATTAATCATAGTATGCTCTAGGATTAACCTTTTTCTGTGCCATTTATTGTTATTGGATATTATGTGAAATATTCCAAGCAAGTACAGAAAAATATTGTTCCAAAAGCACTGCCATTTTTAGGATTCAGCTGCAGCCCCAACTCTTGTAGGGTTACTAATTTATGCAGGTTTTGTCTGAATGTATTTATACCTTTATAAACCAATCGTTTGTCCGTTTTCCTCGTAAGCATACTGGAAAGTCCCACCATTTCTTTTTCAGCTCACTTCACTTATCTAAATCCATTCTGCAAAATTGCCTCAAAATAAAAATTGCTTCTAAATAAAACCCTTCTTATTAATCTCTTTGAAGTGGTCAGTGATTCGCATCAGGAGCTAGCTTAATAACAGTCACCATTCTCTTTCTTCTCCACAGGTGCCTCTCCTTATCCCGGTGTACAAATTGATGAGGAATTCTGCTGCCGCTTGAAAGAAGGCACCAGAATGCGAGCACCTGAGTATGCTTCCTCTGAAATGTAAGAGTGACACTGAAATGTCCATTTTATAACATAATTCAAGTGTTAGAATATATTGTTATTGCAGAGAAAGGTCATAGACATTTTTTTTTCATGACGGCATTTGACAGAACTTTAAATCGTTTAAAAATCTTGTCTAAAAATGCATTTAAAGACAGAACGTTTTTTTAGATGTTCCTTCTCTGGAATGCTGTTGAACAGTTTCTAGGAATTTTATGTGAACTTGGAGAGACTACAAAGGAGGTTGCCTCTCTCGCCTTTTTTTTTTTTTGACATCAATCTTGCATCATCCCAAAAGAGGAAAGTTCAGATTGGCTGAGCCTTTCGATGAGAACTGTGGCTCTTGTGCACCTAGTTTAGAGGCTGCGCTCAGGGGCTTCAAGATAAAGTTCAGTCTGGAGAGTGTTATTGCCTGTTCCTAATCAGAATGCTGCTACGCTAAAATACCCCTTTCTGAAACATGAGCCTGTGCAAGCTGCTAGCTATTCAATTGTGTCAAATTCCTCATTTTTATTGATTTCAAAAGGTTAAACTAGTCAAGGCAAATACACTTATAAGAAGTCAAGGTAGATTGTTAATAATTTAAGATGGCTTGCAAAATGTGGTCCAGACATCAGCCTTCAGGGATGAGGTACCCTCGCGGTCATAAATTTTGTCAAGCTGGTGCCAACTCTCTTAAACCATAAAGGACAAAGGCCTTTCATGTGACCTCAAAGAATTTATTAATGGAGTTGGCAGATAAGGTTTAATATAGTATGCAGCATCATCTCTGTCTTCTGTTAGAAAAGAGAGTGCTCCCACATGTCTGATATTCTATTTCTTGGGAGACAGTCATGACCCTGACTCTGACCCTTGTCTAAACTTCCTCATAATGTGTGTGATAATAGAGAATAAAAATATTTTGGGCAATAATTCATAAATCGTTGCTCCATAGACTGATCAGGAATGTGACCTTATTCAGCCTGATTCACTGTCAAGAATTCAGAGCTCAATCCACCAGTCAAATTTAAAAACTGCAAGACGAAAACAGACCTAACATATCTAGAATCTATGATTTATATCAACCAGAAAATTACAGGCTTTATTAAACCATCTGTGATGAAATTTCATATTTGTCTCCATTATAAAACACACAACATGTTGATCGAAAAGGAATAACCAACTGCTATTACAAGTTTCTGTTAGTCAGGAATCTCCAACTAGAGCAGAAATTCCTTCATTTAATTAGTAATTAGATAATCACCCCAATAATCCAGTTTAGGAATATGTGTTACTTTGTTCCAAACAACAACAACAATAATAACAACAAAACAACAGCAAAATTAATATAGTAGGTCAGGGCAGAGTAACACAAAGGAAATTCTGAGACATCTGCTCATATAAAAGTTTGTCCTAACATCAGATTAGCCCTAATCAGAACACTAAACTAAAGATAGTGGAGACTGGACTGTACTTAAACAACATCCTACTGCAGAACCACAATTAAAACAGGATTGGTCACAATCATTCCCTGTTGCCACTCTCAGCACTGCTTCAGAATCTCCTTCCTTAATTCCTTTATAACCGAGTAGCACCGTTATTCTGATATATGGAGCTGAGAAGTACCACATGGAGAGAGGTACTGACAGCTCTTTAAATGCAAAGAAGGCACCTCTCACCTCTAATGCTTGTGCTGAAAGCAGAAGAATTAACTGTTCATATGACACGAGAAATTATTAATGACAGGCTATAATAGGACGAAGGCAAATGAGCTTGCAGAAACGTAGAGGTCAGGTCAGATAGCCTGTAGTGTTGGGGAGGTGGTAACTCAAGATCATCTTAGTGGCCACAAGAGGAAAGAGATTTATGGCTGCAGTGCACAGAACACTGTGTGTCTATGTTTCTGATGTACTCCTCCACACTAATATGTTGACAACTTTGTCTGTATATATAGACTGTATGCATAGTGTCAGGATATTTAATTAACTAAATGTAATTAGTATGCTTCTAAGCATATTTCTTAGATCATTTGTTATTATTATTATTATTGCTGTTATTAATCATGAATAATAATAATAATAATAATAATAATAATATTGTACGTGTTTGTGTGTGGTCCCTGTAGATATCAGACCATGTTGGACTGCTGGCATGGAGAAGCACAACAGAGGCCCACATTTACAGAGCTAGTGGAGAGACTAGGAGACCTGCTTCAGGCAAGTGTACAGCAGGTGAGTGAGTCGTTCAAATGCTCATTCATAAGTTCAAAGGATATCAATTCTACAGCCTGCTTTCTGATTTATTAGATCCTTAGCAAAAGCTAGAGCCCTTTTTGGGATGTACAACATAAAAAACTCATGAATAAGGGCATTGATTCAGTAAATGAGTCACTGTGCTCAGTATCCTTTCAGGAAACGGTAGCTTTGGTTTGTTCTAGGTATGGTGAGGATATGATGAGGAGTTTTGCCTGTGAGAGTGCTTAGTGTAACTGAGAAGGGAAACTCCAATAAACAATTTTATTTGGTTCCCTTTGACAAAAGAACGAGGAAGAAAAGTACACCAGTACAAGATGAATAACAGCATTTAGTGCAGCTATGTTTGCTTTTAGAAGGTTAAACCAAGCTTGTATTCTTGTCTTAACCAAAGTATACACCCTGGAATGACAAAATTTATTTTTGCTTAAATCCTGTTAAAAGAAATTTGCTATCTGGCACATCATTAAACAGGGACAGTTCAAAGCGAGTGTGAAAAGTCTGTAGACTGTAGGAAGCCTGTCAATGTTTTGATAAAGGAAAGGGAGACAGTTATCCCATATTAAATTACAAACTAATGTGGAAGCAGATCAAACTGTAAATATCAATGATGGAAACAGCGAGACATTTTTTTTTTTACTCCATCTCAATTAAGATTAGAGCAGTCTGGACTTTTTATATACAAATCAGCACCTCATTGCTTAAATATACTCACACACTGTGAAGAGGATTTATTTAGTTAAATTTTTTTTTTTTTGTCTCAGCTAGTTCCTTTGCATATGCAATGTCTCCACAGTACATATACTGTATGTAGAGCTTCAGATTTCTCTAAACTTTGAATTACCTCATACTGCAATAGCATAGGCTTGGTGATGTCATTGTTATTATGGGGGCCTCAATAAAATGGTTTAACTCTGTATTTCGGTCAGGAGGGAAAACATTACATTCCTATCAACACAGCACTACTGACAAAAGCGGATCCGTCAAATTCAGACCCTACAGAGGAAACTTCCTTGAGATCTGTTTCTCTCAGAAACTCAGGAACCTCGTGGTAAGTGTATCATTATAGACAGATCTGTATGAAGGACAACATCATTTTTTTTAAACACTTACTGTAGATTAATTGTAGCAATATTGTTGTCTATAGCTGTTTTAAATTTTTAGACAATCTTTTGTATATATTAGAACAAACTTTTCTCAGTTCATTACCTGATTTAAATGAGTTCATTATGGCTGAGGACAAACAGAGCAGTGCGTGGCTCCTGATAAAGCAGGTACAACGCTGAGAGTCACAGGCTCGTTGCACTATGGGCCTCTTAAGGAATTTCCTCTCTAGCCACAAATGCACTCTCAAAATTTATGTCTGCTAAAGATAATATTTGTTCAACTGTTGTATTTTCTCAGGTTTGCTATGTGCATTTATTAAGAACGGTGTTGAAATGCACTCATGACAGCTATCCCAAAAGCTGAATTAAGCAGCTATCTGATAACTCTGACATTCTAAGAAAAAATGTTTAAAAAAAATACTTTTAAAGACATACACTAAGCTAATGCAACCATGAAACCCTTTATTTATTGTATTTAGCCTTTGTATGTTTTAACATATATTTGCAATAATATTTTTATTCATTTTATTCATGTAAAGAATATGGATATACACTTTGTAGGGTATCAGTCATGTAATATATGCTTTATGCGAGAATAATAGATGGGTGCGAAAAAGGCTAACTGTGCAGAATCACAGCTCAAAAGAAACACTGAGGGAAAGTAATGTTATTGGCACCTTTTATTAAGATTTTGCTCAACAAACACTGGAAATTATTGAATAACTGTGTCAATACTAACCTTGTAGTGAACTTCTGATTCACTCAGGAACATCAAGGTCCGTCCAGGCAGCATCAAAACCTTTGATGATGTAACAATGGAGAGTGGAACAAATGATATGCATGAGGTGGGGAGTTTGTTCTCACACCACACCCCCACACACACAAGTCCATATGATTTTCATAAAAAAACATGTGGTTTCCAATAATAATAACACAAAACACTGCACATCCACTCTGCAATGCTGCATTGACAGCAAAACCACTGTATTTCTTAAAACAGATGTTTATTTTTCTAATAACATCATTACTCACTTTAGAGCATGTGTTTTCTCATACTGTCATTTGCAGGGAGAGCATTCGGACAGCGGTATGGGTCTGTCCTCTGATGATCTGAAGAAGCTGAAGCATTTGGATTCCTTGGTTCAACCCTTAAGTATCATGGCCCTGGCGTAAGTGCACTGTTAAAACCCTGTCACTCACAGCATCAAACATTACAGGAAGAACTATCTTCCTGGTAACCCTCCCACTGAGAGGGAATGTAGATGCAAGGATTGTCATACAGTTTTTTTGTGCTTCACCCTGCACTACTTTTACTCCCAGTCACTGCCTCTCTCTTTTTAAGAGGTGACTTGGCGAGAGAGTCTCACAATGGCACAGTGGAGGAATATTGCTCAAGGTGACAAACCCAACAGCTAGACAACAAAAGCAGGGCTGGGAGTGTGGCTTGTTAATGTTGACTACAGGGCCTCACATCTAATGTCTTTGTCTGCTCTGACTACATGGCACTGGCGTTCTCACTTACTAAATTGAAAAACATGCAAGCATACTAGACCTGTTCAGGTCAGTAGAGAATGCCATGGACAAATCTGGTGCCAAGTTTCTGTCAGCATTTCTATAGTCATGCCAAGTGGCACTCATTACTCTATGGACAGTGCTCACGAGATCATAAAAATGGCCTGGAGTGCTCCACAGTGAGAGCCCTTAATAGATGTTGTCAGATCTAGATAGGGTTTCAGATATTTCCCTTGTATGTTGAACTTCAGAGAACAATGCTTAGTATGAAAAAAGTTCCTGGAATAAAAGTGTATGAATGCCCCACACATAGAAGTGGTTTTTGCTGCTCTGATTAAAGTCCACGTGGTTGTTTATGTTTTTATGCAGGGTATCAGCTAAGACTCACTCAAGACATCTTAACCAATAGGACAACAATTAGAACATTTTCTGCTTGGTAAAAGGAGATAATTCAGTTGTTGGCTATAGATATCAGGCCATCTGAGAATGTGCTCTTCTGATTGTGGCTTTCTGGCGGTTGTACATAATCATTAAAAAGTGATGTCTAAAGAGGTTATTTTGTTATAGATGCAGAAATGGTCAAACAGACTCTTCCCCTTAATCAGCCAGAATCTTCCCTTGTGTTGGAGGGTTACAGATTGAAGTGTGGTTTGACACAAAGACAAATATGCGAGCCCACATTTTGTTGTTGTTTCCATTGCCAAGTGACCCATACTGTACCATGCTGAAAAAAAAAGTTCAAGTTAGGCTGTATACGAAATGGCTTCCAGTGATCAGTAGAATACAAAGACTCTTAGTGGTGGTGTTGTACTTTATTATTGTCTGACAAAGTTTGCATTCAAGCTTCTTTCTAATTGTACTATTTGAAATGATACCACAAACCATTTCTCCAGACTATTTACAGTGATCCCCTTACCAATGGTCTCCACCACAGAAAAGCTAACTGAAGCCCAGAGTCTGCTGGCAGAACTTTGTCCATGTTGCCATGGCCTCTCCACTTGGGTAAAAAAAAAAAAAGAGCCACTTCAGGCATGCAGAGAATGATCTATACATTGCAGGGAGGCGCTCCTGCTGAGAGACCACTCGATCACTGCCACCTTTGACCTTCTAAAGCTTTACTACTTCTTCTTGTCCCCATCAGTATTGTGTGCATGAATTCCACTTGGGACTTCTCCATTCAATGCACACATGTGCTTTGAGGGCAATGGATCATACTGTTGTATGTGCTTTAGAAAGCCTTAGAACCTACAAACCCCTGAAAGTATGGCACTCCATTCTGTATGTGTTTTCACCAAAAACCCACAGACTAATAACATGGCACACTCAATGATTTACTCCAAGGTGTCTGACCTAGTGCACTTCAGAAACACTTAGCAACCAATGGGTCAATTCAATGGCAACGAGTTTTTAAGTGCAATAAAGCATTGTTGCAAGTTACAGCAGTGACTGATGCTATTAAAATCGGACTGGGATCTATCACATTTGCTCTGAATATGAAATATACTGTACATAGTGAACACATTCAGAGTGCTTTCAATGGCTTTATATGTTTCTTCTGCTTCAGGATGAAGACTAAGAGTAAGGAGTCTGTTTTGTCAGAAGGGGAGATGGAGAAATACCCACTACCAGTCCCTTCACTAGACTTTAGTCTGGAAGATTCCTCTCTAGATCCAGAGCTGGAGTGCCATAGCCCTCCACCAGACTACAATTATGTTGTCCGCTATTCCACACCACCTGTCTGAGTTTCCCGCTGTTACCCGTGTGCCATCTGGACCTCATAATCAAGTCCTGGACTATTACACTTACTACTTAATCTTTTCTTACTTTTATGAATCTTTTTTACCTAGAGATTTTGTTAATTAATTCTGTTCCATTGTTAACATGTATATTGGTCAGTATAATTCCAGCACTTCTACCTTAGTGTGTGTTGTCTCCTAAAAGCTGTTGAAACACATCACAGCATCACTGTGATACACACATATAGATCACCTCAGGTATTTCTGTAATCTACTGTGAACACAAAAAGCACAACATATTACAACTTGTAGCATAGATTTCTTTCATCAAATCACAAATTCCAGCAAAATCAAAATCAAATTTTAAAGGGAGAAAACAGCTTCTTTAGTACTATACTAATTTGAACAGATTAACGAAAAGAAAATGGAAATGATCTAATTTTACATTTTTACATAGATATTTGTCAGCTCTTTCTTTTAAAGGTTACTTTGAGGGGAATTTTTTTTTATCAGTGGATACAAACAGGAGTGTTATTAACTCATTAGATTATAAAGAGTTAATATTTTGTTGAATAATTTCTTGTAGATGATTTTCCTTTATAGTTTCTGCCATTCAATATAGATCATAACTGTATGTAAATTTATTCAGATGTCACAGTTTTGTATACACATTATTTTTTATTATGAGAATCCACATAATGCTCTCACTGTTATACCCTATTTATACTGTTGCATTAAATTTTTCTAATTGATTAGATTGCAACTATTAATAACCAACATTAATATTTTCCATTTATTAAATTGTGCAAAACAAAATCATTCATGTTGGGAGGATATGTGGTCTGATCTCTGTAAGACACTGTGTTTACTGCATGTACTTTATTGACCTCAATATGAATGGTTTTAGGTGAAATTTACTGAATCCAGTTATACTCACCATGCGCTACATCCCAATAAAATTGTTAATAAATAAATGTTATTGAAGATAACAGTTTGAAGACCACTTTGATAAAATAATCAAATAGTAATCGTGTAAATAATACCATCACTTTAAATGAGATATATGTTGAATTATTAAACATTAATCCATCACACAAAAAGACTTCTTCTGCCCTGCATCCCTCTGATACTTGCTCACATTTCAATGTCTAATAATGTATCACATTGTATACATTATAATTACAAGAAATATTCGATGTCCATATGTTTCCAATTATTAACCCATTATATTTTATTGCCTATTGATCCATGTTTGTGCTATAGCCTAATCTGACTAAAGCTTGCAGGGCAGGCTAAAAGATTACTAAGTAATATAATTTTTAAAAGGCTGGTCTCTACATATATATAGTTATCATAAATTATAGCAGAAGCATATGCGACCCTGCAGGTAATATCAGTATTAACTATTCTGTAACAGGGGACAAGAAATGTGTGGCCTTGTACCAAAGATTGTTGTCAGCAAGGAGAGAACTGTTACTCCTATTTGTTACTTACTACTCTTTCTTTCTTTTCCTTAGTTACCAGTATTCATTGGTGGATATACCATTTTCAAGACAATATCTTCTATCAAATAATATTTGTATTATTTTTTGACTGATGTATGTCTATTGACAAAGTATATTTATGCACTGAGATTTTGTTTTCCTGCATTATAAATGTATTTTAATCGGGCATCAATAAAGATCTATATATTTATACATAAAATCTTATTGTAATGATTGACTTTTATGTTTTCACAAACCCAGACAGTTTTTAAGCACAAACCTAACTAAATATGAGACATGATTAATATAATAAAAATCATACACAGTCTACATTAAAAAAAAAAAAAAAAACACGTGCGCGCACACACACACACACGTTCTCTACAAACTCTGCAAGCATGAAAAGTCTACAAAGTCTGCAAGCATGACATATGGATGGTAACAGCTATGGCAGTAATACAAGCAATACTTCCAGAAGCTTTTTTAACATTTAATTAAAAAAAGAAAAGAAATAGAAACAAAAGAAAGGTACTGCAAAAAAATTCTTAAGTGTGGAATGTTGACAGATGTACTATAGACCTGTATGATGCTAGACGAGTTATCATAGCAATTTACCCATTCCCGTAGCTACCTACTGATAAATGAGAACCTGAGAAATGCAAAAAGAATATATATTGTGTGCCATTTTGCTTCCGAAAAAGCTTTGGCATCATATTCCTGACATTCTTACAAATTTTGCAGCCTTTGAGATGTTCAGGCTGTGTGTCATCAGTATGTGCCCTTCCTCCTACTCCTTGGCCATGGAGACACACTTCCTGAGCGGGGTGAGGCGCCGGCAGTCTGTCTGTCACCAGGACAATACCTCAGGAACGGGAAAGGAAGGCTTTCCTAACCATCCTAACACTGGCCTTCCTGTGGGATCACAGTGCCTCCCAGCCACGGTACTAGGTGTATCCAGAGTCTGACTGTATCGTGGGGGAATATGTGCAACAATTAACAAATAAAAAGTCTTAGATGAGCAGCATGTTATGTTATTAACATCCCATTGCATGTCACCTACACAAACAAACAGGGGAAGGATGTTGAATAGGTTAGGGGTCATCATACTCTGGCCACAAATCTAGTTGGGAGACTCACGTATAACTACTATTTTTCCACAATCACAGGAAGATCTTGAAGTCTTGAAAATCTTTGTATTATGAAAAAGAAACAAGAATGACATTCACACAAACACTGCATTTTATATAACAATTAATCTGATTGTATAATTAATAAAAATTTGTTTTCGAAATTAAGATGGATCCATTTGCCAATTTGAGGATATGATTTGGCTTTTGAGTAAAGCTATTTAAGTACAGGATGTTTTTAGGGGTTGTTTAGTTCATCATTTGTGAGAAAATTAAACTTTGAATTTAAAAATAAAAAATACACTAGTTATAATACACACATATATTCACAGCTGATATAGATCCATCCATCCATCCATTCATTTTCTATACCAATCCTATACAGGGTTGCAGGCAGTTGATTTAGTTGCACATTATGTAGATATCTTAAATCATGTACATTGACAAAATTCTATCTACAGTATGTTAGTGTAGTTTTGTGATGCAAAAATACTGCACACCTTAAGAAATTATGCAAAAATAACAAACAAAATAAAAATAAATGACACAAGTAGATTTGCTTTTATCTACACTACATGGCACCAAAAGTTTGTGGATACCTGACCATCACACCCATACTGTATGTGCTTTCTGAATATACCGTTCCAGATTTAGTTCCCCTTTGCTGTT
Source organism: Ictalurus furcatus (assembly GCF_023375685.1). Lineage (NCBI taxonomy): Eukaryota > Metazoa > Chordata > Actinopteri > Siluriformes > Ictaluridae > Ictalurus > Ictalurus furcatus. The sequence goes on from NC_071262.1 coordinate 8,331,974, forward strand.
ATAAAAACCTCCACTCTTTTGGGAAGGCCACTAGATTGCACCAGTGTTGGCTGTTGGGATTTGCCCAATTAGTCACAAAAGCATTACCGAGGTCAGGAAGTGATGTTGGACGAATAGGCCTGAGACATGTAGTTGGCATTCCAATTAATGCAACACAAAGGTGTTCAGTGCGGTCGAGATCAGGGCTCTGGACAGGCCACTCGAGTTCTTCCACACCAAGCATTGTTATGATGGAACAGGTTTAGGCCTGTTAATTCCAGTGAAGAGAAATTGTAATGTACAGCATAGAAAGGCATTCTAGACAATTGTTTGCCTACAACTTTGTGGCAACAGTTTAGGGAAGACCCACATATGGATGTGATATTGAAGTGTCCACATACTATTGGCCATGTAGTGTATGCTCAGAATTACAGTATTCTGCTTTTTAGCTGTTACACAGTAGAGTCTGTAAAAGTAATCCACAAGTAATCCACCATCTAATTAAAGCCACTCACTTATTGGAATATGTTGTTATTTTTACAATGTTGCAACAATTGAATGTATGTAAATCCTTATTCCAAGAAAATAGCCTTCAAAATTAATCAGCAGAGCAAAGGGGATGTGCTAGAGGATATACGAGCTTGCCAAAACCTATATTCCAAGTAAAAGACAAAACAGTAGCCCCCGATGTTCCACCATCTCTATAATGGCTATTATTGGAACTGTGATCCAATTCTCACGATCCTTTATCCATACTCTGTTCTTGAGAAGTGGTGTTGAGTCAGGCCTCACGTCCGCACCCTCACTCAGAGCCAGAACAATGAGTCGGATGTAGTCCTACAGATTAACTGTATTTAACGTACCTTTATCCAACATTACTGACTGATCATGTAAGCAAGTGAAAAAAAATTATGCTTCCGTTAGCACAAGTAGCTGTAGGAATGAAAAAAAGTCAAAATATCATGTAAACAGCGTCAAAGAATATACCCATAGTGCTAAACCTAGCTGTATATTCCCATAAAATTCCAATATATATATATATATATATATATATATATACTTCCTAATGTTCACGTGCAAGGCAATGATTTTATAGTGATTAATTTATTTAAAATATATATATATCAAGACCTTGACCATTCTGTGATTTTAATATATTAAGCCAAAAGGTTTTGACTCTCAATGAGGACAAAGTAGACTTTCAAATTATTATTATTATTATTATTATTATTATTATTATTATTATTATTATTATTATTAATTTTTTTTATTTTTTATTTTTTTTTTTTACACCTTTAAGCAATATTTTGATGTAAAACTTTAAAATCACAATAAATGAAACCTAATTGTTTAAAAAAACAAAAACAATAAGTGCTCATTAAAAGTACATTTTGATTCAGAAATACATTTATTTATGTCCATTAACTTAATAATCTACATTTATCTTAGAATCAAAATTCAATCATAAGCAAAAGTCAAACAGAATCTTATAATGCCAACGTCTCAGTATGTAAGTGATAACAATAAAACTTAAGATATGATGCAGTGACTACACAAAAAGAAAACTTGGTCTCAGTTTCAGCATCCCATTTTCAGATCTTGCCTGTTGCATTTTCTTTAAAAAGTAGACTATTGTAGCAATGTGGTATGCTGTGTCTAAAAAATAATGTTTTTGTGATATTATGTGTACTGGTAAAATATAATGTTAATGATAAAGGATATCAAATTTGCTCATCATGGTGTAATGTCAGACTGGTATGTCTTCACTTCCCTAATCTAATACAAGTCATTTATTGTTTGGAAGCATAAAAATCCATAAAGCCATTGTGGACTGAGAGGAAACAAGACAGCTTCACTAAATTTTTTAGTTTTGTCAGTGGGTTCTAAACACTGAACTTGTAGATTTTAAGTCAAGTTTATTTAACAGAACATACAAAACATCCACAAACACAACACAAAAGCAAAAACAACACACACACACAAACGATACACCCAAAATTTAATAAAACAGTGAACACAAAATAGAATAAAATAAATACAATAAACTAAATACAATATACAATAATAAGTTAGTGGAGAAGATAAATAATTTTTGCATGAAAAAAAGCCTTGGCAATCAGCCTTGGCATGAGTGAAACTGTCTTCATGTTCTAATAGAAGTTCCACATGATGGAGCCAGAAAGTTTGGGAATCTGGGTTCATCCTAATACTCTGTGTGCTAATAAACAGCCCCACTTACTACAGAATTAATGACATAATCAAGATTTTACTAATTTTATTAAGTGCCAGATATAAATGCACTCTAGATCTTTGCACTGAACAGTGCACACTGGTGAGCTCAACTGGAAAGACACAGAAATGCATGCAAAAGCTTCCAAACCCATTCGCTAGCAGACATGCTGGCCTCAGGTGTACAGGCTTTGGTTTTCTAGGTTGTCTGATTCTTGGTGCAAATGTAAAGGAAGTGTAATAAGGGTATAATAACAACCAGTGATGCAATACATATGACATGTTGCACCATATATGTGAGATATAAAAATACTTAGAGCATGACTTAGAGCATGACTATTGTGAGTAGGGAGTGCTGTTGATGTAATCACAAATTTTATAGTCTGGAATGCTAGCATTTCACTGTAAAATCCTAATGGGGGGGGGGGCAAGCATGTAATAGATATCCATCCATGTATCCATCCATCTTCTACCACTTACTCCTTTTCTGGGTCACGGGGAACCTGGAGCCTATCCCAGGGAGCATCGGGCAGTAGGCGGGGTACACCCTGGACAGGGTGTAATAGATATCTGATGATTAATGGTGATTAACATGATTGGGCAATTTTGAGTTCAATCTGTCTTATACAGCACATTAAAAGCTTTAAATTAAGTAAATATGAATTGCATTAAGAAAAATCTTCATGGTAATACAAAGTGTGACCCTGATCCAGCACCATAAAACCTCATACATCAAGGCCTCACTGGTAAAATACTTTAAATCTGAAGCTCTTTATTCTCATATATAGTCATGTGAAAAAAAAAAAATAGGTACACCCAATGGAATTATTTATTTATTTGTTTGTTTGTTTATTTATTTATTTATTTTTAACATATTTGGACAAGCACACATTAGATCTTTTAATTAATTGCCTATTAATATGATGCACTCAATCAAATGACATAAAATTGAGATTTTGTAGTAATTTTTGCAATTTCAATGAACAAAAAACATCACTCACATGGAAAAAATAAGTACACACCTACATTTATCACACCTTCAAATCCATATAAGTAGTATCAGGTGTTCAAGATTGGCTCTCATATCTAGTGTCTGGTATTCCCTTTGTTATTGAGGTGTGTGGTGTCATCATGCCAAGATCTAAAGAGCTCTGTAAGGCCTTCCGGAAAAGTTTGTGGATGCCTGTGAGTCTGGTTAGGCACGTTTGGTTAGGGATTTTAGGTTAGGAGTTTTAGGTTAGGAGCACTGACATATATAAATTCAAAATTCTGGAATTCTGACAGATTGCTTAACATTTCTACAGTTTAAAGGGAAAAAAAAATTCATTTTACTCGAAAATAATTCACTAAGCCTGGGGAAGCCCATTACTGAAACCCCTTATGGAGCTCAGTTCAAGGGAAAAGTCTATGGAGCTTCACCATTTTAGCCGAAAACATTCACTAAGCTTGGGGAAACCCATTACTGATACCCCTTATGGAGCTCAGTTCAAGGGAAAAGTCTATGGAGCTTCACCATTTTAGCCGAAAACATTCACTAAGCCTGGGGAAACCCATTACTGATACCCCTTATGGAGCTCAGTTCAAGGGAAATGTCTATGGAGCTTCACCATTTTGTCCGAAAATCATTCACTTCACCCGTGGAAGACCATTGCTGATACCCCTTATGGAGCTCAGTTCAAGGGAAATGCCTATGGAGCTTCACCATTCTCAGTTCTCAGTTCAAGGGAAATCACCCTGGCAGACACATAACTATTGAGTGAATCCTCAACGATTACACCACAGTTCGTGTATATATCAAAAACTCAACTACATCTTAAAGATGCACCTTTAAAGAAAATTATACAATTATATGTTCGCCCTTTTGTCCGAAAATCATTCACATCACCTGGGGACGCCCATTACTGATATCCCTTATGGAGCTAAGTGCAAGGGAAATGTCTATGGAGCTTCACCATTTCAAGACAGTTCAAGGGAAATGTCTATGGAAGTTAGCCATTTTGTCCGAAAATCATTCACTAAGCCTGGGGAAACCCATTACTGATACCCTTTATGGAGTTCAGTTCAAGGGAAATGTCTATGGAAGTTAGAAATTTTGTCCAAAAATCATTCACTAAGTCTGGGGAAACCCATTACTGATACCCCTTATGGAGCCAAGTTCAAGGGAAATGTCTATGGAAGTTAGAAATGTTGTCCAAAAATCATTCACTAAGCCTGGGGAAACCCATTACTGATACCCCTTATGGAGCTCAGTTCAAGGGAAATGTCTATGGAAGTCCAAACTTTTACCCAAAAATTGTGCACTTCACCCGTGGAAATTCACAACCCCACAGTGGGTCCATTACCAGGCGCATCGGCCATGCCGGGGGACCCACACTTAAGCACTCCCCCCCAGGATCGTTAGGCCCCGCTTTCACGGTCTGTATTCATACTGAAAATCAAGATCAAGCGAGCTTTTGCCCTTCTGCTCTACGGGATGTTTCTGTCCTCCCCGAGCTCGCCTTAGGACACCCCAGTCAAACTCCCCACCTGCTACTGTGACCGGAGCGGGTCGCCTCCCCTGGGTGGCCAGGGGCCGCCGGGGAGGGCTTGGAAGCCAGAAGTGAGAATGCCACCGGCCGTCCCTCTTCGGAATCATGGCCCTGGTTCCGAAAACCCACAAAATAGAACCGGAGTCCTATTCCATTATTCCTAGCTCAGCTATTCAAGTGAGGCCCGCTTTGAACACTAATTTTTTCAAAGTAAACGCTCTGGGCCCCTGCAAGGGACCGGACACCCAGCCAAGAGCATCTGGGGGGCGCCGGGGAGGAAGGGTCTGGGACAGGGGGTTGCTCACCTCGCAGCGGACCGCCAGCCCACTCCTGAGGTCCAACTACGAGCTTTTTAACTGCAGCAACTTTAATATATACTATTGGAGCTGGAATTACTGCGGCTGCTGGCACCAGACTTGCCCTCCAATGGGTCCTCACCCACAGGTTTAGGATACGCTCATTCCGATTACAGGGCTTCAAAAGAGACCTGTATCGTTATTTTTCGTCACTACCTCCCTGTGTCGGGAATGGGTAATTTGCGTGCCTGCTGCCTTCCTTGGATGTGGTAGCCGTTTCTCAGGCTGCCTCTCCGGAATCGACCCTGATTCCCCGTTACCTGTGGTCACCATGGTAGGCGACTATAGTACCATCGAAAGTTGATAGGGTAGACATTTGAATGAGTCATCACTGCCACGGAGGGCGCACGATCAGCTCAAGGTTATCAAGAGTCACCAAAGCGGCCGTAGGGCCCGAGACCCCACGGATAGGTTTTGGGTCTGATAAATGCACGCATCCCCAGCCTTGCTCCCCCGGGAGGGAGAGGAGGTTCAGCGCTTGTTTGCATGTATTAGCTCTGGAATTGCCACAGTTATCCAAGTAACATATGGAGCGATCAAAGGAACCATAACTGATTTACTCATTCGCAGTTTCACTGTACCGTCCGTGTGCACTTAGACCTGCATGGCTTAATCTTTGAGACATTTTATTTTAATATGCTATTTCTGACACCAAGGCAGTTTGTCTGAGCACGCTTGCTAGCGTGTGAAATTAACGGAACGTCCCTTATATCAAGCGCATTTACCTGAAACCTTCTGTGGTATTTTAATAAGCTATTTCTGACACCAAGGCAGTTTTTCTGAGCACGCTTTCTAGCATGCAAAATTAATGGATGGTCCCTTATGTCGAGCGCAGTTAGCTGAAACCTTCTGTGGTATTTCAATATGCTATTTCTGACACCAAGGCAGTTTTTCTGAGCACGCTTGCTAGCGTGCGAAATTAACAGAACATCCCTAAATAGCAAGAGCACATGGCTGAAACATTGCTATTTTTAAATATGTAATTTATTCCACCCTAGTAGCTTTTAAAAGCACATTTTTAAGCGTTTAAACGTCCCTAATAGGCAGCGTGCTGGTTTTTTTTCTGCAGGGTGGTTCCTAGTAGGTCCGCCTGCAGTCCCTAGTAGGCAGAATTTTTGCTGCACCTGGTTTTTGTTTTGTCTGGTTTTTTTTTTTTTTTGCTGCACTGTTCTGTCTGGTTTTGTTTGTTTGTTTTTTGCTGCCCTCCTGATTGGCTGCTTGGACGGCAGCTGCCAGGACATGGCACCCTATAAAAGCGCCCACTCTAGCGGTGCTGCTCTTATAGGATATCAAGGAGAAGAGCGTGCCCAATTTGCCGGAGGTTCTATGTGAATGTGCACGTTCATCTCGCCCAGGTTCATCAAAAGGGTCCGGAGGAACGGTGACTTCACGTGGCAGCAGCGAGCAAGCGATATGCGGGTCTTCTGCACTGCCCGGTGTCTGGATGCGGCAAGAGAGGCTTCTGCAGGCTAGACCGCCACCTCTTAGACCTTCACCAGCTGTCCGGGGGCATGGTCAGGAGGCTAATGTTCGGGGCAAAGAAGAAAGTCGCTCGACGAGATCTGCAACACATGAAGAAATCTAAAAGATGCAATTGTTCCAAGCTTAGCAAAAACATTGCAGAACTTCCCGCGCAAGTCGAGCGGCTGCAAGAGCTACTGGCCTGGCATATCCGCGGCCGCTCTTGAGCCGGCCTGGCCGCTTCGCCGCCGCCGCGCCCCGACCGCTTGCCTGACAGCCTGGCCTCTTCGCCGCCGTGCCCTGACCGCTCGCCCGACAGCCTGGCCTCTTCGTCTTCGTCGCCGTCGAGCCTCGCCCACTCCCACACCAGCCTGGCCACTTCGCTGCTGCTGCGCCCTGCCCACTCCTGCACCAGACTGGCCACTTCTCCGACCGCCCCGACCGCTCCTGCACCAGCCTGGCCGCTTCGTTGCCGCCGCGCCCCAGCCGCTCCCCGGCCGCTCCCGCCTGGCCGCTCCCGCCTGGCCGCTTCGCCGCTGCCCTGCCTGCTCCCGCACCAGCCTGGCCGCTTCGCTGCCGCCGCCCGCTTCGCTGCTGCTGCTGCGCCCCGCCGGCTCCCGAACCAGCCTGGCCACTTCGCCGCCGCCCCGCCCACTCCCACACCAGCCTGGCCGCTTCGCCACGCCCCGCCTGCTCCCGCATGGCTGCTTCGCCGCCACCGCCGCCACGCCTCGCCTGCTCGCCCGGGAGTAGCGGCTCTGTGGGTGAGTACCTAAACTATCTCTAGGCCTATTTTTATTGTGTGTGTAGTTTGAAGTTTATGTTTTTCTTTCACTGATTTTTTTCCATGTTTTTCTCTTTTCCAGAGCAAATGTTACAAGTCTACACGGCTTGGCTGACAGGCCTCCGAGATGCCCCCAAAGTCGCTGACAATGTCAGGCAGGAGAGGAGACATGTGGAGCGCTTCATTAACTTCATGTGGGCCGACGCGGACCGTCCCCCGGCAGCCCACCTGAGGTACATTGACGATGCCCCAAGAGTCCTCGAATGGATGAAAGCGTTGTGCTGGCAGTACAAGGTGACGACGGCCAAGTTGTTTATGACTCATGTTTCAAAGTTCCGCCATTACCTCTTCGAGGAGAGGCTGCTGGAGGTCCGCGTTGGCTCCACCAGGCTCTCGAGTCTCCTGCAACTGATTCAGCGGGAGTGCAGACATCTGGCCAGCCAAGTCATGCTCCACAGGCAAGGCATGCAGGCAGAGAAGAGCAGGCGGGTGCTCTCGAGGGAAAACCTACGCATCCTGCACGGCAAACCGTCGGATGCCGTCCCTGCTTCGCTGGCTGATCTGAAGGCATGTCCAACAGACCCGGACCGGGTCAACCGTTGCATCGGGCTGCTGTGCGTGTACTTTTTTTCAGTCAGCGGACACAGGACCGGCGTCCTGCAGAACCTCACGGCCAAGGAATTTGAGAGCCTTGAGAAAGCTGACGGCGGTCACTTTCTGATCAATGTAAGTAACTTCTGTGTATTTCACTTTTATTTCCAGGGGCTGCTGTGTTCTACATTGGGTGTGTTTAAAATTTTTTCATTTATTCATTCATTGTTCTTTTCTCCCAGGTGAAGCAGCACAAATCTGCCGCCGCGTTCGGCCACGCCAAGCTCGCCGTCAGCAAGCTGGAGCTGAAGTGGCTGAAAGCGTTCTACCAACTCAGGAAGTATATACCGGGGTATGCGACTTCCGTGGGCCGGTTCTACTTTTCTGCCACAGGCACATGGGCCAGGATAACCGCGCACGTGAAGCTTGCCCTGCGGCCGCTCGCGGGACAAGACATCACCGTGTTGGACATCCGCACAGCTCTAGCGACCCACGTAATCATGATTAAATTTTTTTTTAACAAATTCCTTCCAATGTGTTAAACTTTAAAGTGATAGAGAAATGTCTCCTCTCTTCACAGTGCAAACGCAATCTGTCCATTGAACAGCGCACTCTCGTCACGAAAACCATGTGCCACAGCAAGGGGACATAGGACCGTTTCTACATAGCGGAGCTGTTGGTCGGTGAGGCGCACTCCGCCCTGTCGGCGCTCGAGTCTGCTGCGGGCATATCAGCTACATAGGCCGGTCTGTGTGTGTGTGTGTAAATAGTTCAATAAAAAAATGTTCATGTTTGAACTGAATTCCCCTCTTCTTATTACTTTGAAGTGTACAACAGTACAGCATCACTCAAGGTAAGACCACACAGCCAAAATTTCCTCTGTTTTTTAAAAAAATTTTATTTAAAAGTTCATGGTCGGAGCTCTGGGCAGCACGCGAAGCTCGCAGGCTTTGCCCGGGGAGAGAGCGTCATCCTGGGCATACTCTCGGGAGCTCCAGACCGATGACCGCTGAATTTTTGCCTCGTTGATTTCAATGGTTTTCGCGCTCCTTATAATGGTACAGTCAGTCCTGTTTATTTTTGTTGTAAAGTATTCAAATCAATCAATATCAGAAATATTTCACTTTGAGTGTTATGTTTTCATTCAGTATCAATTTTAAAAACTTAACCGATTAATCGGTTATCGGCAGGTTCTGTCTGACTTACTTACCGGTATCTGTAAAATCGCTCGACCTCTAAAATACACATTGTCACTAGCAAAGTAAATTCCAAAACTGTCAATCACAAAACCAAAACCCATTTATTTTATATGGCTGAACTTCATAATCTGAAACAATTGCGAGGTAATTTAGTGAAAAACACTTATTACTGATAGTCAGTTCGTTGAATATGACAAAATATTTCTACAATTATTACACTGTATTCTACTAAAGTAAAGGAGGAACGGCACTGAATGTAGCGAAGCAAAAGTACATTTCTGTGATTAAAAATGATCTTGAGTAAGAGTATAAGTACGGCCAGTTAACCATTACATTTTTTTTTTGTAAATGTAGCGCATTACTACCCACCTGTGAGTATCCGTGATAATCAGGATTTGTAAATCACCTTGTGAATATGATCTTTCCGTAACAACACATTTGATAAATGTTGCCACATGTTTAAATTAATACATAAAATGTTTGAATATTTTGTTTAATTTTGATCGATTCACACAGTACAGTACAATATAACACAATTCAATGACATGGAACCCAATATAGGAATTAAGTCAATTCAGTGAGCTTTTTTTTTTTAGGTGTGTGGACTTTTGTGTTAATTTTTCGAACCAGTTTTTAAATAACTTTTAATCTAAGAAAACAACAAAAGTTTCCATTGACTACAAAGGAGAAGATGGAATTCATTCAATGTTCATTACCTTGAGGAACCTTCTGCAGTGAAAAAAGCTATTATTCAAGGTATTTAAAAGCTCATAAAACTGAGCTGGGACCATGCTCACTCTTGTAGTTACAAACTTGTTTAACTTAGGTTTATCCTACGTGTTGATGAGAAACGTAATATTTTTATGTAAACCGTGCGAAATATTTTTTTCTTAAATGTAACCGACCATACATTCTATTGTTTTCAGGTTCGACAACGTTTAATGACCTGCGTGAAGTTGGCCCCCCCACCAACGCAAAACGTCAGCAAAATAGTCTCAATCGTTTGTGCTTCGTTTGTGCTGGTTTGTGCCGTAAAAATTTTCGTTTGTGCTGCGTTCGTTTTTAAAATATTAGACATTGAATTATGATGTCACCAGCCCCACACATGCTCCAAGTTCATTCAAAATAGTCTCAATCGTTTGTGGAGTAGCTATGTTGCCATTTTGTACTTTGGCCTCTTTTGATGAACAGAGGACTGTGAAAATTGAATCCCTGTCGACCGCTGCTTTCTTGGGCATCTGGCATAAGCAAAACATAATTACCCACTGAAATAATCCTGATGCAAAAAATGTCACACACTGTAAACTTGTTTTCATGTATTACTGTATTTGCCAGAATACACGGAAAATATAGTAATAATATATAAGGATATTATATCTTATATTAGGACCAATATGGTAATGTTGACCCTTAGATGCACAACGTATTCCAAAAACTAACATGGGTACCATGTGCAGCTGTAATTAGCATTTCATAGCTCCATTAGCCATACTAGTACTGTATTAACAATGAGTTTTCTGTTCAAGAAACATTGACAATCTTAGCTCTTTGAACGTTTTACCATTATGATTAAAGTTAACTAATAATATTCTAACTGACAGTGTTAAAAATTGTACTTACACTGGCCAGAATTTTGATTTAGTAACTGTGTCGACTTTTCCTATACTAACAACACTAATTTCCACAAGAGCATCGTGAACAGAAGTGTCACACCTAGTGGTGGGAGTGAAGTGTAACAGATTATTCTCCTTGTAAATAAATGAAAAGTTAAATCATGAGAGACCAGTGAATGAAGTAAAGAGAATTGTTTATTGAACAAATGATCATATGATTTGTCTTGAAAAAGTCTCCGGCAGGTCGACTCTAAAAGTGTGCTCACACCGAGGACATTTGCGCCTATAAGTCAACGTCTAATATCTTATAAACGGAAGCAGCACAAACGAAACTTTTGTTGGCACAAACCAGCACAAACGAAGCACAAACGATTTTGCTGACGTTTTGCGTTGGTTGGGGGGCAACTTCACGCAGGTCGTTTAATGTGCTCTGCTTCTTGTTGTAAAACGGTTCTGAGAGAGGTTCACCGATCCGTAGACCAAGCACAAGCAGATCATGGGCTTCAGTACAAGAAACACACGGTTTGGTTGGTAAAAGAATGTATACAGTATATGTCACGGCAGAACTACTGTGTCTACTAGCAAGCGTGTTAATTCAAATGAAACATGACTGCCCCCTACTGGTCCTGTATTTCCAGTGACCGCAGCAAGCGCGTGATTCAGTGTAAAATCGTAGGATCCCTTTTCTTTCGACGCGCATTTTTTAATGGACACATCTGTATCACCATATGCCGCCGTTTCACAGTACACCTGTGACAACACTGAAGAAGAAGAATTCGAACGGCCTTGCTGCTCACCTGGAGACACGCCATCACGCTGCAGGTGATATCTCACGCGCTGGAAGGTGACTCAGATAGCACACGCACATTCATGGAGACTTCTGTGAAAGAGCGGAGCATCTGATAAACGTCATGTTCCTTTTTTTTTTTAATATAGATGGACCGATGTTAGTTTTTAAATGACCGTCTTCCTTACCAATAAACAACGTCCATATGATGAATCTTAAACAGTCGAAACACCATCATGTTTGTTGGTGCTGTCCTGCATCACCGGTGGCTCGGAGCAAGAAGATCAGCAGAGAACTCAGGTTTTTAATGTGATTTAGAAATCCACTTAAAAATGATATTATATAAAAAACAGATACATTCATGGCTCATTTGTTCACATTTGATCGGCAGTTAACTATTTGTCAAGTACTGAATAAAACCCATATTTTGTTTATTATAGTTTATTCCAAGTACGTGCATACCATGTGTGTAAAAACAGAAGCAGTACCGTCATGCCCTTCTTTAGAGATTTTATATCGATTAGTTTCACTTGTCCATTTGGTCTTACTATATTAATATTTACGAGGGGCATCTACACTTAAACTGCACTTATGCTTTGCGCAGGATAATAAAATACATTAAAAAGGCACTTGGGATAAACATTGTGTACATGGACTTATAATAATGCTCTAAAATGATTACCAAAAGGCCACTTCATAACCTTGCTTACAAATCAGAAAATACTGCACGAGTCCCAGGATTGATTAGGACACTTTCCCCTGGTTTCACAGACGAGGCTTAAGCCTAGTCCCAGACTAAAATGTATGTTTGAGCTGTTTTAACTGAAAGCTACTTGCACGGACGAATCTTAAAATATCAGTGCCATTGTTTTATCTCCAGATGCGCACCAGTTTCTAAGGCACGTTTATAAAAGCCACTTAAATGTCCTAATTGATCGAAAGCCTAATCCTGGCTTAATGTAAAACCCTGTCTGTGAAACCAGGCCTTTATCTTCTAGTGAAGGAGAAGAACATTCAGTGATCCTGTAATAAACTTTAAAACTATCTTTAAATAGTAAAAAAAATAAGGACACTTTAATGTAATAACCGCTGAAAGCATCACGGTGAATATAGTCACAAATAAGGTCAAATATTTCACAAGACCTTGAAGGGGGATCGTTGTGACTTTTTTCACAATATAACATCCTTTCCACAATACCAGTATCAAGTAAAGATTATAATGAGCTCTATTTGAACAAAAATCCATAACATTTGTAATGGACAAGGTGCATGACAGCTGGTTCTGGATTGCCAGACAGGACACAGGTGTGGGGATGATTGTGATCTGTGCATTTTAGGATGAACCATCTCCTAAGGTGTTTGGTGAAGAAAAGAAATGGAAAAAGATGTTAGAGCATTTTATAATGAAAAAATGTACAAGATATTGTGGGCAAAAATACTTATTTCTCACAAAGAGCATCAGGCTATCAACCCCAAATTAATGATGATAAACACCATGTACAATGCAGCAACATGTACACAACACCGTCAACAACCTCTAGACTAGATACTACACGGCTGTGCCAATGAAATCAGATTGATGTATGATTCACAATATTTATATGAATAAAGTTCTTTTATTCACAAGTTAAAGCTATTTATGTTCATTCTTATGACTTACATAGACAAAATCAATGAAGCAGGTATAAACTGTGTGAGTAGTTGACAATATATATTTTTGGATGAACCTGGACCATGTTTGGTGGTTTGATAGAGATAATTGCTCATTTACAAGTCTTGTTCTAAAAGCTGACAGTAATGAATAAAACTGAGCAACCTGCAGACTACCATCCATTCAACATCACAGAATAACCAACACAAAGCTGCCCTGTGTACGTGTACAAATTGATCTGAGACACGCAGATAGCAGGAACGGTTTGTACATGCTGCCGACAGATCTTGGCTTTCCCATTTAGCTTATAACTGAAAAAAAGATGTTATGTGATTAGGAGGAAGGATTATTACAATAGCTAGACTGGTGTAGGTACGAAGCACTTCATTTTAATTTAAGCAGGACTGGCTGACTGCTCATCACAGGATTAAGAATTTCAGTGCACAATTTGGTCCTTCAAACAATGTGAAAACTAAAGGCAAAGTAAACAAATATAATGGATGTATTTATGTAGGCTATACTAGACATTTGCAAAAAATATAATATATATTAAAATATAAATATTACATTCTAAAACAAAAACAACTGTTTGCCCACCGTTTTAAAGCATAAATGTTAACTAAATGTTAACTGGTACGAGGAACACACACATTCACTTATCTGAATATAGTAAATGAATATAGTATGTGACAGCCAGTATTCAGTCAACTAGCTTCATGTAGATTATTTTTATGAGACAAATACTCTGCTCTAATGAAAAAGAAAAAATAAGATTGCTCTATCATAGTAATTATATGACATGTAATATAATTGTAGTAATTATATTACATGTACACCCCCTTCACATTCACTGCTCTCATAAACACAACATGTAGAATATTAAACCTACATTTCAATGTATAACAATAAATATTGTGGCAAAATGTATATTTTAGTCAGAATTATAGCACTCCCATTCTCTTCTTCTGTTTCCAAATTAGATAAGGATACGAGCGTCAAATGTAAGTTATGTGCTGGGGAAAACATGTCTCAAGTCCACACACATCTGTGGAAGCGTCTGACAGGTAAACCACGATAAACTATATGCTTGGTTGTTTGAAGAACTGTCTCTGGTCCAGTCAGTTCTGTGGTCTGTGCACGACTCAAATACTCCTCTCTACTCCAGTTATAAAAACTGCTGTTGATTCAAGATTTGACAGATGAAGTCGTGTCAACTGTGAGAACACTTTATTAGTTTTATGGACGTCGCCATCTTTGATATTACTTCACTGTCGCTATGGTTACAGGTAATAGTCCGAATAGAATACAGGTTTGACTTTGGTGTCATGTATCAGGAAACTCTGGACTCCAGTTCCCATCAGCCACTGCACTGCAGTACATGTCACATGACCACCTGCACCTGATTCACATTTCTGTTAATGAGCACACTTGTGTATATATAGCCATTGTCTGCACTGTTTCATTGTCTTAGACTTCTGTCTTCCACGTAATGGTGTTTTGCCTAGTTGTCTTAGTGTCTTTGTTTTGTTGTGTATATAATAAATGTTAATTATCTGAGATTGCTTCCGAGCCCATCTTTGATTTGTGACATTTGGTTACTTGTTCATACAGACAGAATACCAAACGCTATTGTAAGCTGTTGTGTGTACATGATATTTTTAGAATCACACCTGTAAGTCAATGTGGTTGTTAATCCCAAAAACTGACAGTGTGAACATAGCCTACCTATGAGTCATAAACACAGTTTATGTGCTTTTATAATTAATTGGGTTAAACTGGCTTCTGCTTTACAACTCTGGACAAACAGTTGTTTCATATTTTATCATTTAGAATTTATTTAAAACCTCTTTTTTCATGGTGTATTGTTCATCCTACATTTCAAACAGTTTATTCTCAAAGCCTTCAATTTGAACACTGGGAATGATGTGGAATAACTTGCTTTTCAGATATATACAGAAAATAAAATGTGGCTGTTTATCCAATTAGTCTGGGAAATAATTAGATTATTAAAATAATCCCTGATTGCAGCCCTAATAAAATAAACCATTCATATAGAACAACAGTCTGCTAAACAATTCATTACCTTGTCTACATGGGGAAGAGGTTTGGTGGTGAAGGTGGAGAGGAGATCTTCACCCAAGATTTGACCTCCACTTTCCACAGGTGGTGCACCCAGGGGTTGTGGTGAGCTGGCAGCAGAATGAAGGAGATCAGCTCAAAATCTGCTTTACAACGTTAAAGCTTGGTCATATTTGAGTTAATCCATCTCAAGTGGTCCAACTGTCCCCATCTGAAGCATGCTGAGACCCCCTAGTGGTCACTGGCCCCTGATTGAGATTGACACACACAAGCTATTTTAGGGTTGGGTGATATAATATATGTGACAATATAAAATCTCTACCAATGAAGATTTTGCTATATCGTTTATACTGGTATGTAAATATATCCATGCCGCACAGGACTAAAAGTTATTGACATGTTAGAGTGATGCATGAACGAGAATAAAGTGCAGGACATGTCTGATGTAAAAAATAATAATAATTAAAAAAAAAAGAATATATATTTTTTAAAGAGTTGAATGTATTAAGTGTAACAGTACTTTTGCTGTCTGAGATACTTATAGTACTGTTTGTATGCTGCTGCGCAACTATCGCGTTTGGTGTAGAAATGGTGTAAGGGAAAAGAATGTGCAAAATATTTATATATGTACAAGGGGTGTAATGGTTCAAATTACGTTTTGGTCTGTATCGCTGTTTTAGAGTCACTGTTTCTGTACTGTTCGGTATGTGCTATGTTCAGAGAAAGAAAAAGGACTACTGTCAAATAAAAATAAAGAAATATACAAATAATCAAACTACATGCAGCAGCACAAATAAATATAAAGCAAAGATACCAATGAAAAACAGTTATTTTCAGATTTTTGGGTAGGTCTTAACAGTAGTCTTCAGGTGCAGAAACTGAATAAAGTAATCAAACACTTGTATCAAACAAAGTTTACAAAGAGTGACTGTTTTGTCCACGTTTTTTCACCATCGCTGTAAAGATTGTAAAGCCAGAGTGTTTCCAAACAGGATATTGTTATGATGCAGACGGTTCTATCAGCAACTTGTCTCCTTCCATTGCTGAACTGTGACACACCAATGAACTGTGAGGAACAAACTTAGCGGAACTGTCTGTCTGTTTTACACATTGGTTTTTACCAAACCATATTATAGATACATTGTCAGAACGATTTGAGATTAACTGCGGTGCAAATGCGTGCCGAACTGTGGGTGGAGAATGGTATGGTTCTTTTTTTTACTGAGAAACGTTACACCCCTAATATGTACAGTATCTCACAAAAGTGAGTACACCCCTCACATTTTTGTAAATATATCTTTTCGTGTGACAACACTGAAGAAATGACACTTTGCTACAATGTAAAGTAGTGAGTGTACAGCTTGTATAACAGTGTAAATTTGCTGTCCCCTCAAAATAACTCAACACACAGCCATTAATGTCTAAACTGCTGGGAACAAAAGTTAGTACACCCCTAAGTGAAAATGTCCAAATTGGGCCCAAAGTGTCAATATTTTGTGTAGCCACCATTATTTTCCAGCATTGCCTTTACCCTCTTGGGCATGGAGTTCTCCAGAGCTTCACAGGTTGCCACTGGAGTCCTCTTCCACTCCTCAATGACGACATCACTGAGTTGGTGGATGTTAGAGACCTTGTGCTCCTCCACCTTCCATTTGAGGATGCCAGACAGATGGTCAATAGGGTTTAGGTCTGGAGACATGTTTGGCCAGTCCATCACCTTCACCCTCAGCTTCTTTAGCAAGGCAGTGATCGTTATCATGCTGTAATACTGCCCTGCGGCCCAGTCTCAGAAGTGAGGGGATCATGCTCTGCTTCAGTATGTCACAATACATGTTGGCATTCATGGTTCCCTCAATGAACTGTAGCTCCCCAGTGCCAGCAGCACTCATGCAGCCCCAGACCATGACACTCCCACCGCCATGCTTGACTGTATGCAAGACACACTTGTCTTTGTAGTCCCCACCTGGTTGCCGCCAAACACGCTTGACACCATCTGAACCAAATAAGTTTATCTTGGTCTCATCAGACCACAGGACATGGTTTCAGTAATGCATGTCGTTAGTCTGCTTGTCTTCAGCAAACTGTTTGCAGGCTTTCTTGTGCATCATCTTTAGAAGAGGCTTCCTTCTGGGACGACTGGGGTGGGGGAGTCAGCCTGTCAGTGCTCAGACCATACGCCGCACACTGCATCAAATTGGTCTGCATGGCTGTCGTCCCAGAAGAAAGCCTCTTCTAAAGATGATGCACATGAAAGCCTGCAAACAGTTTGCTGAAGACAAGCAGACTAACGACATGGATTACTGGAACCCAGATAAACTTATTTGATTCAGATGGTGTCAAGCATTTTTGGCTGCAACCAGGTGAGTAGTACAAAGACAAGTGTGTCTTGCCTACAGTCAAGCATGGTGGTGGGAGTGTCATGGTCTGGGGCTGCATGAGTGCTGCCGGCACTGCCTAGCTACAGTTCATTGAGGGAGCCATGAATGCCAACATGCACTGTGACATACTGAAGCAGAGAATAATCCCTCCCCAAACACACCTCCAAGACGAGCTGAGATATCGAGGCTTCCGTAAACATCCGTATAACCACAATTTGTTGTGAGCCATGAGACAAGGCCACCATGGTTAGACCAAGTCAAATAAAAATCTAGTGGTTTTGTAATATCAATACATAAAGGTAATCACTCAAAAACATTTAAGAAAATTAAAAAATGGCCAAGCAACAAACTTTAACATTTTTGGACCACTTCAGGTGGACTGACCTGTTTACTCCTGTACGGTGAAAATCTGTGGATAGAACACAGTCATTGTTGTTGCAGCTAAAAACAAAACAAAAAATGTACCTGAAAATGGAGTTTGTGGAAGAAGAGACAACTGGACCTATAGCTAAATGATGGTACTCGGATGCCCAGTCATGGTGGCCCCCATACAAAGACCGGTTGCTGAAGAGCATCAGGATGATGGAGGCACCACAGCCAAACATCAGGCCAGAATTCTGCATGAGTCAGGTAAGCAGAATAAATTACTCTGTAAATAAACATTATTAAAACAGATGGTAAAGTCACTAGTACATTTTAACATCACCAACAAATGGAAAAGAAAGAAGCAGAAGAAAAACTCATGCTACACTGATGACAAACCTAGAATGCCTGGGAAAATATATATATATAATAATAAGATAATATTCTGCCTGATATAGAAATAAAAAAGAATCTTTAATAAAATAATCTACTTTAAGCCATCATTAAATATGAAAATCTCATGAAAAATGACTAAATTACACATAAATACAAAAAGTGTACAAGTATGGTTCTCCAGTGGATGTGTGGAGAAGAAACATCTATTAAACGTTTGTCACGTCTCGTGACGTAAGGAAGATATGACGGATGCAAGTGCAGTTTGACAGTTTTATTAAAGAGAGACACAGGTAGATAAATCCAAATTGTAATCCATAAACGTAATCCAAAACATGCAAAAGGTCAGGCAATCGGCAAACAGGCATACATGAGGAATCAAGGTCGTGGTCATGAGATACAGGTTCGATATACCCAACATGGAACATAAACAATCGCGAGAGACTGGGAGCAGAGAAACCAGCGTGAACGACTATGACTATGACTATGGTAAGGAATCTAACAAACATAATCAGCCTCATAATGGCTCGTAAATACTAACATTTGTACACACACACACACACACACACACACATTATATATGTATATAAATAGCGTTCATGTTTGTTCATAATTACACGTTTGTTTTTTACATATTTAAAGTTTTATTTGGTTATGTCGGCTTTAAGTCAGTTGGTTTGTCAGCATGTCGTTGGTAAGTATTAATTAGCCTTTTTACATCGTAACACATGTTGAAAATAACAATCATATAATAGATACAACTAAATAGTATAATTACATATACAATAATCTACGCTCCTCACTGAAAAACGGTTAATGGTTCTGAATCTCTCGGAGAAAACAGCTGTGACTGACAGCATCCTGTTTACATAAGTTCCATTTAATCGACATGGTCCAATCACAGGTCAGGGCGGGAACATTTGAAGCTTTTCTCTACTTGGATAATTGTGATTGGTTTAGCCCATCAGCGCTGAGAAATCTAAACTCCAGTCCCATGCTTTAGCAGTGGCCTGGATGAAATAGGCTGGCACTGATTAAGTGTAATCAGCACTAAATCCACGAAACAAGCAATATTAACATGCAATAATCATTATGTAGACCCAGTAGTTCAGGGGTGTCCACACTTGGTCCTGGAGGGCCACTGTCCTGCAGAGTTTAGACTTCAACTTGTCTCCACACCTGCCTGGAAGTTTCTAGAATGCCTAGGAAGCCCTTGATTATCCGTTTAAGATTTAAATGGGATCAGGAGCTAAACTGTGCAGACAATGGCCCTCCAGGAGCAGGAATGGACACCTCTCCACTAGTTCTTCCCATCCATAGTTAAAATGTTGTGTTAAAATGGTTACCTCCGTGCTGATGAAACTCCGGCATCAGCGGATGTGTTGGCCCCGTTTCTACCTGCTGTTAAGATGAGTTTTTGGTGAATCATAAGTGATTCAAGGTGCATTTCCGCCACTTACTCGGCTGGAGTGTGGAGCATGATGAATGTTCGTGACAAAACAACTAGTTACATTTTTTTCAAAGGATCTGAAATCCTATTTATTACACCTATTGCTTTCATATATTTTGTAATTACATAATAGACTTTATACTGTGTTAATGCATTCGTTAGTATTGTTTTAAGAGTTCCATATTCGACATTCAACACATTTAATTCTTCTATTAGTTGAATTCGTTCTCTTTCATATGCTACACAATTTAATAATATGTTCCACAGTCTCTGGCATTCCACATTTATTGCAATTACCTGACTCATGTTTGCCAATAATAAATAGTGACTGATTAAGAGCTGTGTGACCAATACGGAGTCTAGATAATATTGTGTTCTCCTTCCTACTTCCAAAGTTTTTCCTCCCATTTACTTGTTTATGAATGTTGTATAGATGACAACCTTTTACCTCCTCATCCCACATCTCTTGCCATTTCTTAATCATAGCCCCTGTAATTATTCCTTTCATTGCTGCTTTACTTAGTGATATGTTTATATCTGTGTTGGTGTATTTTAGTGCCTTCTTAGCCATTTGATCAGCTTCCTCATTTCCTTCTATCCCAGCATGTGTCGGTACCATAGCAATGATGTACTTAATCTACAAGTACAATGATGTACTTAATCTACAAGTAATCTATTTGTACAATCTCATTCTTAGGAACATATCCCTTTTTGTTATTCATTTCATGGAAATAACCACGCAGGTATCACCTCGTCTCTAATCAAGAAGTGAAGCGCTGGTTGGCACTTGCTTCCCAGAAATTAAACCACGCCCCCACTCCATGACGTATTTACAGCTATATTAGGTCCATGACTATTAAAATAACATTTTTAGGCAACTGTAAGGAAAATAAAATAAACATTTGTTTGTCATTTTACTTTGTTTCATTTAATTTTAATTTAACTCTCATGCAACACCTGCCATTTATAATGGAACTCAATTCAAACTCTTATGTTTTACCCACTGGTCAAAAAATGCCCCGTGGCCATGATTTACATGAGCCACTACTAGTAAATGAATAAAAGCACACATTTAGGTTCAATACATGACAAAAATGACAGTTAATGTTATATTGTTTCCCCAACTACAGAAAGTTCTCTACAGTCAACCTCACTCACTCACCGGTAGCAGCCACAGTTAACACTCTGTCAAAAACCGGGTATGTGCACTCATTAACTTACTACTTATACTAATTAGCAAAGATGATGGTGGTAGTGACCTCCATGCTTTATTTATTCTTAAGGTTTGAACAGTTACAGCGCTCCTATGAAGCATGTTGTTACGCCTCACCGGGAGATGGCACTGCGGCGCGGCTTCTGAGTGGACACGTGACTTGTGTTTTGATTCGTTCTCTTCCTGCTTGAGTACTGGTTTATGTTAGAGGATGTCTTTGATTTGCCCCAGGTGTCCATGGTTTAGTATAATTATGTTGGCTATTTAAACCCCTCGTGTGGCTGCCCACTTCGCGCAGTATTATTATTTGTAACGTAGATGCCAGTGTGATAGATATCGGCATTAACAGTGTAGCATGTAGGTTTAGCATGCAGGTTTAGCATGCTAGCGGTCTCATTTCCATGTCCTGTTTCCTGCCTCAACTTTAGTCTCATGTTTACTCGTATCTAATTCCGTAAAGATTGCGTTCCCTGTGTTTGGTTTTTGTTTGTTTGTTTATGAATAAAGACAGCGCTCCTGCGCCTAATTCCTGTGTATCCCTGTGTATCGTTACAGAATACTGCACCTCGAACGTGGAAGCAGCAGATCAACATGAGCACAGACTTGGGCCGAGCGTTCTGGGAAAGGAGTAGGCGCATCGACAAAACACTGGCTCAGATCGATTGCCGGCTAGCACAATGGGAGCTGCTGCAGCAAGCCGGCCCATGCACCACATCGCCATCCGCGCAATTTCCCACGCCCCCGCTGCAGGGGAATTGGAGCCTCCCACTGCAGGGGAATTATACTACACCATGCAGCCAGCAAAGCTACCTGAACTCCTGGAGCCTCCCACTGCAGGGGAATTGCACCATGCTGCCCAGCCCGGAACCGAAGGCTGACCTAGAACTTTTTTTTTGGGGGGGGGCAACGACGACATCAGAGCTCCAGCCTGAGGCCTACGGGGAGGCCTCAGCTGTGGAGCTCCCGCCTGAGGTCAACATGGCGACCTCAGAGCTACAGCTTGAGGCCTGCGGGGAGGTCTCGGCTGTGGAGCTCCTGCACACCGAAGAAGCTGTCCTGCCGCCCTGCCCAGCCGGGGAGGCTGTCCCGCCACCCTGCCTGGCCGGGGAGGCCGTCCCGCAGTCCTACCCAGCCAAGGAGCCCGTCCCGCTGTCCAGTCCAGCTGAGGAGGCTGTCCCGCTGCCCTGTCCAGCCGGGGAGGCTGTCCTGCTGTCCAGTGCTGCTGGGGGCGTCGTCCAGCGTTCCAGTCCCTCTGGGGACGCCGCCCAGCCTTCGAGTCCCGCTGGGAACGCCCAGCGGGACTGGATGATGGTGGTAGTGACCTCCATGCTTTATTTATTCTTAAGGTTTGAACAGTTACAGCGCTCCTATGAAGCATGTTGTTACGCCTCGCCGGGAGATGGCACAGTGGCTCAGCTTCTGAGTGGACACGTGGCTTGTGTTTTGATTCGTTCTCTTCCTCCTTGAGTACTGGTTTATGTTAGAGGATGTCTTTGATTTGCCCCAGGGGTCCATGGTTTAGTATAATTATGTTGGCTATTTAAAACCTTCGTGTGGCTGCGCACTTCGCACAGTATTATTATTTGTAACGTAGATGCTAGTGTGATAGATATCGGCGTTAACAGTGTAGCATGTAGGTTTAGCATGCAGGTTTAGCATGCTAGTGGTCTCATTTCCATGTCCTGTCTCCTGCCTCAACTTTAGTCTCATGTTTACTCGTATCTAATTCCGTAAAGACCGTGTTCCCTGTGTTTGGTTTTTGTTTGTTTGTTTATGAATAAAGACAGCGCTCCTGCGCCTACTTCCTGTTTATCCCTGTGTATCGTTACACATGTATAGAGTCACAGTGATAAGACACAGTGATAAGAGCATTTAAATAGCAATACTAACTGCACTGTTCAGGTCCGATCTGAAAAAAAAATCATGAATATCACGAACAACATGAATCCCACCAATGCCATAGAAGCGTACAATACGCGAGCGGCACGCTGGGTCAACATCACGTGCAACGATGAGAGTCCACAAGCCTATCACGGGACGGTGTATCTGAACAGCTTCGTGTACTGCATCGGAGGATTCGACAGTGTGAATTACATCAACAGTGTGAGAAGGTTTGACCCCATCACCAGAACCTGGGCTCAGGTGAGCCCCATGCACTCTTGCCGGTGTTACGTTAGCATGTGTGTGCTGGATGGTCATATCTATGCGATGGGAGGATTTGATGACATCGAACATCTGAATACGGTCGAGCGATATAAACTTGAGAATGATCAGTGGCACATGATCGCGCCGATGCATGAACGAAGGAGCGACTTTAGCGCTACAGGACTGAACGGCAAAGTTTACTTATGCGGAGGGTTTAACCAGTGCGAGTGTTTGTTCACGGGGGAGTATTACAGTCCTCAGACGGGAGCGTGGACCCTCATCCCCCCCATGATGATCAGAAGGACTGGACTGGGCGTGGTCGCATACGGAGGACAGGTTTACTCTGTTGGGGGATTTGATGGTGATAATGAGCTAAGCGATGTAGAGGTGTATAATCCTCAGACCAACGTATGGAGACAAGGTCCAGCCATGAACAACCAGTGCAGCAACTTCGGCATTGAGGTGCTGGACGATATCCTGTTCGTTGCTGGAGGAAATAACAGCACTACCACCATGGATGAAGTGGAGTGATATGATGAGCAGACTTCTGAATGGCATGTGGTCAAAAACATGGGGATTTCCCACTGTGGTCTGAGCTGCTTTGTGCTGTCTGGTTTACCAAACATGGCTGAGTACGCCACGCCCCGAGACAATCACTACGGAGTCCCTCAGAGCTCATGGAGCACCAGGGGCTACCTCACACCTCCTGCCAACGTCTGAGACATACAAATAAACCACTCCCTTCATCAGCATCCTTTTGTTCTCGAGAATCAAATTAAACATTCTGAAGCAGTCAAACTCCTGAATTTGCCTTTTGTTTACTCTCATATGCTGCAAGCCATGGTACTGAAACTCATAAAACCACAACGTCCCTCATGGAGACGTGCGATGGAATAGTTAATGTCCACCGTCCTGAGATCTCACACTCACACACATACACACACCTGATGTCACAACGACATGGCGGTGCTCACATGGTCAACGCTAAACAGAATTCCCTTCATGTTATTTTCTACGTGATAAAACTGGACTTTGTTGATGTGTAGCCCAATTCCTCTTCCCAAGCACTAATGGTTTTGATATTGTAAGAATTGTCCTGTGACCAGATCGTTGCATATATCCGTGAAATAATGCCACCCTTATGAGGATTCAGCTTGAACACCTCTTCCCATGCAGACTTTGTAGGTAAGGAGAGAAAACCAGCGAACAGGGAGGAGACACAATGCCTAATTTGAAAGAAACGGAATAGGTAAGATGGAGGCAGGCTGAATGATGAGGATAATTCAGAAAAGTTTGCAAACACATTATTAATGAAAATATCCTCAAAGCATTTCAGACCCTTCTTTTCCCACAAAGAGAATGTGGAATCTATAAAGGAGGGGGGAAAGAGGTGGTTATTACATATTGGTGCCATGGTTGAGGCAGAGATGGATTTAAAATGACTGTGAAACTGATAGAAAATTTTTAGAGAGGTACATATTATTGGATTATCTGTGTATTGTGAAAGGGGTATAGCAAGGGAGGAGAACACCATAGCAGGGTGCGAGGTTGAAATACAAGACCTTGCTTCTAAGTGGCACCATGGACGAGAGGGGGGGTGCACCCAAAGCACCAGTTTCTGAATAATAATACATGGAATTGGGCAGTGAGAGGCCACCACTTAGTTGACTCCTTTGAAGTGAAAATTTGGAAACCCTTTTTTTCCTGCCCATATAAAAGAGGAAATTAATTGGTCTATATTCTTGAAGAAATATTTGGGTAAAAACAAAGGGATAGACTGGAAAAGGTAGAGGAATTTTGGAAGAATGTTCATTTTTACCGTGTTTATTCTACTAAGAGGGGATAATGGTAGAGCCATTGAAATTAAGGGTGTAAAATTCGCCACCATTAATGCAGAATAGGAACGGATGACATTAACTCCGAGATATTTGAATTTTGAATCCTCCAAATGAAAAGGTATTTCAGTCTGTATTATCTTTTGGCCAGATTGGTTTCTGGGGAAGCATTCACTCTTTTGTAGGTTCAGTTTATACCCGGAAAATTTCCCAAAGTCATTTAATACACGTATTATCTCTGGAATATATGCAATTGGATCTGTAACATAAAGCAGTAAGTCGTCAGCATATAGGGTTAGTTTATTTTCAATTCCTTTACGAATTATACCCTGAAATACAGGAAGAGTTCTAAGCGTTATCGAGAGAGGCTCAATCACTATGGCAAAAAATAAGGGAGACAGAGGACATCCCTGGCACGTAACCCATGACAAAGTAAAATAGTCAGATTTAGCATCGTTGGTGTATATATATATATAAACGTTACCGGATCGCTCCCTTCCTCTCATTCCGGAATACCGACGACCCGGAGATTGCAGCATCGTGAACAGGACTCCAAATCATCCACTTTATCGGTGAGTTGTTTGTTAGCCGAAGTTAGCTTTAGCACCGTCTGTTCCAGTGCTACAGTGCGGTCACTGTAATCGTTCAGGTGCTGGTCAAGCTCGTCAATACGCTGTCCTTGTGATTCAATGCCCGATTTAAAACTCTCAAAAGACGCAACAACTGGGGCCAGAGCTGAGTCAATAGTTGCTTTCACCTGTACTGCGGTGGTAGATGTTAGCTCCACTACTAAAGTGTTGCGGAGATTTTCCAAGTCCAGCGGTAGCTTGTCATCATGCTCGGTGAAGATTTAGGTTTCCATAGTCTTTCAGAAGCCATAAGTCCTTTCTGGTTATAATTGTAGACCAAGTAACTGAAAAGGAACGCACCAAATGTCTTAGAAAAGATCCAGGTTGCCTGAAAAACACAATTAAAAGATAAAATGCTCAGGAGCTCACTCCACGCGTGCCTTCTCAGCTCAGCCGGACTCCGTTTTACTTCTGTATTTGACACTATTGATAACACCACCACTGAGCTGAACAAACTGTTTTATTTACAACAATTTAGTCAATTTCACTTCCTCCTCGCATACAATACAAAACAACTCTTATTTATACACCAATAACATAGTGGGGTCTGTGTCACGTTTCGTGACGTAACGGAGATAAGGTAGGATGCAATCGCAGGTTAAACAGTTTTATTATAGAGACACAGGCAGGTAAATCCAAAACGTAATCCGATAACGTAATCCAGAAACATGCAAAAGGTCAGACGATCTGCAAACAGGCATAAACTGGGCAAGGCAGGAATCAAGGTCGTGGTCATGGAAAACAGTGTCGATATACCAAACATAAACAATAGCGAGGTACTGGGAGCGGAGAAACCAGCGTGGACTAAATCTTATGAATATGACTATGACTATGACTAAACGTATTCTACTATAATACTCCGCGCCGTGTGTTGGGAGGCGCGCAGTATTTATACAAACATAATCAGCGCCGTAATAGCTGGCGGCTGAGGGCAATTCAGACACATGTGAAAAAATAGCCAATGACAGAACAGGGAGGAGACATAACAGAAACATAAACAAACACACCTATCCAAATGTCACGAATGTCAACAACGAAAAAGCAGGTGCTCGCGCACCTGGACAGGAAGGCAGAGCGACGTCCTCGGTGGAGCAGGGAAACAGAGAGACGTACGCAGCAGTGCAGGGAAACAGAGTGACGTACGCAGCCGTGTAGGGAAACAGAGGGACGTCTGCAGTGGAACAGGAAAGCGGAGCGAAGTTCCCAGCAGAACAGGAAAGCAGAGTGACGTCCTCGGCTGAGCAGGAAAGCAGAGCGACGTACTCAGCGGAGCCTGCAGGCTGAACTTGGCTGGTCATGTCAGCAGACTGGGACGTGAGCAGAGCTTGGTCGTCTGTGTCAACAGACACTTGGTTGTGCACGTCAGCAGACGTGGACGTGAGCAGAGCTTGGTTGTCTGTTTCAGCAAACTTAGGCATGTGCAGAACTTGGTTGTCCCCGTCGTCTGACCTGGGCATGAACATAACTTGGTTGTCCTTGTCGGCGGACTCGGGCGTGAGCAGAACTTGGCTCTCAGTGTCGGTGGACTCGGGCGTGAGCAGAACTTGGCTGTCAGTGTCGGCGGACTCGGGCGTGAGCAGAACTTGGCTGTCAGTGTCGGCGGACTCGGGCGTGAGCAGAACTTTGTCGGCCGTGTCGGCTGACTTGGACGTGAGCAGGGCTTGGTCGGTCGTGTCGGCTGACTTGGATGTGAGCAGGGCTTGGCTGTACGTGTCAGTAGACTCGGGCTTGAGCAGAACTTGGTCGGCCGTGTCAATAGACTCGGGCTTGAGCAGAACTTGGTCGGCCGTATGAGTAGACTTGGACATGAGCAGAACTTGGCTGTCCTTGTCGGCGGACTCGGGCGTGAGCAGAACTTGGCTGTCCTTGTCGGTGGACTCGAGCGTGAGCAGAACTTGGCTGTCAGTGTCGGTGGACTCGGACGTGAGCAGAACTTGGCTGTCAGTGTCGGTGGACTCGGGCGTGAGCAGAACTTGGCTGTCAGTGTCGGTGGACTCGGGCGTGAGCAGAACTTGGTCGGCCGTGTCGGCTGACTTGGACGTGAGCAGGGCTTGGTCGGTCGTGTCGGCTGACTTGGACGTGAGCAGGGCTTGGTCGGTCATGTCGGCATACTTGGACGTGAGTAGGGCTTGGTTGGTCTTGTCGGCTGACTTGGACGTGAGCAGGACTTGGCTGTACGTGTCAGTAGACTCGGGTTTGAGCAGAATGTGGTCGGCCGTGTTGGTAGACTCTGGCTTGAGCAGAACTTGGTCGGCCGGGTCAGTAGACTCGGGCTTGAGCAGAACTTGGTCGGCCATATCAGTAGACTTGGGCTTGAGCAGAACTTGGTCGGCCATATCAGTAGACTTGGGCTTGAACAGAACTTGGTCGGCCATGTCAGTAGACTTGGGCGTGAGCAGAACTTGGTCGGCCGTGTCAGCAGACTTGGGCGTGAGCAGAACTTGGTCGGCCGGGTCAGTAAACTTGGGCATGAGCAGAACTGTTTCTAAAACATAAACAATAGCGAGTGGAGAAATGGGATCGGAGAAACCAGCGTGGACTAAATCTAATGATTAACCTGACTATGACTAGGACTATGACTATGACTATGACTATCGTAACGACTCTATACTAAACATATTCTACTATAATATTCCGCGCCGTGTGTTGGGAGGCGCACAGTATTTATACAAACATAATCAGCGCCATAATAGCTGGCGGCTGAGGGCAATTCAGACACACGTGAAACAATAGCCAATGAGAGAATAGGGAGGAGACATAACAGAAACATAAACAAACACACCTGTCCAAATGTCACGAATGTCAACAACGAGAAAGCAGGTGCTCGCGTACCTTGCACGGCAGCGTGCATTCACATGCGCTTCAGCACGCTGCTTAAAGGGGAAGTCGTGACAGTCTGAAAGAGTGCAAAAAATTGAAATAAAGTGCAATGTTAGTAAATTGTCTTCTTTTGTTTAAATAAAAGCGTAGATGAGGTTAAAAAAAAACAGTTAAAACAAACAAAGCGATAAAAATAATTCAAACATATTTTTTAAAAAAAACATAAGCAAACAAAAAAACAGATGCAGTGCTGCAATGGCGGTCCTGCACGCAATTATGAAAACGCCCACAAGACGGCGCCGTTTATCGGTGGATCCGATATTACAAAACCGATATCAGATTATGAAAAAAATGCTTAAATATAGGGGGAAAATATCGGTAGAACCAATTAATCAGTTGATCTCTACAGTGCCCTCCACTAATATTGGCACCCTTGGTAAATATGAACAAAGGCGGCTGTGAAAATCATTTATAAAATAAATTCACAAAAACACTCTGCTCTTGTTCACCCCATAATGTTGGGTTTCACTTCTACTCTGATGATAAACAAGTATATAACGCTTTTAGAATTTGAAGCTTTTGGTCTCTGAACACGTTCACTTGGATGAATCTAGGATGATTCCAGGCATTATAATAGGCATTATTATTATAATATTTTTTAAAAATCCACACAAAGCCTTCTATGTACGCTGATAAACATAGAACAAAATGTGCTGATGAATGTACCTCATTCTTTTCCAAAAGCTGAATGCAGTAGATGTAGTAGATTTCAGAAGAGGTGAGCTTATAGGTTTCAGCCAGTTTAAGTGAATCTTCCAGTGAAGTAGCCAAGTCCTGTTTCAGAATATGTCTTACCAGCATCTGCTCAAACACACACACACACACACACACACACACACACACACACACACACACACTATAATACTTGGTTGATGATAGTACACTTGTACATGACGTGGATTGTACCAGGGTATTAATGTCTGTAATCATTAAAACAGGGTGTTAACATGTACACACATTGTATACTGGTGGTGGAAAAAAAAACAAAAAACCCACCAACCATCATCTCTCTGGAGTTAGAGAGTGTCAAATTGCAAATTCCATAACATCTCACAAGTTTCTTCATCTCCATTAAACAATAACTCTCTTTCAAAAGCTCCTGTCTGAAACAGTAACAAGAGATAAATGCAACAACAGTAAGTTCGACACATTAAAAAAACATATCTGCATTAAACATATCTGTACATACTCAGCTTCCATATTAGTGTATTAGGATTTTGTGTTAAATAGTTGAGGTGCTCTTTTTCCAGATGCTGTTGAACAAGCTTCTCTATTGTATGATTCCTGGGAACCACAGCCTTGTACATGATCTCGAGGATGGCATCCATCACCAGCTGAACCACACAGAAGGACACGATGCAGCACACAGATATAATTGCTTTCCTGTTATTTATGGTCAAACAAATATAACTGGTCTCGTTCTAGCTCGCTCATCATTCATCATTTAAACTACAATACTATTAACATGCTGGGTGTATTATGTGTAAGAGTCGGCATATAAATAAAGTCTTTGGGGTGGGGGGGGGGCAATGAAAAAATATATTAAGTCATTAGAAAGGAAGGAAGGAAACTTGATACGTTTCAGTGATTTCAGGCTTTTACGCTCAATACGATAAGGCTTTCATATGGTTTTAAGGGCAGCACTTACATTGGTGTCAGTCATACAGTGAACCAGAGCCACTGCTTTGGCCTCCCACTCAGTGAACAGAGACGTGATCTGAGAACTGCAGCAATCCAGCAAGTCCTGAAAACAGCACAACAAACGGTTCAGCTCAAAAAAGGGAGGGAAAAGTCTTTTATCTATAGTCTTAACGAATAACTCTGAGTGCACCTGCCTTTAATAACCTAATGTCGTGTCAAAAACGACTAACGGTGCTAATTACCTTTTTCAATAAGTGATCATACTCAAAAGCACAATTGAAAGTAAAAATCTAGAACACGTTGGATGAGAAGCAAAAATCCAGTTTATTGTTCAAAAAACAACATGAGATCCAATCAGTGAGACGTCCCAAAGTGATTTGAATCTGTGCACAGACTCAATGCCCTATTTATTCAGTCTTATCTTATGGTTACACCCAATTATCTCATTCTTTTGAAATCCCAATATGCTTTAATAATGTCTTTTTTGATTTCCCCTTAAACTCTACTTTTCTCATTTTTAAATACAATTAGAATCAACTTTTCTCACTTTGGAATCCCCTTAAAACCCATTTCAGCCACTGGATATCCCCTTATCTCCCTGTTTTTCTTTCTGGTATTTAAAAATTTTCCAAGTTTAGTTCAATTCAATTCAATTTTATTTGTATAGCGCTTTTTACAATAGACATTGTCTCAAAGCAGCTTTACAGAAACATATAAACACAGGATACAGATTTTAAACTTGTGAATTTATCCCAATTGAGCAAGCCGGTGGTGACGGTGGCAAGGAAAAACTCCCTAAGATGTTAAGAGGAAGAAACCATGAGAGGAACCAGACTCAGAAGGGAACCCGTCCTCATCTGGGTAACAACAGATAGTGTGAAAAAGTTCATTATGGTTTTATATGAAGTCTGTTTGGCCTTAGAAGCAGCCGTAGTCTCAGCAATCTGGAATTGGAGTAGATGAATCTGTGGAGTAGGCTCGACAGAAGGAAAGATGGAGAGAAGAGATTATTAGGACTGTGCTTAGTGTAACAGAAAGTCAACAAATAAATATTTTTTCTTTGAATCTTTAAACTTTAAGAATTATTTTTAAACCCCTTTAGCCTTTTTTTTTTTAACCTATTGTGGCGACAGGCCGGCGGCTGGCGCACAAGAAGTAAAGAGCGCTCCTCCCGCGACTGCCGCTGTGGTGCTGAAGAGACAGCTCCAATGTTTTGGACAGCCGGAGAGCACGTGCTGCGGGGCAGGGCGGCCGACACACCTACGGCTGGCGGCCGATAAGCAGCGAGGCAATTCTCCACCATCCAGCAGCCGATGGGAGAGTATAAAAGGGCGATCCTCCGCTCGCAAAGGGAGAGAGAGAGCCCCCGAATAATGCATGATAACCTGTCTTGTGGCTTTTACAGAGAGTTCGGAGGGAACGGAGGATTTCGCCCCCTTGCTGCACCCGCGGCTCTGGCTGACTGCGGAACGGGATCTCAGCCGCTCGGAAAGCCCCCAGCACGGCCCCGGCAGCCCTGTGGACGGCACCGGCGCCTGAATACTTCACCCCACTGCACCTCCCTTTGCACCTCACACCCTCACTGCACTTAAATAAACTCTGCACGTTTTCCTCAGAAACGGCCTCCTGTGTGTCTGTGCTCAGCCCACCGCTGTCTAGGCTCGCTACACTATTCGATTTTTATTCAAATTTTTAAAAAGTCCTTATTTTTTTTCCAACTGACATCTTTTTTTTCTGGGCTCACTGAATCATGTCCTATCAAATAAACTCTTCAGCTCATACATTAAGCTTTTAAAGACAGTGTTAAATAATTTTAAAATAGACAAACCGCACCAGATTTGTGGACATCCAGAAGGACGGCAGACCGAGTTCAGCGAGCATCAGTCCGTTCTGAAAGAAGGGCAATAACAATCTGAAAACTGGATATATATTCCAGATACAAAACAGGATGTCTTGTGGAGTTCAAATAAAGAACTTATTAGAAATGCTAATAAATAATTCATACCTTCTCTTAACTCCAGGCCTCTTGCTCGCAGCACAATCCATTTAGCCAGGACTCTCTGTAAACACACAAAAGATGATCAAACATGTTCTTCAAGAGTATCACAATAAGCATAACGTATTTATAATTGTATGCAATTTAAAACGTATCTGGAAAAAGATTTTTACAATTAAAAAAAATGTTCCGTTTTTAAAAATCATCGACTATGATTTAAAAAAAACAAAACAACAACAACAACAAAAAAAACATACTGCTATTGGAGGGGGAGAAAAACAGTTTCTGAATTTGCATACATTTCCAGGAAATGAACACAGGACCAAGTTATATGTCTGGATCACTTATTTATCTTTAAATGACCTTTAATTTACTAAAATCTGCCACATGAATACATAAAAAATGTAAAATAGAGGCATGTAGCTACAGACACTGTATACAGTATGACACTGACATTACAGTACTGGGCTGTCATGATTAACATCGTATCATCATATCATACCTGTCCTTTAGGCAACACTCTCCACATAAAGGGCGCCACCACACCCTTTAACCAGATACAGAGCTCTTGAGACGGGACGTCTGACGGGATGGAGCTCAACAACGCCTGCATGGATTTCTCATTAAACTCGCCCACAAAGCCTGAAGAGATGGAATTAAGTCAATTATCAAAGATTCACGTTATTACGTATTGCTCAACTTAGAAGCTCGAATACACAGATACACAGTGCGAGGTATTGATATAACAACTGATTTGGGCATATCTGTTAAAACAAAAATTTGCATTTAAAAAATATGCAAAGTCTGGCTTCTTTTTTTGTTTGTTTGTTTGCAAAATCCCATTTGAACAAAAAAATGGAGACAGTCTAGAACACAAGTTTATGCAAACTAATACTTTACTAAGTATTAGTAAAATACAAGTAAAATAAGTGCTTTTTACATGTTTGTCCAAAACTCAAAGAATCTTTTTCGTTATAAACTGAATGTTCAACACAAGCAGATGTCTGTTTGTCTCTGTTATTTAGAAAAATATATATTAGAGGTCGACCGATTGATCGGTTTTGCGAGATTAATTGGCCCTGATAACCCGACTGTTGGAACTATCGGTTATCGGCACAAATTCACACCGATAGTTTTTCCCGGTTGCAGCTGATGCTGAGAAGGATCCGCTGTCATCATATAGTACGAGAGCGGCCTCTAGAGGCGAAATAAAAACTGTCACTGACCAATTCTGTGTTATTTGAAATGTTTTTTGATTCATTTTGGACGTGTCTATTTTTATTTGTTATTTGGAGTGCTACTTTTTGGTTGGATATATATTTTATTTACTTTAACATTTATTAATAGTTAATTCATATATATTAATATTTACATATTTTTTCATTTTAAAAATATGCTGGAATTTTTGACCACTTGCTGGAATTTTTGACCACTCTTCCATGCAACATTCTTTCAGTTGCAAGATGTTTGAGGGTTTTCTTGCATGCACTGCCCGTTTGTCGATACGCTCATTGGCAAACTGTAGTCTTGCTCTAATGTTCTTTTTAGACAGTCAAATTTGTTTCTTTCTGATTGTAGAAGCATGCACTTTGATAACAACAGCTGCAAGACTTACATGTCATTGCAGATCCTGTGATGAATTTGTGGGGTTCTTGGAGACTTCTTTTTGGATCAGACGGTCTGCTCTTGGGCTGAATTTGCTGGGACGGCCAGTCCTGGACATTGTCATTTGAAATCTGCGCCATGTGTAGATGATTTTCCTTACAATGGAATGATGTATTTCAAATAATTTGGAGATCTTTTTAAATCCCTTGCCACTGAAAGAATATTGCATGGAAGAGTGGTCAAAAATTACAGCATGCCGATGTCAGAGACAAGCGGACAATTATGCAAAACGCCTACAAAATGTTATTTCTGCTAAAGGGGGCAATACTAGCTTCTGAAGCCAAGGGTGTATTTACTTTTTCCACAGAAGAATATCACAACTATTGATATTTCTGTTGAATAAATTAATGAAAAGTCTAATGTTCTTTGTGGTTTTGTTCAAGTATATCAACTTTATTAATAGGCACTGTTTCTAAGATGATCAAATGTTTGCTTGTTCAATTGTCAAAAATGCCAACAATTTCCAAGGGGTGTACTTAATTTTTCACATGACTGTAAATGCCTCAATTATTTCACATTTTCTGTCTATTGAAACCAATTATCTGCTAATAATCTTTAGATAAGGGAAAAGAAATACCACTCAATAATTATGTGTGCTATTTCAAAGTCACTGAATTCACCTTGTTCTCAGAGACAAAAGTTCACACACAAACCCTTACAAGAACTTCCAGATGTTGACCGTTTGTTATTGAAGAAACTCTATAAGTATCATAAAGGAATGCAATGACTTTGCCTTCCCTGCTTTGATGCTGTGATGGTGTGTATAATTATTTCAGATGGTAAAAAATATTGTAGGAGATAATGACGCATTTTATTTAAATGAAATGTAAATAATTAGGTAAATAATTAAATAAATGTAAATGATTCAAATAACTCGATATGTAGATAACTATTATTAGAAAATCTTGCAAATATTTATTATAGCCTACCTTTTAATTCTATATTTGTTATATTTGTTTAATACATTTTTTTTATTGATCTAGATGCTTTCCAGTTCCTTGGTTGATGTAGACCAGTGGTCACCAATCCTCTTCCTGGAGATCTACCTTCCTGCAGGTTTCATCTCCAACCAAAATCTAACACACCAGTTTTAGTTGATCAAGAACTTCTTAAAGCAATGATTAGACGGTCATGTGTGCTGGATTATGGTTGGACCTAAAGTCTTCAGGAAGGTAAATCTCCAGGAACAGGGTTTGTGACCACTGTTCTGACATATGTCATACTGAAAATCTAGATCAACCAAGGAACAGGAACTTAAATTAAAAAGTAAAAAGTCAGCTCAAATATATACACCACGCCACATACAGATGGAAGGTTTGAAGATGTCCATAACAAATCTTGAGAGATTAGATGCGATTAGGCGAGTAATTATTTAGAGCACACTGCCCTCTTAAGGCCGCTAAAATTAGTACAGGTCTAGAGCGCACGTGAGATAGCTAGGGCTGCAACCTAAATCCACAAACTGCCACAACTCTCAACTAGAACATCGCTGATTATTTATATATATATATATATATATATATATATATATATATATATATATATATATATATATATATATATATATATATAGTTTAGAACATATTTCTGAAGTGCACATTTTGCTTTTGTAAACAGTTCTGAGTTATGAATGGTCTATATAGGAATAAATTAAAAAACGAAAATGTCGTAGGCTCCTAATTTGACTAGCCTAAATAACATAACACATAGTTTATGGATAATACATAACCATTCAAAAGGAATTTTTCGACTAAATTACGATTATTTACAACTGTTTAGGAATAAAATAGACTCGGTGATTCTTCAGCACCTTTGTGCTTCTCCTATCTGACCAGCAGAGGACGCCCTCGTTGTGGTTTAAACCATTGAGAGTCTAGTGTACAGTAAAGCAAAGTGAACAACAGCAACATTTTGGTCGATTGTTCTATAAAAGTGGTTCCCAAACTGGGGTCCGAGCACATCCAGGGGTCCATGAAGCATAGCCAGAGAGTTTTTCATATTTTGTTACAGTGGCGGAAATCCCAACCTGCTACTAACAAAGTTATGTTTAGCGTTCTTATTTATTTATTAGCCTGTTTGTCTGGTCACTGGAATTGAACAGATTTATCCAGACCTCAGTAAATAAAAAACAAGTATAAATACCATCAACTTTGACCTAATGTTTTATCTTGGTGTAAAGATCAGAAATGAAACATTTCTGCTCTAATAAATAGCCAAACAAATAATAATGAGCACAATAGCTATTTTAAAAGTTGGATTATGTTCACAAAATAAATATGTGCATGTATATATATTTGTACAGAAGTTTAGTTTATTTATTTTACAAGCTATGCACATTGGAGGAAAGTGTTTCTTTTTAAAAAGCATAGTCTTCTAAACGTGGTAAACATGACTGATACATTATATAACACCTTGAATGTGTGCATGAAGAGGATACATGTTGGCCTTTTGGTGACTTAGTTGGTTACATGCTACTTTGAAGGTGCATGTAGGCACACATATGGGCACTGTGATGTGACCCAGGACAATGAGTGGATGATATGTTTGTATTTTCACCATAATTAATAATTAGTCATTAGTAATATATTAGTAAAATCACAGCATATTATATTATCACTTTTAAACTCGCCTAGTTTTGCCACTTAATTATGGTGACACGATATTTTGCCATCTCACCTGAATACAGCTGTTCAGATAAAATGCTAGCCTACAGACAAATATATATTCTAAAAAAGAATCATTAACATTAGGCTAATTGAATCATCAAAATTTATATAAACATTAATTAATAACTGTTGATTGTTAAATAATTGTTCACTAATTTGTACAAATGATTTTCTCTTATTATTTGCATGTGTTGGAGTGCAGCATACCAAAGTGATCCAACCAACCTGATAAATACTAATAAACATTTTCAGCCCATATTTACTCCAGTGTCAGTCAATATTTAAAGGGAGCCACACGAAAAAACTTGTTTCTCCCTTTTTAATGGATGTCCCACTTGTGCTGACCATAAGATCCCAATAATTATATATCTATATATATATATATATATATATATATATATATATATATATATATATATATATATATATATATATATATATATATATATATAAACTCTTAAAAATAAAAGAACCTTTTCCTCACAATAACCTGAAGAAAGATTTAGAATTTTTCCACATAAGCTAATGGTAGCATTTACTGTCGGATTTTTTTTTTTTTTTTTTAAAAAGAAATGACATTTAATTTTAATTTTATTTTATTTATTTATTTGTGGCACTGACAGAAATGGTTAAAGATTCGTCAGTCAAAAAGTTTTTTTTTCTATGACATATAATAATTGCTGGCATTTAAGTGTGTGTACGTTTCAAATTAAATGCTAGTTTCATCATTTAAAACATTTTAACTTTGTCTTGTTCTTCTTTTTTAATGATTCTGTGTGAGGAACCTATCCAGAACAAAAGCTCAGCAATCTACCTCCAATTTTAATTAATACGAAAATTTCTTATAGACGATTATTAATGAAACAGTAACTTCATCTGTGATTATATTATATAGGCTACTGAAAAACAGCTAAATTAATGAATACTTAACAGTGACAATTATTCAATAGTCTATGCAACTTTAAGTTAGGTTTCTAGATGTCACATGAAGTCTACATATTGAACACATTTCTACGAGGTAAAACAATTTTGTGTGATTTATTTTTCTGTTTGGTTCACATATGTAATATATTACAGCTAACCTAATAAGCTTTGGCATATGTGTGCTTCCTTGTCCCCTGTGATTTTCTGTGCTCTCCATTGAAGTCCAGCGAAAAATTGAAATCACTGTATGTAGAATTAATTCATGAACACGGGCAGCTGGTCCTCAACTCTGAAAACGATAAAAATAGTTAACAAGTCGTTAAATCTTCCAAATAGTTGGCGACACGCTCGACCCGGTGTCCCTGCACGAGTGCCGAGTGTAAAAGGGCCCAGGTTCCCACCAGGCCGGAACTAACTGTGAAGTGTGACCTGTTCAGAGTGTGAAGGTGTGAAGGATGCCGCCAGTGAGAAGCTGACCAGAGACAGAGAAAGAGGCACCAACACGCTTTACACCTCTTTCACTCGGAGATCTTTAACAAATAACGCGCACATTCGAAAGGCGAGAAAGTGACATGGGTACTATGCAGATGTAAGGTTCCCATATCCACAGGTTTTCTTAAATTGCAGCTATTTATGAAAGACCAGGCCTGTAAAACACACGCAGTGTACACGTTTAAAGACGACACATATTTATTATGATGAATGACCATTTGAAATTATTATTATTATTATTATTATTATTATTATTATTATTATTATTATGCTGTCTTATTTATAGGCTGGCAATTTGATCATCTGTGCAATGTGTTCAAAGTGCGATGACCTACTTTATTCCAGGTTTTTTTTCCTAGTACATGCCATTAGTTAAACTCAGTAAGTTTGTGTTACAAACTTGCTCTGTTGCACTAAGAAGCAGAAGTGTCCCTTCCTGCACGATTTGCGGTATTGAGGTGATGCGGAAATCAGGCGCTAGGGGAATGTGGCGCAATGGGTTGGCGGCCTTATTGGCCCCTCATTTGAATGCAAATCCAGAGGGTTTGAAGTCTTGGCTGACGTCAGGAAGGCCTTGTTATACGTACATCAGTGACCACCACCTTGTCAACAGAGTCGCATCATGTTTGATTGAAGCACGTCAAGGACTACATCGCATGACCAGCTTGGAAATCTTTTTGTTTCTGGACTACCACATTTCAGAAAAAACCTCTAAATCTGGCCTTCTGTTTCACTTTAAGCCATATCTAGCATAATACATTGCTAGTATGTCGTCCTAAAAACAGGTTTTGGGTTTTTCTTCGTGAATCATGTATGTTGGATACCTTTTGGATAAAGGCGAAGGAAACATGTATCACCACCAAGGACCTGTACGGCGATCTGGTATCAACCTTCCGCCACAGAATTTCGTCTCCACACCACAGTACTCTGATTTTGGTGGATACCATCATATGGCCAGCATGGACACACACTCTCAGGCCACAGGACCGTGGGCCGCTCCGTACGGCGGTCCGAGGGAGGACTGGGGCGCCTACAGCCTTCCACCTCCCAACACCATAGCAACTCCAATGAGCAACTCATCACCGGGACAAGTCTCCTATTGCTCGCCTGATTACAATTCTATGCATAACCCGGGGTCAGCTGTGTTGCCCCCGCCGCCCGACAACATTTCCGTGGCCCAAATGTCCCCGGATAAAGAACGGCGCAACTCTTATCAGTGGATGAGCAAAACCGTCCAGTCCTCTTCCACCGGTGGGTTTAGCATTAAGTCTGAAATTCATGCCTTAATCTAGTTCTTCTATGTTATTAATATCACAGCGTGAGTTCATAACACGTGCCATTGGTGCATATCAATAATTACTGAATAATAATCCAAGATGCCATTCCTGATCACTCATATTCAGATTCACAGTGGAATCTTTCAGTATAATGATCACAAACAGTGAATTATTATTATTATAATTAGGCCTAAATGTTTAACTAAATCATTTTCGCTTTAGTATAGCATCAATTTGGTTAACGAAAAGTTCGACATCGTAATCAATTAAATTTTAATGGGTCTTAAGAACAGATATAAACCATCCAAAATGCATTTTGCCAACTTTATTGAAAATTACACTCCAAGCGTTGTGAGGTGTGATTTAAGAGGCCTAGTTGTTAACGAATATGTGGTTTATACATTAAGATTAAGTGTTTGTGGAATTGTTGTTTAAAAAAATATTATTTAAACAAGCTTTTTTTAACGATCAAGCGAGAGTATTTTTCGGCTGTACTATTTTTTACACAAGAAACTTTTAAAGAAATGTGGGTAACTTGTGGCAGGTGAAGGTGTTGGGATCTGGCGCCAGCGCCACTTGTAATGCTAATGACTCAACTCCTGTAAACTAGATGTGAGATCCACGTTTCCCCCCCCTGATATCTGGTCTCATGTTTTGAGGGTTATCTGTCATATTCAGGCGGCGGCTTCTTTCAACACAGTTTCACTTTGATATGCAACAACACGTTTTCCTCCGTCCCTGTTCTTCACGGCTTGTATTGCCGTAATGGAGTGACGAATTTCACAGCAAATAAAGGTCACCTTTCTCCAGCTCATGTTAAAACAACAAACCAGTCTGAAACGTATAGAAAGCAATTTAAAACAGTGTTTATCTTGTAAACTGTTGAACACTATATATTTATGAATGAAGAAATAAATTGACTAGGATATGCCAATGTAAAGTGATGATGGTCTGGCATTGGGTTTACACATGATTAAAATATATTATGTCTAGAAGATTTTCAATTACCAATGATTTTGTTCAACTCTAAGTTATTTTTGCGTCAAGTATTATGTTGGTCACCGACTGGAATTAATGAACCGATTAAATTACTGTTTCCAATTTCCCCAACAACTTCAAACATAAAAATGACATAATTTACGGATACACATGACGTATTTTATTTCTTCTTCCGATTATGAAAAACAACTGGCTTATAAATCAGATCCGGCTCTTGACTGTATGCCAAGCATCCTCAGGATTCTCCTTTGTAACGCCTCTTAACACATCACTGGCGTGTAGATCATATCTGTGCGACTCTTTGTTCTGCAGTTTGTTAAAAACTTGTCATCAGAGGAGATCACAAACTCAGTTTACAGATCTTAATACAGATTAATATATTTCTTTGCAAGCGCAGGCATGGTGCTTTGGCAATACTGTCCAGACAAAATGATTTGCAAGAGAGACCATTTTACATTTCACTCTCTACACACAAGGCTTTGTTGCTTTCATTTTGGACTTACGATGGGGTTCATTTCAACAAAATTTTGTTCATTTCAATAAACTTTTTTTTCTATTGTTTGTGTTAATAAACAATATTTTCGGTTGGTTTAAAATTTATTGTTAGTTTCTTCAGCCTATTAATCTAATATTACATTCCTGCATCTGTTTAGGAAAAACAAGAACAAAGGAGAAATATCGAGTGGTCTACACGGATCACCAACGACTGGAGCTGGAGAAGGAGTTTCACTTTAATCGTTACATTACCATTAGAAGGAAATCAGAGCTGGCGGTGAATCTGGGTCTCTCAGAGAGACAGGTACAACCTGGAATACAAACTCAGGCCAACATTTATATAGCCTACAAACCATTAAGGCTGTTGTAAGATGGTAAAATATGTTGTTTTTTTGTTTCAGGTCAAAATTTGGTTTCAAAACCGCCGCGCCAAGGAGAGGAAGCTGATCAAGAAGAAGCTGGGTCAGTCAGACGGCAGCAGCGGCTCCGTGCACAGTGACCCCGGCTCGGTGAGTCCGCTGCCCGTTCCCGGTTCGCTCAGTCCCTCGGATGTGCACGGCTCCGTTTACCCGCCTCCAGGATTGAACGTCTTACCGTCCATAAGAAACATTCAGCAAGTTACAGTCACGCAGTAAACTCAAAGTTGGAGTATCTTACTCCAAAACAACCGACTTAAAACTGAGCACTCCTACCCGCTGCAAGGACACGACACCCAGCGCTCAAACGGATTCACGCGCTCCAGACCACACGTCCCGGGGCGCGAGCTTGTGGATTATAGTATCAGAGGAATTGAAGTTTTGTTGCAACCAAAGGCTGGAGGCTCTTCAAATATTGTTTTAATAGAATAGTGTTTTGTTTTGTTTTGTTTTTTTAATAAAAAATAAATAAATAAGAAAAACGCACGAAAATTGTTCGTCTGGTACAAAAAGCTAAATATTCTATAGTTTTGTTTGTGTTTTGATCGGTTAAGATATAAATATCATTTTCTGTATGTGGTGAGTGTACGAGTTTATGCAAAAGAAAAAAAAAAGTTATCTCAGGCAGAGGCCTACAGTGTTTCTACAGACGTCTTTTCAACCTGTAGGCCTATTTTCAGTATTTTCACATGCGTGGACGAGTTCTGCTGCTTTTCAGCGTTTCTTTACATCAGCACCTTTTCGTTCACATGGCCGGGTGAATGCAGATTTCGGATTTATGGGTAGAACGTTTTGAGTGTAAATAACGTTCCAAATGTAAATAAATGTTTTGGAAAGCATCACAGAATCATGTCATTAATATCCACAAGAATACCAAAAAACGTATATTTATATGTCAACATGTGGACCTGTCTAAAGTCATCTTCTGTGGATAAACACATTAGGCAGACCAAACACTGCTTATAACCTAATTTGGGTATTTTCATTTCATTCATATTACAAGTCCTAAAAAAATAAAAAATAAAAAAATAAATAAAAAGGTTTGACCCACTGAATAATTTTAGTGCAAAGTGTAAACATCCTGATAAAGATATGAACATATGTAATTGCACAGAAGCCCCAAAATCTAAAAGGAAAAACAATGTATAATATTCATTAGGACAAATAATAGAAAAACAGGCTGCACACAATTTCATGTCTGTAGCAAAGATAAATGTTATAAACCAAGAGGACACAAGAGCTCATCTGCTCATTTTGCTGCTATTTAGCTATAGGCCTATATTACACAGGCCAGACCCTGATGTGCTGTGTAGCCTGCCATGTTGTAAAGATTATTGTTTTATTATTGTGGAATTAGGTTAGATACTAGACTATTGGTTATTTCACCAATCCTTTTAGGATTACTTTAAAAGTAGTTTATAAATTATATAGCCTAATTTGACTATAAGGGATTAATAGTTTTTATTTCAGCCAAGGACTTTTTTTTATTGTAAAATGAATAAATCAATCAATAAATAATTCCACTGGTCTCCTCAGGTACATATTTATTTTATGAACATAATCCAACTATTCATATAGCCTACCAGGAACGTATTTAAGTGTGTACAGTAATATTTTGCTTATTACTGGACCAATAGAGATTTTAATCCTGACTTTTCTCCCCTCACAGAACACATTTCTATTGAATCTGTCATTGGACTCAAGTTAAAATTAATTATAGGCCTAGTAATAATAGTTATAGCTAGTAATAATAGGCTTACTTGTTCTTGAATTATTGAGGTTTGGATTAAAACCATAGAAGGGACCAGGCTAATGACTATAAGAAATTAATATTATATAATATCTTTGATAATTGGTTGTGATTGTGTCTACTGTAAACTGTAAAACAGTTTTATTTATTTATTTAAAGTGTTTTAATGGCTATGCTTCACGCATGCCTGGAAGGTTCTGGACTCCAGTTTGAGAACCACGTGTCTAATAGATTATACAGTCTAGTAGTAGGCGTATAACTTACATTACATTAAATGTGTAGCCGAACTATCTGAATATCTCTATAAGCCTATGAGGCTACATGACTGTGTAGCAAGGTTGACCATGTCGTTTGTTCTTTCCATGAACTGAATTGAGTTTTTCATGCTGAATGGTGATACACTGATCAGCCCCTCTTTGCTTTCCCGCCTCTGACGCGCACACTTTAAGCCCCGCCCTTCAGCGACCGCGCGCTTCACGTAACTCCGACGTCACTCGCGCGGTGTCAGAAACGTCATGAGCGTCTTACTGCCCAACATGGCGGACTTTGATACCATTTATGAGTTAGAAGAAGAAGACGAGCGAATAGTGAGTGAAGAGCACCTCGCCAGATACTGCCCCGAACCTGTGATAATGCGAGGGGCCGGCCACATCACTGTGTAAGCGAACGAGCGCCGCCGAGCCGCCACTTTATGCTGCTGCTTTATGCCTCTGTGGTTAGTGCTGCTGT
This sequence comes from Ictalurus furcatus, assembly GCF_023375685.1. Lineage (NCBI taxonomy): Eukaryota > Metazoa > Chordata > Actinopteri > Siluriformes > Ictaluridae > Ictalurus > Ictalurus furcatus. Next base: position 8,375,567 of record NC_071262.1, read on the forward strand.
GTTTAGCCTCCACGCTAGCCTTCAACTGTGTGCGTGTTTTCTTGCTTGCTGGATGGTAGCTCTCAAAATACATGCAGGCCAACTCTCTCTCTCCCTCCCTCACTCATTCACTCACTCACACACACAAACCTTTTTGTTTCAGCGACACTGGTTTTGTAAGACCGAGCAATGATCCTGTCACTGTTTTATTGATCTCCATGTATAGCTGCGCATGTCTGTCATCTGTAGCCTGCATGGCTTATTTGTTTATCGTGGAAGTCTACCGTAGAGTCAGTAGTATCACGTGCATAAAGTCGCTTAATTAACTTTTGTACCCCCCAATTTGTTCATCTTCTCTAATATGTAAATTGGGCTCTACGGTTTGTTAAAAACCCAAACAGTTCCGCACACATTAGTTTATTATCTTAACTCCTTATCTACACAATGTACTGCTTTGTATCTTATCCTTCATTTACTTCCGGGAAAAATGTCCAATCGATCTCTGTCGGATATATAGTGCACTACATATGGTGCAGAAGCCATATCATGCCTCTCCGACGTTGGGTACTAATATAGGGAGTAGGGAGCTAGTTGAGACTCAGACGTGTCTACAGTAGGAGCCAAAACCCAATGTTTTATTTAACAGACAGGCATTTAGATCCTAATAAAACATAATATTGGTCATATGTGGTCATTTTAATTTGCAACATTATTATATTGCAATACAGCCCCCAGATAATTTTCAAATCTGACACCTTTTATCTATTATAAATGACAGATCTTGTACTTTCAAAATGCATTATCTGAACAGATTGTTCTGCACTAATATTAACTTTACAATCACCTGTTCCGTTGTTTAATTGTTTTTGCGCTGCGAAACTGACTTTTTCATGTTGATAACATATTAAAAGCGTATGGAGGAATCTTGCTTTACATGTAATTTCTGTATTTATAGGTTTGGACTTAGCAACAAATTTGACACAGAATTCCCATCTGTTCTTACAGGAAAGGTAATGGTGCCTAAAGAATTCATATGTATTTTTTACCTTCTAATCACCCCAAGCATGTGGCTATTTCTATAGTGTATTTTTTAAAAAACAAACAAACAAAAAAAAACCTCCCAGGAGTCTTGAGTACAAAATTGGAATATTTCGGTAAGTGCACCATAGTGCAACTAACGCAAGCTGAATGGACTAAAGTGATTTCTGTCAATGAGTAAGCTGTCTTAAGGGCCTGGCAGGCTGGGATCCCAGTGTTGGGAAGATGCAGCTCCAGGTGACAAAATAATGAAATAAAGACAGTGCCATGCACAAGAAAGGAAAGCTTCCTGGGTCGAATGAGGAAACAAAAAAGGTTGCAGGGGGAAGAGCAGGCTGAGGGAAGTGCGGGGCAATAAAATGTATCTCTAGTATTGTGACCTAGGGTGACATGTGATGGATGAGGTCAGGATTATGATGACTGAAGGGTGCAGATCAGGCCTGTGGGGCTTTATTCCGAGCTCTTTCACTGTTTGCAAAGAGACCTTTGCATCCTGTCATAAAAGATTACGACCCCAGTTTTATGGTGTACATACCCAGTGAGGAATGAGCAGCCATTCATGTTGTTTGGACGGTACAGCCACAGGCTGTGGGCTTATCTCTCCTTTTTTTTTTCGTCTCCATTTGCCTTGAAAGTCCTGGAGCTTGGTTGGCAAGTTAGAAGCATTCAATTATGAAATCTTATCTGCTTTTTAAACAAGGCATCTGCTCAAGATTTACACAGGATATTTTTCAGTTTGGTAATTTGTGCAATCTTTGTGACAAATTGAGGCTAAATGAATGCCATTGTTATATTCTGTGTATGTGCACATATTGTATATGTTCTGTTTTTTTAGTACATGTCACTTGTGTTTAGCAGTTTTCTTCTGCTAGCAGCTGATGCATTAGTAAAAGGGAGCATGTTGATGATCAAAATGATTAGACTTTATGTCTTTCTTTTTCTGGCCAGTATTGAATTTCCTCTGCTTTTTTTTCAGGTCGCTCCAGAGGAGTTCAAGACCAGCATCAACCGGGTGAACGCTTGCCTGAAGAAGAACCTACCAGTCAACGTGAAATGGCTACTGTGCGGCTGCTTGTGCTGTTGCTGTACTGTCGGCTGCAGTCTGTGGCCTGTCCTATGCCTCAACAAGAGGGTGAGACCCTCCACTGTTGTTATCGGTCTATGTGTAAATCTTTTACTGCATTTAGTACTCTAATAATAATATTGTCTTTGGTGCTGAAGCGAAAATAACAAGGTGTGTAATTAGTGACCTGGTGTACAATTGACGCATTAAACCAGGTTAGCTGAAGGATGTGCTATGAAATGTTTGAGAATCCACAACAGGTTATTGACCATAACATGCAGCTTATGAGCTGGTTAAACAGGGGCCTCAGTCCATAAATGTCTGTAAAGTCTTAATGCGGGTGTTTTATTAGTATTTGCTAAGCACCTGTTTGACGGTATTGAGGGGGTGATTACCGGCACATTTAACCCCTGTATTTTTCTTTGTTTGACAGACACGAAGATCCATTCAGAAACTGTTAGAATGGGAAAACAACCGATTATATCACAAGGTAAGCAAATTTCACCTCAATACCACTAGAGCAATAAAGGAACGTGCCCCATAGTTTTCAGTGCCTCAGTAAATGAAGTGTTTAGATGTTGTTAATGGTTGTAAATCTAGCTGCTAAACTGTGAAAATGCCCATGTCCTTCGCAGCTATTTTTGGCTGGGCTATTGATAGATTGCAGAGGCTGACCAGACCGTGCAGAGGTCAGCAGTAAAAAAATGGTTGACAGACACTGCACCCAGTATAGTGGGGAAACTCCTCAGAGCACTAACTGCTGTTTGACCCAAGTGAACCCACGTGTGTAAAGCCTGTCTGCATGTCTGGAGTGTTTGCGTGGACTGGGAACTTGTAGAGCATTCACTAACTCCAGTGCTTTATAATTCTCATCAGCTGGGACTGCACTGGAAACTCAGCAGACGAAAATGTGAGAGTAATAACATGATGGAATATGTAAGTATTTATCAGTTATATATGTTAATGCGTGCGTATACCTTAATAATTGACATTTCATTGCAGAAATTGAAAGGACATCACTAACATTCTAAGATGATCTTTTGTCCTCAAAACTAATTGCAAATTAGTTTATTACCTAGCCAAGTGCATGTGGCTAGGTTACTGGGCCTCATGTATCAGTCATTTAGTAAATGAGTTGTGTGTAAATGTTTTCATTGGCCAAACCAAACAAAAAATCCCTGCCAGATTTACTACAGTAAAGATTTCAGTAAAGTTGAGTTTCTTCGTTCTCCTGTTTAAATGTTTATTAACAAATGTCACCCATAAATTACCAACCACCTTCATGGGACAACTGATTTACATCTAGTTATGGCCAAAAAACCACATAAAAGGCAAAGCTCACACAGAGGTTTGACAAAATGATGACTAAATAGTGAAAGAGTGCCTCATAAGCATGTTGTGCGCTAAATCTTCCAGTAATGCAGCTGTCGTTGCATCGCATCGGCCACCATGAGCACAGACAAACTCTACCTAAGGATTCCGTTACGTTTGTCTTAATGGACTTGTTTATTAATTTATGGATTTGTTTTAAGTCATTAATATGAAATGACTGAGTTTCACAAAAGGTGTAATAGAAATCATTAACCTTTAAACTTGATATTGTAATCTATATATAAAACTGCACACCAGTTATACCATTTGAAGCCTTTCAATTCACATCATTGCGTCTCCTTATACCTAAATTTACACAAAAACTTGTAGGATACAAATGCTTTCTGCCAAACTAATAGGATGTTGTGAAATGCTCATGTGAATGGTTTAAGGATAAACTGGTTAAATAATGCCCAATTGATATTGGAAAATCTTTGAAAAGCAATGGTCTGGAGTAAATTAGCTCCTTAATATTAATATTTCCTTTCCTTCCTTCAGGTGATTCTTATAGAATTCTTACCCAAATATCCTATATTCCGACCAGACTAAGAGCACTGCAGAGGGATGCAGGCGAATGGCTCTCACTTCGCTCCTTACTTAGTGCCTTGTATATAAAGTTGGATTGAGGGTCTTCATGGGTGTCTCTGAGTCACCCCTTTTCTCCTCCCAGTACCTTGTACAGTAGAGTTTGCAAAACTGTCACTTTGCTTTAGAGCAGATTTTGCACATTTCCAGATATAGTAGAAATGCACCTGTGTTGCACCCGGATGTTTTTGTTACATAAAATAATAAACAATACTGTTTAAAAGTGCATTTACCCCAATAGCCATCCATACTTCCCACCTCCTACATGTAATATTGTTGATAAAATCAAGGCACCTCAAGGTGTGTATTTGCCTTATGATAAAAGTATAACCTTTTTTTTGTAATGGAGGTGTATGTATTGGATGCAGCGTGGTATAGAACCTGTAGTTTTAAAGGTGTAGTGAAAAGTCGTTTACTTTAGAGCGAATCTTGCGCATTTCCTGATATAGTTGCCCTGAAGCAAAATGAAAAGGTTCAGGGTTGTTCTGCGCTAATGGAATGGGTAGGGAATTTAAAGTAGCTAAAATGTTTGTCAGCATGATTTTTTTATTTCCGTTTGCACTTTGGTGATGGGCCTCTAAACAGGGGCAAGTTAAAGAAACAGACCATTTGAATATAATTTTGGACAAGATGTACAGCCTAGTATTTCATGTTTACATTATGTAATTTAGCTGGCAATTAGTTTTCTGCCAATCTATTATTGTAACATAGTTTTGTTTATAAACTGCATCTCTGTAACTTTCCAGTCTATATGGACCCGTTTACCTAGTAAGCCATAAAATGTATGTACAACATGCCAGTCAAAGTGAGGGCTGAAAATTGCACTTGAGCACACGAGGACATCAGGCTTTCAGTTGAATGTCCCTGAGGTGTGTGTGTGTTTTTTTTTTTTTTTAATGTCATGTGTAAAAACGATTTTGCCAATCAAGATTTAAGTAGTATATATCTCATCAATTTCAAAGTTAATTCCACCTTGTAGGTATTGTTTTGTAGTCTCTTTCCTCTTGCGTTTGTACATTTCAGCTTCAAATCAGCAAATTGCAGTTTTTGGTGAAGTCCATATGCTGTTATACAGATGCAGAGACGTGGACTTTCACACTCCTTTTTCATGTGTATGCAGACTCTCTGTTGTTACGCCTGCCTTGTTTTTCTTCATTTTTCTATATGTCAGCCTGTTGGATTAGAGTGCCTCTTGAATTGAGCAGAATGTTTGGGGAAAGCTGTACTAAAAGACACCTAAACTTTGCCTAATTATTTGGAGCGAGACAAATCTCTTACCGTTCTACTGCAGAGCACCTGTAAATGTTTCTCTTGATTTCTGTGGAAAGCATAAATAAATTGTTGATTATAATGGTTTTGACAGTTGTCATCCTTATATAACGTCACTTCAATTTGTAGTTACTAGCTGCATATGAATTTCTTTACTATTAGCATCATTTTGCTTGATATTATTGTGAATTCTATCAATATTTACCAAAGACGGGTAATTTGATGGGGTGTTGATTTCAAGTCTTGTATATATTGTTAAAAAACAATAACAAACTGATTTGAAACACAACTTTCACTTTTTCACTTAGGGTTATGTTTCCTGCTGTCCATGATGTTACTGAAAAGTTCAAACCTTGAAACAGACACTGAAATATGTTCATGCAGCCTGGTCTCCTGAGAAATAAATATAAACATGAATGAAGAAAGGTGAGGCTGAATGTGGTCCAGGTTCAAAGAAATTAAAGCTAAATGCAAGAGTGTGAATGCTGACCATGACCCTTCTTTCCATACAACTTGAATAGTATATTATTACAAATCTGCAAGTAGGAGATTATGTTTGGCTGTGATACTGTGCTTAATTTCCTAATTTACAATTTTCAAAATAATGGTGCTCTAATTAGTGTAGCAGAGAGTAAATGAAGCAGGAAAGGGCCTACATTTAAAAGCAAATCACTTTGGTTTTTAATACCAGTGAGATAAAATGTATATGGATGTACAAATACTGTTTAGTATACTTGCATTTCAGTGAAACGCGGAGTTTAAGTAGAGATAGAGGTGAAGAAAACAAGCTCTGTTCAGGATGCATTCACATTCTCATAGCTGCCAGGTTCAGCACACAGCCACTGTGTCATGTTTCATCTCGGTGTATTTTAAGACTGGAGGATAGATTTGTGATTGGAATTGCCCTCTTGTGGACACAATATTGGGTTGAGCACTTATAATTGGAGGATCTGGCAGCCTGAAGAGGGCAGGCTAAGTCATATTCAGGGCAGGGTTATTGGGCTAAAATGCAACACGAATCAGTTTTACTTTACTTTCTTGCTAGTTATTGCTATTTATATAGTACAAATCACACGTGTCAAGTATATGCTGTTATTTTTGTAACCTTTGACTTTACAAATCTTACTATGAACATGAAATGTTCATTTTCACCATGCATCAATATCAACCATGATCTGCAGATGGAATACCTGAGGATTTTACTCACCTGCCAACTGCTTTTACACAAGATATGACCTGTTCTGTTTACAATATACCCCACTACAGTCCATGCTTTTTTTATGCTCTTCATGTCATGGTTAAACATAATTCCATGTAAAACAAACACTGTGCATTCTTCAATTCCTCCTAGAGTCAGGAGTGATGAAGATAAGACCTACCACCTAAAAAAAGGTCTGTGGTGTGTTCTGTGTCTGTGCCCCCCCTCAATCAGATAGATTTCACAGAAAAGTCCTCTTAACACTTTAAAAGGCCCAGCAAGAGTTTCTGAACATAGTCACTATGCACAAATATTCAGAATATATACAGTTAAGAGAGGAAATTCTCTTGCGGATGTAAGATACTCTTTCCATCAAAAGCAAGTAAATGTTGGCTGAGAAGGGAGAGTGTGTAAAAGAGTCTACATTACTACATGTCTAGAACAAAATCATAAAATAAATCGCAATCCTTTATTATATAGTTTTGGTAATGGCCATTTTCTATGACTGCGGGGACAGTGGTGCAAAGAAAGCAGAAACCAGCATATATTTGGATTTAAAAACAAACAAAAAAATAGAACAAATGAAAATTAAAATGGCCTTTTCGGTATCAGCAATTAAGGCAGTTTTTTCTATACATATACAACTCAAGTCACTTAAAAAGAATGAAACAAAATAGCCATGACTTATAGCTTTAAAGTCATGTTACCAAGCAGCAGGCAACAGTTTTCAGATATAAAGACCAGATATGTTAACAGAAATGCTAAAATACAGTAACATAAAATAATTAACATGTAATTACAGCCATAAAAATACTAACAAGACTTTGGTATGGTCCATTTTATGTAGTATTATAGAAACATTCACACCCTGTGTCACAATCTCATCTAAAGTGTACCTTTGTATTGGACATTCTTTAAATTAAAATTCACTTACTCGGAGTAGTACAGCATTGGTGCAAGTTCCTAAGCACAACACACACACACACACACACACACACACACACACACACACACACACACACACACACACACAAGAAAATGATTGCTGTTACTCAAGGAAAGTAAATGTTCAATAAGACTGACTATCAATGTTTGTTGATGATCTCGAATTAGAAACTGAAGGTGCAGAAATAGTTTCCAGTGTCCATGTGCTTAAAAGTATCCTACATATCTCAAATAAGCACAGTTCCACAAGGAAGGAGGAAAACGTGTCCTGATATTCCTTTGATTTTGTTTTAAATCCAGTCTGTGATTATTGATCCGTATTGGATATCAAAATCGCCAAAACCAGCTTCAAAAAGGTCACATCAGAGACCAGAAAGAACAGTCAGATGTTATACGATACTGCCAGGCCAGGATACTACAGTAAGTGTGACTTTATTCCTCTGAAGCTTCAGCATAGGAATCAGGGATGAATTGTTCATGCCCACTGTAGTTGCTCCATTCACAGCCACAATTTCATCACCGCACCTGCAGTGAAGCACAGAGAAAAACATCATTATTGTAACAACTTCTGGAACATTGTCTAGAAACATTTCTAGAAAAAGAAATGAAAAATAGCTTAACATATGCACCTAAAATTACTGGATTACATTAAAGATTTTAAACTTATTACTACCCAAACACAGTAGCAGTGAGTTAAGGAACTTGTGGTATAATCTTGAAGACATTTTGGCATCTAACCAAGTAAATAAACATTTTCAAGCTTATACAACTCCAGGAAATCAGTATTAGACAATTCAAAATGACACGGAACTGATATTTAAATGAATATTTGCATTATTTAACTACAACAGTATGTTAGCTCATGCATTGCTGATAATTCTCTGTAAAAAACAACAACAACAACAAAAAAACTTACTTGAGACGACCATCAGAGTGGGCGGGAGTTCCAGGCACTATGGTCTTTATGAAGAAGGGCTGTTGACCTCGACTTTCTTCATATCCTCCCACAATACTGAAGCCCCAGCTCTCGTTGTTGGTTTTTAACAACACGATGTCACGACACCAGTGCATGTGGCTTGTGAATGAGAGCAAAAATGTACAGCTCATCAGAGTGAACATGTTTACATAACCACATAAAGAGAGAGACTCTTTATGAAAGAGAGAGACTCTTTATGAAAGAGAGAAGGAAAGGTCAATAAATCACAGCATTTTATTGCACAATATGCCTAGTAGAAAGTCAAGACAACAGGACCTATGGCATAATCAATATTATAAGAGACATTTTTAAAAGATCCTGATAGAAATCCTACAGTTGCAATCAAAATTATTTAAACCCCATTGCAAATCAGGTTTATTGATAAAATTTACAGACTTTCAGCTGTTTGCAATGAACAAATCAAACAAAAGCAATTGAAATAGTTCAACACAACGAATGCTTCAAGTGGTTTCCCCAAATTCAACTGAAAATGCAACTTATAATGATTTCTCCAGTTCCAAAATTATTCAACCCCTTCATGACAAGTATCTTTAGTACTTAGGAGAGCACCTTTAGCTGTTTTGACCTGCTGCAAACGAGATGTGGAACTTCGGAAGCATTCCTGAGGAATCTTAGCCCATAACTCAAGAACAGTAGCCTCCAATTCAGTAATATTCCTGGGTTTGTGTGCTGCAACCGCCTTCTTCAAATCCCACCAGAGATTTTCTGTGTGGTTCAAGTCAGGTGACTGTGATGGCTCTGTAGAATCTTCCAGGACTACTTCTGCAACCAAGCCATGGCGGAATTTGAGGTATGCTTGAGATCACTGTCCTGTTGGAAGGTCCAGTGACACCCAAGGTTCAGCTTCCTCAAGGACGACATGATGTTTTCCCCTGGGATTTCCTGATACTTCAATGAATCCATCTTACCTTCCACACGCTGCAGGTTTCCAGTGCCAAAGGCTGCAAAGCAGCCCCAGAGCATCTCCGAGCCACCACCATGCTTGACTGTGGACAGAGTGTTCTTTCATCATTCTTCTTTCTCCAGACATACTGCTGATCCATGCCGAAAAATTCTAGTTTTGTTTCATTGCTCCACAGAACAGAATCCCAAAACTTCTGTGGCTTATTTATATGATTTTGAGATTACTTTTCTTGTGCTTTTGGGTCAGTAGTGGTGTGGAGTTCAGGCATGGAAACCTGTGTTTAGAACGCGCCTTACTGTGCTCACTGAAACCTCAGTGAATGTTGCCACCAAGTCTTGCTGCAGGTCTTTGGCAGTTTGTGCTTTTGGGTCAGTAGTGGTGTGGAGTTCTGGCATGGAAACCTTCTGCGTTTAGAACGTGCCTTACTGTGCTCACTGAAACCTCAGTGAATGTTGCCACCAAGTCTTGCTGCAGGTCTTTGCCAGTCTTTCGCACGTTTTTCACAACCTGCCTTCTCAGAAATCTGGTTGCAGCTGTTGATAGCTTCCTTTTTCTGCCCTGTTCAAGTATTTCATATGTTTTCTACCCCTAGCCAGTTCAGGTATTTCAAGTATTCCAGCTCAAGCACACCTGGTGCAACTAATGAAGCCCTTGATTGGTTGCATTAGGTGTGCTTGAGACAACACCTGTTTTGCATATTCGTGAGATTCTATTCAGGTGGGTGAATAATTTTGAAACTGGAGAAATCATTATAAGTTGAATTTTCAGTTGAATTTGGGGAAACCACTTGAAGCATTCATTATGTTGAACTATTTCAATTGCTTTTGTTTGATTTGTTCATTGCAAACAACTGAAAGTCTGTAAATTTTGACAATAAACCTGATTTGCAATGGGGGTTGAATAATTTTGATTGCAATTATATACAGACACACTGAACAATATCCATTACTCACCTGGGTAGGCCCAGCCAGCGGGTCCACAGAGGGGAGCAGTTGATTTCATCCTCTCTGGGGTTCTCCACTGTGTCCATTTCTTCTTGATTTGCTGCCTCTGCATCCTGCTCTTCCTCCTCTGCAGTGGTGCGGATGACGCGTAGCGTCACAGAGCTCTGGGCTGTCTGTGTCTTCAGCACAGACACCGCTTCATTATAAGTCAGCTGGGTCAGGTCAACACCATTGATGCTCAGCAACACATCACCTAAGCAAACATCAGCCAACACACATTTATACATTTACCAATCAATATACCCATGAAGATTGAGGCATTACAGTGCTGCATGCATCACCCATAATCAGATGTCTTTGATTAACACTGCCAGAACTATTAAAACTATTTGTTTAATGACACTTTCCAGTAGTGAGGTGGTAGTGTATTAAGTATTTCTTCTAGCTGAAAGCACATTACTGGCTGCTAACAGGTCAGCTCTCAAGATATTTAAATGTCAAATATTTATTTTAGAGTTTTTATGGTTAAAAATATCACAGAATGCGCTCTTTCTTTGAGGACGATGGAGCCAATTGATGGAGCCAAACTTTTCACCAAGATCCTCACATATGTAGAAAAATATATCAGACAACTGCTGCATATTTGCTTAATAACATGAATACTGTGCTGAAATGCAGATATGTTTATCTGATTTTCTACATGCTGTTAACTGCTGAAATCAGATGAAGGTAATTAGTGTGCATGTAGACACACTTGCTATGATCGTTAATAGAGTAAAAGTGAATGAAGTCCAAAAGTGCAAAATCTGTGACGCTGTAATCGCTCTCTTTATGCATCTATTCCTTTTAGCAAGAACTAGCAAAAATGTCAAACCTGGTTTGATGGTACCATCTCTGTGCAGACAGCCCACTGGCTGCACACTGGTAATGTACACAGGCAGACGACAGCGGCCGTCCCTCCCACCAGCAATTGTAATGCCCAGTGAATGTCGTGGCTCTTTCTTCAGACTCACTGTCTTTTCCTGACTGGAGAATCCACCAGGAGGATCCTAATCACAAGCAACACACACAAACACACACACACACACACACACACACACACACATAAAGAAAATGGCTATAAAAGAAATTATTACAGTATTGCTCACATTATATTTAAATAACCACCCAAACCCTATCCTACAGCCATGGATAAAATCAATGCTGTCTTTAGAGCATAGCTGCTTCTCAATATTTTGAATGAAAAAAGTGATAGCTCAAGAGACGTGTCTGAGTCCTGTGGTGAAAACATTTGTAAAAACAAACACTCCTCTGTTCTAGATACTGCTAGAAATGGAGAGAAGTGATAATGTGAAGGGCCTGACACACTGCCATCATAACTCATGACTAGTGGCAAAAGCCACGGCTTCCACTATCTTCTCACAGTGTCTGGGGAACTCCAGAGGGGGTGCGCGGGGCCTTTTCCTACCCAGCAGGGGACCCTCCCTCCCAACAAGAGTAAAGGCTTCAACTCCGCAGGTGAAAGCTAACTGTCACCAGCTTTGATCCCAAGCCACAAACTAAGCAGCAGAAAGGGAGAGAGAAAGCAGCACCCTAGGCCTTTTGATCATGAGCAAGGTCCAAAGATAGAGGCTAGCTGCTTTAATCTCACCCTTACCAGCCTGCATCTGCTGCCTCTAGCTTTCACCTCCAAAGCCAGTGAGGAAGTGACACGGAAGCAAGGTGTGACAGAAGGCTTGTGTGAAGAGTGCTTTAATGGAGAGAGAGAGATGAGAAACATACACACACAGCCACATGGTAGCACTGGACTTTAAAGTATAAGCTGACCAGACCACATGACCGGAGATTGGTTTCTCAGCCTCAAGCCTATTTTCTGCTGTAGAGCCGAATGGTTCTGAGCACGGAGAGAAACTGAAAAAACTAGACAGAAATTCCACAAGGATGGGTGCACTGCTTGGCTGGTTAATGCTATAGTATAAAACATACTGCATACAGTCTGGCAATTTAGTGGGGCATGCTGAGGAACACTCCTTTCCATCATTTACAAGCATGAAACTATAAATGCGGATCTTAATTTAAGAGAGAAAAGTGAAACCAATGTAAAAAAACAAAACGAAAACAACATAACTATAGTCACTGCCTCATTTAGGGTTATTCTGAATGTGAGGTGCTCAGAGTTCAGATGTGATTTTAGTTCCTTACACTTATCTGCAATGGACTTGATCACAGAGCTCAGCGTATAGTCCACTCTAAAATTACATGAGTAAACATTACAAAAGACATTCGTTTATGTCCAACCTATAACTACAAGGTCTATGTAAAAACCGTATAGTAGCTTTATGTGTTGTGTTTTTAAGCATATCCAACAAGCTCATGTGTGGAGATTATTTATTTATGTGCTTCCTAACACTAAAGTAGTGCTCTACAGTTTTAATATACCAGAAGATGGCTGAAACTACAGTACTATTTCAACATGTACAACATGCAGAGTTATTTTCAACCCCATGTTAAAATTTCTTATGTCATTGTCCAATAAAATTTTCAAGACATATCAGCCTAATTTATTGGGTAATATTTTTAACAACAGTTTGGCTCTACGGTGGAAAAGTAGCGAATGGCTAACAGCTAATCGGGTAATACTGACCACAGTATTATTAAATACGAACACAATAAAGTTTACCTTCATGAATGTGGAGCGCCGTCTGAAATACTGGTTCTCGGCACTTCTCCTGGCTCCTCTACTCTGCAGCTCACTTCCCTCTTCAATGGGCTCTGGCTGCCTCATTACCACAAAATTCACTCGTACTTCACTTGCCTGGTCATGCACAACAACCAAATAAAGCCTGCCATGTTACTTAAAGTGAAACACCCAAATCACACAATGTACTGTCAAGTACTGATGAACAAAAACAAATTAGCTAAAAAAGTTCAGGTATTTTTCACATTAATTTCTCACACCGTTACTTTATTTAAAATGTAGGTCCTTCTTCTTTAGCCAATGATCATTACCATTATTAGCATGTTTCAAGTTGTGGAACAATTTAGGATTTTACACACTGTGCTTAACCCCGGGCTATCATCATTATAAAACCCACTTTTAGATGAATGTTTCATACAACATTTTAGGAGACTCATTACTTAGGGCACATGTCCTCAACCCTGGTCCTGGTGTACCCAATCCTGCAAATTTTAGTGTTTTCTCTGCTCTAACACACCTACTTCAACTCAGAATAGGCTGTTCATTAGCTGATTAGTTAAATGACGTGTGTTAAGAGCAATCAACATACTAAAATGTGCAGGGCAGTGGGTACTTGAGAACCTTTCATTTAGGGCATAGCTCCTTCCTCCCAGTACCTGGATGATCTGAGCGGCGCTCTCTGGTGTACCATGTCTCAAATCATGGCCGTTGATGGCCAGAACTTTGTCATTGTTGCGCAGTTTGCCATCTTTGGCAGCCAGGCCTCCTGGTAACAGGTCTAGGATGAAGACACCTAGTTCATCTGACTTGCGGATAAGCTTGATGCCGAGGGGCTCGGCGCGCTCACGTTTCACCAGTGCCACCTGGATCACCGTGCCCGGACTGTTTGAAGGTTGAACCACAGGAGAGTTAGAAGGCTGCACGTGGTGCTCGGGCCTTGGCTTGAAGCCCTTCTCTTGCATAACTGTAAGCCTGAGAACAGAACATGGCCGCCGCAGCACAGCGATGGCTTGTACATGAGGGACAGAGGCAAGGCTCACATCATTCGCCTGCGAACACAAAAAAAAAAAAATCATAATGTGTGATTAATTAAAGGCACCTTTACACAGCAGGCCGGCCTTCAGAATGCACAAAGACAGCATAGTTTAAGGTTACAATTCCAAAATAATTTTTACAATAATAAGATATTCTAATGCCAACGTTTTTTGCCCCCCAAAAGTATTCATAACACGGTAGCATTAACTCCATGAATATCTCTGCCAAAAGCAAAAATGTAACAAGTAGTTAAAACTTGCCCCAAGTCAAAACAGTTTTGCAATATGATCCACTTTGTGGGAATTTTTCTTTTTTTGGACGTGACCTCAACTTCCAGTAACTGCTTCAAATGAGAACTTCTTGTGATCTTAAAACAATGAGTTATTTAGGAGCATGTATCCAAGTAAGGATTCCAGCACAGGTTTTTAAAAAATCCCTACTTGAAAGGTGATTCATTGTTGAGCATGGGTGAGGAGAGCTAGTATTTCAAGAAACGATAAATCTGTCCTTCACTGCCTCCATCAGATCCAAGTCAAAGTACACTACTTGGATTACAGCTGATTTTCAAGGAGCCTGATGGGGCAAAGAGTTCAGCCTTGTTCAGATTTCCAACATATCTGATTGGACTAAGAGAGGCCAGGATGAGCAAAAGGCATTCATTCATTCTGCCTGGAACAGCTTGACTGTATGCAAGGCCAGTCATGTTGGTTTGGTTTTCTATGGCACTGAATTCCATGAGTGCCAGGGGCAGAAATTCTAGCAGAGGTCTGGATGTGGAACGATTCAGTTGAATAACCCCAATATCCTAAAAAAGCAAGTAAACACAGTGCTACTATCTTTCAAATTAATTATTAATCCAAGTGAAGTACATTGTACTGGGCAAAGCTGCAAAATTTAACCAAGCCAAAACATTACCAAGTTCAAATATTAAAACTTTGTGTACTTCAACATGATCATTGGTGTACTTGTTCAATCATTACATTTCTAAACTTGTGTACAGGCAAGAAATCTTGCCACTTCCATTAGGTCTCAATTCATAAAATTTAATAAATAATGATTTATAAATCAAGCAATGTCAAGACTAAGACAATTACAAAACTGTTTTTTTTCTATTTAATGAGTCATCGTGTAACTAAGCTTGTGGTTCGCAACTATAAACATTAACCTCTGAACAGAAAACTTTTTTCAAATAAGTATGGAAAATATTTTCCTGCTAAATATCAGCAGAGAGTTTATCCTATTATTCAACAGATTAACAGCAGTACGGCCCACAGCTTAATCTCCATGTGGACACAATGCACTTCATCCATACATAGGGGACAGAGTTATGTAACCTTGTAGGTACGTTCTCTTGTGAGCTACTGTTATACATTAGGATGGCTGTGTTAATAAATGAATCGAGACCACTACGTGCATGGCAAATTCACCGCCAACTACAGAAAATTTCACAACATTCAGCACATAGTCAAATGTCCTTTATCCAAGCACCTGGCTGGAATGCAAACTCACTGTGTACAATGGGTGTGAACTCTGACAACAGGTAAGGAAGAAAAGAATTGATATTGTTATGGCACAGAGAAGTCCTGCAGGGAGATAAACCTGATCTCTTCTAAACAGACATGCGATGAGATCTAATGTGTCTCACCTCTAGAATGTGATCCCCTGGGGCGAGTCTGGAATCACGGGCAGCCACCGAGTCACGCACAATCTCCTGAATGACAATATTCCCCAAGGGTGTGTCCTTCCCTCCAACTATGCGCAAACCCAAATCTTCCCCTGGTTCCTCACGAAACAGCTCCACAATGCTTGCTTCTGAAACAAGACTGGACCTGAGGGGAGCTCCTTGGAGAGAGAGAGAGAGAGAGAGAGAGAGAGAGCGAGAGGGGACATAAAATATTATAACAATTTTTACTCTTTCAAATAGAACACCTTGACACACTTACTCAAAAATCTAATGTCCAAATTGAATTTTATCGCTCAGCTGTTTGGCTGGATGACACCTGAGGATATTTGGGTTATTATGAATAAAGTTATCAATTTGTATAATCATCAGTCAGAAGAATGACTCAATTACAGAAAAAACAGGTGACAATGTTATGTCAAAAATAATCATTTAGTTGCCAGGTGATTCTATTTGATGTTTTTGTGTAGTCATGACTCCTAGTAGAGATGAATGATACAGTGAATGGCATGGTATAGACATGTTCTCAGACAGCAGACAGTGTTAATGTGATGACTGCTTCAGCAGTATGATATCACTGAGATTTCCCAGTAATCCCAAATTTTCCTCCCACACAAGGAATTGCTTCATTTAAAAGACACCACCTGTTTTGTTTTCCGCCCAAGAGTCAACACAGCTGCAAATCCATTTCCTCCTCTTGTCACTGGCTTCTGTAGGCCCTTCACACTTTTCTTCTCTTAACTGACAAACTGACCAGGTGTTACTTAAACACGTTTATTCCTAACAATATCCACTGATATACAGTATTTTCTGTCGTTCAAAGCTATGGCAACTGAAAATTGGTAACAAGGTCTGTGTTAAATTATACAAAACCATTCATCCGGGATTCCTAATCAATTCCAAGAGTCAGTTTAATATTTGAAAAGACCTACACATATCAGGGTTTTGGTTTGGAAAAGGATAATCGAATGGCTTTACCATCATCTGCCTCCTCAAAGGCAGGATTGGCCATGCCAGGGTCCGGGGGTGCACGAGGATTAGATGTACGTGTGGGTGCTGGGTTGGATTTGGTGTCAGAGTCTTCATCTGTCTTGCTTCCCTTCAATTCATTCCAGGGGGGTCTCTTCCTCTTCTCAGACTCTTCCCTGAGCCGCCTGAATGCAGGGCATCTGGAAAGGAAGATGTGAGGAAGAACCAACAAAATGAGAATAAAAAGATAAGGGGGACAGATAGACAGAATACAGAGCACAGAAATACAGACAGGGGAATTGGAGGAAATGAAAAATCAAGCATGCTTAATTAACAAGCATGGTTCATTACTCAAGTGGTATGTTGGTAATTAACCTACAAAACATTAATTATGGAATGCCAGTACCAGTAACTAAAATTAACCAACATTAATCCTGCAATGTCTTTCAAATGTCTTAAAAGCAAGCGACAAACAGGCGTGGTGAACTCATACTCATTCATTTCTTTCAGTGCTACATGCTAACTTGCAAGCACATGTCAGCGTTTGTCTTTACAGGCCTCGTTTCTCTTGTGGTTGAATTAAGAGGAAGATTTTGGTTTATCTGGCACATAGTGAAAGAGTGAAAGGAATAGGAAAAAGAACAGCTATTCTACTCTGCAGCAGGCAGACAGAGTTGACAGGTCAGACTAGATCAGGATCAGGTCTGACAGAGTAAATTGCCCTCCTCCTCTCCCTTTCTGAACACTCCCTGCTCACTGTGTGTTTACACTGAGCCTCTCCAGCCCACATAAATTACCATCCAAATGACCTTTAGACCTTAACATTATGTCACAAACCACGGATCAGATGATAAGTAGGAGGGCAAGTCAATGCTGGGGCCCAAAAAAATGTCCATTTCTAATGATATTCCAGATATAGTGCACATGATCTCACAAAAAGAGGAGATACCTTGTTTAGTGCATATGTTTAATATAAGTAGATTTGTTGAATAGTTGCAACAAATAAAGTCCATGTCTGGCCTTAAACAAATGGTCAGAGCCTCAGATATTTACTTTTGGTTGATTATGTGGCTCCCAATTAATTACACGATTTGAGAGGCACATAATTAATGTAAAATCAAATCTCTCAAATTGATTTCATGTTATATTTTGTATTCAGTTTTCCAGTTAAGCTTAGTCAAATCTCTGTACCCACCATACTGAGATAAGTTACATTCCAGAGATGCCTGAGCATGATTTTCCTCTATTTTTTTCCAAGGGGAAATACTAAAAATGTAAACTGTGTAATATACTGCATGTAGTAATACAGAAGAACCAGTTTTCACCCTGCTTCTAGACAGAGTAATGATTGATTTACAATCTGGTCCACTTCTGCCCTAGTAGGCAGTAGAACTGCCCACGTTTAACCATATATGAGCAAAGAAACAAGACGTTAATGTTTAACTAAAATGTTGACCAGCAAAACAAGCAAATGGTCTGACAGCAAAGTACCACTTCCAAACATAGCAATATCTTAAGACCTTTTGTGAGGTTATTACATCCGTATTGCTTCTTTTAATGCCCAGTTCAGAACCAAAAGCTAAAAGATTGTGAAGAAAAGTGAAGCAGCTCCTGTCAATGCCACAGTCACAGCCATCCCTGGGTGAAAAGAACAAAACTGACCCTGCTCTAGTGGGATGTGGGATGGATAGTATTACCTTCTCCCCTGTCAAGCAGAGCCAAACTAACCAGTCTTGGACATCTGTGAGCTCATGTATGCGGAAGAGGGCAGTTTGTGCTTTCCTCAGATTATGTTTGGCCTCACTACGACATTGGCATTAGCAACAGATCAAAGTCTGAAGATGAATGAATTTCTTGCTTTTAACATTCGGCACATTTTTTTTCCACAGGTGGACTGAATAAATGGAGCGACATAAAATTGTAACATTTCAACAATAATAAGCTAAGTCCTCGGAGCCTTAGTCATGCCCACTCAATGACCAATATACTGTATTTCATCCAGAATACTGGATTAATCGAGACCATATAATATTCTAGAACTGCCTAAATAATTTACACTGAATAACCACCGTTAAATATGATCAGCTTCTGTTTTATGATTACTTCTGTCTTGTTTGTGGATGCACACACAGAAGCAACAATTTTTTTGTGGTCACACAGGTGTCTTCAATCCATCTGTTTAGATAGTAGTTTAGGTAGTGTAGAGTTAAACAGTGTATACAAGAACATCTTATCAAACGACTGATAGCAAAAGCCTTGTGCCTAATATGTTCCTGGGAGAGGCTCCGGATCCACCACAACCCTGACTGGGATAAAGTGCTTACTCTAGACGAATGAATGAATGATCTGTGATATGGACTATCAACTATATGTAGATCAGCTGTCTAACCAGCTGTCAAGGCTAGTTACGGGAGCTTTGACTTTAACATGTTACCCAAACAAATAGGACGACGACCTGTATGGCAACAAGAGATTGCTTGCACGAACGAAAAACAGTCGCTAATTACACTTTAACAGAAATATTCACATTTCTGTTAAAGTGTAACATCCATCTTCAACTGGACACTGAGCTTGTGGAGTCAGATTTCAAATATGCTGGCAGAGGCAGGGCTTAGTGCGTAGATGAACAAGTGAAATGGAGGAAATAATCCTTGTTAATGTCAAGATACTTCAAACACAAGCATGGTTCACTGATATCCAACCCCATCCCCCCCCCATCCCCCCCATCCCCCCCCAGTGGTAATTGTGTAGTAATATATTGTTTTAATTTAGTTCAATACTTCTGCCACAAAACTTGCATGCAAAAAAATTGAAATAATATTTTTTTTCTTCAATATTTTATGTATGCAAATAACAAATTACACACATGTGCTAAAGCTAAAATGATCATTAAATAACTTAACGAATGTTGTAAAGTTGATTGTCATGTTCATATAATTACATGGATATTTCTTTTATAATATGGTGCACGGTGTACTTCATACACTGACCTGTTGTGCAAATGAGGCTGTAGCTCACAGCGCTGCATGCTCTGCTGGCACTCATTGTGGAAAGGGCACAGCACGGTGAGCTTATCGAGCAGGTTGCGCACCAGCAGGCTGGCGGACCGACACTGTTGCAATGTCACTCGTTGCCGGTCCACTGGGCAGAAGTCCTGTTCACGCAAGAAGCTGCTCAAGCACTGCAGACAGTATGTGTGTCCACATGGCGTGTCCACAGGCTGGAGCAGTGGCTGTAGACATATGTGACACACCAACTCATCATCCACCTCATCCTGGTACTCATAAACATGACTTTCTTGGTTCTCGTGGCACTGGCCACACTCTTTGCACACCCGCGACCAGGTCAAGCCACCCGGCGATGCCAGTGCCTTCTGCTCCGCCATGGTCCAGCGAGCTCTACTCGCTCTAGATTGGAGACGTGTCCTCAAACTTCCACTCTCTATCTGAGCCTTGTCAGGCGCAAAATCTCTCGAGACAAGTGTTCAATCCAAACAACGAAGAGATGTCCGTTCTCTTTGTCTACTCAGCTTACATTTCTGGTGAAAAAGAGAACAAAGGAAAAGTGTGGCTAGTGGAGGTTCTTTTTTTGGCTCCTGCCTGGCTGGACAGGAAATGACACAAATCCACTTAACAGCAACAATATGCAGAGAAAGAGGGGCAGCTATATCCCCAGCACAAATTTCCTCAGGAATCACAACTTGGTTGAATGTCACAGTTTAGTTGCTAAATTCTGAAGGTTATAATTCCATACAAAAAAAAGGAATTACAGTCACAAACCTACACCCAAACTGCACCAGAAACATATTGATATGACAAATAGACATTTAGTTTTCTCATTCCACTCCACTGTAAACAAACAAATGATTTCCTCTATGCATTTGGGGTAGTACATGTAATTCAGGTTTTCCACCCACCTCACAGCAAATGATGACAGACTCCTAGAAACCACTCCATGTAAAAGAGGGATTCAAATTCAGCTACAGTGACAGCCCTGAGCCTGACTGAAACTAAAACCTTTATGTACACAAAAACCATGCAGCCAGAGAAAACCGTGTGACTAGGTAAACTGAAGCCGGGTGGAGAGTGGTGTTTAGTGTCTTGCCATACAAACAGGAGGAGGGGTCTAGTTATGTGTGTGTGTGTGTCAGGAGAGGGGGTAGTTCATGTGCCGATATCGCTCAAAAGCGTAGGAAGTGCATTCCAAGGGGCAGTGGTGGAAGATCAACATAACTGCCCCATGTGCAAACATTACTTTTGGACACAACCCACTCCACCTCTCTGAATTAAATGAAGTACTTGTAAGCACAGGCTGACAGGCTGTCACTAAAACAAGTGTCAAAATGAGACTATGCCCTTTCAAGGTGGTAAATCTAGTTCAAATGTCACAGCTTCCTTTCCAAAACCAACCAGGACAGACCCTAATAATAAACATAACACAGGTAGACAGGCTGATGATAAATCCGCTTGGATTCAACAGACATTTAAGGGCTATCGCAGCAGCACTACAATTTTACAACTCTAGCGGTAACTATAAAATATTCTTTTTGTTGTCAGAGCTTTATTTTAACAAGGTAAAAGACAACAGTGAATGTACCCTTCGCATTATAATACAGGTGTCAGTTTTCTCACGTGTAATATCTGAAATATTCATTATAATGAAAATGAACCACAGTGAGCAAAGCTATACAAAGACTGGAATAATTTCTAATATAAGTGAACAGACACCTTTTTAGGCAAATGCTTTTTTTTTATGAGCAAACATCACAGATGGTATCAATTAGCTTCATCTCAAACCAGCTCTTCCAACATAATATCCTACTCAATATTAGCTAATCTAGTTAGCTGTGTACAAAAGCGATAGAGTACATAGCTAAAATAGCATTATGATGTATTTAGTACAAGGTACACTACATAGTAGAGATGCACCGAATGTTCGGCAACCGAAATTATTCGGCTGAAAATAGCAAAAAAAGCATTTTCGGTGTTTGGCCGAATAAGTGAAAGGGCCGAATAAATTTGACCAAACAATGACGTGTTTGATGACGCAACCAAATAGCCTAGCAGCCAGAGTGAGACACGCGAATGTCATGACCTCGATGAGGGGGCGCGCGCATGCACGAGCTGTGGACACGTGCGTTTGTTTTGTTTCTGATTTGGAGCATGTTTCTGTCACGTCGTGAGACGTAAGGGAGTAGAGTACGGAAGCAGGTAAAGACGTATTTATTTAAGGGCAGGCATACAAATCCTATATCTAGTATAATACTCCACGAGGTGTACAGGGACACGAGCGGTATATATCCCGAATATAATCAGCTGTATATAACCGAATATAACCATTTATCACTCTTGTCAATGCACTTTTTAATGCACTTTTTAGTTGTAGGCTACAGAGTGTTACATTCTTATACGGTTATAGGCCTAACATAGGCTATTCGAGGGGGGCTCAAAGATGACCACATCAAAATATTTTTATTTTACTAATTTATTTATTTAAAGTTATATTGTGCCTTGTTGGTAGCCTATGCCTACTGGAATGAAAAAAAAATGTTGTGTTAAATAAATATTTTGAAATTGTAGTTTTTGTAATTGATTTTTTTCTTTGAAAAGCAAGACAAAACAGTAAAAAGCACATTTTGACTGTTTAATTTATGCAATGGTGAAAAAAATGGCAAAATAAATGGAAAAAACACAAAAAAACGTGTTCAGTATTCAGTCAAGGTTTTCTTTATATTAGGTTTCGGCCAAGAATTTTCATTCCGGTGCATCCCTACTACATAGCCAAAGTATGCGGACACCTGACCAATCACATATGTGCTTGTTGAACATTCCATTTCAGATTTTGTTCCTCCATTAGCCAGGGGAGGCTATCGTCTAGTTTTTGGAGCATGGCTGTGGGAATTTGTGCTCATTCAGCCACAAGAGCATTACTAAGGTCAGGCACTGATGTAGAGTGAGGAGGCCTGGGGTACAGTCAGTGTTGCAATTCATCCCAAAGGTGTGCAGTGGGCCTGAGGTCTGGACTCTGTGAAGGCCACTCGAGTTCTTCTACTCCAACCTTGACAAACCATGTCTTGATTCACCTCACTTTATGCACAGGGGTACTGTCATGCTGTAACAGGGGCAGTAGTGGCTTGGTGGTTAAGGATCTGGGTTACTCATCGGAAGTTCAGGGGTTCAAGCCCCAGCATTGCCAAGCTGTCACTGTTGGGCCCTTGAGTAAGGCCCTTAACCCTCTCTGTTATATCATGGCTGACCCTGCGCTCTGACCCTAACCTCCTAACATGCTGGGATATGCAAAGAAAAGAATTTCACCATGCTGTAATGTATATATGTAATGCAAGACTCATTATCAGATTTGGACCCCTTAGTTCCAGTGAAGGGAAATTGTAAACATTTAAAGGAACATGTAAAGACATTCTAAACAATTGTGTGCATCCAACTTCAACAGTTTGGGGAAGACACACATATGGCTGTGATGATCAGGTGTCCACAAACATTTTGCCATGTAGTTTATTCAGCACAAGGTAAATGTTTAAAAAACTAAACCACATTAACTATAACTTTGATAGCCAACTTTCAGCTGCATTCCTAGCTAGCCCTTAGTTACTGCTAATCCTATAATAGATTATAAATGAATGCTTTAATCAGCAATTTTTTTGGCCTTGCACATCTTCAGGATGTTTGTTGACAAAATGGAACTGTAAACAAGTAAGTAACACTAGTGACTGATGCATTGGGCCGTTTAGTGGCTGGTGATTCAGGGGTTCTTATGAAGACTAATGGTACCATAAATTCTGCTAAGTAACAGGGGATTTCAGCCCAAAACCTGGGAGGTTCAGACTTGACCATAGATAATGCTTAATGCTTTAAACAAGATAATAAGTCAAACCTACTTCCAAATCAACACAGACATTCCTAAATAAATACAAAATGAATGTTTTGCAATGACCATCTCCAGATCTTAAACACCTCCTGAAAACCTGTGGTCTGAATTGAAGAGGGAAATCCACATGCACAAACCTAAGAATATAAATGAGCTTAAAATGTTCTGCATGGAGCAATGGACTAAGTGCAGACAACTAGAGTCTCCAAACTTTTAAGATATTAAGAGACTAACTGCTTTTATTCTATCCAAACAGGCATCACAAAATATTTTTAAAAAATAACTGCACTACTTAAAAAAACAAAAAAAAAAACAAAAAAAAAAAAAAAAAACTTTTTAAACCATGGTGTTTATCCATGTATCTACAGTATGGGCAAAATTATACAAAGTCCTTGAATGTCTGAGCTCAAAATATCACTTATTGCAAGTGTTATTCTTTTTGTATAATGGTGTACAACAGAAATATTTTCCTGCATGCCTTGTACTTTTTGCTCACGGCCAATCTGACTACTTTTTAGAATTTTGTAAAAATTTACATTTGTAAATTTAAATTTGTAAAAACTATTATGATTTCTAATACCTGACAACAGTTGAAACTGAAAGATAAAACTGAGAATTTCGTTTATTTATGAGGAGTAAAATAAACACACAAAATGCCCTCCACTAGTATTGGTACCCTTGGTAAATATGAGCAAAGAAGGCTGTGAAAAATTGTCTTTATTGTTTAGCCTTTTGATCTTTTGTTCAAAACAATTCACAAAAATACTCTGCTCTCATGGATATCAAACAATTGCAAACACAACACAGGTTTATCCAAAAAAATATCTTTGCTAAATATAGGTGTGCAACCATTATTGGCACCCCTATGAATTCATGAGAAAAATAAATTTGAAGTATATTCCCATTGATATTTTACATTTTTTAGTACACCTGGGTTACTCGGAACAGGAAATTGTTCAACCATGACTTCTTGTTTCACAGGGGTATAAATACGAAGTAACACATACGCCAAATTCCCTTAGTCATTCATAACAAGGGGTAAGACCAAGGAATATAGCTGCGATGTGCAGCAAAAGGTTGTTGAGCTTCACATTTCCACCATCAGGGCAATAATTAAGAAGTTCCAGTCAACTGGAAATGTTATGAATCAATAGGGCTGGGCGATAAAAACGGTTTCAGAATTTATCAACCGTACACCTTTATCCATAATGATAGAAAAAATGTTCGGTATATAAAAACAGACATGAAGTTTGGTTGCATGAACATCCCTCAAGCGTGCGTCATCTCTGGATCATAAACAGCCCATCATATGCCTTGATAAAGGAGTGTACTACGAGAGACAAGCAAACAGCCAATAACAACTTGCGTATCTGTGGGGTTCGGTTGCGTCATCGCCATGTGACATCAGAACACACGAACACATGTGGAAATGAGTTCAGAGCCTGCAGAGGATATTGTGAATAAAAAAAGGATATGTCAGCTCACCAGCGTGGCAGTTTTTTTTGGTTTCTTTTCATCCTCATGTTGAAGTACAGAAACATAAGCTGCGAGAGACTTGTAGTGTGCATGCGCAATGCTCTGTACACGTATAGTGCGTGTTACTATGAACAATGGGCAAGGAAGAAATGTGACATTTTGCCACTTTTTGTGTTTTCTGTTAAAATGTCGGCTGTGTGGAGGACAGTGAGTGTCCTTAGAGCAGGAGCTCGACTCGTCAGACGTGGACTTCAGCACAGTGTTATCCTGAAGTAAGTGTTAAAGTGGCCGTTTTGTACAAGGCTAGGCTATGCTAACAGGCTGAGCACAAACCAGAGCACCAGGAGTCCCATTCTGCACTATAATGTGGCGTTAATCTCCCTTAAAGTTTGCCGTGATTGTTCTATAGTTGCACTTTTACATTGCACACATTTTGTAACATTTTATTTATTAAGTTCAACAGTTTCTTTAAGACTTATTAATTTAATCTTCATATAAGATATAAGAGAAGATATTTGTTTAAATTCTGTTTTGTTTTTGATTGTTAAAACTAAAATTATTTGTTGTTTGCCTTAATAAAGTGGGTAAATAAAAAATAGTGGTTAAATTAAAACCCTTTTTTTTCTTCTGGTCTTTGTTTAAAAAGATTAAAATTTATCAATAATTATCGATACCAAATGATATGAAACATTATATCGTGATAAATTTTTTAGCTGTACCGCCCAACCCTATGAATCAACCTGGAATTGGACGTGTGTCTATATTGTCTCCACGCACTATGAAGAGGATGGTTCGAGTGGCCAAAAAATCTCCAAGGATCACAGATATAGAATTGCAGAAGTTAGTTGGGTCTTGTGGTCAGAAAGTCTCCAAAACTACAATCTGAAGTCACCTACATCACCACAAATTGTTTGGAAGGGTTTCAAGAAAAAAGTCTCTACTCTCATCCAAAAACAAACTCAAGTGTCTTCAGTTTGCCCGACACTACTGAAGCTTCAAATGGGATCGGGTTCTATGGTCAGATGAAACCAAAATAGATTTGGCAATAAACACCAGAGGTGGTTTTGGAGCATACCGAAAGGTAGCCATATGGAAAAGTACCTCATGCCCACGGTTAAATATGGTAGTGGCTCTTTAATGTTTTAGGGCTGTTTTTCCTGCCAGAGGACCTGGACATTTTGTGAGGATACATGGCATCATGGACTCTATCAAATATCAACAGATATTAAATGAAAACCTGACTTCCTCTGCCAGAAAGCTTAAAATGGGCCGTGGTTGGATCTTCCAGCAGGACAATGATCCAAAACATACAACAAAATCAACATAGAAATTTTTTACTGACCACAAAATCAAGGTACTGCCATGGCCATCCCAGTCCCCTGACTTGAAACCCATAGAAAATCTGTGGGGTGAACTCGAAATTTGAAGGACCTGGAGAGATTCTGTATGGAGGAATGGTCTCAGATCCCTTGGCATGTATTCTCCAACCTCATCAGGCATTATAGGAGAAGACTCAGAACTGCTATCTTGGCAAAGGGAGGTAGCACAAAATATTGACTAAAAGGGTACCAATAATTGTTGCACACCTGTTTTTAACAAAGTTTTTTTTTTTGGATAAACCTGTGTTTTGTTAGCAATTTTTATATCAACGAGAGCAGAATATTTTTGTAAATTTATTTAACAATAAAGACAAATTTTCATAGCCTTCTTTGCTCATATTTACCAAGGGTGCCAATATTAGTGGAGGGCATACACACACACACACACGCACACACACACACACACATATATATACACACACAGTACTGTGCAGTTTTATAAGGAAATGAGCTGTAAGTTTTATTGAGCATCTTGCAGGACCAGTCACGGTTCTTCTGGAGACTTTGACTGTCTCACTTGCTTCTTATTTTTGCAGCAAAACCAAGCAACCTTCATTGGGTTTTTTGTCTGAAAAGTGTCTCTTAACATTTTTCTGTAACATTTAATTTTGTGCTAGAAAACTAATGTTTGGGAATCTAAAATGTTTTTGTACTTACTTGATAATGTAGAAATCATAAAATAAAAAAATCTATAACAAAGGTTGTACTAGAAAAATAGGGTGCCTAACACTTTTGCACAGCACTGTGTATATAATAACCAACTTGTTTCTATCAATATGTCTCTTATTTATGAGTGATAAACAGTTAATGAGCTATGAATCCAAGAATTGTCTATAGACACCATAAAAGCTGCTGGGAAAATCTAAGCTACTGGGGTCTGGTTCAGTGTCCCCTTTCTACTAACCGCAATGTGTAAAGCTATGGCTCTCACAGCATGACCACTGTTTAACCCTAAAACCCAACAACTTAATGCTAATCAATCAGGATATACATGAATATTGGTAGCTACTATAAAAGTGGGAACCTAATTGCACACTGATCTAAGCACAGCAAAGCATGAATACACTATAAATCTAAAGGATGAGGTTAATGGTATGATTTTCCACACAGCTATGGATGCAAAAATATCATATGCTTAATGCATGCCCCTTAGGCAGTGTTCACAATATATAGGGCCCATTTACCGATTCATTCCTTAACCACAGCCAGGCTAATGTTGGTCTTTTATCACCAGCTAAATATGGGCTTGTTTGCAGACTACACTGACTGTTAACTTCCATACCAAAGCTATACCAATTCCAGGCTATAGTGTAATATGCTACAGTACCATCCATATCGCTCTAAAAAATAACTCATACTCTATATAAACATCTTCCAATATACACAATAATATCTATTTTTCTATTCACTCAAGTGTGTTATGTCAGTGGGTACCAATCAGGTGCCCTGGACAATACAGCAAACAAAAATGTGGCAATTCACTTGATACCACCTCAAGACATCTACTATATAAGGGATATTGATTGCCAATCCATTTGCAAAAACAATTTTGACTGCTTCATACAACAACAATATGAATAGTGAAGCCACTTTACACAAAGTTTCTATCAACATCCGCATGCAACTTAATTAACCGTGACTTGAGAACTCGATAAAAAAAAAAAAATTTTAAAGAAGTGTACTCGTCTTGCTTTAACTGTGGTGACGTCCTGAATGAGCAGTCCAGAGATTTTGTGCAATTATCCAACTACCTGTCTGTCATATTACTCATGTTAAAAATATAGACAGAACAGTGGCAGAGTGGAATCCCAACCAGGCTGTTGCCCCCAAATTGCCCTTGCAAATCTGGCAGGACAATGGATATTGGCCACTCTCTGAGCATCAGTCAATATCAAGTAGCTTTCCAATTTGGAATGGAGGAGGTGCAGCCTAATAACTCAACAATACTGCTGTCCACCACCTATAAAGAAAATTGTAAATCAAAGTAAATGAGAGTGACCAGTTTGAAAAGCTTTTCTCAATCTGACTGAAAGACTATGACTCACTCACTCCACCACTACCTTGCATAAACAAATGAGCAGCTCCGTAGAAGTCTGTACTGCTTCTACAATTATAATTCAGGCAGAAACGATGTATTTGTTATGAGCGAGCACATGAGAGGAAAACAGAGAGGCTGTAAGTCTCATCATCACGCCATTGGAGAACACTATCACACTGGCATAAAGTTGGTTTGACGTTGGACGTTCAATATTCACAGATATGCATAAATTAAGGGACTGTCTCTAAAGTTACATACGACATTGTTAAACACGTTTCTAACTTCAATAGCATTTGAAGGGAATGACTTACAGTCATATAACCAACTGTAAAGTGTTCATGAAAGTGTCAGCTATAATGCATATCTTTTAGATTTTTGATATTTAACAAAATAAACTATTAAATCATATATAAAATTTGCCATGTATTTTATTACTGCATGGGCTCACACACAAAATATACCATAATTTAAAGCTCAATAGCATTTGAAGGGAATGACTTACAGTCATATAACCTACTGTAAAATGTTTGACTAGGTGTCAGGTATGATGCACACCTTTTAGATTTGTTATATTTATTAAAATAAGCTATTAAATCATATGTAAATTAGATATGAATTTCAGTAAAGAATGGGCTCATACACAAAGTATACCATAATTTAAAGCTCAATATCATTTGAAGGGAATCATGTGCAGTCACAAAACCAACTGTAACATGTTCGGCTAGGTGTCAGGTATGACAAACACCTTTTAGATTTTTGATATTTAACCCTACAATGCATGAACCAAAAAAACCTTCACGAATGCATGAAGGGGGTCAAAATGACCCGTACTGGATTGAATGGTTTTCTTCAAAAAATAGATGTCCTATTAATGAAATAATGAAAAGAACCGATGACACACAAATGTTTTAATGACTTACATCATTCCCTTCAAATGCTATTGAGCTTTAAATTACGGTATACTTTGTGTATGAGCCCATTCGGTAGTGAAATTCATATCTAATTTACATATCATTTAATAGCTTATTTTAATAAAGATCAAAAACCTAAAAGGTGTGCATCACACCTGACATTTAGATGAACACTTTACAGTTGGTTATATGACTGTAAGTCATTCCCTTCAAATGCTATTGAAGTTAGAAACGTGTTTAACAATGTCGGATGTAACTTTAGAGACGGTCCCTTAATTTCCGCATATCTGCGAATATCGAACGGCCAACGTCGAATTAACTTTATTCCAATCACGATCACTGCCTTCCACCAGGCTTGGTACACGTTTCATTTCCTGAACCGTTCTCGTCTGTACAACATATTAAAATATGTAAACAAATACGAGCATCAAGGTCTTAATGCCTTCTTTCCAGTCCACACTTCTGTGGTTAGACAGTCAAAATAACAGACCTGTCAACTGTCAATAATGACATGGCTACTGTTGTGCATGGCAGCCATCTCACAACAAAAACACATTACACTTGCCAATAAAGAAGGATGACGAAAATAATTATATCCTATATATTACTTGGTAAATCCCACAGGCTATAGTACACAAAAGACTTAAATGGCAGCTACATGTGTACAGGAAGAGATGTACCACAATTCTGTAAGCCACTGACCTGACACCCGAGTATGGCGCTATAAATCATTCAGCAGTCAGCTGAAACAGAGAATCTGTCTGAAAGCGTGACAACAGGCTAAACTTTAATGAAGCCCAATGAAACAGTAAGGTATAAAATAACCAGGATATTCGGATTGCAATATCATTTGTTAATTCAATTTCTTCATAGATACAACAAGCGGGTTAATGACCTTTAAAAGGCACAGTGTGTAACTTGACCAGCACTGACCGAAACGTCACCTTGGTGTCATTAAACCCAAATCAACCGACTATTGATTCTTGAAATACCGACTGAAATACCGACATACGCAATTAAATATGTTTCTAATATCTACCATACTAATGAGTGCTACCCGTTGTTGGCGTGAAGAACAGAAAACATAACACATGATAGAAACGAAAGACCGAAACTCGCCTTACCTGAGAGTCTGTCCCGGAAGTGGGCAATAAAACAAAGTACTTGGAGGCTGATATGAGGGTAAATGACTTGTTTCAGCTGAGACAAAGTCCCCTAACGAAAAGACTGTCCTGTCAGGGAACTGATATAACCTCCGTTAACCATAAGGACTCCACGGGATATTCCTGCAAGTAGTTTTATTCCGTTGACGACGCAGTTTCAAAAACAAACCAACAGGAAGTGACGTATGCGCAGGTAGGGCCAGGTGAAAAAGTTGCGACAACGCAGTCACGTGGTTCATGCAGCTCTCAACAGTTCCAAACAAATCTGCTGTGTCAACCTGTTTGAATGTGTTTAAGCGGAACAGACAGCAGCGACTGTATTTGTAGCAATATTCTGTAAATATCAATATAATGTTCTTTGATAACTACATTTATAGTAGCATTTTAATTGTTCTGGGGAGTGATGGAGAGACAGCATTTTTTTTGGAGGGAAAGGGGATTGCTCCCATAACGTAGAAGACATTTACATTATGTAGCTATGCATTCATATTTTTTTCGTGCTTCTATGGTCATAATTACTCACGTAGCAATGTTATCTTATGTCAAGATATTCACATGAGCATGCACAACAAGTGAATATCAATGAATGCAAGTAACTGCTCAATTGAACTCACGAAAGAAGTTTGCTCAATAGTGTAAAATAAACAAGGCAAACAATGGCATTCAGCAAAACATTATATTAGGTTATATAACATCCAGGGAGAGGGTAGATAACTTTTTCCTTGACTGGGCAGTCTTCACAGAAACTTGTTCGACCTCCTACAGGGAGAGAAAGATGACAGAAAACAGGCCACTTTTATGCAATTCCTGGAAAGTGATTAGGCTGAGATTAATGAGTGAAATTGATAAATAAATAGACAGCGCCTATATAAAAATACTATACCTCTTATTATTATATTATTATTTTAATTAATTAATTCCCACCCCTCCGAATGATCAATGTTGAAGGGTGGGGTGGGGTGGGGTAGGGGAGTGTTCTTTTGATGCCAAAAAAAAAACAATCAAAGTTAGGCTGCAAGTCCAACTGCCAGTTTATTAAGTACACCGAGCTAACTCTAATACAGTCTAACCTTAACAACAAATATAATCACAGAATATAAACTTTGTGTGTTAACAAACACCAGTAACTGCAAGTGATTTGAGATAATTGTAGGCCAACTGACATCTGGTTATGGTAGCTAGTGAAGTGTTGCTCAGGCTAGCTAACTGCAATTACAATCTAACTAGCTATTATCGAACAATAAACATGAACTAAAGCTGGCTACATAAAATATCATTATTAACAAGATTCATGATGAGAGATCAGCTAATGCGTTAAAATTTCAACAACAACAAAAGCAATAATTTGATCAATTTACCAGCGACTGTGTTTGGGAAAACATTTAAATGAATGGGGTTCAGTGCTGGAGCTATCGGTTGCACCATGACACGCACCACTTCCGCATTCCCCGATTCCTACAGAAGTCTATGGGAGTGTCTCAGCGCTCTTTCTCAGGCCAGGTGTGCCGTGACGTCAGCGTGCAGCGAGCGAAAATGGCTTTGTGTAAGAGGACCAAATAAACCATTTTGGCTTCCTTAAAATTATCTGATAATTCAAATTGTATTGGTCACACATGCACAACCATACGCAGTACGACGTCCAGTGAAATAGAATGTACATAAACCAGAATTTACTTTATAAAAAGATGATGTAACTCGTTGTTTAAGTGCTTTTTTGTTGTTGCTATTTTTTTTTTTTTTAAGTTTTGTTAGAATTTTTGTTAATGGCAGAAGACTCGATTCCCTCTATAAAGCTTTACATCATGTTTGAGGTTCATTGTGGTTCAGTTAAGTTAATTGTGGCACCAACTAAATAGGCATACACAGAAAAGCTTTAGGTAACAAAATTGGTTCCTCTATAGTTATATTTTTAAGAGTACAGACTTTTTTTTTTTGAAAAGGGGGGAAAATATGTTTTCTTTAATGGTTTCTTAGAAGACTTTTTGGCTGGTATGTTAAATCACACTTTCATTGTCTGAGTTGTGTTTTCCACTAAAATAGTATAACGGTAGATTGTTGCCATTTTTGAATAGGGTGAATTCTGCTATATTGTGGAAAAAAGTACATCAGGGCAATCTGAATTGGCAGCATTTATTTTTCTGACCTGATAACTGAAAGTCAAAACCTGTGTTATGCCCTTGCAGTGGACAAGTGTGATAGAAATAATATGACTTCATTCATGTGATATCAAGGGGCGTGATCAACATCAGACAGGAAGTTGATCCCAAAAATTTTGAAGCAGAAAAATAAATGACATATGCTTTGGATGTGTTGATTTTTTAAAATGAGGTTATAACATGAGCCAAGACTAATATATTTATGGTGCATACAGCATATGCATAGGATAAGCATAAAGTTATTCTAAAATCATGTATGTTTATAATTTTCAAGATGTTCCAAAATACAAATTCCAAAAATGAATGTTGATGATGTTTTATGCTGCTGCTGCAAGAAATATATTATAAAATGTTGGCTACCTTTTAGTGGTGATATTCTGCTGATTATTATTAATCTGTTCATATTGAATTTTAGAAAAGATTGGTTATGAATTTGGAAAAGTTTGAAGATTGTCTAAACCCTGATTGTTGTTATAGCTGTGAAAATGAACTATAGAATGTTACTTATTAGAACATCATTACAATATTAGAATATGTTGATGATGCAGTTGGAGAAAATTATTTTTAAAAAACTGTTATTGAAATTTTATTTATTGATGTCATGAATAAGTATGACACAAATAACCAACATTTTATTTTTTTTTTACATGCTGAATGAGGATATAAGTAAAGACCTAAACCAATGAAGATATCTGTCCCAATTTCCCAGATATACTGACCCAAGTTACCAAACATCACTTTATAAAAGTGGTTTTCAGTCGGTCTGGACAAAATGTTAAGCTATGAGTAGAATATCATACAATCATTTTCCTGTAGATAGTCAACACATTGTGGATTTCAGTAATGTACCACATGTTGGGTATTTTGTTTGGCAAGACAACTTAGAAAATTTGGATATTGAAAAACATTCCCATAATATGTGAATTCACCCAGCTATTTTCCACCCTGAGATGATGTTGCAACAACAAAATAAGAATGTGGCACACACACACACACACACACACACACACACACACACACACACACACACACAACAATTGGGTGGATAAACAAAAACAGCCATTGTAGTATTTGAATATGATGCAGTATGTTTTATCTGGACACTATACCTTGGAGCTAAATAAAAATCACTGTAAAAACACATTATATACACAAATCCATTAAATACAGGTCCATCATTAAGGATGATTTAAGGTATGTTTTCTTTAGCAGATTGTGTGTAATTGTTTTATGAGTCAATAATTTAATGACAAAATTAATTAGTCTACAATAGACTTTTAATTGCACATTAAAAATTGCTTATGACAGGAGTGAATCAGGAGTGAACCGAGAGTGAATATATATTTTTAACAAAATGATAGATTAATGATTCTTTATAATTCTTGTACTTTTTCAAAGCTGGAGAGAGTGTAATCTAATCTGAGTGGATCTCTCTAAATGATGCCCAATAAAGTAATAAGACATTGTTTGGGACTTTGCTAGTTAAAAGGCCTTTGACACTTGAACTGTGTCAGTTTCCATCCCCCTGCAGGATGCAAGGGAAGTCTCCCCACCACCCACCATCATAAACCCACTTCTACAGGCTTGTTCCACTCTGATTTATAGTCTTGTGGCTTCAGCAGAGATTGGCATTTGCTTATTTAAATATCATGTTCAAGTTAAAAATTAGTTTATCATAGTGCTGACATTATATGCTATGAGCAGTACATGCATGTTGCACATTGACTTTGCATAGCCTACTTAATCCATATTACACACTTTGATCCATATTACACATTGAAACTCTCTCCACGTTGACCTTAACTAGTTTTTTTCATTTCTGATCCAAAGTTTTACAAGATTAACTGTTTAAGAGGCTAGATTTGTCATGCTGCCTATTTTCCTGAATTGTGTCCTGCTAACATACAATTTAATCATCTATATGTTACGTATGTAAGTAATGATTTGATTCTGAAATGCATTATCCTATAATATGGGTGTGATTCTATCAACCTTAACTGGTTTCATTTTGATCATTTATCATCCAGATATTCATTCAAATAGTTCTCTTATTAAGATATAATCTTTTTCAAAATTTTCTTAGTTTCCCAAGGATTTCCTGAAGATGATGATGATGAGTGATGTGTCTGATGTGCCCCACAAACACATCACAGTATTAAACTCACACATCTGTACATTACACTACAGTATGTAATGATTTGTTGCTGAAATGCATTACTTTCTAGTGTATATTAGTATAATGCTATTACTCAACTAGTTTCTATCATTTCCTATTTAAATTCTCTTGATTTGTCTTTCCTATCTTGCATAATAACCTGACCAAAGCCTTACTAATACATCACTCCAGAACACTCAATAACATGTTCACTCTAGTATTTGGTGTGCAATGTATGTATGTATGTGTCAGACAGAGATCTTTATTATAATGTGTGGATTGCCTGTTTGTACAGCTGCCAAAGGTGCTGAAATACAGAGCCTGAAGAAGGATTTCAGAGTGACACCTTGTGGTAAGTTTTGACATACAGTATGTTGATGTTGAAATCCTGAGTTTTCTTTCAAGGAGCATTTAGCCATTCTCAATTTTCAGTTATTGGAAAATGTTTTTAATGTACAATGTATGCAATATTTAACACATTTGCACATTTCAAATACAAACGGTACAGTAAAATTCATAATGCAGTACAAATTATATAGGTCTACTACATTAAATAAAAGAACTCTACAACTGAGTGTCTTAGATCTTAGATTCATTTTATGAAGCTGAGAGACATTATCTACCTGAAGAACCCTTAGATGGTTCTTCATCTTAAGAGATTGTATAAGATTATGACCAAATTGAATACCTGGTTGTGAGGTCGCTTCAGACCCCCCTGACCCTGACCTGGTCTGGTGATGGGAAACACTGTCTTCAAAGCTAAGTCTAGTGTGTAAAGACAGAGCCAATACTAAGACATCCTGGCTGATTCATCTACGTGAGTTTGTCTGTTTGAGCAGGTCTCCATACAAACAACAATGAGCCTGTTTGTCCTTGCTGGGATCTGTAAACATCCTCAACGCAAACAGCAGCAAGGGAGAGAAGAAAGTCATACCACTAGGCCAGCTGCTTTCTCACTTCATGTACTCTTTGAAGTCTGTAGGAGAGAGCTGATAATGGAGAGCCTAAATTCTTAATCCTTTTAATTGGAGCGTGGGGCACTCAAGCTTTATCTTGTTCTCTGTGGCCATAGACAAGACATCCAATTTATGACCAGATCTTAGGTCTAATGAGGTATGAAACCTTGATCTTTTTGTAGTTTGTAGTTCAAAACATTGTTGAACTACACTAAAATGTGTGGATACATGAATGAATGGATGAATGAACAAACGAATAAATGAATGAATGAAAATGATGATGATGATCTTCTCTTGTCATAGTCTCAAATACTCCTAGATGTCCAAGGTCTGAAAGTCCTCTGAAGTAATGAGTTCTTGACTTTCTACTTAATTTAATTAATCTCTGTAATTACAAGCATGTCCTTATGCAAAAGCAGGTAATTTGCTGTTGATGAAAAAGTTATTACAAAACTGACTTTGTGTGTGCCTTCCTTCTTGAGTTGGACAAAAAAAAAAAAAAAAAAACAATAAAGAAAATGAGTTGTTATTTATTCATTAATTATTTATTATTACTATTTTCTAATACTGTAGAATAAAAGTAAAAATATGAACACTGTGAAATATCACATATTGAATTGTGCGGAGACAAAAATGTTAAACAAATCAAAACTATTTTGTTTTGAATTCTTAACAGTATTCCTACTGAAGCTTTGCATATCCGTCTTCTCAACCTTGCCACAGATTCTATAAGTCTTTGGACCTGTACTCAATGGATGAACACTATTCTTCCAAAAGATATTCCCTTTACTGGTGTTTTGATGAAGGTGGTTGAAGAGCGCTATCTAACGTATCACTTTAAAATCTCCCATAGGTGTTGAAATCTGGTGTTTTTGAGACTGAGATGACCATTGCAAATATAATTCTTCTTCTTCCTATTCTTATAATTGTGTTAGAGGAAAGGTAAGTAGCTAATAAATCTGTACTGTATAATTTTTATTTGTTCTCT
This sequence comes from Ictalurus furcatus, assembly GCF_023375685.1. NCBI lineage: Eukaryota > Metazoa > Chordata > Actinopteri > Siluriformes > Ictaluridae > Ictalurus > Ictalurus furcatus. Next base: position 8,412,350 of record NC_071262.1, read on the forward strand.
TGGAGGGTGCAAAAAATTCTGGAGTTAATTGTATATTTCTCTCACACCCATGTGTGTGAACCTGGCTGCAGGTGCAGTGAATGCAGCTGTGTTGCAGCTCTGTTGCTAGGAGGCCCAGAGGAGGCGCATTAACTCAGTGGGTTGTTACAGCTTCCTTTTGAGCAGTTTTCCCCTCCTCCACAAGCCAGACAGCCAGGCATCTGTTTCAGACCATCAGGCCTGTCTGGCCTCCACATGCATGCCCTAAATCATAGCCAGTGAATCACACAGACACAGCCCTCTCTCTATAGGCTTTATTTGAGTTTTGAGCGTTACATCAGTACTGCATTAATCAGCATGCTATTCCTTTAGATATGGCAAGTGTGTTTGAAGTAATGTGCTTTGCGTTGATTTCTGTATTAGATTGGACTTTGATTACCAGTCTTATTCCAAAATTATGTTCATGGCCATAAAAAAAAATTAACCATGCATGTGGATTCGATTTGCAGACAGAGCAATTTTGTTTACCTAATCAAGCAAAAAATATCAGTGGCAACTCTGAATTTATACTAGTGCTGCAACATATACACTGCCCAATCCTAAAAAGCGATCCTGTCTGAAAAGCATAGCAAATTATCTAATCTCCAAACAACCTAAGTCATCTCCACCTCTGCATGCTTGTTTGTACATGCCTTGTCGCTCTGCTTGTCTACTCAGCATGCCACTGTGTAACATCTTATCAGTTTCTTAAAGATCAAAGGCCTGTGCTGATTTTTATCAGGTACACCCCCTCCCCGCCTTTATCCAGTCTGACTCTTTCGTAGTTCTGGGCTGAGCTGGTCTGCATATGTTATTCCTGTTGGCACATCAGCCTTTCATTTTTCTATCGAGAAAAGAATGCAGCTTCATTCTACTTGGCCTGATGAGACAGTCACTGCCTTAGGACAAGTGGAAGAGGTCAGACTGCCCCATGTCTTTACAACTAAATAGCTGACCCCGTTAAGGTTAACTGGCAAGGTTAACTCAATGCAGTAAATCTGAGACCTGCTACACTCTCTTAGAGAAAGGCGATTTGATTAATCTGATATTAAATGCAAGTAAATTAAAAACAATCATTTCTCATATTTTTCTGACATCATTTTTTATTTGTTCGTTGCTTAAAATTATTCACATGAATACTTTCAAGTTAGTTGACAAATCACATGTATGTTTGAACAGCCGAGCAGCATGCGAAGCAAGTTTCCAAAATCACGACCTTGCCCTGACCTGGCTGAAGGAAGTGGTCATGCAGCTCAAGACAAAGCAGTGTAGGAGAGAGTTTGATGGGGCTGGACGGTCGGCCTGGAACAATGGAGGCTGCGCATTCAGCCAAAGAGCTACACAAAGGATGGGGCAGCCTGCTTCTTCCCGCTCACACCTCGCCTCAGTGCTGGCATTTCACACTGCCTTGTGAACAGCCATTCAATCAAACTACTGTTTAAGCTAACCCTTGGCCCACACAGAAATCTAGATGACTGGCTTGTGATTGGTTTGTGTTTAAAGAAACACAAACTATGTTACTATGACACAAGTATGTACCTCAATGGTCTGGAACTCTGTAGTGTGGAAGAAAGTAAATGAGTTACTTTAAATGAAGGTGATATGAAGATCACTTTAAAATGTTACCATCAGACCCAGAAGTCACGAAAACGACCAGTAAAGCATAGATGCTACCAAGCACCATCATATTTCTGATGTATGGTTATATCATAGGCCTTAGACATAGGAAGGTGTTAGGGGCTGATTGCTCTGTAGGGAGTTGGAGGCACCGAGTAAAGCGCCCTCTGGCAAGAGGCAAGAGGGAGATCTCACAAGAGTCCCTTTTTCTCTCTCAATGGACTGCTCCACCTCTTTACCTGTCCTAGCTCTAGTGCAAGGTGTGGGTCTGCATATCAAACACTCGCAGTGCCTTTGATGTTCAGAAAAACATAAACACTGATCTGACCTGAGTCGTAACAGCTTATTTGTTCTCTTTAGACATTCATGGGCTTCTTGTTGAATGGAAAGTCTTCAAAGGGACTTCTAAGTGGGCTTGGCCTACAGTAGCCAAGCTGGCTCTGAGAGGACTGACCTGCTAGGTTGAGGGTTGGAGGAAGGCCATCTGGCTTCCTGCACTTAAGATTTGATATTGATTTATTGGTTGTACGTGTAAAGATAGAAAGAAACCAGCTGCCACGAGCTCACAGATTTTTAATGCTTTTCTTAATCATTTTCAGGCAGCTCTGCTTATTATTAAAGCCTCAAGTAAAGTTCAATTAAGAATACGTTCATGTAACTTAGCCATAATTGTAAAAGTATGGGTAAAACTTATGATACAGACCAATAATGCAATGCTGTGTTAAAAAAGAAAAAAAAACTTTGTGGAAAATAATACGCTCATTTCAACACTTACTAAAACGCTTATAGGTCTAGAATTTTTATAACCGCATTAAATATTAATTATATATCACGTTATTAAATGTTAGAAACTTAACATTCCATTTGTAACTATATTGTTTTGACTGCAACTAGTCATGAATGTACAAAAACAATGGGAAAACACTAGTAAATGAAAAGAATGAAACCCCGACCCCCCCCCCCCAAAAAAAAACCAAATAAAAAAAAACCCCCAAAATATTATGTACATGTCACAAGTGCTATGTATTTTATTTCACAGATAAGATAAGATAAGATAAGATAAGATAAGATTTATTGATCCCACACTGGGGAAATTCCCTCGTTACAGCAGCTCAGTCACACAAAAAACAGATAGGAAAGAATACACATTAAATAGGAATAGAATTGAAATAACGTATCTAATATATATATATATATATATATATATATATATATATATATATATATATATATATATATATACAATAGGAATAGAAAAATAAGAATTAGAGTAGTAAAAAAATAATAATAATGGTAATATGTACACTATGGACACCTCACTGTATGTACAGATGAATACAAATTTGAATATATACAGATGTGTAACACCTTGTTTATATACATGATATATACATTTATATACAGAAAGTAGAAGTACTACATTATGTTGTTTAAAGCATTGCATTAAAGAGTCTGACTGCTGTAGGGATGAAGGACCTGCTGTAGTGCTCTTTCTTGCACTGATGGTGCAGCAGTCTGCTGCTGAAGGAGCTACTCATATATATATATATATATATATATATATATATATATATATATATATATATATATATATATATATATATATGAGTAGCTCCTTCAGCGTAGCTGTAGAGTAGCTCCTTCAGTCATTTCCAGTGTAATGTGATATATATATATATATATATATATATATATATATATATATATATATATATATATCACATTACACTGGAAATGGCAACGTTTGTTCTACATCTTTAGTATAGGAGATGGCTTTATCATGGACAAATTTACTCTACACACATTCATGAATGTGTGACTACTGTAAAACAAAGCTTCTGTGCATTATCTGTTCCTCTGTCGTGATATACGCCAATGTGTCTATCTGTATTCTCACTACTCTGAAGGTATGAAAGTGGCTCTTCTCTCAGTTTACTCATCACTTCTCCTTCTTCTTTGCTTTCATCCCCCCCGCCCAGGCAGTCACTGTGATTCTGATAATGAGGTGAGAATTTTATTGCGCTCAGCCTCCTGGCCTGGCACCAGCCTGTGAGAGCATGGCCTGGTTCAATACTGCTGCTTTGTTTGGAAAACAGCTCCCCCTGTTGATCCTTTATCTTTACAATACTCCAGCCTACATTTCTCTGGAGACATGCTGGATAAGGCTGGACAGTCAGCAGATGCCCAACTTCAGATTCTGACTCCACACATCAGGCTATGAGACTCTCAAGACATGTATAGGAAACTATGGGCTGAGTGGAGTGACTTGCCCTTCCTTGAGCACTCCATTTCAAAGTGAGGGATCAAGGACAAACATGCGCATGCCATGTGGTGAATGACAATAGCAGCTCCCTCCGCCTGTGGCTCCTGGAACAGAGAGAAACATTCAGGACAAAGGACCTCTGGAAGTTCTCGAGGTTAATGAATCCAAGATACGCAGCCTGTGAGAGGGCTGGCAAACAGGGAGGATACTATGTAATTCAGGAGGAAGTCAGGGCCCTATCCCCTCCAATGAATGCCAGAGAGAGAGAGAGAGAGAGAGAGAGAGAGAGAGAGAGAGAGAGAGAGAGAGAGAGCAAGTGAAAGAGAGTGAGAAAGTGCAAAAGAGATCAAGGGAAAGAGAGAGGAATGGGGAGGAGATTCATCTGGTGTAGTGGAGACCTTGCGGCAACACATAACATGGGGGTCCCTAATGGATACGAGACAGCACATGCACACACTTCACACTAGTTACTTTACACCAGCACCATCTCATTATCTCGAATTAAGGGCCACATGAATATGACAGTAAGATCAAAGGAGTCTTCAGTGACGCGTTTAAAGGCTCTGCTGCAATTTTTATGAGACTGTTCTTGAGATAATCTTCTTATTTGCACTCTGAAGTTCTTTAAGAGACCTCACAACACTGCTAAAAAGTCACTCTCACCTTTGGTCTACTCACAGTTATAATCGGCCACAATTATAATTATAATTATATTACAATTATAATTATAATCCCCCTGATCTATTTCAATCTGCAAAGGGAGTTTCCTAGGTATCACATGAATTGATTTTCAGTAAAACACATCTTTTGTAATTAAAAATGTATGTTATATCCACTATATCACAAGACTGATGTAATGGGCATCTGCAGTCTTACAGTACTCTGTCCTTGTCCTTGTATTTATCAGTATTTAATCATCAAATATTTCACTTGTTTCATGGACCAGTATAGGAGTACAGATGAAGTACATCCCTGCATATCTCTTTGTTATACCCAACCCCCCTGGCACAAGACCACTGAGTAGGTGCTCTTTTGAAGAAGCTGTCGTTTCCTTCTCGGGAGTCTGTTATTTCAGTAGTGAAGGAGCCAAGTGGCTCTTCACAGGGAGCTGAGGTTGTCAGCTCAGCAGGGGAGGGAGGTGCACCTCACAAGGGGACACAGTACAAAAACAAACACCAGCCCCAACAGGAAAGGAGCGACAAGACCCTGCTGAGATACAGGGAGCATCCATGCCCTTATGTACTGTCGAAACTGTAATATGCCATATCACAAATAATGAATAACATTTCCAAATACATGCATGTAATTTGGCGGATGTTCTTTTCCATGTTGCAAAAGACATGCTGTAAAATATTCAATCACCTACACAGGTATAATTAAACCATTTGTCTTTCTAATTTCAACAATAAATGTTTGACAGTCACATGTAACCATGCAACCATCCATATACAAATGTCAATCTTTCACATACAGGAAAAACTCAGACTGTGTTCAAAGACAATCTCAGTGCCTCCTTTTTTTCCATAATGTGTTGATAACTCTGTCTAGGATGCAGCAAACTTAGCTCTCCCTCTAGTGTTCAGCTTAAGTTCAATCATATGTGCACAGGGACCACCTTAGATCCTGTATCCTGCACAGTTTATGAGTCTAAATTTTGCAAAGCCTATACAGATTATTATTTTTGAAATGTTTGTCTATAAATGACTGGTGTTTTTCAGTCTTTAATAAAAGTCTTCACAGCACTGCTCACAAAAAAATGTATACATTTAATAAAACTACATTAAACGTTTAACAGTGTAATCAGTGATGACTACAATGATGATTTCAAGTTGCTATACTGTATAAAATGGTTGGTATTAGTGCCAGAATAAAGAAGCAAGCAATATGTTACAAACTATTTAGCCTGTTGACCTACATCAATGCAAAGCCTACAGTCAGAGAGCTTTTAAAGTAGCATGAATAGTAGCACACTAGTTCCCATTATTGAGTATAGACTGCCCTCTGCTGGTTATCATTAGCCCAACCTACTTCGACAGTACTGGTGTTGAGACAAATGTGAAGATTAGATTATATTAGATTCAACTTTATTGTCAGTGTGCAGAGTACAAGTACAGAGCCAGTGAAATGCAGTTATATATATAATTTATATATAATATATATAATGTTTAATAACATATATTCAAGAGAATTGGCTAAAAGGATTGTATGATATGAACTATAGCCACAAACAATTGAATAGATTACTCACCTAAAATACCACTATGCACAATCAGGTTTGAACAGTTGAAGGTTTGCCAAATATTGGATGGATGAGCTTACTGGTGCCTACACAATGAGGAAGATGTTGTGGAAGTCAAAGAAAAACCTAAACATCACACTTTTAGAAGTGCATAATTTAATTGGTTCTTTAAAAACATGTGGTATGAACTAAAGTGGGCAATTTACATACACAGATATAAGTATTTAAAGGAGCTTGAAGAACTCTGTTTGGAGGAATGGTCCAAGATCCCTCTACAAGTTTCTCCAAACTTGTTAGGCATCACAGAAAGCAGTGCTGTTAATCTGTCCAAATAACTATTAACTATACAGGAAACCATTTTACATCTGGGAGGGAAATTATATAGTATATAGTCAGTGCATACAGTGCCTTCAGAGTTTTACAGAGTTTTCTTCCATTCCCCAATGAAAATTTTCTCCAACTTTGCCAAACTAGATGGAGAACATTGTCAGACAGCAATTTTCAGGTCATGCTGTAGATTTTTGAATGGGTTGAAAGTCTGAGCTTTGACTCCACCATTTCAAAACACAAACCTCCATTTTTTCCCCAAGACATTCTTTTGTTTTTTCCCTGTGCTTTGATTCATTGCTCTGTTGAAATAGGCATCTGGATTATTGGAACAGGTTCTCCTCAACAATTTGTTTATATGGCTCCATCCATTTTCTAGTTCCAGCTGCAGAAAAGCTACACTATAGCATGATGCTATGGCCAATGTGTTTGTTCGTAGGAATGGTATTACCTGCATCAAATATTATGTTTTGGATTTAGATCAAAGGGCTCAGCTTTAGTCTCATCAGATTGCAAACTGTTTTTTCAAAAGCTTTCTGATTTTCTAACATGTCCTCTTTCAGATGTGTCAGTTTCTCATAGAACCCAGTTCTAGATGACATTGTTGATATTGTAGAACTGATGATATTGTTGATGTCTGCACAGATTCTTTTATTTCAGCTAGTGAGCTTTATAACACCTTCAGTGTTGTAGATGGACTCTGAGACATTTCTTTACAATTACCCTTCTTACCTGAGCACTCAATTTGGCCTGATCTTGGTAGTGTCTAAGTTGTGCCTTATTTTTACCACTTTATTATAATATGTCTCACATTGCTCCTATAAAGGTTCAAAGGTTTGCCAATGTTTTAATGACGTTCTCCATCTTTTTCCCCTTCTAACAAAATCTCTAAGCTCCACGGGTAGTTTGGTCTTCATGACAGCAGGACTGATCTGATCTGCCTTTTTAGCTGTCAGACCACCCAAAATCAGAGATGTCTATTGTACAAACATACAACTGAATTACAATTTAAATGAAAACAAGGGGCTTTATTCCAATCCAAACTTTGCATGGCTGCACACACATACCAATATACCAGCACACACATTCCAATATACACACATACCAGCGAGGTCACATAGTGATGTATGACTGTGTGCCACTGTCAAAGTGAATGCAACATGCAGATTTTGATCCTGGCTTTGTACTGCATCTGGCCCAAATGTCTGGTCATACAGCCAAGCTCTGCAATGAAAGCTCAGAAAACTGATTTACTCTAAATGAATGAATTACTTAACAGCAGACATGGCTAAGCTGAACGAAGTTATCCAGGAGCTGAGAGCACAGAATAGTGTCCTCTGTTGGCTGATAATGGCCCATCAGTTAAGCCACCACCAACTCAAAGCAAGTTGTGACAGCCAGCCTTAAGATGGCTGTAGCTTGAGTAGGGTTGGATGGTGCAACACAGATTACAGTGTTTAACCATTCTTCATAATTAAATCTAATAAATTAGATATTTGATTACATTAAATTTAGTGTAATCTTTTAGTGACCATTTCAGTCAAACATAATTTCTCTTGTAAAATGTTGACTACACGTATGCCGTGTCACTGGTGGTCTCCCCAAGGCAGTGTTGGCTCAACAGTTAAGGCTCTGGGTTACTGAACAGAAGGTCTGGAACAAGGCCCTTAACCCTCTCCAGGGGCACTGTATCATGGCTGACCCTGTGCTTCCTAACAAAATGGGATACAAGAAAATAATTTCACTGTTCTGTAATATTTATGTGACAAAATAAAGGCTGCTGCTTCAGTCCATGTTGAGTGTAGATGCACTGATGACTCCCTAGTGAAAACCTACAAACTGGCATCGTGACTGGTCCACGTATATGCTTTTCCACCTCTACCTCTGATTCCTCTCACTCTGTTTCCATCCATCCATTTTCTATACCACTTATCCTACAGGGTCAAAAGGAACCTGGATCCTATCCCAGGGAACATCAGGCACAAGGCAGGGTACACCCTGGATGGGGTGCAAATCCATTGCAGGGCACAATGACATACACATTCACACCTCCATTCGTACACTATGGACACTTTGGACATGCCAATCAGCCATGTCTTTGGACTGGGATCCCAACCTTCGACCTGCAGCATGGAGAGAGCATGCAATCTCCGCACACACAGGGCTGTGGTGGGAATCAAACCCTTAACCCTGGAGGTGTGAGGCAAATGTGCTAATCACTAACCACTGTGCCCCCCTGTGCAGAATTCAGCAACTAGAATTCTGTATTAACAGATAAGTAACACTCATAGTAAAAGGTGTGTTACTAAAAGGTAAGTAACATCTTGGCTTTATATTTATTATTTATATTTAGTTTTATAATTGATTTCAGTGTAATAAATGGTTTAAAACCATCAATCTCTAAAATGGTGTGAACACAGAACACTAAGTAAAAAAATCTCTGCTTAGAATTAGGTCTAAGTAAAGTTCTATATTTCGCATAGTTGACCATAGTTGTGTGGTATTTCATGCATGCATTCATTCATGCATCCCTTTACTTTCCTCACTCCAGTCATTGCATCCCCCCCCCCCCCCAAATAAACTAGCAATTATAACCTCACCCAATATTTATTTATTCTGGCATTTATCTATCTAAATGTGGATGATAGACAGACAGATTGGGCAGACAGATGGATGGATGGATGAGTAGATAGAAAGATAGATAAGCAGAGGATAATTATGTAATGACACTGCAGATATGACATTTTTTATTTAATAAAAAACATCGGGAAGCATACTTTAACCCCCAAAGGACCCTCTCAAAGGTCAAACCAAATCTACACCCTATGCTTGTACTAAAAGACATAGGGTGCCTAAGACTTTTGCATTGTATTAAACATAACAATTTTATCTCTGATCACAATCTCATTTCATTTATAATGCATCTTAACTATAATATATACAATGTGTCCCATAAATCTCCATGAATAGGTGACCATCTTTGCCAGCACCATGCCGGTTGTGCCATCATCAGTGGATGTTTGTGGACGTTCATTTCCTGGTTGGTCCACAACACTTCCAGTCTTTTTGAATTTGTTAATAAGTTTGGTAACAGTGATGTGTTTGATGTGTTTGATTCTTGCTATGTTTCCTGTTAAAGTCCATCGCAACCCTGCTATAGCTTCCCGATCCAGCCATGAGAATGCTTTCAGTATATTCTTCTTTTGTCAAAGGCATTCTGAAAGGCATTTATTTAAAAATAAATAAATAAATAAAATTTTACAAGTTGGACTCCTGATCAGAAGGTCATGAGTTCAAATCCCAGCATTGCAAACTGCCACTTCTGGGCTCTTGAGAAAGGCCATTAACCCTCAACTGCTCAGTTGTATAAATGAGATAAATATAAGTCGCTCTGCATAAGGGTGTCTGCCAAATTCCGTACATGTAAATAAGTACACCCCATGGAAATGATTGGCTTTTTTGACATATTTGGACAAGCAAACATTTGATCCTCTTTGAAACAGTGCCTATTAATGTAGGTGATATACTCTATCAAATGAGACACAAAATTTACATTTTGTAGTAATTTTCACAATTTAAATAAAAAAAACAACCAGATCAATCACATGGAAAAAGTAAGTACACCCCTACATTTATCATACCTTCAAATGCATAAAATTAGAATCAGGTGTTGAAGATTGGGTGCCAGTGATTAGAATCTATTTAGGGAGTGCAGGTGGAACCTATCTTATTTATACCCTTCTCATATCTAGTGTCTGGTGTTCCCTTTGCTATTGAGGTGTGTGGTGTCATCATGCTAAAATCTAAAGAGTTCTGTAAGGCCTTCAGAAAAAAAGGTCATGGATGCCTGTGAGTCTGGCAAGGGATTTAAAAAGATCTCCCAATTATTTGAAATCATCATTCCACTGTAAGGAAAAATAATCTACAAATGGCGCAGATTTCAAACGACTGCCAATATATCCAGGACTGGCCATCCCAGCAAATTCAGCCCAAGAGCAGCCCATCTGATGCAAAAAGCAGTCTCCAAAAACCCCAAAATTTCATCACAGGTTCTGCAAGTAAGTCTTGCAACTGTTGGTATCAAAGTGCATGCTTCTACAATCAGAAAGACATTCCACAAATTCCACCTGCATGGGAGGTGTGCCAGATAAAAGCCTTTGCAAGACTACAGTTTGCCAATGAGCATATAGGCAAAGCCCAGGCCTTTTGGAATAATGTTCTCTGGACAGATGAATCAAAGATAGAGTTATTTGGCCACAGTAACAGCAGACATGTTTGGCACAGACAGCTTTTCAGGAGAACCACCTCATACCAACCGTGAAGCACGTTGGTGGAAATGTTATGGTTTGGGGTTGCTTCACTGCCTCAGAGACTGGACAGCTTGCATTCATTGATTCACCTATGCATCAACTGTCAAATATCAAAAATCATATCAAAGAGTGCTTGAAGATAATGTGAGGCCATCTGTCTGTTGAAGCTGAAGTTGAACCGAAAGTGGACCTTTCAACAGGATAATGATCCTAAGCACACTAGCAAATCCACCAAGGAATGGCTCAAAAAGAAGAAATTGAGTATTATGGAATGGCCTAGACAAAGCCTCAATTTGAATCCCATTGAAATGTTGTGGGGGGATTTGAAACAGGCAGTACATGCAAGAAAACCATCAAACATCTTGCAACTGAAAGAATATTGCATGGAAGAGTGGTAAAAAAAAATCCAGCAAGCCTGGTAGACAATTATGCAAAATGCCTACAAGAAGTCATTTCTGTTAAAGGGGGCAATACTAGCTTCTGAAGCCAAGGGTGTACTTACTTTTTCCACAGAGGAATATCACATCTATTTATATTTCTGTTGAATAAATGATTGAAAAATCTAATTTTCCTTGTGGTTTTGTTCAAGTATATCACCTTTATTAATAGGCACTGTTTCAAAGATGAACAAATGTTTGCTTGTTCAAATATGTCTAAAAAAATCTAATTTCCAATTTCAATGGAGTGTATTTATTGTTTTCACATCACTGTATAAACTAAGTATATAAATTTTGGAAGATATTTTGCAAAAAAAAAAGTGTTAATTTCCCCTATGTATGGAGACTTTTGGGACACCCTGAACATTTCACCTTGCTACTGCATCAGACTACATTCATTTCATGAAATGTATGTTCATATCAGCCACTGTACCCAGTGTTACTGATAATCTCAGATATTTATTGACTTTGACTGGATAACTTGCTCACCCCACAGAACTCCAACAAATGACTGAATGCTTAGAGTCATCATTTCACTACATGCTAGATAAAGTTACCTCATTAAAAAGAAAAATTGGCACCCTGGTATAATGATCACACCCTGCTTAATAAATAAATAAATAAATAAATAAATAAATAAATAAACAGCTGCCAAAACCAATTTTACCAGGTGGTCAGTGCTGGTACAAATGAAACAGTTTACTGCTACTGATGCTACACAATAGACACGTTGTTTGTAAGAAATATCACAACAGGCTATATGAAAATTTCAAACATTTAAATTTAGACAAGAAATTAGGAAAGCTGCCAAAGTTGCTCTGCTAGCTCGACTTGAAAGCGTTAGTGTCAAACTAAACTAGTAATCTTCCAAATTGCATGGAAGGAGAGCCTTCTTAACTATAGAAATGTGTAGGTCTGTAGCTATTCCCTAATACAAGGCAACAAAATGAATACTAGATTCTTATTTAACACAGTACAGGCTTAAAAATATAAATAATAATAAGACCACGAATGAAACATAAATACCAACACTATGTAGTAATGTTTATGAAATTATTTTGATGACACCACATCTGGATTAGAATCCAGTTTAGCCCAATAGCACAGGCGAAATTGATGTCACTTTCCTCCTCAAAATAATCAATACCCGTTTCCTGTGGATATTCTTAAACACGTGATACCAGAAGACCCTCTTGTTAAAAATGTAAACGTGATCTCTGGTTTCCTCTACCAGTGCGCCGCTCGAGACCAGTTCCAGCTCATAATCAATGCAGCGTTGCTATTGGCGCTCGCACAGTCACACAGCTGTTAGCCCCGCCCACAACGATTGATCCACCAATAGAAATTTTCAGCCGGTCGTGCCCACAGTCATGAAACGTCATTGTGGTTGACCAGTTTTGCTTTAATACAGCTGTTCGGTAAATCAGTTTACAGTCGATAGACTATCAGGGCCGTGTCTTTTTTAAACGCCGAGGAATGGCAACCGTTATTAAGGATGACAGATTAACAAGTTCTCAAAGTTTTCTATGCGTCGGGTTTGCAGGAATCTTTAGCAAAACAGTTACATCACCCCTTGAGGTGGTGAAAATTTTGAGCCAAGTGGGGACTTTTCACTGCAAATGTGATTTCATGCGCAGTTTTCTACTGATTTATCAGCGTGAAGGTCTGCGGGCGTTTTGGAAAGGGAATTCGGTTTCCTGTCTGCGGTTGTTCCCATACAGTGCCATACACCTGGGAACCTACAAAACGTGAGCCTCTCTTTTATTACTTACTGTTAAAGCTTTAAGTTATATGGTCTTTCAAATGATCGCTAGTTGGACCAGTGCTATATTGCTTCAGTGGTCATCAAAAAATGAAGAATATTAATTTGTTTACATTGGGGATTAGCCCTCAGATAGCGTATACACTGGTTATTCATATCTACATTATCTGTACCCTACTTCAAACAGTGCTGTTAAACAGAATTCCGATATTTAACATTCTGTTTTTCGCATGTTTTCGGTCTCGTGTGTGTGGTATATTGAATTAAGTCAGTTCTGGGGTTAATTTGTTTGTTTTATTTGTATCAGCTGTAAAGTTTACTTCAGTTCAACGCGACATCATCACGCCTTAGCTGCCAAGCCAATCATCGAGCAGGAAAACCGGCACGTTCGATGACGTCATGACTGCCCACCTCAGCGTTCTAAAAGGGCGTTTCCAAACGTGGCCTTTAAACAAGTTAATAATGCTATATGGATGTACAAATAATCCTGTTGTACACTTAATTATTAATGCTAAAGTGATAAGAATGGTCCTCGCGAGAAGTGAATACACAAGCAGTGCATGCCACGTGTCGCTATGTTTATATGTAAACACTGTCCTATTCAGCAGTTTAGGAATGTCCTATGGAGTTCTAGGAAACAGGGCAGTAACCTGAGCTGACTTACACAACACCAGTGGTACGCATTAGTGTTCTCTAGGACACAAATGATATTTATAAATGTACAGTTAACCTTTATAAGATATACCCTAGATATTCCACATAACTGATCTTTACTTCTTTTTTCACATATGGAAGCGTGTGACATAAACAAACCTTGCACTATTTTTAATTGGATTCATTCCCATGTCCAACAGGATCATCCACCTCTATATGGATGAGCTTGGACGTATTTCCCAGTGGAAGGCCATAATGACTGGTGGTCTAGCAGGTATATCTGCTGCTCTGCTTACATATCCCTTGGAGGTGGTTGAAACCAGACTAATTGCCCAGAACTGCAGAGAATCCACGTATCGGGGTGTGGTGCACACACTATCCAGCATAAACCGACATGAGGGGTTCTTGGCTCTCTATCGTGGCTTTTCTCTCACTATATTAGGTATGCTTTTTATTTATATATATACTTCTTCTTAAGGTTATAATGGAATGATGCATTTACTTCATTTGGCTGAAGCTTTTATACAAAGCTACTTACAATTGAGACAGGATACAGCTGAGCAGTTGAGGGCTAAGGGCCTTGCTCAAGGACCCACCCTTTGGCCTTCCAATCAATAGCCCAATACCAATGCTACCAATGTTCTGCTCTATCTTTCTTATAAGGTGCACATCATCTGCACAGCTTGTGTAATATGCATAATTAAGTTACACCACACGCATTTCTCATGTTCAGTTATGCTTGCTAATGCTTGGTTGTGAAGTTCCCTGGGCATTGAGCTATCTTAATGGAGTAATAAGTGGCATTTTACATTGTACTTGACAGTCACATGTTCCTTGCAAGTGGTCATGTGCATTTTAATTGCCATGTTCCTGCAGTTTGCTGTCACAAAGTTTTATACAGCACTGCACCTTACGAAATAGTATGATGTGGTTTATAGCCAAGTACTTCTATTAGATTATACACCAGATAAAGCTGAACTGAATATAAGCAAGTAAAATTATGTGCTGAATTCTGGACACTGTGGCCATTTTCTTTTGAATGACAATCCTCTTTTCTTTTCACTGTGGTATAGGTGCAGTTCCCTTCTCGATTGGCTGCTACATAGTTTTTATTAACTTGGATAAGCTGTGGCAGGAGCACCACTTCCGTTTCACCTCTTTGCAGAACTTTATCAATGGCTGTCTTGCTGCAGGAGTGGCTCAGACTCTCTCTTTCCCTTTTGAGACAATTAAAAGGAAAATGCAGGTGAGATGAGCATTATGGCTCCTCTTTTGCACTTTTACAAACTATTATATACATGTACATTGTTGTAGTGTTCCTCCATTGTGGTTGCATGGTACAAATAGTGTTTTCAGGAAATTTGGCCTTTAAATTCATTTAGCTTAATTTATTGTACTTTTTGTGCAATTTGTCAGCATCAGCCAGTCCATTTTAAAAATGCAATGACTTCCCCCACCTTTAAATATCTACTGATTTTTGGCTACATCACCATAAGCATGTGTGGGGGAGTTTTAACAAAAATGGCACGTTACATTTTACCTTGCCATCCTCCCATCTCAATCATTGAACAAAACTGCTAAGCTGCTTCATGTTCAGATACAGTACTATGTGAAAAGGCACCCTTATTTTTATACAGTATTTTGTCTTAGATGCATTAAATGTCAATCATCATAAAAGAAGTGTGCAGGATGGGATACAGCACTGCTTTCTTGCCAAGATGTAAATAAAATACTGTTGTTTACCACTAGGTGGTACAAATAACGTACTTTATTAGTCTGTCAAGTGAAACTGGCTAACCCATTGTGTTGCACTAACATAATTAATATACTTTTACATCACAGTTTGGGAAGTAAAAGAAGGCAGTCTGTTGTATAAGGGAACAATCATCTGCAGTAACTAAGAATCAATATACTGTGTTTACTGGCTAAACAATATCTAAATGTAAATGGCTCATCATATTACCTCAGTTATTTCATTCTCATTTAAAGGGCGGTTCAGCTGGTTGCCTGTTCACCTTGAAAGGAATGTCAGGGAACCTGCAGTGCAGTCTGTCAAATCACCATAAAACATTGCAATGAGTGAATCTTTTACATGCCTTGGCTTTCAGGTGTATCTGAGCCACCATCTTCCAAAGTACACAATCTACAGTAATGTTTTTTTTCTTTTAAACATGATTTCTCATTGTGTTGCTAATACATTTGCTTTATTCACTTAATATTTAAGGCTCAGAGTCCTCTTCTGCCACACTATGGAGGAGCTGATGTCCATTTTACTGGGATGATAGACTGCTTCAAGCAAGTCATCAAAACCAAAGGTGTCTTGTCCCTATGGAGTGGCATTACAGCCAACATGCTCAAGGTAACACATTTATGTATTTAAATAATTATTTTTTTATTACTATGTGTGATGACTTGAATCCAATGATATTACAGACTACACTGCACTATCGCTGTCCTTGAGATTATTTGCAAATACATATTGACTTAATACACTATTTGCAAATACATATTGACTTAATATTATACTCTGGGCAAATGATTATTATAACCACAAAAACGATTATGGCAGCCACCTGATCAATGTAATTTTACTTTTATTTGTTGAATAAATTATATTTAAATTTCTGGTTGAGAAACTCAAAAAAAACCCAAAAACAAATAAAGTGATATATAAAAGGAAATCAGATAGCTAGGAATTAGGAGAACAAAATCAAACGTTTATTAGCATTAGGAATTTAGTGGTCTGGGCTATCATGTATGTTTTTTTTTATGTCAGATGTTAATTCATCCTGTTGTTAATGCAGATAATCATGGCAAACAGCATTTTTTATTATTATTATTATTATTATTATTATTATTATGATTATTATGATTATTATTATTATTATTGGGCGCACGGTGGCTTAGTGGTTAGCACGTTCGCCTCACACCTCCAGGGTCCGGGGTTGGAGTCCCGGGCCCATGTGAATGCGGAGTTTGCATGTTCTCCTTGTGCTGTGGGGGTTTCCTCGCATGAACGTAGTGTATGAATGGGTGTGTGAGTGTGTATGTGATTGTGCCCTGCGATGGACTGGCACCCTGTCCAGGGTGTACCGTGCCTTGTGCCTGATGCTCCCTGGGATAGGCTGCAGGTTCCCCGTGACCCTGAAAAGGAGTAAGCGGTAGAAAATGGATGGATGGATGATGATGATTGTTGTTGTTGTTGTTGTTATTGTTATTATTATTATTATTATTATTATTATTATTATTATGAGTAGTAGTAGTATTGGTAGTATTATAGGTCTAAACAGACCCTAAGATTTTCTTCTTCTTTTTCTTCTTGTTCCTCTTCTTCACCAGTAAAAGGCATTGTGTAGCAAAGACCATAAAGAACAGACCGGCAGAAAAATGCTGTATCCTCCCTGCTACTCAAGATCTTGTATTGGCCTGAGGAATTTTGTTTAATGTTTTGTCTCATAGCCCTTAAACTGTGAGACATTTAATCAGAATTCTTTTGTCTGGGGCTCATGGTCCATGCCCAAAAAGCTGTTTTTGGTTCATTTGGCTCTACCCCTTCCCATTTGACCTAACTTGTATAATATGCTAATTATACTTTTATGAACATCATATGTCATCATCATCATCATTATCATTGTAAAATTGCTGTCGAATTACTCATAAGAGTTTATTCATAATTATTTAAAACATGATGGTATTAAAAAGCAGTTTGGCCACCAGGCCACTGAATGGCTCATGGGGTGGAGCTTGGTTGATGTCCATAGCTGTGTCTCAGAAAGACTTTGGTGGAGTCTTCTGAAACTTGAGTGCTGATCCCAGGGCATGACTCTTTTTTTAAAAAAAAAAAAAAAAAGGGCCAGCTTTGGGGGCTTGCTGACTTGATTCCTTGAATAACATGGATGCCATCTGCCAGTCAGTTTCAGCAAACTTCTGACACAACCGTTGGTCTGTTGTCATAATGAATGGTATGACATTCTAGGAATTCCCTAATAAGCTCATTGCACAATAAATGATTGGACCCTGCACAATAAGTGATTGGACCCTGATTGATTGCTGCTTGTGGCTTACTTTATTTGTTTATTATTATTATTATTATTATTATTACTATTGTTGTTGTTGTTGTTGTGTCCTGGACAGATGTCAATGTCAGTTGTGTTTATTTCTTGTTTAGATCATCCCTTACTATGGGCTGCTCTTCAGCTGCTTTGAGATGTGTAAGCAATTCTGTCTTTACCAAAACGGCTACACCGTGTCACCATTGAGCTACAAACTCAAACCAGGAGTGGACCAAAGCCTGGGCCCACATGAACTGCAGGAGTTTAAGCGCTATCTGAGAAACAGACAAATACAGGCCCAAAGTTCATCAATGGGAAATCGGTGGCAAACCTGACCATATTATATGCAAATACCTAGTAGGAGGAAAAACAAGTAAAGACTAAGTAGGATTTTGCTGGAGTACTTTCTCTGGTGTTGTCATTTCTTCTAAAACCTGTACTACCACTTGTAAGTATATTTAGATAAATAGATTAATAAACTTGAATTCACTTAAGAACTTTTGTTCAATACATGCAAGAATGGATATTTTGGTTCTACAGGGCACGTTACAACACTTTCACTGTTTTGTATGACACTGCACATGTTGCACACAATGGTATGCACAAAGTGTTCAGTATTGTTGAGGCTGGTTAAATATTGCAAGTATTTAGTAAACAATATGGACATTCTAGTGTGAGAATTGATCTTGTGCAACCTGAAGTTAGAAGACCTTGTACATCCTCTGTAACAGTACTCACTGCTAAAAGTTAAGAAATGTATTATTACACCCACTACTGTATTTAGTAAGCCATTTTAACGATTTTAAACCACACTTGAAACACAACCCTTGTTTTCTGCGATACCTCAAAAAATACTTGATGGTGGTACAAAACAGACTATGACATATTTTAGACAGTATTAATATTGTATCAATTTTAATATTGTATGTAAAGCAGGTGCTGTCTTTTTAGACATGTCAGTTATGTATATCACTGGCCATTCACGGGCCTCTCAGGATGGATTGTTTCAGTGCCTTCAAACAATTAATGAATACCATGGATTTTTATGCCATTTTAAATGTACTGATTATTTATGTGCTATAAGTTTGTTTTTGTTTTTCTACATATGAGTAGTGTGTATAAAATCATATTTTATGTATTATAATATAATATTATAATTCAAATGCATTGGTAGCAATCATGATGAATTTGACTGTTTATATATTAAACTCGTCTTTGTCCCCAGCTAACTTGTATTTTAGCTTTTGCAATTTAGATTAGATTAGATTAGATTAGATTAGATTAGATTAGCCTTTATTGTCTCTCTTAGGAGAAGTTTGTCTTGGACAATCAAGAGAAGACAGCTGACATTACAACACACATATACAATAAAACTTGTTAGTGTCACAATGTTTTATGTTTCACATCTGTAGTAAACACCGTTCATTGAGTTTAGAGGTTGACCACCTCTCATAAAGTTTAATAGTACCCAAAGACATCCAATGTATAAATATATATTGATTGAGACTTTCAAGCCATTTGTACAGCTACAGTTGTTTGACCTACTGTATAAATTAGAAGCACAAGATTTCTGTTGTACAGTATGTAACTAGTACTTAAAAAGTAGGCTTACTTAACTGTATTAAAGAGTGTTTAATAACGATATGGTTCTCAAAATTTACATTTACACTGAGCCTAAGATTATAATCAATTAGTATCTCAGTCATCTCAGTCCCACTAGTTCATATCACTTAAGAAAAACCTTATAATGAGATCTATCCCAATTCTGCCTTCCAATATACTCAGAAATGTTACTTTAAAAAACTGAATGTGATCACTGCTTCTATGCCAGATGATTATCCTCCTTTCACACATCCAATCTTATTTAATCAGCATTCTCCCACTCCACTGTGTGTGCAACACTCTCACCGCTGTTTACATTTGAAGTTAAAGCATGGGGCTGACTCTCTCACAGGTCTCAAGCTCTAAGGAAGTATGCATTAGTGCTTTTATTAGTCTGGGACCAAATCATTGACATTAACCTGCCTGCTGGAAGCAATGCTCATGAGGCAAACTTCCTGCTTAGTTGGGTAATGGAGTATGGCCAGTGCATTGCCCTCAGCAGGGAGATGAGAATGAAGAAAGCATGATGGCCTGGAAAGGGGCAAGTCCGATGTCATTATATCATTCCCAAACTGGGAGCAATGAGGGGGAGAAAGAAAGACATGAGCATGGCTGGGTTTAGCATTCTGGCCAGACTCAAATGGGAAAACATTCAACAAGGTCATAATGGAGGGTAACTTTTAGCAGGGGACCACCTTTCCTCTGACTCCTTTTATTGCTGATAAAATCAATCCAGCACACACTGTCTCTGCGTGTTATATATGGGCTGGAAATAAAAATTTGGGTAAAACTTTGAAATTTGTCAGCATCTTTTCAAATATTGACGCTACATGCTTAACTTAACTTAATTGAACACATCCATAACACCAAAATGCATGACACAAAAAACTACATGGTATCTAGGGTATATCTTTAATGTTAAAGCTAAAACACATAAAATGTGTTTTTAAAGGCAAAAGTTCCCCATCGTTCAAATCAACATTCGCTTGTAAGTTAAACTCTAATTAGACTACAATGAACATACTAAATCTGCATCTCTGTTCAGGCAAGCAGTGTTGCACATATTAGGAAAAGAATGCAGATTTGCGTTCTCACCAAGGCCATCATAGAGGACCCATAGGAGGAGGATCCATTGTACCAGAGTCCTCCCACCCCAAGTCATTCCAATGACCGTAATTTCCAAGTACTTCCAAGAATGTCATGAATACATCAAGGTCCTCAAGCCTGGAACCACTGCTCCCAGAAACCACATCTACCCGCTAACAAGCTATGAGGCAGTACATTGACAAAGCCCTCATGCAGGGTTACATCCGAGCCGCCACTTCCCCAACATCAGCTGGATTCTTCTCTGTGGAAAAACAGAAGACGGTCTCAGGCCCTGTATTTACTATCAAGGGTTGAACCAGATCACAATTAAGTATAGCTTCCTTCTAATCCCACTAATCCCGCTACCACTAATCCCATCAGTCCTTGAACAGCTCAGAAAAGCCCAATTGTTCAAGTTGTATTTGCACAATGTGCACAACCTCATGTGCATCAAGAAAGGCAAGGAATGAAAAACAATGTTTAGCAACACGTTCGGTCACTCTGAGTAGTGCATAATGCCATATGGGCTCACCTGTGTGCATGCTGTCCTTCAGTGTCTTTTTAACGATGACATCCTGGTCTACTCACCATCCATGGAAACTCATGGAAACCATGTCAAGCAAGTGTCTCCACAAGAAACATCTTTATATCAAAGGTAAGAAATGTGGATTCCATGTCCCTCGAAGGTCATTTCTTGTTTACATCATCAGTGCAGAAGGAGTATTCATGTGTAAGGGGCACTCAGTTCATGTCAAAAGGTTTCTGTCCTTGTTTTTCTTTCCAACTTTAGACCATGGTGAGTGCTTGGGATGTAGTGCTGATACGGGGCTGTATGTGGCTCCCCTCCTGCTTGTGTCAGACTGTCTCTCTTCAATCTGGAAAACTAAAGCTTACCCACGCAAACACAACCAGGGCCGAGTGGAGATCTTCTATAACAACGAGTGAGGCACAATCTGTGATGATGACTTCACTCTGACTAATGCCCATGTGTTCTGTTGCCATCTAAGATTTGTGAATGCTATCAGTTGATCAAATAGTGTCAAGGATGGATTGGGCACAGGTTGGTATAACAGATGTTTCCCTTTGTGATTTTGAAATGAGGACACAGTAAGAGTATTGCATAATTTTATTTTTAAGTGTAAAGAAATATACCTAGTGTGGTAAAAAATAAAATGGAGAATGAGATAAATAGAGTTTTATGATCAGTAAAAAAAATTTTTTTAACTTGAATCAGTAATTTTTATAATCCTGGATAAATTTATTTATAGCACATTATTGTTGAATTCTTGAATCTGCTCTGCCCTGTCCCTGTTTCCACTTGGCTTGCAGTATTAGCATGTTCATTAATTGTGCTCCACATCATGGTCTCTGCAGGTAAGATTTGGCTGGATAATGTAATATGCAGAGGCTCCGAAAGCAGATACTAAAGTTTGTTGATGGGCATAGACCTGAATGAAAATCTGAGACATTGTTATACATAGTACATTCAAACACAGTTGTTTATTTTTTATTTATTTTTTATTTTTTATTTACTGGTTTGATAATCTGATAAAAAAAATCAAGTTTCTCTCTGTCTCTCTCTCTGTCTCTCTCTCTGTCTCTCTCTTTTCTTTGTTTCATGCTTCTTTTCCATGTTTCCTCAGCTGACTTTATAGGATGGGATTTAATAGTGTAGGGTATTAAAGGTAAAGGTATTCGGTGAGTGTCTGAACAAGAGCCATAAGCCACACTGGCCACCCAAGAAGTACACTTCTTGCTGAGTATACCTCTACCTGAAGTTCACCTACCTAGACCCAGCCTTTGACAGAGTGACTGAGGCCAGCTTTTACATGGTGGCTTGCCAATTCCACAGGGACATCTGCCTTTGTTAACCACTATACAGAGACAATAAGATTTGGAGTAACTACACTGAGGAAATCTTTTTTAGTAAGTAACAGAGAAATCCTTCTGTCTAACATCACTGTCTCTCTCTTCCTCTCTTATTCAGTCACTTTTTCAGCCCTTTTCACAAATATCTTTTTGCTCCTTCTATAGAGAGAACCTCTCTCCATTGTGCCTATCTTGCTTAATTTTTTTTCTCAGATATTTCTCACATAATTTGGCCTTGTATCTACATTAATTCATTCAAACCTCTGACTTAAATTATCAAACACATTTGTATATACTGTAGTGAATATACAGTCACCTCTGAAACTATTGGAACAGCAAGGCCAGTTCATTTGTTTTTGCTATACACCAAAGACATTTGGGGTTGAATAACAGGTATGAAGTGCAGAATAGAGCAGGTACATGCTGGTGTAGTGTTATATTCAAGTGCTTGTCATTCATAATCTACTCAAGACCTGTTTTTGCAGCTTTTGTGCAGGTTCAGTGAGACACACAGCACACAGTTTTCTTTTACCTCTCATATTTCTTCATGTTTATATTGACCTACATCCTCACAATATTTAAATGAAAAAGGAAAAATTCATTCATTCATTCATTCATTCATTCATTCATACATACATACATATATACATACAACCAATTCAGAAAAAAGTTGGGACAGTATGGAAAATGCTTTAAAAAAAAACAAAGAGGAGTGATTTGTAAATCTACTTTGACTTGTATTTAAACAAAAAAAATGTATAAAGACATGGCATTTCATGTTTTATCTAATAAACTGCATAGATTTTTGAAGATAAAAGTGTAGTGAGGCAATCGTCTAATCATAGTATATAAGGAGCCTGAAAAAAAGGCCTAGTTCTTCAAGAGCAAGGATGGATCGAGGCTCACCAAATCTGCCAACAGATGAGTCAGTGAATAATCCAACACTGTGAGAATAACATTCCCCAAAGACAAATAGGTAGAGTTTTGGGCATTTCACCTTCTACAGCGCACAATATAATTTAAACGATTATTTAAAATATTATATTAAGGAATACAGTTAAATCTGAGTGCGTAAAGGGCAAGGCAGAAAACCACTTCTGAATGCGCGTGATCTCTGATCCCTCAAACATCATTGTCTTAAAAACCGTCATGAGTCTGTAATAGATATCCTGACATGGGCTTGGGAATACTTTGGTAAACCTTTGTGAGTCAACACCATTCGCCACTGCATCCACAGATGCAAGTTAATGCTTTACTATGCAAAGCAGAAGGCATACATCAACACTGTCCAGAAGCGCAGCCCACTTCTCTGGACTCGGTCTCATCAGATGGATCTGTAGCACAGTGGAATCGTGTTTTGTGATCTGACAAGTCAACATTTCAAATAGTTTCTGGACAAAACAGCCATTGTGTAATATTTTGAGATACTGGATTTTTGATTTCCATGAGCTGTAAGCCATAATCATCCATATTAAAACAAAAAAAGGCTTGAAATATTTCACCTTATGTGTAATGAATCTAGAATATATGAAAGTTCCACTTTTTGAATTAAATTATGGGAAAAAATGAAATGTTCTATGATATTCTGATAATGATATTCTATACACTTTTTGGAGTGTGATGCAGTCATCAGATTTTAAATGATCATTTTAAAAAATAAATTAAATGCACAAAGTAAAACATCAAATAATTTCTTAATAATGTGTTTTCAATATAGTACAGGGTGAACTGAATTTTTTTATTGACTCTTTTTGTTTGTTTTTTTTGCATTTTCCATACTATCCCAGCTTTTTTCGGAATTGGGGCTGTACTTAGTTGAAGCACCTTTAGATTTTATCACAGCATTCAATCTTTTGGGTAAGAGTCAATCAGTTTGGTACAGCTTGATGTAGAAATATTTTGCCATTCTTCCTTGCAAAAGCACCCTAACTCTGTCAAATTGGCTGGGCATCTCCTGTGCAGCCCTCTTCAGGTCACCCCACAGATTTTTGATTGTACTGAGGTCTGGACTCTGGCTCAGCCATTCCAAAACCTTGACCTCGTTTTGGTGAAGTCATTTCTTTGTTGATCTGGAGGGTTGCTTTGGGTCATTGTCAAGATGAAAGATGAAATTCCTGTTCATTGTAAGTGTTTTAGAAGAAGCCTTAAGGTTTTGCACCAAAATTGACTGGTATTTGGATCTATTCATTATTCTCTTCACCCTGATTAAAGCCCCAGTTCCAGCTGAAGAAAAACAGTCACAAAAATATGATGCTGCCACCACCATGCTTC
Source organism: Ictalurus furcatus (assembly GCF_023375685.1). Lineage (NCBI taxonomy): Eukaryota > Metazoa > Chordata > Actinopteri > Siluriformes > Ictaluridae > Ictalurus > Ictalurus furcatus. The sequence goes on from NC_071262.1 coordinate 8,436,857, forward strand.
CCCATGGGGATGGTGTTCTTTTGGTGATGTGCTTTGTTTTTGTTCAAAAAACAAATCTTTTGGTGTTATAGCCAAAAAGTTCAACTTTGGTCTCATCAGATTATAACACGTTATTCCATATAGTTTTGGGAGATTGGATGTATTTTTATTTATTTATTTTTGGTTAACAAAGGCTTCCATCTTGCCACCCTACCCCATACCCCAGTGATATGAATAATTTGGGAGACTGTTGTCACGAGTAGGGAGCAACCAGTACTTGCCAGAAGTTGCTGCAATTATTTTAATGTTGCTCTAGGCCTCTTGGCAGCCTCCCTGACCAGTTTTCTCCTGATCTCCTAATCAATTTTAGAGGAAGGGCCTGTTCTTAATAGTGCCACTGTCATGCCATATTCTCCTGATATTTTTCAACAATGAGATCCTGTACCTGCTTTGTATGCTCTTTGCAGTCCATGGCTTTTCCAGGTGGATGTTACCAAAATCCTATTGGAGGAGTGGTACTTTATATTTGGGTGTAATCAGTCAGATTAACTGCTGGAACTCTGAACATATCCACGTTCCCATTTATAAAAGGCTGTGCACATTTATGCAAGCTGGGTATTGGATGTTTTTTGTTTTTCTTCCCCAAAATATTTCTTACTGTTTGTCACTTTATATTTATATGTTAATTTAAAAAAATTTTACATCACAAAAGTGTTTTACGTTTTAACAGGGGTGTGTAGACAGAAAGAATTATTGTCAGAAACAAATCCCCAAAGCACTCAGAGACTGCCTCATTATAAGTATATTTATAGTAGCTTGGAGACATGGTGATAATAAGTGACAGTGGAATGATGTGAGAGTTGGTGAAGGTCACTGGATCAGCTGGCATACACTTGCAAGCCCTGTTGTTGTGTTTTTTCCACAACAGAAAATGGTCCGTGCTTGTTTTTATACACCATCATGCTATTTAGTTATGACTGTGTCTGTTTAAAGGTCAACACTAAAGCAGAGACAGCTGGCAGGTGGAGTCCTAGGGGGCAGTATCCCTTCAGCAAGTTGATTTTAAGCTCCTTGATCAGTTACAAGCACCAACAAACAGACAGGAAAGAATTATATATAGACATTAACAAAATAAAGACAAAATAACAGTAAGCAAAATCCCTGTTTGAAATTTATTTCTTCTAAGGATTATTAGAACCATTTTACTGTTCTTCATTCTATAAATTTATCATATACAATTCTTCAACTCACTAAAATATCCCACAGATTATTATTTTTTTAATCTCCAAACATGTTTACCATGATTTTTTGTTTTGTTTTCCAGTTATTCCAGATCTAATACATCAAATGGAAACTTGGACAAATGAAACCCCCTGTCTAGGTTAGATCGTGTTTTATCTATTGTTCTTGTCTTCAGCTTCTGGCCACCGAGATCGGTGTTGTTTCAACACAGATCACCAAAGCAGACAAAGCTGAGCACATCAAAAGAAAAAGACACAATTTCCCACACCACACACCGGGGTAAGTACAGGTTCAGTTGGGAGAAACTGGATAGAGTACTGAAAATGTACTGAAATTTATGAGCTAAGATATTGTATTCTGAGTAAAGATGATACGCTGTGCATACGGTGTACACACTCAGTGGCAAAATTTTTTTTATTATAAAACATACTATTTTCCCACATAGATTTGGGGGCCAGACTTCGTACTGTGGTACAGGGTTTTCTGGGCTCAAGCGCTGAAGCAGAGGATCCTAGAGTGGTGCGGATGGCACATCAGGTGAAGGAAGTGCTACCAGATGTCCCCCTGAGTGTTATCACTAGAGATCTGTGTAAGACACCTTTAGTATTCCTCACAACAGCAGTCAAATAGATAATAGCTGCACTAATCCCAAAAAAAGCTATAATCCACTCTACGGTTCTCTAATTTACGGTTTATACTGTTTTTTTATACTACATTTTTCATTGTGCATTTTAATAAGAATCCCATGTTTTCTCTTGCATGATGATCTCTTATGTCCATTTAGTGCAACAAACTGTGTAGATACAACTATTTCCTGCAGAAGCTGCACCATCAGGCCCATCATGACCTTTAACCTCCACCACTCCTTCTGTTTCTGCTTCATCACCGACTCAAAAGGTGGGAATGATTCACTGATCTCACACTGCCACAGCACTCTATGTCAATATACTAACAAGGATAAGAAGCGTTACAGGGAATGAAAACTGAAAATGGACTAAATTTTTAATTGAGTGTAATTGAAAATGCAGACAAAATCACTCTAAATTGTTCCACAGTTAACGTGTTATTTTCAAAGTGCTTAAAGAGTTAATAACTTTATCTTTCAACACCAGTCTGATTTGAAGAATGTATATCATAAATATTTTCGCAATAGGGCGAAAATAATTTGTCACTTAATTCACAACTGACTACATAAAGACATAAAGACATAGACACTATAGCAGGGTTTTCATAGATGGGATGATGGCAGGAAAATCTGTGTAAAAACATTTTTCCTACAAGCAACAATCACACTGCAAATATATATATATATATATATATATATATATATATATATATATATATATATATATATATATATATATATATGTATGTATATATATATATATATATATATATATATATATATATATATATATATATATATATATATATATATATATATATATATATATATGTATGTATGTATAACATTAATCAGTATTATTAACCATTCTTTTATTTTGTTCTAACTGGTTTCCAACTAAATAGGGGTAAAGAAATGCTGGAGCAAGAACCTAAAATATTGTTTCCTTTCAGAACAAACCATGAATGAAATATAAACTTTCTAATCCCTGTGTACTAATTTTATCAGGACTTCTTTATCATCAGCAATCTAGACATGTTAACATTACTTCACAGACATGCTTGCTGTTTATATCTTATTGGAATATGCACTGACCAGTTCACATGTGTTAAGATTAATGTCTATAGTCCAGTCATTTTATCTAATGAATAAGAAAAGTACTATTCGTATGTTGTAACATTTCATTAGGTTGACCTTGTTATTGAAAATATTTAGATGGTCATTTTTGTTGTAGGAACTGATTATACAGTATGTATTGTATAAAAACTACACATCAGCACAGAAATCTTGTGAATGCAGTTCACGTTTGAAAGCATATTTCTGAGATTCATAACACAGGCAAGCAGCAGCACATACTCAGCAATGCAGACTGGCAGGTTACCAGTGAGCATTCCTAGTTATCATAAAGCAAAGTGCTCAAGAGGAAGATGTAATATCTCATATGTAATAGTCAAAGAAGAAATTTATTTCTAAGAGGAAGTAAAGTATGAAGTCATCGGTCATTTATCATAGAAGTTACATAGAGAAAGATGGCCTGGATCAAATCAAACAAATTGTTCAAGTTAATTGAGGGACAGTTAATTGGAGTTCACACAATGTTCCTAAAACAAGGAGTGGAAAGAATTACACTGACTTTACCTGCAGCATTTGTATTCAGCAAACGTACGGAAAGAAGGGACGGAATAAGAGGTTTGGAATCAGTTGACTTCAATGGATTTTTATTAATCCTCTTGCATGGTAATCATGCATGTCTTTTTAATTATTCCTCTGTGACAGAAAAAAAGATATTTTGCTAAAAGGTTTGAACTACACCCCAGTACCAGTGAAACATCTCATATTATTTTTTATAAAGTTTAGATTTAGAAAGCAGTAGCTTGGCATTGTGTGGTACCGAACAAAACCCAGTTTGAGGTTATGGTGTAAGGATATTTGTAGATTCAATATCAGACATTAAAGATCATTTATAGATGAAAAATCTTGTTTTATTTTGTCTCAGAAGTGTCCATGTTAAACATGTTAAACATTATTATGTTTTGAATAGTGTGGAGACATGGAGATATTTTAAGTATTTTTAAATCTTGAACATTGAAAATTGTTTAAATGTATTTTAAAAATTATATTTCTTGGAGCCAGAGTCTTCTATTCTTCAGTTTTTTGCTGCAGAACACGTTAGGTTCAAGCTGACATTATTTACAGGCTACTTATTTTTTGACTTTGGATTAAACCTAATACAAGTGACCAGTCAAACATGACAGAAGAACTCAATAATAAATGTAATAACTTTAATAATAATTGATGGTGATGTGCACCGCTGTAAATAAATTAAAGAATACAGGGACCCCCTGGCTATGTTTCAGGGACCCTCTGAATGTTTTTGTTTTACCGCTGAGGAGAACCGTTATGTACGGAGCCCCCCTACTGCCAGGTTAAAAAAAACAAAAAAAAAAAAAACAAAAAAAAAAAAAACAAACAAAAAAAAACAGCCGTGTGCGATCTGTGCTCTCAGCTTTGTAAACCGCGCGCGAACCGCGTTAAAGTTGGGTTTATATTTGGACATTCGCTGTACATTCGAGCTTCTCTCTTCTATTTCTCAAGAAATAAACACACAAAAAGGACATAATGTGTATTGTCTTAATAATGTGTATTGAGTGGACATAGAACCAATACAACTGAATATACTTTTACATTTAATCCCGTTAAAGCCCGGAAGCGGAAACGGGCTTTGGGAAACGCAGGTCATCAGCGCCTTATAGTAATGGTGTCACTAAGGGACCGTCTAAAAAGTGCATGACCTGGGCAACTGCATAAGATTCTACTAAGTTAACAGTCGTCTACTTAACAGGATATCTAACTTATTGCAGTGTTAGGATACAGTATGGATAAAGAATGTTTTATAGCATATGTATTATTAATGATATACCTTTATATTACACATATAAACTTATTGTGCCATATAAAAATCTTATACAGTTACCCAAGTCATGAACTTTTTAGACGGTCCCTTACTGACTGCGCTGATGACCTGCGCTTCCCAAAGCCCGCTTCCGCGGCCTTTAACGGGAGAAAAATTAAAAATATATTCAGTTGTGTTGGTTCTATGTCCACTCAATACACAATAGTAAGACAATACACATTATGTCATTTTTGTGTGTTTATTTCCTGAGAAATAGAAGAGAGAAGCTCGAATGTACAGCGAATGTCCAACATACACCCAACTTTAACGTGTTGCGCGCGGTTTACAAAACTGAGAGCACAGATTGCACACGGCTGTGCTGTTTTGTTTTGTTTTGTTTTTCACCGGGCACTAGGGGGGCTCCGTAGTTATGAACTCAGACTGACCTGTAAAATAAAGACGTGCATTTAAAAAAAATTGTTGCAACAATATCTACTAATTACAATTGATTTACTGCATCAGCCAATAGTCATAGAGTTCTCGGTGGCCTCCACCAATTAAATCGTCGGGGAGGCGGGCGCATGGCATAAAGCGACCAATGGGAACGCGTTGGCTATTTCAGCAGAGTGAATAAATAGAAGTACTTCACAAATTACGGTTTCATTGTCGTACTGTAGAGTCGGACGGGGATTTTTTTCAGTGGAAGTATTTGTGCTACAGCGTGCAGAAGGAGGGAGATTGTTCATTTGCAAGTGGGACAGTGCGGTAACCAAATCGGTGCCACAGTAAGACTGAAAGATTGTCTTTTCAACACATTCACAGGTTTTCATGGCCTTTTGAGCTCCTGGTGATTGTTTAATAGTCCCGTTCGTTTTAAAAGTTGTTTATTAGTTTATATGATAACTTAATTTCATATTTTTGTATCACAGGCTCAGTTATAACTTTTTTTTATATACCTTTTTTAATGCATTTTTTAATACAAGTATACTGTTAACTATCTGGCTTAGTAAACCACATTTGGTAAATGTTGATGTGAAGCCCAAATGTCTGTGAGATATTAATATTTTAGACCTTTTCCCCTACGAGCGAGTTGCTGTGAATGAGCTAACGGCTAAAGTGCTGAAGGGTGTGGCTGGTGCGCGCGCTCTCTCAGCGGCCAAAAACTTCACTCGTTCTTTGTCCGAGTAACAAAAGCACTCGTTCACTGTCCGAATAACAAAAGGTTAAACTTTATTGCCTATATATTTATTTATTTTTATTTTTTAAGTCAGCGTAAAGGTTTTGACCGACCAGCCTGCGTCGGCGGTTTAAAATGGCTTTATATACTTGTCTGTCTCTCTCGCCCTCTGGTGGAGCAGCGTGAGAGATTGATGTTTCAAGTTGTGACTTGAGTGAAGCTTGTTTTGTTTTCCTGTCAGTCCGCTTTCTCTTGTGTTTAAGCTTTTGAAGTAAAACTAGTTATTTGTCACTGTTTACAAAACCACACATTTTTGTGTGCTCTCAGTTCTGGGAAGTCATCAGTGACGAGCATGGGATTGACCCTACAGGCAGTTACCATGGCGACAGTGACCTTCAACTTGATAGAATTAATGTATACTACCATGAAGCTACAGGTGAGGTATTTCAAGGTTATGTACCTTTTTTTTAATACATATAATGCATATTCTGTAATTTTTATTCATTTTCTTATCCTTTCAGGTGGCAAGTATGTCCCCCGTGCTGTATTGGTAGATCTGGAGCCGAGTACCATGGACTCGTTGAGGTCTGGACCTTTTGGGCAAATTTTCAGGCCTGACAACTTTGTTTTCGGTAATTATTACACAACACTCTATAACTGCATACAGATGCAAAGCAGTAAATCAGATACAGTCATATCTGTCTTGTGCCTCATTTTGATTTCCCTGCTATTTCCTGCTAGCTGTAACTCTGCATGTAATCAACACTTCTCCACAGGCCAGAGTGGTGCTGGTAATAACTGGGCCAAGGGCCACTACACAGAAGGTGCTGAGCTGGTGGACTCTGTCCTGGATGTGGTGTGAAAGGAGGCAGAGAGCTGCGACTGCCTCCAGGGCTTCCAGCTCACCCACTCGCTGGGTGGTGGTACTGGCTCGGGCATGGGCACCCTGCTCATCAGCAAAATCCGTGAGGAGTACCCTGACTGCATTACGAACACCTTCAGCGTTGTCCCCTTACCCAAAGTCGCGGATACAGTGGTGGAGCCTTATAATGCCACACTCTGTCCACCAGCTGGTAGAGAACATGGACGAGACATACTGCATAGACAACGAAGCCCTGTATGACATCTGTTTCCACACCCTCAAGCTCACAACACCAACCTATGGTTACCTGAACCACTTGGTCTCTGCCACCATGAGTGGAGTCACAACATGTCCCTGGGCAGCTCAGTGCTGACCTGCACAAACTGGCTGATAACATGGTGCCCTTCCCCATCTCCACTTCTTTATGCCAGGTTTTGCCCCACTGACTAGCAGGGGTAGCCAGCAATACCGTGCTCTCACTGTGCCTGAATTAACCCAGAAAATGTTCGATGCCAAGAACATGATGGCCGCTTGCGACCCACACCACAGCCGCTACCTCACAGTGGCTGCTGTCTTCCGTGGCCGCATGTCCATGAAGGAGGTGGATGAGCAGATGCTCACTGTGCAGAACAAAAACAGCAGCTACTTTGTTGAATGGATCCCCAACAACGTGAAGACAGCTGTGTGTGACATCCCACCCCGTGGCCTGAAGATGGCTGCCACCTTCATTGGGAACAGCACCGCTATCCAGGAGCTGTTAAAGCGCATCTCTGAGCAGTTCACGGCCATGTTCAGACGCAAGCCTTTCCTGCACTGGTACACAGGTGAGGGTATGGATGAAATGGAGAGCAACATGAACAACCTGGTTTCAGAGTACCAGCAGTACCAGGATGCAACTGCTGAAGATGAAGGAGAGTTTGAGGAGGAGGGAGAAGAGGAGCTGGCTTAAATATATTGTCAGTAACCTTCCATGTTCTGTTAACATGTTTACTTTTTTCTGTTCATTTCTTCCCTGTTTGAATTGTTAAGAAGTTTCTCAGATTCTTTGTTCCTCAATTTTGTTCCTTCCAACTTTGTTTTATATTAGTAAAACATGCAATTTATAATCATGGTCTCAGGGTATTTCTTGTAGTGAATCTTAATACAATTCTTATTTTCCTGTTAAAACCAATGTGGTTCTGTTATAAGGGTAGGCTTGTTGAATTGGCCTTTGCTAACTATTTTAAGAAGTGAAGGTCTTTCTCACTTATAATTTTGGTGTACCACGAAATACAATATTCAGTTAGGTATCTTAGTGTGACCAACTGCAGTAATCTCATTGCACAATTTTGAAGAGACTAACTACTGTTACCTATAGCACTGTTTAGCTACTTGGGTTGCACCAAAGTGGTTTTATGGGCTAAATTCTGCCTTTCTGTTTAGGGAAACTAACTAGGGTCCATTGTGTGCTTAAGTTTGAGGTTTCTTCCAGATGATGCATATTAAAAACTGGACAACTACCAAGAACAAACCAGAAACAGCAGGTTTTAAGAAAACTGCCCCCAGTTGTGCAGTCATGGGTTAGTGTGCCCAAAGTGGGTTTAAGTTAAGAATTGTCTGGCTTTGTGTAGTATGCCTTGAATTGCACAAGATTACTTACATGGACTCACTTTTCTTTCAGAGTTTTGGACTTGGGTTTAAATACTACGGAAGCCTTAAGCGGCCATGCATTAGTACTTTTTTTCTGTTTTCTAGTGATCACGATTTAATTTTCCTGTGCACTGGACATCAATCATCCCGATTGGGATGGGGTTTTGAATGGGTTTTTTTGTTAAATGCCTGAAATAAGGTCTGTGGTTAACACAAGCTCAATATATGTTCCCGTTTACCCCACTCACGATTGTTTTTTTAAAAGCTTTTACGTGTCTTGAAAGACGGTTGCTAACAAGTGGCTAAATAGGACTACAGAGGTTGTCAGGGACATTAAACGTAATCACACGGAACAGGAAAATCTATTACAGCCTCGTTGTGTTTATACTCGCACTCTTGCAACTCAACTTTGTAGCTTTATCAATTTATAGTATTTTCCAGTTGTATTGGTTTTTTTTTTGTAAATAAAGCTTGAAAGAGTTGCCGGAAGTGTAGCGGTGGTGACGTTGAAGTCACGCGACCGTGGTGTAGTTTGTTTATAGCCTAACATTAGCTTTTTACTTCTGGTGAGTGTATAGGCTTCAAAAATCTGCTATAATCTAAAAGCCAATGGAAAAAATCCTATTGGCTTTTTGTTTAAGGAACCAGGGTGATCCTAACTTCTGGGGTGCCCTAATAAAATAGCTCTTTGCTGCAGGATTGACGATTTACATATTAGGGTCCGACACTGGAGAAGGGGGACACCCCTCTCTCTTAATGTGGAGATCAAGTCCATCTCTACAGCGGGCAATTATTACATTTATGATGGCGAAGATGCCAACGTGCATATAACACAAGGGCGTAGATTTGCATATGGACGGTAGGGACATGTCTCTACCAATATTTTGGGAGGGCAGAATTGTCCCTACCAATATTTACGCGAACTCGTTCGCGTTACCTTTGGAGTGAAGTCATGTAAATTCCATAGCATACTCTCCCAGAAGCTCCAGGATGTAGGCATGCTAGCGTTTGATTGGCTGAAAGGGAGGGGGCGGGGCTATCTGAAGGCTCACCTTACGTGCAAATATCGAGCTGTCAGTGTAGAGTACAGACACGGAGGCGAGGCTAAGAAGGCTGTCAGTCCCTACCTCAAGCATGGTCGGAAAATGTAGTCTTTGACTTTACTCCCTTTCCTCTATTGCCTGCGCGGCACAGCACACATAAAGTATTTTTCCCATGCCAACACGTGTTGTACTTTGTAGCTATCATGCCACCAAAACAATGACGAGACATCAGGAGCTTTTTCCCCACACAAAGCGATATAATAGGTAGTAAACTAACTGTCCAGTAGCCACATTGATTTAAAATGAAAACCTGTTAGCGACCAAACGTCACCAGCCTTGCACTGCGGAAAGTAATGTCACCTGATGTTAGTTAACAGTGTTAGCTAGCGTTAACTAGCAAACTGACCCTGCCTTCTGTCATCTGCAGGCTAGCAGTCAGGTTGCTAGCTGGAACATAAAATAGGTGTGTATATGAAATTATGTTGAGTTGAATTTTAGTCTAGAAATCCCATGAAAATGTCATAATTTAATGAATGAGTTTGTATGCAGGAAACACAGCAGCAGGCTGAAGTAGAGCAGGATGAAACAGCTGCATCTTCAGGGTTTCAGGTGAGGTCCTAATTATGAATTATATTTGGAATTGTAGGGAGGAATCAGCATTAAAGTCAGTCTTTAGGATGTTCAGCAAATATACAGTATAACCTTTGAAAGTCAACATACTGGTCATGAGTTTGTTTTGGAAAAAAATCTTACATCAAAACAACATAAGATCCTATTCACTCAATATTAACATTTCCCTCAAAAATAAATGGGCTCCAAAGTTTAACTATATGTTTATGTATCTTCACTAATGCATAAGTTTATTACAATAGGAAACTCAGAAATCAAGTAGGCCTAAAGATGCCATAGGGTAGATTGAGGGAGAAGCAGCTGGACCTTCAGGGATTCAGGTGAGGTCTTAAAATGATACTGCGATTAAACATAGGCCTATATGAAGAGTTCATTTGCAAAAACAGATATCTCCATTCTTATGAATATTTAAAAATCATGTTTGTTTTTTTTTTTATTGCGCATTCCAGGTAATTTACATTTACTTTACATTTATTCATTTAGCAGACGCTTTTATCCAAAGCGACTTACGAATGAGAGGTAATATCAATCAAACTGCAGTTGGGTTGTTTTCATTAAGTGAAAATAAATGTAATCAAAACAACCCAATTGCAGCTTGATTTGTATTACCTGGAATGCACAATTTAAAAAATGATTTATGAAAATGAATTAAAATGGTGGATATCTGTTTTTGCAAATGAACTCTTCATATGCTATTATGGATTAATTGTAAATGACCAATTTACATGTATTGTAAGTACCATAGTCTACCTATTTTAATGTTAACTTAGTTGCAAGTTATTATAACACAGGATGCAAAAGAATAATTTGTAAGTGTTGATACAGACCAGGTTAAGTTTAGTTTTCTCTTTAGGAGACAGGCAGTGTGAGTGAGGATGATCCTGAAGCAGGTCAATGTGTAGCAGTGTCATGGACATGGGGAGTAAGCCATACCAGCCTGATCCAAAATTCATAGAAGTACAGCAACTTCCAAACAAGATTTTGCGGTTTCAGGCGAACTGGTACAGTCAGTATTCATGGCTTCACTACAGTCCAACACCGAAAAAGGTTCTTTGTTTTGAGTGTGTCAAAGCATACACCATAAAAAAGACCACTTTGGAAAAAAGAATGACCCTGCCTTCTGCACAAAGGGTTTCAATAATTGGAAGAATGCCACAGATAGCTTTAGTCGCTGTTTGGATTGTTTAAATAGACACCAAGGACTATCATGAAGAATGTTGATGTTGGATGCAAAACATTTTTATTTTTATTTTTTCCGTTAACAAGTAATTTCATAGTTTGCTTTCTTTTAGTCTTTGATCTGTTGCTTTGTATAATTTGTATTTAAATGTAAATACAGATCTTAATGTAAATATAGATGTTATATTTTAATAAAGCACTTGGTTGTCAACATTAAACAGTCCTTTTTTTGGGGGGGGTGGGGTGGGGTGGGTGCCCCTACCAATATTGAGACCAAACCTACACCCTTGCAATTTGACATTCTCTGGAGAACTTTAGACAAATTAGCTGTGCTTCTCACATTGTCTCTGTCAATCCATTACAGCACACACGCACACACCCCTAATATACCACAGCTCCATCTAATTGACATTGAGAATTACAAGTGTATTAGACTGAACCAGGTTTTGACCTGAATCTAAGGTGAAATAACACTTATGTTATACAAACAATTAAATCAATGTCCGAGCTTCCATGTCAGTAAAAACTGCCGAGATCGCTTATAGTTAACTTGTAAGAGAAGTAAGCAACAATCATAACATGAACCAGTCCCCTACCTGAGCCTTGTAACCAGGTAACACAGTAAACATTGTGTCTCACTAATGACTCCCAGAGAGATCAGCACACTCATATTCTCTCACAATTTCTCATCAATTCATACTGGTTTCCTCAGTTCCACAACTTTCTAACTCCTTAAACTTCCAGAAGCAATTGGTGGGTCGAGACTAACACCTATCAAACTTCATGTACTGTAGGAATTATAATACATATCTGATTATCCGCAATACTACATATTAATCTAATGCGGATAACAGTAGCTGAATCTCTGCAAGCTTCTGTTGTTATGGGAAATGTCGGAAGCTTGATTGTTGATTGATTGTACAGGTATGTGTGTGATCAGAATGATGGTGAGCTTGAACGTGACAGAGTTAGTGGACATTGTGTTTGCGATGGCCATGTTTGGCCGTGTTCTATGAGTGTGGCACTGATTCCACTGACATGACAATCAGAACAGTCATAACCTTTCCTATCAGTTTCACCATCATTACTGAATTTTTCTTAGTAGTTATTAAATAATATGCTTTATGTTCAATTGTCATAGAATTAAAACTTACATGTTTCAGTGTACTTATTTAGCGGCAACCCCTGCCACATTGGAGAATCAATGTATCACAGATGATCCATAACAGAGACTTAAACAATCCCATATGGAGTGAAATTCAGCTACGAACTCTGTAAGAGCTTTCTTGTAGTAGGTTTATTTCTACTCATCAGCTACTTGGCCAAACTGATAACGTCAGTGTCATTTATCAGAGTCACATTAGGAATTCTACTCTGTCTGATAACAAGCAGCTTGGCTTTTACAGTGCTAATCACTACCTCATTTCCTCTGGCTGTGTTTATTCACAGAGTGGTAATTATACCAAGTCGATTGCAATACTCAGTACACCGTTGGCGTGGTTATTAGCAGTAACACAAGTGGTCAGTAACTGCTTTGGAATTGAGAATATGTTGACTGATCAGGTGTAATGATTCCCGTAGGGCTCCTGCTGCAACATAACCAGCATGTTCACTCAGTCTATTGACAAAGACAGCTAGCATGAAATTTGACCTGAAGCTTCATGTGTATACATGCACACCAGGTGTCTTGGTTAGTTATTGACTCATGGCCTGACATCTCCTTAATAGCCAGTGCTTGGCATCAGAAAGGTATTGTTGTTGTAAAATTAAAAGATTTTGAATGTATCTCTATATATTTTCTGTCTTGTTCTCCTTCTGATACTGTAGTGATTTTAACTAAGCATTCTTCCCCCTATACTGTTCATTATTTCCCCACCCTTACATACATCAGTTAGTATAAGATACAGCCATCCATCCATCTTCTATACTGCTTATCCTTTCCAGGGTCACAGGGAACCTGGAGTCTATCCCAGGGATCATCAGGCCCAAGGCGGGGTACACCCGGGACAGGGTGCCAATCCATCGTAGGGCACAATCACACATCCCTTCATTCACACATCCCTTCATTCACTATGGACACTTTAGACATGCCAATCAACATGCATGTCTCTGGACTGGGGGAGGAAACCGGAGTACCCGGAGGAAACCCCTGCAGCACGGGGAGAACATGCAAACTCTGAGCTCACACACAGAGTCGCGGGAATCGAACCCACGAACCCTAGTATAAGATACATTTAAATATATTTAATGTTCAGGTGACAATCTCAGTCCCACTAGTTCATATCACTTAAGAAAAACCTTATAATAAGATCTATCCCAATTCTGCCTTCCAATATACTCAGAAATGTTACTTAAATAAATTATAGTACCTTTTAAGTCCTTAATTAGATATCTCAATGGTCCAAGAGGAACATCTGCTGAAATGTTTTAGGCACTTCTGCCTTATTTCCTATTACAAATATGACAAATTTTATTTGTGTCTCACACACACACACATACACACCCATACACAGTATGATGTAGGTAAATTCTTTTTTACAACTGCCCATTACAAAATAGAATTTACATAGAGTTTGAAAAAAGTGGAAGTTTTTTTTTTTTTTTTCAGTATAAAACATATAATGTGAGGATAAAAAGATGGGGAGGAGCAACAGTCTGACCAGAATTGGTATAAAGTGCAGATATGTGTAGTTGTTTTTGCAATATAATGCTGTACAACATTAAGCTGAGGTATTTTAATTTAAATTGCCATATATATATATATATATATATACAGTATCTCACAAAAGTGAGTACACCCCTCACATTTTTGTAAATATTTGATATCTTTTAATGTGACAACACTGAATAAATGACACTTTGCTACAATGTAAAGTAGTGAGTGTACAGATTGTGTAACAGTGTAAATTTGCTGTCCCCTCAAAATAACTCAACATACAGTCATTAATGTCTAAACCACTGGCAACAAAAGTGAGTACACCCCTAAGTGAAAATGTCCAAATTGGGCCCAAAGTGTCAATATTTTGTGTGGCCACCATTATTTTCCAGCACTGCCTTAACCCTCTTGGGCATGGAATTCACCAGAGCTTCACAGGTTGCCACTGGAGTCCTCTTCCACTCCTCTGTGACAACATCACAGAGCTGGTGGATGTTAGAGACCTTGTACTCCTCTACCTTCACCTGAGGATGTCCCACAGATGCTAAATAGGGTTTAGGTCTGGAGACATGCTTGGCCAGTCCATCACCTTCACCCTCAGCTTCTTTAGTAAGGCAGTGGTCATCTTGGAGGTGTGTTTGGGGTCATTATCATGCTGGAATACTGCATACTGATCCTGCACTGCTTCAGTATGTCACAGCACATGTTGGCATTCATGGTTCCCTCAATGAAATGTAGCTCCCCAGTGCCGGCAGCACTCATGCAGCCCCAGACCATGACACTCCCACCACCATGCTTGACTGTAGGCAAGACACACTTGTCTTTGTACTCCTCACCTGGTTGCCGCCACACACTCTTGACACCGTCTGAACCAAATAATTTTATCTTGGTCTCATCAGACCACAGGACATGGTTCCAGTAATCCATGTCCTTAGTCTGCTTGTCTTCAGCAAACTGTTTGCGGGCTTTCTTGTGCATCATCTTTAGAAGAGGCTTCCTTCTGGGACGACAGCCATGCAGACCAATTTGATGCAGTGTGCGGCATATGGTCTGAGCACTGACAGGCTGACCCCCCATCCCTTCAACCTCTGCAGCAATGCTAGCAGCACTCATACGTCTATTTCCCAAAGACAACCTCTGGATATGACGCTGAGCACGGGCACTCAACTTCTTTGGTCGACCCTGGCGAGGCCTGTTCTGAGTGGAACCTGTCCTGTTAAACCGCCGTATGGTCTCGGCCACCGTGCTGCAGCTCAGTGTCAGGGTCTTGGCAATCTTCTTATAGCCTAGGCCATCTTTATGTAGAGCAACAATTCTTTTTTTCAGATCCTCAGAGAGTTCTTTGCCATGAGGTGCCATGTTGAACTTCCAGTGACCAGTATGAGGGAGTGTGAGAGTGATGACACCAAATTTAACACACCTGCTCCCCATTCACACCTGAGACCTTGTAACGCTAACAAGTCACATGACACCACGGAGGGAAAATGGCTAATTGGGCGCAATTTGGACATTTTCACTTAGGGGTGTACTCACTTTTGTTGCCAGCATCAAGATATATATATATATATATATATATATATATATATATATATAGAGAGAGAGAGAGAGAGAGAGAGAGAGAGAGAGAGAGAGAGAGAGAGATAGATAGATAGATAGATAGATAGATAGATACACACACACACACACACACACACAGAGGATAAAGTGTTTACTGCAGCTCCATCCATTAGGATGGATCAGGCAGGTCCGGAAAGCAGAAAGGGTCAGGCTCACTGGCATCTCCATAAAACCATGTGTAGCTTGACAGAAGGAGAGAGGGAGAGGGAGGTAAAGAGTGGGAGAGATTGTTAGATATGCTTACTATCCCGTAATGGATAAGACTGTGTACTTTGCATAAAAGAAAGTCTACTCATGGAAAGCTTGAGTAAACAAATACGTTCTCAGCCTAGACTTAAACACTGAGACTGTGTCTGAGTCCCGAACACTAATTGGAAGGCTGTTCCATAACTGTGGGGCTTTGTAAGAGGTACAGACAAATAGCCTGTACCTTTTGATCTAAGTAGGAGTTGTGGATCATAGAAGACCAAAAGTTCGCTCAGGTACTGTCGCAAGACCATTCAGTGCTTTATAGGTCAATAGTAGTATTTTATAATCAATGCGAAATTTCATTGGGAGACAATGCAGTGTGGATAAGATAGGGGTGATGTGGTCATATCTTCTGGTTCTAGTTAGGACTCTTGCAGCTGCATTCTGGACTAAATGGAGCTTATTTATGCTCCTACTGGAACATCCAGACAATAAGGCATTACAGTAATCTAGCCTCGAGGTGTTGAAAACATGAACTAATATTTCTGCATCATATAGTGACATTATATTTCTTATCTTAACAATATTTCTGAGATTTTTTTTATTAATGATTTTATTTTATTCATTTATTTTGCTTGTATTATTATTATTTATTTATTTATTTGAATCATTTCTGAGGAAGAAAAAAAAGATATTTCCAAATTTAGACATGGGACGTTTATACCTTAAACTCCGCCTTGGTTCCAAGTAACCAATCGGAGTGCAGTATTTTTGTTCACGTGTTGTCTCGCGAATACAGCAGTTTAAAGTGTGTTCGCAACTTTTAATTCGGCCATTTCGACCCAGCCGCTATTTGGCTCCTGTCCTGGGCCCGAGCGGGATTTCGTCTCCTTGAAACGACACCACATTAACATCGCCCAACAATGAGTGAAACCGCCATTTCTTTCGCCAAGGACTTCTTGGCTGGTGGTGTCGCTGCCGCCATTTCCAAAACAGCTGTTGCTCCCATCGAAAGAGTGAAGCTACTTCTCCAGGTAAAACAGGAGTGAAATCGGATTGATGATCCTTCAGATTGTTCCGCAAGGTGGAGCCAGTGTCTGACCAGTCAGCTGGAGCATCCTGTATACTTCTAGTACTTAGTTAGAAGTTAATACTAAAACCTAATAGACTTGACGAAGGACGATGAAGTAAATCCGACTAATAACTGCTTTGTGTGCGTTGAAGTTTAACTGCGTTTCCGCTGTATAGTGAAGTAATCATTGCTAACAGTAGTCAGCTAATTAGCGCAGGATAGCTGGTTAACAATGTTGACGGTAGTAAAAAAAAAAACCCACCATTACTATACGAATTCATATCCATCTGTGTAGTTAATTATTACTGCTCTTGTGTGGAAAGAAAGCGATGACGTACTTGTCGAGTGTGTCGCGAGCGGTGTGTGTGTGACCTTTAGCTCGGGGACTCCAGGAAGAATGAACCGGCTAGCGCAAGGCTAATTCTCAACCTGAACAGAAAGCTAGCGAGCTAGCATAGCTGTGTGACTAGCCAAGCCGAGGCTGAAGAGATTGGTCATTTTGGAAGCCCAAACTCTTCTTGTGTATTATTTCCAGCCCTTCGCCGTTAAGTGGTCTTTTAACACTAAGACACTAAACCCCAGTTGCTCATAGCGGGTGAAGAGAAACGGTGTAAGGCACTTTGTAGAACAGTTAAAGGTAAAAGAAAAAAAGTGCTATGTAAGTGCAGACCAGTTTAACTAACAGTAGAAGTCTGCTGTTTAAAGGTTTAGCTTGTTTCACACGAAATTAAATTGCAAAATGTCAAGGATTTGTAGGATATAAAGAGTGCCTGTGTATTTGGGATTAATGTGTACTTGGGCCAAGGTCGTAGCAAGGGGAGAGCTTGTGTTTCTGAGGTATTCATTGCTTTCTTCTCTGGTCCAGTCAGGTTTAAACTGCTCAAGTTCCTGCAAAGTAACTACAGCAGGAATAGTTGTGCCATGTTTTATTTTTTATCTTTGGACAGAAAATTGGTTCTTTTTATCCGGGACAGCAGGATACATGTGTGAACCGGCTAGCTCAAGGCCCGGCATTGTGTACAGTGATTGATTTTTAATGTGCTCACAGAAATTAGTGCAAACCTTCTCAGTGACCTGATCACTAGATTTGGTTCATTCCTAAAAACGTTTAGTTATTACATTATGTAACTTGTCCTTTTGCAGGTCCAACATGCCAGCAAACAAATCACAGCTGATAAGCAGTACAAGGGTATTGTGGACTGCGTTGTCCGTATTCCCAAGGAGCAGGGTTTCTTGTCATTCTGGAGAGGCAACTTGGCCAACGTCATCAGATATTTCCCCACTCAGGCCCTCAACTTTGCTTTCAAGGACAAGTACAAGAAAGTCTTCCTGGACGGCGTAGACAAGCACACCCAGTTCTGGAGGTACTTTGCTGGTAACTTGGCCTCTGGTGGTGCTGCTGGTGCGACCTCTCTCTGCTTTGTATACCCTCTTGACTTTGCCAGAACCCGTCTGGCAGCAGACGTTGGCAAAGCTGGAGCCGAGAGAGAGTTCTCGGGTTTGGGCAACTGCTTAGTGAAAATCTCCAAGTCTGATGGCATCAAGGGTCTGTACCAGGGCTTCAACGTATCTGTGCAGGGTATCATCATCTACAGAGCAGCTTACTTCGGCATCTACGACACTGCCAAAGGTGAGTCTATTGGAAGTGTAGGGAAGACGTTTAGAGTGTGTTTGTGGTTTATTAATTGATTTAATGCCCTCCTCTGTAGGCATGTTGCCAGATCCCAAGAACACCCATATTGTCGTGAGTTGGATGATTGCTCAGACTGTAACAGCTGTTGCTGGCCTTGCATCCTACCCCTTCGATACCGTGCGTCGTCGTATGATGATGCAGTCTGGACGCAAAGGAGGTAAGCGTATAGCACGTTGTGTGCAAAACTTTCATTTGTCCCCTTCCTTTTGTGAGACGAGTAATGTACGCATCATTTTGCATTGCAGCTGACATCATGTACACTGGTACGATTGACTGCTGGAGGAAGATTGCCCGTGATGAGGGTGGCAAGGCCTTCTTCAAGGGAGCTTGGTCCAATGTTCTCCGAGGCATGGGTGGTGCCTTTGTGCTCGTCCTGTATGACGAGTTTAAGAAAATCATCTAAATGTTTGACTGCTAGTGTTGAGGTGTAAAGTGTAAAATAACTTGTACATTTGCAAGGACTCAAATTCTGCCTTATTTATAGGGACCAACTAGTATAGCTGTACTAGTTGTACTGTGGGAATAGTTATGTGCTTTTATTTTGGCACTGCTTTGTTTTTCCCCTCATCACACCATTCCTGGAAGAAGCCATGCCAGGTACTGAAACCTGTCTTGTCATCCAGTCTGTTTGAGACAATTCAATAAAGACCAACTGAATGTGATCTTACCTTTTGTGTTGAGCTATGTTTGTTGTTTTGCACTTATTTTCCAGGTTGTTTTATTGATTTTAAATCTAAAGTATTGTTGATAGATTTATCTCCACTGTTGATGACTAGTGTTTGTTCAACGGTCTCGGATTTAATGCCCTAAGAGGTATAGACAGGCACGCTGTATTTCTAGAGTTTCAAATGCCTGGGCCATCTTCCACTCTTGTGTGGGTCTCGGCCAAGAACAGCTGTGATGGACATGATATCTTGGTGCCTCTTGAGTCATTTATACCAATAGGGAATATATACATTTTACCCCTCCCCCAATAATGTTATATCACTGCTTACGAGAAAAGATTTCACTTTGTTTATGGAGGAGGCAAAAGTATATTTGACGTACCCTGTTTCTCCGTTTCAATAACGCAATCTGCCTTTGTGATACACAAGTGACTTGTCTAGGTTTCCATGAAAAAGGATCAAAGGTTTAACTTGATTATTGGCTGATTGGTTAACTATATATAGCCCTGATATGGAAGCTTCTCAGTATTCATTGAAATGTAACACTGCAGTGTCAAAGAACATTGCTGGTTGTCTACAGGTCAAAGGTTGTTTCTTCCGTAGCCAGGGAAGAAATGTTTCAATAATTAGTTAACGTTTTGACAGCACATTTTTTTAATACAGTCCACTGTCAAATTGGGTTATGATCTGGTGATTGACTTGGCCAGTTTAAAACCTTCCACTTTTTCCCCCTGATGAAGTCCTTCGTTGTGTTGACGGTGTGTTTTCCTCCCAATTAGATTGGATGCATTTCTCTGTATATTGGCTGGCAGAATGTTTCTGTAGACTTCTGAATTCATTCTGGTCCTCATCAAAGATTAGTGAGCCTGTTCCAGAAGCAGCCATGCAAGTCAAAGCCATGCCAACTACATGCACTGTGCTGGACCAATGGGCTCATGTTCATGAGCAGATCCTTTCTTTCTCCACACTTTCACTTTGGTAGAGGTTAATCTTGGTTCCTGAACCTTTGTGGGTCATTTGTTTCTTTGTGAATTCCAATCTGGTTTTCTGATTCTTACTGTTGTTGAGTGGTTTGCATATTGTGGTATGGTCTCTATATTTCTGCTCTCAAACTCTTCAAGCTGTGGAGATTGTTGATATGATTGACTTGTTTTTGGGCTTATCTTCACAGCTCTCACAATGGTTGTCATAAAAAAAAGTGTACACAGTACTATGCAAAAGTCTTAGGCACATGCAAAGAAATGCTGTAGAGCAAAGATACCTTCAAAAATAATTAAATGTTTCTCTACTTAGAAATATATAGAGAGCAGTAACGGTAATAAAGGAAGCAAGGTCAATATTTGGTGTTGCAGCCCTTTTCTTTTCGAAAAATCAATTAGTCCCGGGTGGACTTTGACACTTCCAGCAGCGTTTGTGGTTTTTAAAAGTGTCTCTTACAAACATCTTTCTGTAACATTTAGTATAACAAGTATTTGCATTACATACATTTTGTGCTGGAAAACTAATATTTGGGAATCTAAAAGGTTTTTGCACTGACTCGATAATGTAGAAATCATAAACTAACAAAGCTTGCACTAAAAAAAGTACGTAAGACTTTTACGCAGTATTGTGTATGTCTGTGTGTATGTGAGTAAGTGTAGCTGCAGCTCAGTTTCTCACACAGTACTACATTCACATATTGAAGAGACAGGTTACTGTGTGGGTTTTTTTTTTTGTTTTTTTTTTTTAAAGAAGTCTAATATCTCTCCCTTATCATCTGTAATTGACCCTATGCGAAGTTAAGACAGTCTATGATTACATCTAAGCATCCAATTACCCACATTTTAGTCTAATCTCAATTTTAATTACAAATTCCCATTATCAGAGCTCTACCTTAAAATCAACTAACAGCTTAAGTTACTAATTAGATTATGGCTAGCCTTCTGCAGTAAGTAACTTAACTAGTCATAATTTCTTACTTTCTTTGAGTTAGTTTCCATGCTCTCGTTAACTACGTGGTCAGTTCTTTTGGGTGATGGGTTACCTGCTTCCTCTCAGAAAAACGGGTAGGTTTCAGTACCTTGTTGTGGTGGCAGAATCCACAAACTCCGCAGTAGTAATAATGTCTACTCTCGGACTCAAATCACTCACCTCTGGCTTGCACGTAGTGTCAGCTCTAGGTTTTTTGGTTAGATGTGTTCTCATAATGGCATATAGCTATTCATCCTTGCAACTGCGGGGTTTGAACACTCGACCCGGGTTGGATGCAGCTACATATGGTCTCTGCAAAGTACTTGGGATTTCTCACCCTCTGCGATACATCCATCATTCACCCGGCAACATTTACTGCCAATCCCTCCATCTGGTCATCTCATACAGACATCTGCTACACGTCGGTCATCTGCTCAATGTAGGAGGAAATATAATTCCCTATTAACTATGTTATGCAAACTACCAAAGGAACCGTGATCTACACTACCTAAATGTTTTTAACCTGCTATCACTCTGTATAATTGCTGGTCCTTGACAGATAAGGCATCAAAGCTCTGAACCACAATAACTGCGAAAAACCTGGATATATTGCTACTTACTGAAACATGGCAAATCCCTAATGATAATTTACACATGAATCGGCATTGGCTAAAGCTCACTCGAAATCAAGAGGTGGCAGTTTAGCTGTTGCATATGGTAGCAGCTTGAACATCAAAAATATTGTTCTTCATGATATTACCACCTTTGAATATTATGTTAAACTGATTGTTGTGCTTGTGTGTCGGCCTGCTAACCCTCTATTGAGTTTCTATAGCAATGTCAGAGCTGTTAACTCTTATCTGTGCCATATGTGCATTTGTGTTATTACTTGGTGATTTCACTATACATGTTGATACTGATTGTGCTGCTGCCCATGAACTTTTATCTGTGCTTAAATGTTTCAACCTCGTACATGTTGATTTTCCAACTCACACATGTGGCCATATCTTGTATTTGTTATGTACTCGTGGTCTAAACAATGTCACTGTATCCGGGTCTCAGATCGGACTGTCTGATCACTTATTTATGGAATTGAGCTGTGAATTTCCTCTTTCCATGTCTGCTGTAAAATCTTTGGTTTCTTTTCGTAACTTGACCTCCATTAATCCTGTATTCTCTGCATCACTGCAACAATCTTTTACTAAAGATGTCATGCAACTATCCTGTCCACATGATATCATCACTGATTATAACAAATCTATTTCTAAGGCCCTTGATTTACATGCCCCCTTAAGTGTAGATATGTGCCGCCCACTCATTCCTCCCCCTGGTACACACAGGAACTCTGTGCTCTTAAAGCTGCGGGACGACACCTTGAGCGTCTTTACAAGAAAATTGGTCTTACTGTGAACTTGGATACAATCTGCACTAAATGATGCACGCTCATCCTACTTTTCTGCTCTGATTAATAATAACTCTTCTAGGCCCAAAACACTCTTCTCTACTGTTAATAAACTCATTAATTCTCCTGCCCCGCTAATTGCTGCCACTTCTGAACTCTGTCAGTCGTTCCTTAACTCCTTTCAAAATAAGCTACAGGATTTTCTCACTCCTAGCCATATAGGTACCTTCACTGATTTCATTCCCACTACTCCATCTGCTGTTTCTGAGTTAATTAGTATATCTAATTCTACTTCCTGTCAGCTTGATCCTGCCCCCACTGCCTTATTTAAGCTTTGCCTGCCTGTTATCGCAGTGCCTATTTCCCACCTCATCAATAGAATATTTTGTCCTGGATTTATCCCTTCAGAACTCAAAACTGCTGCTGTCATTCCTGTTTTAAAAAAGCCTAGCTTGGACCCCCTCAGATCTTAAAAACTACCGCCCAATCTCTAATCTTCCTTTCTTGGCTAAAATAATGGAGAAAGTGGTTGCTGGCATTACTTCATCTTGGTTCATTTCCTACCTCTCTGGTAGTCAGCACTTCATTTCCATTCGTCAGTTTAAATCTACTCTGTTTCTATTTCTCAATGTGTTCCTCAGGGTTCTGTACTTGGTCCACTGCTTTTTATCATCTAAATTAGGTCGCATTAATCATTAATTTCCATTGCTATGCTGACAACGCTCAACTCTATATTAGTTCACATCATTCTGCTCCTTTCCCCACAAATTCCTTATTTGAATGTATCAAGGACATTAATTCCTGGAGGACTAGTACTTTTCTCAAACTCAATACTGAAAAAAACAGATGTGTTAGTACTAGCATCTCCACATGTTCTATCTCATTTTCTTGATCAGTTAATTGATATTAATGGTGTCCTGGTCAGACCCTCCTCTACCTTCCGCAACCTTGGTATTATCTTTGACTCTACACTCTCTTTTAACTCACACATCTCCTCTATCACAAAAACAGCTTTTTATCATCTTCGCAATATCGGTAGACTTTGCCCCATTCTTAACACCAAAGATGCCGAAACCCTCGTCCATGCCTTCAACAGTTCTCAGCTTGATTATTGTAATGCTCTCTTTTCTGGCCTTACCACTAAAACCATCAATAAATTGCAATACATCCAGAATTCAGCAGCCAGGGTTCTATCTCATTCTAAGAAATCATCACACATCACTCCTGTCCTGCACAGGTTACATTGGTTACCTGTTTCATATCGGATCCAATATAAATTCTCCTTATCACGTTCAAAGCCTTACATGGTCTTGCCCCTTCATACATTTTTGACCTCGTCTGTCCCTACACTCCATCACGCTCTCTCAGGTCATCTGAACCTGGCCTATTATTCATTCCACGTTACAAGCTGTCCTCACTCTGTGGTAGGGCTTTCTTTAGCCCCTTCACTTTCGAACTCTATCCCACAATACCTCTGTAATCTTATCTCTGTACAGGAGTTTAAAAACTAACTCACAACCTCAAAATATCTTTGCCCAATGTTTCTGTGACTCTTAACTATGACTTTTTTCTCTTGCTTTCTAATTGTAAAGTGACCTTGAGTATGTAGAAAGGAGCTATAAAAAAATTTACTTATTATTGTTATTATTATACCTTTACAGTAGCAAACAGGCTATCTATCAGGCTATCGATAGCAATTGTTCGTTTTGAGTTCAAGTACAAAAACCTAACTGAGTTAATGGATTTCAAATTGCTAAATGTTAACCTGCTGAACACTGACAGCTGTAACCTACTAGTTACCCCACTTTAGCTAAACAGTCATATACTGTAACGTATGACACTGCACTGTATTACTAGCACAGATGTAAACATAATGTATGTTAGGCTAAATTGGGAACCTATCTCTCGTATCTGATTAACTGTCTGTTAATGGAGCCAAGGGTCTAACAATAATTTACTCAGTGAATCAAATTCATGGAAGTTGTTCAGGAAACCTAAACCTGATGCTAAACCTTAAAACATACTTCAAATATGATGTTTGAAGTACTCATGGATCTGTGGAAATATTCTCTCCTCTTCTTCTGTATGTTCTTCTTCTTCTTCTTCTTCTTCATCTGTATCATGCAACCAACGTTAATATTCTCTCATCCTCGATTTGAACAATGCATTGCGCCACCACCAAACTTCAACATAAATGCTTCTTTCAACAAAAGGAGAAATCAGCATCAAACTGAAAGTAGCGACTGAAATTTTGCGGTGGCACCCGAGGTGGCCAATCAGATGTCAGGAGTGTCCAGTGCCATCCCGGAGTGTCTGATTGATTTTCCCTCTTTTCTCAGCTTCTAAATCGCTTGCTTTTCTCTCATAGATAGCTATCTGGTCTTCATGTTGGTTTATCCTTTTTTTAAATTTTTTTTTATAAACAACAAATGCAGGCATCACAGGTGAAATCCAGGGCTCAAACCAAGAGCAGATATTCAGAGCTATTTATTGTTTATACAATCAATTCAACAGGGTATACCTGAGTAACAAGAAACACCAGTCACATGTTCCAATATTTTTGATTACTAGAAAATGCATGACTAAAGCAAATGTGCCATGTTCAAAAGAAGAAGAAACCTTTATTTGTCACACATACTTTACAGCACAGTGAAATTATTTTCTTCGCATATCCCAGCTTGTTAGATAGTTGGGGTTAGAGCTCAGGGTCAGCCATGATATGGCACCCCTGGAGCAGAGAGGGTTAAGGGCCTTGCTCAAGGGTCCAACAGTGGCAGCTTGGTGGTGTTGAGTCTTGAACCCCTGACCTTCTGATCAGTAACCCAAAACCAGTTGGATGTAAATATCAGGGAATGAACGCTAAAATTCTGATCTATCATTTCATATTCATCTTTTGATCTCAAACCCAAACGTCCTCAGTGTATAACAAAAGTAAAAGAATTGGCCTTGCCATTCCATCAAAGGAACATTAGTCTGCTTTTGTATGGACTGGGGTGGGTTGCAGGGTGGGGTTTTTTAGCTACTTGCTACTAATCTGTTACTACAGCCTACTCACGATAATGTAGCCATTCTGACTACAGTACGGAAATGGGATTTCTGTAGTCAGACAACTAAATGTAAGATAGCTTGGAAGCTGTTACCAATGGGTTTAATCAAGAATGTCTGCAACTGTGTGATTTCTAATGATCCCACCCCATCTTGTGGTCATTATCGGAACTGCAGTTACAATCCTTCAGGTTTCAACCAGTGTTTTGGTATGTTTCACTTGTCCAGAAGGTCCTGTTCATGGACATCGTAAAGTTTGAAGTGGAGCAGCTGTGAGAATTTGAAGAGAAAGAGAAAAGGAGGAAATGTATCTTTGGCGTTGTGTGTTTGCTGTCGTTTTAGGCATGGTTTGGTATTTTTCCGAGTTCGGATATTCTTTTTTTTTGGTCCAGGTGGGTTGCTGTGCGCTGGGTTTCCTTACATTCTTTCTAAATGGAGGTAACAACAATGTTTGTGAAAGTAGCACCCAAACAGACTGTGCCGCTGATGAAGATATATCTCAGGTATTTGTTCTTTGTATGTCTTTTTATGTCTAAGTATGTTCTCCACATTCTTAAGGCTCAATTTTTTTTAGAACAGGTGTATATATATATATATATATATATATATATATATATATATATATATATATATATATATATTACATCATGCATACTAAGTGCGATATGGAGAAAGAGAAGATCTGAGAATGAGAAAGTGACTCACTGGATACTTAGTCGAGGATGACACTTATGTTAATTATAAACACACCAAAAGAATGGTGTGTCATGCCTATTGAAGACATGACAAAAATAATATGGCTATTTAAATGGTATGGATTTGGTCAATTTATTTACTGAAGGTCTCAGTCAGCTAAGACAGCTAAGACGTCCTCTGACCAGGGGACTTGGTAAGCAAAGTAACTCTTATGCATCAGCTACATTACTGGCATTACTACAACATCAACTATATTACTGGTGAGTATTTCATACCACTTAAATGTACAAAAATCCAAACTATCCCTTTAAAAGGACAATACTATAACAAATTTGGATTTGTTTGATTAAACACATTAAAAACTAAATTCTGTATTGATGAAAAGAGGATTTTGTTAGCTCTAAACTATGTTTGTGTGAAGCCATATGATCAAATATTTGTAATCAATTAAAACAATGTCAAATACCAGTACCAGTACAAAACCTGAGAAATTTCCTCAGCTGAAGTTCACCACAATTCCTTATAAACTTCTTGAGGAAAATCCAGAGTCTGATTTTCTCTCTTGTTGAGGAGCTCATGTTGTAGCATGGAAACAACCTTCCTGGGTGTAGGGGTGAGGCTGGCCAGTACTTTATCCAATCTGGGGGTAGTTTCAGTCCTTTCAGCACACTGCTCCAACACTCTGCTATATATGCAGGATCGTTGAACTCTTTCTTTATGTACCAGTTAAAGTAAGGTTTTTCTGACATTTGCTTCTGTGATGAGAAGTTTGACATCATGGGCCTTTAGGAAATCCAACCATACCTCTCTTCCAGAACTAGTTTGGAAGTCTTTCACTGCTTGCTCAGCAACTTCTTTTTCTTCAATGAGAACTGTGTCTAAGAATGTTGAAAAAAGGTCACCATCAGTGATTTCAAGTCCAAGACAGTAGGGGAGGAAGGGCTTGGCCAGCACAATGGGAAAGTACTTCACCATGTTGTAGCCTAGGACCATGATTTAAGCTACGTGTTCCCACTCATCTTTTATGTCATGTCTCGTCATTGGTATTTTAAGTAAGTTTCCGGCAGTGCATTTCATAATAAAAGGTCTCCCAGTACTCGCTTAGCACATCACGTAAAACACTACCATTGTCTTCTCCTTTCTCTCTTTCTCATTGGGTAAGACCACCTGAATCTCCAAGAGAGACTCATCTACAGACATCCATTTTTAAAAGCAGCATTTAGTTCATTGAAAACATTTCCCCTTTGAAGCCTTAGCCTGGTGGTCTTTGGTGGTTGGCGAAGTTCCTGTCCTGTAAATGAACTTTCCTCCTGCACTGGGTCCATTGGAAGGGTATCATCAAGGTCATCCTGGCAATAATCAAGAAAAGCATATGCAAGCACAATTTCCTCATCAATTAAAAATTATGCCTTTGGTACAACAATCAAATCCTCCTTATCCAGCATGTCATTCTCTGTTGAGACGTAAGCTACTGCATTCAAAAATTCACTCGACATCGGACTGACAATTTCATCTGTACTTGGAGTTCCAGTTGTGAAAGCAGTTCCACTGGGAGATCCAATTATGGAAAACACTCCATGTGAAGCAGCAGCTGCACAGCATGAAACACTTGTGAGGGCTGAGGCATTTTGTGATTCACCAGGTGAGGTAGGAAGCATTTAGTGTTTCATCTGCATCAATGTCAATCTTTTTGCAAGATAGATATTCTCAACAATTTAACTTTTCTCTTCTCATACTGCTGACCTAGTGTGGTCAATGTATCCAGCTCATCTTTAGTAAAATCTCGCATGGTGAATTCAAATTCATTGGCATTGCCTATTTTACATTTTCCATTTGGGGGGAGGAGAAAAAAAAAGTTCTCCAACAGCTGTGCCATTATAGTAGTCTTCAATGCTTTCAAATGTCTAGTCCCTCCTCACCTTTTCTCTTTTACCTGAATACAAGATACAAGAGCCCCCTACTTTTTCAAACAATTCCATTTTCAGAGCATTAGTGTTACCCGACAGTTCTTCGGAACAAGCATCCCCATGACTTCTCTTGGAGGCCCATCTTTGGTTTATTTTTGCCATCAGGCTTTCTGTAGCCTCAGTTGTGGTGGTTCCTTCCAGTGCAGACTTTGATGCAACAAGGGGTACTGATGCGGATACAAATGCAGAAGTGTCCATTCACTGAGATCGCATGCATTGTTGTAATGGATTGTTTTCTAACAAGTGAGGATCCTATCAAAAGCTGCTGTGATTATAGAGTCGAGTTTAGATAGGCTACATTTCATGCCACAGTGCATGCATTTCTATTGTAAAGTGACAGATCTTTTTACAGAATAGGAGGTCATGACAAAAACAGACACCAAACTCAAGTACTTCTAGAATAGCTTTAGCCTATGTGCAATTCTGTGTCTATATGTGCACAGGCGAGTGAGTGTTCTCTGTGGCTGATAGTATATGGATAAAATGGGGGCTATGCCAGACTAGTCCAATTTAACAGGTTTTCAACATTAAAACTGTATGCTGTGTTGGAATGGGGTATTATTCCTTTTCGTGGGGTGTCATATACCTTTTTGTTGATGAAGGAGGAAATAACCTCCTCACCTAATATCTGCTGTTCTCGAAGGGACATGTGGAAACTCTGGTCCATTCTGTTAAAGAGATATGATGATTTATTGGCAGGCAAAAAATATAAAAATTACTTTGAACTTTTTTTTAATTCAGTATGTACCAAGTCACCAATGGTATCTCACCTACTGGCTAATACTTAATCAAAACTCTCCCTTTATGAGTTCCAATTATGCTACATTCAATTGGATTGATTTGATTTTCCTTGAGTGTTAGTTCTATTATTTTGAGTTTCCTATTCTCTTTCCTTACTTTTCCCCTGTCCAATCACTGCAGTCATTTGATACTGCAGTCACTTATTACTTAATAAGCACCGGAATGGAGTGAAGGTATGCTCTACCACCAGTAAAACAAACTTAATCCAAGGCTTCACTAATATTATTACCTATCACCATGTTACATTACCAACAGATGCAGGACACAACACTACCTGTGTGCATGGAATACACATACGGCGCCATAGTGTTTATTGAAAATATTTATGAAGTGTAATCAATGTGTAGCTAACATTTGGATATGTTAATGAAGTGTATTCAATATGTATGACCAACATTTAGAATTATTACTTAAGCATAATTGAATAATCAATATTAGTCAACAAGCATAATTCAATATTAATATCAATATTTAGAAGCATAATCTAAATACATAGAACAATGTTTCATGATGTTATATTGTAAGTCTGTATTGAGTTAGATGCATTCTGTGTCTTACTGTACAATAATTGTTTTTTCTGTACCAGCCTGTATCCTCTACAGAAGTAAATAAACTTGAGGCCAGATACCAATTAACGAGTTAGGATAGGGCCTTAAGAAGGGAGGTAGGTTTCAGCTAAGACAGAAGATCAAAACAGACAGAAGCTCATTGAGACCTAAGAAGGGAGTGTTGGTCAAGGTCAGAGAGAAACAAAAAACTTTTTTTTAAAAAAGAAATCTTATCCTCATAAAACCGTTTCAAGAAAAACAATTAACTGCGCATGCTCCACAAATGTAAGATAACATATAGACATGAATAATTAATTGTGGCGAAGAAAATTGGTCTGTTTTTAATGAGGAAAGGCAAAACCCCACCTAAGATAAGTACGCTCTGGAGAAAGGTATAAAAAGGGCAGTGTGTTTGCATAATTTAGACTTTCTGCAGACTGTCTCACTTTATTGTTTCAATAAAGTTTATTTACTTTTTGACATCTACTAACCCTCTTTCTCTGAAGTTCTTTGACCAAGGCTGGAAAGATTGTTTGCCACGACATGTTCCAGTTTGGGTTTTTTGAAAATTTGGTCATCTACCAGTCAGAGTAAACAAAAATTCAAAACGGTCTGTTTGACGCGTCATAAGTGGACAAGCAGTCTCACTGTTAATGGAGGTCTCAAACACAAAGTTTGTTTAGCAAGAAAGCCTGGGAAGATAACGTTAGCTTCACACCACAAGGTTGGGTTTGGAGTGCAAAGCACAATAAATACAACGTTACACAAAAGGCTGAAAGCTGTGAAACGTCCAATTCAAAACACAACTTAGCATTAAATCTACCCTTAAACCTAGATAAATTGGATTTACCAGGCAGATGTACGCGAAAAGAGGGCGCACGGTGGCTTAGTGGTTAGCACGTTCGCCTCACACCTGACTCTGAGTAATCGACCTATAAACCAACAGGAAGTAGCTGATAGAAGAAGTTGTTTGTCGGAACAACCACAGCAACGCTTATAAACAAGGCGTCTCTCGTGGAGTTCCTGAATGCTGAAGAGGAATTGTTGTGTTTGTTGTTGACAATGTTTGTTTCAGTAAATGTCCCTATGTATAAAGACTACAGTTACATATCAGATCTCACATGCAAACAAGTTTATTGTAATATAATCAGGTCTTTGTTCTAATTAAAAGGATTTTAATGGAAATAGATTACACTAAACATTTTTCAGGTTGGTTTGTAATCTAATATTACTGAACTATATAAAATCATAAAAGAGCCAGATCGCTCGTCATAGATTTCCAGTGATCCCAGATATTGACATTTGGTTAAAAAGTGCATTAAATCACTGGTGTTATGCAGATGGCAAGAATACCCTCTCCCCTGACAGAGTGACAATAGTCAATTCTGGTGGTCTTTGAATGTCTGTATCCTAAGAGTCAGAGCCATGAGATGCATTTAAAAAGACATACTAACTCACAGAGGTGTCATTAACCCAACTGGAAAATGATACAAGATTCAGTCAAAATGTAATGTTGTAACATGATTTTATTGAAAAGTATATTACAAAACATAATAAAAGCAAGAACTGAAGAAACAAGGGCCAGTACCAGTGGAACTGGCTATTAAGATTAACTTCTTAAATTAAGGACCGGGTTTGGATTTTTGATATCTCGACTCAGTGCAATGCGATTAAACTCTGCTGAAATCCCATACAACTGTAATGTGGTGTGTTGTCTGTTTGTTGTATATGAACAAAACGGGAGTGGGGACATCTCCTATGACTCGTCTTCATTGAGGAGCATGTTGGGAACTCCTCTTGAGATGGGGAATTCTCTACCAGACTCAGGACACTGCAGAGCCCCCTCTATCACCTCCACCTATTTACACAGAAACAATGACTAGTCTAAATATGCTCTGAGGTTTTCAGGCTGCATGTCTAGTAGTGATAAGTCAAACAATTAGTTCTACCAAACTGAATACTGCTTTTGACATTTCAGTTTAATTACTGCAAATTTATATACAGTATACCTACATAATTATACAGAATATAAACAATATTGCTAACTGTCAAATAATTTCATCATGATTTAACACTAGAATAGTCTTAATTAGAAGTCGACTAATAATGGATTTTACTGATAACCAAGTTGGGCAGTACAGTACCTGCTGATAATGGATTAATTAACCGATAGTTTTTAAAATTGATACCAAATAAAATAACACTCAAAGTAAAATATTGCTGAACTTTATTACAAAAATAAACAGTACTGACTGTACCATGAAAATGTACTGTATTTTTAAAAAATAAAATATATATATTAACTATTAATAAATATTAAAGAAAATAAAAGATATACATTCAAACTGAACCAAAAAGTAACACTCCAAATAACAAACGCAAATAGAGACATCCAAAATGATGCGAAAAACACTTCAAATAACAGACAAAATTTGTAAGCAATAGCTTTTATTTCGCCTATAGAGGCCGCTCTCGTACTGTATAATGACGGCGGACACTTCTCAGACTCTCCCACAATGGACGCAACTGGGAAAAAGTATTGGTATGGATGGATTTCTGCAGATAACCTATAGTTCCAGCAATTGGTTATCAGTGCAGATTAATCTGCAAAACCGATCAATCAGTCGACCTCTAGTCTTAATGTTGTGAAGACAGCGGAAAAATCTGCAAAGCCTGAGTTCAGCATATCACAACAAAGTGCAAACTTCATATACAATTCTTTTTACCTCCAGTAGGACTCTGTGCACTTTGCGTAAAAAGTCTTCATCGTTCTCATAGTTTGATACAGGTGTGCTGGGGAGTTCCTGCAGATATCCCAGCTGTGGAAACAAACCATTTAGGCAATGCTCATATTAGTCCCTTGTTGAATGATTAGTTGAACCAGCCTCACCCCTTCAGCTGCTTGGATTAAAGCGCTCCACTCCAACTTTGGTATCATTCGGCTCACAAACTGAGGGTTGAACTCGATTTCATTCACTTTGACCTCTGTCGCCTTTGGAGAGGAGAGAAAAGAGACAGACGATTAATAAGCAGACCAGTTTCTTCCCTGAAAACCTACATGAAAGAATTTTCATGCGTCACATTTGTTCTAATACTGGGTTCTCAAAGTGGCAACACAGCCAGAGGGATACATCCATCCATCCATCTTCCATACCACTTATCCTACACAGGGTCGCGGGGGAGCCAATCCAGGGAACTCGGGGGTGAAAAGTGGGGGACTCTGGATAGAGTGCCAACCCATCACAGGGCACAATCGCACACACATTCACACACTACCGACAACTTGGAAATGCCAATCAGCCTTGAGCACGTGTCTTTTTACTGGGGGAGGAAACCCCTCAAGCACAGGGAGAAAGTCCACACATACAGAGTGGAAGTGGGATTCAAACCCCAAACCCTGGAGGTGTGAGGCATATTTACTAACCACTAACCCACCGTGTAATTATTATTATTGTTTTACAGTGTTCATTCTGGTCACGTGAATCAGTTTATTCTAAAGCTCAGTAACTTAAAAAAAAAAGTCTAATATTAGTTTCAATTTAATAATAAAAAAATTAGGAAAGGTGCTGTTAATATGGTATAAATTATTCAAAGTTTACGGTTAGATTTATTTATTTATATTTAAACACAGTGTAACTGGTGTTGGGATTTGCAGGTTATTATAAACTTTTTATTTTCCATATAAAGCTTTAAGGAAGTTGTTATAAGTGATGACGAACAATAAAAATGATAAATAAGACAAAGATAAGACGCTCTAATTGGATACAAATCACAAGACCTAATTAAAGAACACATTCATTTAAAGGGAAGTTTTCAACAAAGCAACAAGAGTTGACAACAAACATCAGGACATGTTTTAAATCTCATCATGCCACCCATGAGACTTGTTATTGTGATATAATTGTACAAGCCTAATAGTCTGAATGTCAAGCTATTGCCAGGCAGATTTTAGCCTCTCATCTAATATTCCAATACATCAGCCATCACTGATCTAGTGAGCTTAGTTAGCTAACTTAGCAGATCACATGTGTTTACCTTGATCAGCAGAGGATATCCTTTAGTTACTCCTTTCACATGCGACGTCAACATGTTATGCGTTAGCAACTTCATTGTAGCAGTCTCTGTGATGTTATATCTAAGGAAGAATTTAAAAATATATAGATCACCACGGGCTAGGTATAATAAGTATTCACTAGCTTTGCTATCACGTGTTGTTCTTCTGTGCTGTTGAAATAAGCGTTAAGGATAAACTCAGGCACGACAGTGCCACCTGCAGGCCATGAACAGACTCGTGTTAAACAGGGGCTCTCAAACTAACGATCACTTTCTGTACACCCTTTTATCTGTAAAAACAACTCCACGTCGCCCCTCACTACACACGTATTTCATGAACTATTCATTACGAGGCTCAATATCCAAATATGTACAATGATATTCCTGCTATTTATTGGAACCATAGAGATTTTTTATTCCTGAACCTATTCACTGACAAACACATTACATTCCAAAACATGACGTGTAGACCTACTGGTTTACGGACTGGACACGTCGACCAGTTAAACATATAACGGAGCAGTGTAACAAACGAACAAATAAACAAACAAACAAACAAAACAAAACAAAAAAATCACAGACCTTGATTTCTGTCACAGTTTCTGCCACCATCAAAAAGTCCATGATAACATTTTCTCCAGCAGATATTATTTGCATGATATTCGGATAATTGCATAAATAAGCATGGGTACAGGTATTCCTATTAAAGTGGCCAGTGTGTGTAGGTTAAAACAGCACCACACATTGGCAGAGAGATTGACAATTTACCAATCATATTACAAAACCTTATTCCAATGTACAGGTTTTATTTATTTTATTTTATTTTATTTTATTTTATTATATTATATATATATATATATATATATATATATATATATATATATATATATATATATATATATATATATATATATATGTGTAATTGTGTTTATACATTGTCTTGGTATTATACAGATTAATTTTACAGCTTATGATATAGTAATAATTACAGATAAACAAAACACAGTGAAAGCTATGATTTTCATAGCCTGTAGATCACCCTATTAAAACACTCAACCCACAAACATACACATCCTAACTCATAAGACACTGTGTACATGTACATATGCACTTCCCTTAAACTTCATTAATAAGTGTAACATATTAACCACAAGCCTTTTTAATCTTTCAGTTGCTGAAAGCCCTTTACAATACAAAGACATCATCGCATGAATATGATTAGCAGTTTTGTTACTTATAATGACAAATATTTAAAAAAAAATAAATCTAGAAAGGCAACTAAACAAGACAAAGCCAAGTGAGGTTGAACAACACTTCTCAGTCTGTGGAACTAAAAATTATGTATTGGACACTAAAACTTCAGGACCTGAGCATGGAAATGCCACAGAACCATGTATATGGAGATTAGGAAAATAAGCTAAACATTCAAATTGATGTTAATTATGGCACGCTAACACCGGGGGCATACCACACAGGATGTGGGAGAATCACTAGTACACTTTAGATTGTATTATGTATTATTATTATTGTATTATGGAAAGGCCACTTTTACACTGCCTCCCATGCTGCTTTGACAAAAATGCTGTCTTAGATCCCAATCTGGACATTTTGATCAATGTCATAATTCCTTAGAATGGGTGAAAGAAATACTGAACAATTCAAATAACTAATTACATAATAATAATAATAATAATAATAATAATAATGATGAAACATCCCAGATAACCAGTGTGTAATTCCGAGAGGAAAGAAGAAATAAAAGCTAGCTGTAGGTGTTTTTTTTTAAAACGGTAAACAGTGTTCAGAATCGATATGATTGCGTAATTTCAGATCAGGTGGATGGCAACAAATTGCACTTGACTACCTACAAAGCGCTCTGCATGTGCGCAGTAAATGTGCTTGAATGTGAGAATGTGCAACTAACATGCGGAAGCCACTTAAAACATGTCGGGTTGTGCTGAGCGGCAGATTTTTTTTTTTCCTTCATCTTTGCATTAATACTCTCAGAGATTTTCATATACACACACTCATGTCTCCGCGCTACCATTCACACTAGCAAAAAGACTGATTTAGTCTTTGATCAGTCATTCTTGGCCATCTTCTGTGCGCCATTTTAAGAAGTCCTCTTTTCGTGCATCCGGTTTGATTTGGTTCCGCATGCCTCCAAGCAGGTTGGAGGTGGCTTCAGAGGCTACTATTAAGGGACGCACCACAGTGGGAGGGATCTGACGCAGAACCCCACCCACTGCTCCTGGAAGACCTTTCTGCTCGTGCCCACGAGAGGCCACGTCACACAGGGTCTGAGCAGTGTCTATCACCCCCTACAACATACAAACACAAGGCTCCATTATATAGCTGAATTTGGCTTGTGTGTGCAGTAACTAAAGTGAATCAAAACATTTCTATTCCACATTCTTAAATTTTACAGATGGCTGGAACAGTATTTGTTAATCCGGTCTTGGACACACTCTGGTCATAGGTAGGAACTATTTTAACTAGTGGAATAAATTACCTTGTATAGAGTGCCCTCCATTAGTATTGGCACCCTTGGTAAATATGAGCAAAGAAGGATGTGAAAAATTGTCTTTGTGAATTTTTTTTAACAAAAGATCAAAAGGTTAAACAATTTTTCAAAGATACTCTGCTCTCATGGATATCAAACAATTGCAAATACAGGTTTATCCAAACAAAAAAAAAAAATCATTGTTAAATATAGGTGTGGAACAATTACTGGCACCCCTATGAATTCATATGAATAATATATTTTAAGTAAATTCCCATTGATATTTTAAATTTTTAGTACACCTGGGTGACCAGGAACAGGAAATTGTTCAACCATGACTTACTGTTTCACACGGGTACAAATATGAGGTAGCACATAGGCCAAATTCCATTAATCATTCATAACAATGGGTGAGACCAATATATCTGTGATGTGCGACAAAAGGTTGTTGTTAAGCTTCACAAACTGGGAAGTGGCTACAAGAAAATAGCACAAGCATTGAAAATGCCCATTTCCACCATCAGGGCAATAATTAAGAAGTTTCAGTCGACTGGAAATGATATGAATCAGCCTGGAATTGGACGGGTGACTATTTTGTCTGCTATTTTCTCTCTGCTACTATTTTCTCTTCACGCACTGTGAAGAGGATGGTTCGAGTGGCCAAAAAGTCTCCAAGGATCACAGCTGGTGAATTGCAGAAGTTAGCTGGGTCTTGGGGTCAGAAAGTCTCCAAAACTACAATCTGAATTCACCTAAAACACCACAAATTTTTTGGAAGAGTTTCTAGAAAAAAGCCTCTACTCTCATCCAAAAACAACCCCAAGTGTCTTCAGTTTTCCAGATGGAACCAAAATAGAGTTTTTTGGCAATAAACACCAGAGGTGGTTTTGGTGCACACAGAGAGGTAGCCATATGGAAAAGTACATCATGACCACGGTTAAATATGGTGGTGGCTCTTTAATGTTTTTGGGCTGTTTTTCTGCCAGAGAACCTGGACATTTTGTTAAGATACATGGCATCATGGACTCTTTCAAATATCAACAGATATTAAATGAAAACCTGACTGTCTCTGCCAGAAAGCTTAAAATGGTCCGTGGTTGGATCTTCCAGTAGGACAATGATCCAAAACATACATCAAAATCACCACAGAAATGGTTTACTGACCACAAAATCATGGTCCTGCTATGGCCATCCCAGTCCCCTGATTTGACACACACAGAAAACCTGTGGGGTGAACTGAAGAGGAGAGTTCACCAGTATGGAGCTTGAAATTTGAAGGATCTGGAGAGATTCTGTATGGAGGAATGGTCTCAGATCCCTTGCCATGTATTCTCCAACCTCATCAGGCGTTATAGGAGAAGACTCAGAGCTGTTATCTTGGCAAAGGGAGGTAGCACAAAGTATTGACTAAAAGGGTGCCAATAATTGTTGCACACCTGTACTTAACACTGACTCTTTTTTTTTTTTTTTTTGGATAAACCTGTTTTATTTGCAATTGTTTGATTTAGAATATAGGATATGGATGATTTTAGTTCAAGGTTGCAACATCACAAAATGTTCAGGGGGTGAATACTTTTTATTTGAGAGCAGTGAATACCTTCATATTATATCTTATTTATGTTAGTTTGTAAACATTTGTACATGTGAATTATATAGTTTACTTAATAGGGAATGATAAAGTATAGCACAGCAGAACGCTACCTCTCTGACGGTGTCATAGGCCTTGGCCACACCTTCTCTGAGGTCCGCTGGCTGTGGGGTGCGTCTAGGCCGGGAGGCAGGACGTCCCTCTGTGATGCCGCGGGTCAGCGGTGGAGTTGGGGACAGGATGTCGTACACCGTTTCTGCTGTGGCCTACAGAGCAAACATGACATGCTTTACTTGCATAACATATACTTCAATGTTACCACTGGGGTCAG
The DNA here is from genome assembly GCF_023375685.1 of Ictalurus furcatus. Lineage (NCBI taxonomy): Eukaryota > Metazoa > Chordata > Actinopteri > Siluriformes > Ictaluridae > Ictalurus > Ictalurus furcatus. Next base: position 8,474,892 of record NC_071262.1, read on the forward strand.
GGCTAAACACCAGATGCTAATCTTATAATATTCATCTGTGATGTTTACACAAACTTGCAATATTCTATATTTCAAGAATGTGCTTCTATTATAATTGAAAAATGGAACATTAATAATGAACATGTACTAAAAACAGACTTGTTTTTGCACAGTCACTAAAAATGAGATCTTAACTAAACATATCAAGGACATTATGCAGTGTTTGTGTGTGTGAGTGTATAGGTGCACGTGTATGTGTATGCGCATGCATGTACATACCTGTATGGCCTGCACCAGTCTGTTACTGAGCTCCAAGGCTGCTGAAGCTGTAGAAGTACCGAAGGATGCTGCCCCCCTCTGGAGACCCCGAATAATACGTCCATCTTTCCTGTACTGCTCAATAGGCATCCAGAACAGATCCCGCACCCCGTGAACTGCAATAAGAGCCGAATAAGGAGTAATTAAGCTAATGAAAATAAACAATTTTTCAGCATCACGTATAACGTTTTACTTAACTTTACAAGTTTCATTTCCTTTGTCAAGTAATGTGAAGGAAAATATAACTGTATCTCACATTTTTGAGGGTCAAGCCACAGATTGGGATCAAGTCTTTAAGTAATAAAAGCACCATAACTAGACTTTAAGCCTGCAAACAGACAGGTATGGAGCGAATTCTGTACTAAAACAAAATTACGAGAGCTGCCAGAAAAAACTTGAAAAAACTCAAAAACTCAAAAACCTCAGCAACATTAAACAATCAGTTGGGGTTTTTTTGGTAAGCATCAATGTGGTGGATTTACGAAAAGCTCTAGTGTTTTTGTCAAAACTTTCCTGCCTGCTGGAATCTTTGAGCCTGCTATGTAAATGTGCACTTCAAGACCTACATAATGTACCCCAAACACCTCATCTCCATTACTTCTAATAATGATAATAATGAGTCTTTATTGATCACATATACATTACAACACAGTGAAATCTTTTCTTCGCGTACCCCAGCTTGTCAGGAAGTTAGGGTCAGAGCTTAGATTTGTGTGAGGGCAAGAAAATTCCAGCAAGTAGGAATATTTTAGGACAAATCTGGCTATAGCAGGATAAAAGTGAGCATAAAAGAAGAGAAAGTAGTGCATTCAGTGTTCTATATTTAAGCATTACAATCAATAAAAATATTTACAAGTTAAGAATTGCTACATATGCATACTCACACAGCTGAACTACAGAGTGCATTGGACCAACACCTCCCAGAATTCCTGGTAACTGGTTCTTCCTGATGTCAGTCAGCCACTCATTCACAGCGTACTGAATGACCTTATCAACACCCAGCAGTCTGGAAGAGAATGTGCAAAGTAAATAAAATATACTTGGTATTAAATCAATTAATAATTATTATCTAAATAACCTGAGAGTGTGACATACTGTGACAAACCACTGCAATTAAGAAGAAAAAAAAACAACAACATTAACTTAGAGCTAGGAAGGCTAATTTAATATTCCCAGTTTTCTACAATGAACCTGAACAAAATGTGCCACTTAAAAAAAAGAAAAGAAAAGAAGAGCAAAGAGGTGTACAGATTTGTGTAGGAATGAGGTTGATAGCTGTTGGTGAGAGGGAGCTAATCACCCATGTCTACAGCACAGCCTCTTCAGCTTCAGCTCTGAGCAGTTCAGTTGGGCCAGGCCAATAAGAATCCCTGCAAACGTTCCCTATAAAAACAGCACAGGGCCAATCACAGGGTTTAACTACCGTGCAGTAATCTTTGCTTTTGCCTCTGTACTCCAGCACATAGAGCTGGTTATAGAGTTAAATGACATTTATACTGTCTAAAACATATCAATAACCAACTTCCATCTTAATAGTGCATAAATACTACATAATGAACATTCCAATTCAATGATAATTTTAAGGATTTTAAGGCTATTTTGATAAACATGTAAGAACATACTCGATATGGACTCGGCTAACCAAGCGAACAGTGATGAACCTACCTTCTCTACACAAAAATACTTAAAAACTCCCTTCTTTACAGATACTAGATATTCTGTGGATACTTTATATTCAACTTGACTAAAAACATCAAGCTTTATCTGGGATATTGTATACTCATAATACATAATGTAAACATGATTTCTGCACACACTTAGAACCACAACCAAATGAAAACACACAATTGACTAATAAAATTCAAGATATGTAACTTAAGACAGAAATGTATTGAATTAGCCAATAAATACAGTGAGGGAAAAAGTATTTGATCCCCTGCTGATTTTGTATGTTTGCCCACTGACAAAGAAATGATCAGTCTATAATTTTAATGGTAGATTTATTTGAACAGTGAGAGACAGAATAACAACAAGAAAATCCAGAAAAACGCATGTCAAAAATGTTATAAATTGATTTGCATTTTAATGAGGGAAATAAGTATTTGACCCCCTCTCAATCAGAAAGATTTCTGGCTCCCAGGTGTCTTTTATACAGGTAACAAGCTGAGATTAGGAGCACACAGCTTGTTACCTGTATAAAAGACACCTGACCACAGAAGCAATCTATCAATCATCAATCAATCATATTCCAAACTCTCCACCAAGGCCAAGACCAAAGAGCTCTCCAAGGATGTCAGGGACAAGATTGTAGACCTACACAAGTCTGGAAAGGGCTACAAGACCATGCCAAGCAGCTTGGTGAGAAGGTGACAACAGTTGGTGCGATTATTCGCAAATGGAAGAAACACAAAAGAACTGTCAATCTCCCTCGGCCTGGGGCTCCATGCAAGATCTCACCTTGTGGAGTTGCAATGATCATGAGAACAGCGAGGAATCAGCCCAGAACTACACGGGAGGATCTTGTCAATGATCTCAAGGCGGCTGGGACCATAGTCACCAAGAAAACAATTGGCAACACACTACACCGTGAAGGACTGAAATCCTGCAGCGCCCGCAAGGTCCCCCTGCTCAAGAAAGCACATATACATGCCCGTCTGAAGTTTGCCAATGAACATCTGAATGATTCAGAGGACAACTGGGTGAAAGTGTTGTGGTCAGATGAGACCAAAATGGAGCTCTTTGGCATCAACTCAACTCGCAGTGTTTGGAGGAGGAGGAATGCTGCCTATGACCCCTGGAACACCATCCCCACCGTCAAACATGGAGGTGGAAACATTATGCTTTGGGGGTGTTTTTCTGCTAAGGGGACAGGACAACTTCACCGCATCAAAGGGACGATGGACGGGGCCATGTACCGTCAAATCTTGGGTGAGAACCTCCTTCCCTCAGCCAGAGCATTGAAAATGGGTCGTGGATGGGTATTCCAGCATGACAATGACCCAAAACACACGGCCAAGGCAACAAAGGAGTGGCTCAAGAAGAAGCACATTAAGGTCCTGGAGTGGCCTAGCCAGTCTCCAGACCTTAATCCCATAGAAAATCTGTGGAGGGAGCTGAAGGTTCGAGTTGCAAAACGTCAGCCTTGAAACCTTAATGACTTGGAGAAGATCTGCAAAGAGGAGTGGGACAAAATCCCTCCCGAGATGTGTGCAAACCTGGTGGCCAACTACAAGAAACGTCTGACCTCTGTGATTGCCAACAAGGGTTTTGCCACCAAGTACTAAGTCATGTTTTGCAGAGGGGTCAAATACATATTTCCCTCATTAAAATGCAAATCAATTTATAACATTTTTGACATGCGTTTTTCTGGATTTTTTTTTGTTGTTATTCTGTCTCTCACTGTTCAAATAAATCTACCATTAAAATTACAGAATGATCATTTCTTTGTCAGTGGGCAAACGTACAAAATCAGCAGGGGATCAAATACTTTTTTCCCCTCACTGTATATTTAATAAAGAGAGTTTCAGGGGTCATCAACTGGCAGACTATGATTTTTAGTTGACCAAACATATTTGAAATATACCCCATGGAAAATGCATATTTGAAAAAATACTGTCTGGCAGCAGGGTATGGTCAAGCGTCGACTGTGTACGGAGAGGAGGCAAGTTTAACCAGCAGGTAACGCATGATGATTCTCACCTGTGTGTGAAAGCGCGCACACACTCGCGCACACACTCGCGCACACACTCGCGCACACACTCGCGCACACACTCGCGCACACACTCGCGCACACACACTCGCACACACACTCGCACACACACTCGCACACACACTCGCACACACACTCGCACACACACTCGCACACACACTCACACACACACACTCACACACACACTCACAGAGAGAGCGTGATCTGAACTTGAACAAGGTGGAAACCGTGCACTAGTGAAACAGCATTTCTGTTTGGTCTTGTTTTGAGTGAATGTAATGTGCCATGAAAAGCACAGCCGAGAAAACAAAGGGAGTTTGAAGCTCCGAGGAAAATTCCTCTGCCACATTCGTGAATCCTCCTTCACATACACACACAGACCTAAAGTTCTACATACTGTAGAAGTGATTATAAACATGACTGGCCATAGACAACAGAATAGTCATATTTCAAGTAATTTGAAGTCTGAAAGTGGAGAGTTTTCACAGAAGTTCAAAGATTTAAAAAAAAATTAATTTACTTGAATTGATAACGTGGCTCATATTAAAAAAGGTTGTTGGGAAAAACAGAATGGAAACATAAGTTTGCGTTTATTCTCACGGCGTCAAATCCAGAACACACCTCATGTCTGTGGTGCTAGTCAAAAGTGGTAATGTGACGTGTGGCTACAAATCAACAAATTTAAACTGTCTTATTTATAGCCATGAACCACAAACTAATCTAGACGTAACTGCTGTCACCATTCAGTCATGTTAGTTACGTAAAGAACTTTTTATGCAACTAGACCTTTACAAATTTTAGCTGAATACACCTGGTCTAGACAGTCTCCGAGACATTCCCAACAATGTTGTGGATGCTGATCACCCAATCACCCAGTGTCTGAACCCTCACCTGTTCAATAGCCACATGCTTCCCCTGGTAGTCCAGCCATATGGGAACTTCTGAGGTGAAACGGAACTCTCTAATAAGAGAGAAAAGACAAAAGCCAATGTTCCTGACCCAAAGACAATGCATGTCAAGAAACGGGATAATACTTCGGATCTGTTACGAAAACACTATAAATATATTTGTTGATATACCGGAAATAAATTGGTTGGTCAGAGGAAGAGGAGGAGCCAGCAGAGGAAGAGCTCTGCTCACTATACGTTGTCTCTACAGAAGCAGTGAGGTCAGGACCCAATCCAGAGCCAGACTCTACTTCCTCTGAAGGCTTCTGAGTAGTGTCTGCTTTCACTATCAAAAAAAGACAGGATATACTTTATATACGTATGAATAAGAAAGAAAAGATTTTTTAAAAAAAACAAAAAAAAAAAACTAAGCCTCTTCATTCTTTCAGGCTTACCCTCTGCAGCCAGATCAACAGGTAAGTAGGGATTAATCCCAGCAGCCATGTTGCTAAAGAAGTCTTTCAGAAAGAAAAGGGCATCCTGTGGGCATATAATAAAACATTAGATATAATCTCAATATGTAATATCTATTGTAGTAGCACCACAGACATTGCACCAGTACTACCTCTTGAGCATGCATATGAGAAAAATACAAAGCCTACACAAATGTGTTTGGCATTTTCAATGATGATTTCATTGCTCAATCAGCTTATATTAATAAGGGCAGTGTGTGCAAGAACCAGTCAGGATTTTTCTTTAATTCAAGCTCTTTAAGCACTTCAAATACATTAATTAAACAAACAAACAAAAAAACACGTTTAACCTCAAGCACCTCGCAGGAGCCAAGTTCAATGAAACACTATTAAATGACCAAAGATCAGTCTGACTCTATGTCTGACTGACATGACTGTCACAGATAGAGTGAACTGTGTCATCATAACCCACTAATGACACAGCGGAGCCTCCTGGCATCCTTTTTTACATAGATATATTCCTTCTTGAAGATCATATATCTGTAGGAAATACTAATATACTCAGAACAGTCTGTCAGTCTATCAAAGTGACATACAGCATTAGTAATGATTCCATGGAAGGTAGATGTGCAGCAAAGCTAGAGGCCTTATTACCTGATCTATGTTGAGTCGGAGGGGCAGCAGACTGACTCTCAGGCAGCACTCTGGACCTCCCAACCCAGATTCAGGAAGTACCTGCAGAGCCTTTACGGTTAACTACAGAACACGAACACAACCATGTTAACTACAAATAAAGCAAGTTATAGAACATGATCAAGATTAAGACACTGGAAGAAGTTTAACTTGTGCAGCAAGTGGACAGTGTCTCTTCTTCACAAGGCAGCAAGTACTTATCCTAGCATATGTCTTAAGGTTATATGAGTTACTATATCCTTCCTGGCAGCTCAAATCAATCTGGACATTTTCCTTTGACCTCTCTTATAAACAAGGTGTTTAAATCCACAGAACTGTCACTCGCTCAGTGTTTTTCACACCAATGTGTGCAAACTCTAGAGACTGTTGTGTGTGATCAGGAGATCAGCGGTTTCTGAAATACTCAAACCAGCCCATCTGCTACCAACATCAATGCCACAGAGATCACTTTTCCTTCATTCTGATGTTAGATGTGAACATTATCTGGAGCCTTTGACCTGCATCTACATGATTTTTTGCATTGCGCTGCTGTCCAATGATTGGCTGATTAGACAAATGTATGAATGTGCAGGCATGCATGTGGTCCTAATAAAGTGTATATACACAGAGTCATGTGAAAAAATACATAAACCCTAGGGAAATTGTTTTAAAATAATAATAATAATAATAAAAAAGTATATATATATATATATATATATATATATATATATATATATATATATATATATATATATATATATATATATATATATAATTTATTATTTTTACATAATTGGACAAGCAAACATGTGACCCTCTTTGAAACAGTGCACCCAGGTTGATACACCTTCAAATGACAAATTTTACATTTTGTAGTAATTTTCACAATTTAAATTAAGAAAAAAACAAAAACAACAGATCATTCACATGGAAAAACTAAGCACACTCCTACATTTATACATCACACCTTAAAATTAGAATCAGGTGTTCAGGATTTGGTGCCAGTGATTAGAACCTGCTTAGGGAGTGCAAGTGGAACCTGTCTTATTTATACCCCTCTCATATCCAGTGTTTGGTGTTCCCTTTGCTATTGAGGTGTGTGGTGTCAAGCCAAGATCTAAATAGTTCTGTAAGGCCTTCAGAAAAAAGGTTGTGGATGCCTGAGTCTGGCAAGGGATTTAAAATCATCTCCAATTTATTTGAAATACATCATACCACTGTGAGGAAAATCATCTACAAGTGGCGCAGATTTCAAATGACTGCCAATTTGTCCAGGACTGGCCGTCCCAGCAAATTCAGCCCAAGAGCAGTCTGTCTGATGGAAAAAGAATTTTCCAAGAACCCCACAATTTAATCACTGGAACTGCTAGTGAATCCTGCAGCTGCTGGTGTCTAAGTGTATACTTCTAGAGTCAGAAAAAGATTACACAAATTTGACTTACATGGGAGGCGTGCCAGGAAAAAGCCTTTGCTGTCTAAAAAGAACATTAGAGCAAGATTACAGTTTGACAATGAACATGTAGGCAAAGACCAGGCCTTTTGTAATAAAGTGCTCTGGACAGACGAATCAAAGATAGAGTTGTTTGGCCACAGTAACAGCAGACATGTTTGGTGGTGATCAAAGACAGTTTTTTAGGAGAAACATCTCATGCCAACTGTGAAGCACAGTGGTGGAAATGTTAAGGTTTGGGGTTGCTTCACTGCCTCAGGGTCTGGACAGCTTGAATTAATTGATTCAACTATGAATTCTGCATCATATCAAAGAATCCTTGAAGATAATGTGAGGCTATCTGTCCAAAAGTTGAAGTTGAACCGAAAGTGGACCTTTCAACAGGTTAACGACCATAAGCACACTAGCAAATCCACCAAGGAATGGCTCAAAACAAAGAAATTGAGTGTTATGGAATGGCCTAGTCAAAGGCCGGATTCGAATCCCATTGAAATGTTGTGGGGGGATTTGAAACGGGCAGTGCATGCAAGAAAACCATCAACCATCTTGCAACTGAAAGAATATTGCATAGACAAGCAGTCATAAAGTCCAGCAAGCCTTGTGGACAATTATGCAAAAATGTCTACAAGAAGTTTCTGCTAAAGGGGGTAATACTAGCTTCTGAGGCCAAGGGTGTACTTACTTTTTCCACAGAATATCAAATTTATTGCTATTTCTGTTTAATAAACGATTGAAAAATCATTTCTCAAGTACATCAACTTTATTAATAGGCACTGTTTCAAAGAGGATCAAATGTTTGCTTGTCCAAATATGTCAAAACAGCCAACAATTTCCATGGGGTGTACTTATTTTTTCACATGACTGTATAAAAATTACTGCGTTATTGAGTTCTTATAGTTATTAGCCTGCTTGACTGGTTACTTGAATTGGTTTATCCAAGTCTCAATAACTACCAGGCCTATAATGTCAACTTGGACCTAATGTGTTCTTTCAGTGGAAAGTTCAGGAATAAACGTTCTATGGCTATAATAAATAACCAGCTTATCATTGTGTACACAATATTTAAACGGTCTGATTATGTGTAAAATAATTACGTATTAAGGGTGCATGGAATTTATTTTACAGTTAAAGGGATCCATGATTTGAAAATATCTGCGAACCCCTGAATTACAAGAAAAGACCGGTCCCCTCCTCCCTCTCCCTGCTCACCATGTTGGAGTGGGCTCTCCGTGGCATGCTCTCACTGGTATACAGGTAGAGGAATTTGTTGATCTGAGACGAGGCCAGTCTGTCACGCACCTCCAACTCCTGCACAATGAACACCTGTCGTGAGAGAGGCTGCTCTCCCAGTCCCACCCCTTCAATGTCCTGCCCTGAAACTGCAGGGGGCATGACCACAAGGTACGACTCGTGCTGGAAGCTGACCTGGAATCACAAGCAGGGAGGTGATACTAATTTTTGATTTTATGTTCCCAGAGGTTTGAGATTTGGTGTAATTCAATATTTGACTGGTCAGTTCAGTGGGCATAAAGTTCAGATGTCAAACTGCCTCCACCATCTTATTTCATTCGGGATGCATGAACTTGCAGAGCCTAGGCTATTGATAGAAAATTAAGAAATATACTGAAAAATTAATAGCTTTACATTATGCACCTTCAAGGGCTCACAGGAATGTAGATGTGACCCTGGCAGAATTTGAGTTTGACACCCCACCACAAAGTTAATTATTAGGTTATCATGAGCTTAATGGCAAGCAGTACTACTAATACTGCTGGAGCTCTGTGTTTGGAGAAATACTCGGGGAGAGATTACTTCCAGTATACTTGTATGGGCATTACTGATTTATACTGGATTATAAGTTCCGATTTTGAAAATCATTTAAATAAATATGACTTCCCCAGGTAAAACTACTCTGGCTTGATTCAGGCTTGATTCACTTATGAGGAAAAGAACAAAGCATCATGCTAGTGAAGAAGGATATGATGTTTGTTAGGTCACTTATGTCACACAACCTTTGTCAGTTGTATTTCCATGAGCAGCGAGTGCTGTCTGCCACTGCCTCCCACCCAGCGCCATGAGTTCTGTGGTCTGGAAGAGCCAGCAGAGCGTGAAGGAGAACCACGGGCTCCTGCAGGTGCTGAGCGACCTCTGAAAAAATGATTAAAAAAAAAAAAAGATACAAATCACTGAATTGTTAGTGCTAATCATAGAGCCTACTGTCTTTTTTAAGGGTAGCAGCTTTATTTAGTATGATCAAAACAGCAAGATGTAAATGTTATTTATGATCAATGAATCTGCAGGTTACGATCATCACTGATTATGCATACGTTAGATAATTAACCAAACTTCTTCACCTTTGACTGTGTTGTGTGTGGGCAGAGATGGTCTTTCCTCCAAAGTCTTTGCCTCCATAGAGATGCCAGACGACTGATACCTCTCGGAGTACTACCCTGCTCTGAGGCATAGGAAAGCGAGCAGGTGCCCGTAGTAGATCCGAACTGCCCCGCGGCCGAGAGAAATAGCCATCACGCACCTTTATAGGACTCTGAGACAACACTTTGACCACTGGCTCTCCATCCTTAGGCTGTACAGAAGAAAGAGAAAGAGACAGAAAGAGAATTCAAGTGGATTCATGTTTAAGCCTGCTAACACTGCTGAGAACGACATTGGTCAAATAAATCGAAAAACAAAACAATGGATGACTTCGATTCGATTCTTTATTTTCCCACTGTACTCTAAATGCCATAGATGACATATAGAAGACAGAAGAGTGTCAAAATCCATATAGGAAAGTAAGGAAGAGCAAAAATAGTCTGAACAAACAGCACTCACAGGAATGCCTATACCAGGAGCCTCTAAAATACAGAAGTCATCATTGTCAGTGGAACCTTCCGAACATTCCTCCAACATCATATCAGCGTGAACTTCAGTTGCAGTAACCACCAGTTGATCAAGCTCAGAGTCCTCCCCCTCTAGTGCAGAAGTGCAGGATTTTTGGCCTTCCCCAGGAAATAAGTACACTGAGACAGGTGAGCCTCGCTTTACTGAGGAAGGAGAGCCTGCTAACTCAAACAAAAGATGTAGACAATGAGCAATCAGTAATCATTCTTAGTATCTGAACTAGTAGTTTGGTAAAGTGATGGTGTGACTCGTCCTTTTGGAAGTGTAGTGAGCGCAATACTCGGATTCAGGACAGGATTTTGTAAGGCCCTCTGACAAGTACAATCCTGCTTTGCAGTTGACTACTAGAAATTGCTTTATATTGTAGGTTCCCCAGTAACGCACTGAGGATTAAGGTAGTGACGACTAACAACCCCAACAAATTACGAGCACGTAATCTTACCAAATTCTCTATCCTCTTCATGCAGCGTTCGTTCTGTGTCAATCAGGGCATCAGTAAGATCACACTGGTTAATTTCAGCGGTCTCTGCTGGTGGACAGGGTGGTAAAGATGTAGCAGCTTCTGAAAGCTGGGGAAAACAAATACTCTTATGTAACTGTGCGGGTAGACTGAGCGCAAATTCACCATACAATGATTCTTACCCATTCATTCTCAATGGGGAGTCATGAAAAAAATAATGCACCAGGCACAAAAAGTGATTTAAATCAGTGTCTCAGTTCTCTATAATGTATGACCCCAAACTGTATGATTGTAAAGGAAAAAAGTAAAAAAAAAAAATGCCTGGTAAAATTTGAAGCCACACTTCATGAGTGCTTTCTGCGCATAGAGATGATAAGTGGCAAAAGCACTTTGCATTGACGATACCATTCACTGTCTATGTTGCAAACAAATTTAGCAAGATTAGCCTGTAAGTTAGCTTTAGAGGCAGCGAAAGATTCTGGGATTTTTTTTCCCATTAAAAACATATTTAGCAAAATACTACACAAGTGGATGATTATCGAACTTGCCGCTAATTTACAGTGAGCGCATGCTGATGACCAAACACCGCTCAAGCTCAGTGGTAAGCAAAGCGGCAATATGCGCTCAGCCTCAAGGTGTATCATCTGAATCATTTAAACAACAAGTTCTGGTGACTGGACTTGTTATTTAATTATTCATGACTAAATAAGTCCAGTTACAAAGACTTAGTACTAGAAGGCATTAAGTACTGACTTGGCACACTGAAAACGTTCACAGACGTTCTTACCGGGAGCTTCTGTCCAGCAATCTCAGTAGGGGAAGTATGGCGAGGAGGTGGATGCAGGTCACCTTGGGAGACCAGGTACTGTAGCATATTCACTAAAGCAGCACAGGAGTCAGCGCAGGTGTGGACGTGAACCACATTATTTGAACAGCGCAGCTCAAACAGTGGCTGAGCCTGAACATGGAAGAAGAAGACGACGACAATACTGTATTATAATACAAGTCTAAACTACGGGGGGTGGGGGAGTTGTGCATTATGAGACATACCAGTTTGCCAGTGTCGTTGCCTTTCCAGGTAGTTATGGCCAGCTCTAACAGGTCAATGTCTAATACGCATACATAATCTGTAGAGATTAAACAAAAAAAAAAAAAAAGAAACAGCAGCAATACATTTTTCAGACGAAATAAACCCCCAACATACTGTAATCATGGTTCACTGGAGCGACATACGTACAACAGATGAGTAATCAGTACCTCGTCTCAAATCCACTGTCTCGCTTTCACACTTATCAGTGAGGTACAATGCAGAGTCATCCAGGATGAACCTAGGAGGGGTTTCAGTGGCATACAGTTGAACCAATAATACGTAACCATGCACATTCACAGAGTTCAACACTGATAGTACCTGAGGTGAAAGGTGGCAGTATCCACGATGATATTACTGGACAGAGAAAAGGATTCTGCTGTAAACAATGCTCGCAATGGAAGATAGAGGGGTCTGAATAAGACAAAAGAAAATGGGAAAGGATACACAGTGATATAAGGTAAAATATTTACAACCAGTTATTGTTACAAAGCATTTACAATAACTTTGTAAGATCATCGCTAAGTGTTATTGCTGCTGTGTTATTTCTGGGTCATATGTGGGCATACAGTGAACTAGAAGTCTGTACATACAGTATCTCACAAAAGTGAGTACACCACTCACGTTTTTGTAAATATTTGATTATATCTTTTAATGTGACAACACTGAAGAAATGACACTTTGCTACAATGTAAAGTAGTGAGTGTACAGCTTGTATAACAGTGTAAATTTGCTGTCCCCTCAAAATAACTCAACACACAGCCATTAATGTCTAAACCGCTGGCAACAAAAGTGAGTACACCCCTAAGTGAAAATGTCCAAATTGGGCTCAAAGTGTCAATATTTTCTGTGGCCACCATTATTTTCCAGCACTGCCTTAACCCTTAATGGAGTTCACCAGAGCTTCACAGGTTGCCACTGGAGTCCTCTTCCACTCCTCCATGACGACATCACAGAGCTGGTGGATGTTAGAGACCTTGTGCTCCTCCACCTTCCATTTGAGGATGCCCCACAGATGCTCAATAGGGTTTAGTCCATCACCTTCACCCTCAGCTTCTTTAGCAAGGCAGTGGTCGTCTTGGAGGTGTGTTTGGGGTCGTTATCATGCTGGAATACTGCCCTGCGGCCCAGTCTCCGAAGGGAGGGGATCATGCTCTGCTTCAGTATGTCACAGCACATGTTGGCATTCATGGTTCCCTCAATGAACTGTAGCTCCCCAGTGTCAGCAGCACTCATGCAACCCCAGACCATGACACTCCCACCACCATGCTTGACTGTAGGCAAGACACACTTGTCTTTGTACTCCTCACCTGGTTGCCGCCACACACGCTTGACACCATCTGAACCAAATAAGTTTATCTTGGTCTCATCAGACCACAGGACTTGGTTCCAGTAATCCATGTCCTTAGTCTGCTTGTCTTCAGCAAACTGTTTGCGGGCTTTCTTGTACATCATCTATAGAAGAGGCTTCCTTCTGGGACGACAGCCATGCAGACCAATTTGATGCAGTGTGCGGTGTATGGTCTGAGCACTGACAGGCTGACCCACCACCCCTTCAACCTCTGCAGCAATGCTGGCAGCACTCATATGTCTATTTCCCAAAGACAACCTCTGGATATGACGCTGAGCACGTGCACTCAACTTCTTTGGTCGACCATGGCGAGGCCTGTTCTGAGTGGAACCTGTCGTGTTAAACCGCTGTATGGTCTTGGCCACCGTGCTGTAACTCAGTGTCAGGGTCCTGGCAATCTGCTTATAGCCTAGGCCATCTTTATGTAAAGCTTAATTCTTTTTTTCAGATCCTCAGTGAGTTCTTTGCCATGAGGTGCCATTTTGAACTTCCAGTGACCAGTATGAGGGAGTGTGAGAGCGATGACACCAAATTTAACACAACTGCTCCCCATTCACACCTGACACCTTGTAACACTAACAAGTCACATGACACCGAGGAGGGAAAACGGCTAATTGGGCCCAATTTGGACATTTTCACTTAGGGGTGTACTCACTTTTGTTGCCAGCGGTTTAGACATTAATGGCTGTATGTTATTTTGAGGGGACAGCAAATTTACACTGTTACACAAGCTGTACACTCACTACTTTACATTGTAGCAAAGTGTCATTTCTTCAGTGTTGTCACATGAAAAGATATAATCAAATATTTACAAAAATGTGAGGGGTGTACTCACTTTTGTGAGATACTGTCTGTCAGTTCACAACCTGTATACAGCATTATAGAATGTTGTGGTGGGAAAAAAATTACTTCCTTAAACTCCTTACCTGTAGTCAACTGCACAGGTGGCCAGGTGTGTATGTAACACTGTGATGATGGCAGGAGGTGTGTATCCTAAAATATCATCATCAATGACATCCAGAAAATCGACCAACTGAAGGCAGAAGACATGTATGAACAGCATGAATGTATGTACTTGTTTGAGACAAATTTTCCCCCATTAAATCTTTCAAGTACAACATCTTCCAGTAAGTGATACCTGCTCATGCCAACTGTGATTGGTCAATGCCATGTGATGTCTTAAAGTAGCACCCTGGAGTCTTAATGCAACCAGGAATTCCTGAGATGAAAAAGGTGAAATAAGTCTAAATGTAAAAAAAAAAAACCCATTACATTTACAGAAACAGTACATTTAAACAGTACTGGAACCTTGACATTGCGGTGGAGGTCTAGAGTGATTTTGATGGCAGTCGACAACATCTGACCACCTGCTCCTCTGCGCCCCACGCTGCTCACCCCCACTTCTGTGGGATAAATGGTAGGGTCCAGATGGTCTGGGGGAGTAAACTTGGGCATTTCTAGTCGTGCTGGGATAAGGGAGTCTGGAACCTCCGCTTTACAGAGAAAGGAACACAAAATTCGAGATTCTGAATAGCAACTTATTTAAGATAAATATTAAAAACAAGCGTGATAAATATCATTCTTGTGTGCATCAGGCTTCGGAAAACCCTTCACATGGTGAGATTTTGACATGTTCTACTATATGTGTTTTATAAACTACAGGCTTTCCAGAACTGACATCAGTCTTTTAACTGCACATATCTCAATCACATAATACAGCTGTAGCATTTTAAACATTCTAGACAATTCTGTGCTTCCAACTTTGTGGAAAAAGTTTGGGGAAGACACACATATGGCTGTGATGGTCAGGTGGCCATCTTGAATCTGTTTCTGAATGAAACTTTATTGCTTTTTCTTACCTTTATGATAGAGTTCAACTGTTTTGCTCTCTATAGTCAAGAAGTTTAGATTGGGATTATTCTGGTGCTGGGTAACACTGAAAATCTTCCCGCCTTCAAAGTCTAGCAGCAATTCCCCATGGCATTGTTCCACCCTCCGTCCTGCTTCGTTCTGTAAGAGGAGAATATAAGATGGAGATAAAAGATTAATAATAATTAATAATTTATCTTTTTAATCAAAAGATAAACACTGCATTAAACTTGATTCTGATAGCACAACTTATAATTTGCTTACCTTACTGTCCGTCAGAGTCTGCAGGCGACCCTTGCCAATCAGTACAGTTAAACAGAGCACACTGAGGGGGTGGTTTGATTGGGGCTCTGGCTGCTCCCTTTTCCTTGATTCACTGGCTGAACAGAACTGAGGTTCATCCTCTTCTGAGTCAGAATCTACAATTAGATAAAAGATTTTAAAGAAAAAAAGATTCTGTGTGTGTGTGTGTGTGTGTGTGTGTGTGTGTGTATATATAGTTTATTTATTTTTTTAAAACAAGCCACCACTGAAATCTGATCCTCTATTAGATCCTAGCCACATGCACACATGCTTATATTTATTTACTGTATTATTCTTTATATGTCAGAAATTCAGCCCAAAAAACAACAGTGAACTGGAGAAATGTTCCTCTTCTAAACCATATACACTTCAAAGTTTACAGCATTACATAAAATCAAGAGCAATATTAAAATTAACACCATACATTTTAACAAGGACGTATTCAAATATTCAGTTTCCTTAAATAGTTATTTTACCAAGCTTCCTGATGACCAGCGTTCTCTTAATATTACATTGATGGTCATAACTAAACAATATACAGTATATGAAAATAGCCTTCCTTATGCACAACAGAATACCTTCATACAGTTAGATAATGTGTAGAATTGTATGCACTCAACACAGACAAAACATTTAACTCAAAGCAGAATTTCCAAAGGTCTGCAGCAACATTGCATTATTATTGCTTATGGCCCACTCCAAACCGTTCTGCCTCCCCTAGCTGTGTCCAATAAAGAAGCTCAAGTTCTATTCGAGCATACTGACAACTGCATGTTCAGTGGCTCAGCTCCTTCACAATTTGAAGCATAATCGCCTTTCTAATAATCTGTCCGCCCTGTGTGTACGATGGTGTCTTAAAATGACTAACCAAGTCTGAAGGCAGATTTGCAGAGCTGAAACTCGCCATCCTCAGATCTGCACTGCTGCAGGGGGCTGTGAGAGATCTTGGGAGGAGAGCGAGGAGGAGGAGGAGGAGGAGGTGGGGGCTCCCACATCAGCAAATCATTATTGATCCTGAGGAGTGAGGACACAAGTAAAAGTACAGCAGTGAGCACAGATCTTTTTTTTTATGTGCAGAACAACCATGATTATGGAACACAAAACATCTATTACTAGTAACTTTTAGTAAGACACAATTTAGGAGCACATCATAGCCAGGAAACAGAGGAAAAACAAGAAATGAAATAAAACAGTAGAAAAACTATGACTCTAACAATAATGAAACAAGGGTCATGACAATAAGTAAAATAGAGGGTGTGGAAACACAAAACAAAATAGAAACTAGTACAAGAACAGCCCAGACACAAGAGAAGGGTGAGATCATGACATCTGTTCATGCGGTTCAAAGACTGCATTATCATTTGAGAAAACATCAAGCTAAAGTAAGCCAAGAGACTGAAAAATGTAATTGGGTTTATATATACACTTTTTAAAAACCATACCTAGCATGATTTTTTATTTTTTATAATTATTGTATGTAATGTTCATTTTATACAATCATTTTTGCTCTTTTTTATGAAGGGTGCTAATAATTCTGGACGGCAAAGTAACTGTTTTAAAAATAAATAAAAAAAGAGCAAAAGCCCATGCCTGTTGTAGATGCTTTGAAAGGCTTCTTTGCTGGGCAAGAGGATGTAGGCCACAGGGAGTCTGATATCCACCACACACTGACTCTGACCCACACACTGAGCCTGGAATTCCTTCATTTCCTCTGGATCTGCTGGGATTACCATCTAAGTGAGGGGGGAAAAAGAAAGAGAATGAGAGACAGGTAGTAACTGTGAAGCAAGCCAAAACACTACACAGAAAAATTACAAGAGGCAGGCAAGACTGGACACAGAAAAATAACAAGAGATAAAAATGACAAGAAGGACACAAGAATGAGTGTGATAAAGTTGAGAAGAATGAGAGAAAGCAGTCTACCTCTTCTGTCTCAAACATGGTGCGGTTAGAGGAGAAGGGAGAGCTGTTCTTCTCTCTCAGCTCACAGGGATTTTCCACAGACATAAAGCCAGGCCCCAAATCCCTGTTCAAACCCACACCTACACCCCCTCTACCATCTGAGTCTGATGCTCCACTTACATGCACCATAATCCTACAAGACAAGAAAAGAGGTAAAAAAAAAAAATAAACCCAATAGTAGTTCAGAAGTAATTTAGGAACAATTAGTGCCTACTGTGATATAAATGTAGTTTTATGTTTCTGGGAAGACTACTTTATATACAATCAGTGCTCACTCAGACTCACTTGGGTGTGCTGTCTGGGTTCTGTGTGTTGGAGCCCTTTTGTACACGGATACAAGGGAAAGAGCCTCCCTCCCAACCCTCATACACTCCTTAGAGAGAAAGAAAATAAATAAACAAACAAACAAACAGGCCCTATAGGGGGTCTGATTATTAGCATATGGCTTTCTCATTAAAGACAAAGGGAAAAGCACGATGTTTCAATAAAATGGATAAGTGAGTAGGTTCCCCCTACCATGCATATCACTGAAGCTAGCCTCCAGCAACTTGGTGAGTTTAGCTGTGGAGGTGGATGGCACCTGCTCCTGGAGGTCTGACCCCTGATGAGACTTCAATTCTAGATTGCACATCTCCAGACTCAGGATCTCGTTACGCACCGCTCGCTCGCTAATGGGTCTTCTCAGGTTTAAAGGTCGAAGGTCAGGGATGGGGAAGCGAAGCTTCAGCACAGCGTAGGGGGAGAGGAGAACAAGGGAGGAGTGCAGCTCGAACAACTGAGTCTATGGAGAGATAGAGGGATAAAGAAGCATTATAGTAGAGTGATCAGTTACAGCCTACATATATCCATTGCTCACACACAGATCATAAAAGCATACAGAAGAGCATTTCAGGTGAGCACCTGGGTGTTTGTTGGCTTTTTTGGCTGGCTGGGGCAGTGGCCCAGGGACTGTATGATGCTGTGCAGTCTGCCCAGTATGTCCAGGTCTACCTCAGTGGTGAGCTCACCCAGCTCTACATGTAGTGAGCTGTCCCTGCGCACTACCCGCTGCTTTGATCCACTCTGCAGAACAGCACAAACATGAAAATGATTTGAAACTATTCACCAGGGGCACTGAACTAAAATTTCTAAAGGTCCAATTACATAAAAATCCTTGCTTACAAACAAACAAAATGTAAAGTCTATGAAAGTCTGTGAAAACTCCCCCTTTTCTGACGTCATGTTTTAGCCTTGTAAACAGTCTCTATTCCGATGAGCTGCCTTCAGCTGAATAATTTTTATAAATGCATGTGATCGGTTAAACTGCAACAGAGGATCTGCTACAGAAGCCGAGCTGGTTCATGTTTAATAAAAATAAATAACTAGAGTCGCTAAACTATAGACATGTTACAGTACTAGGTTTGCTCTGCTGAAACACTTGAGACCGCACCTAAACCACAGACCACCAGGTGGCAACTAATGCTAAAGACTACAGACTCTTTCTAGCTGCATAGATTCATATGAACTTAGTTGTACTTAGTGCTCAGTTGTACAAAAGGACAAATAATCTCAGATAAAGCACCTTGCGCTGCTGTTTTTCTGTCAGGGAGTGGTGAATTTGGGCACAAGGTCTGGCAGTCGCTCCCACAGAAAAGTGACCAGCATTCTTGAACTGCAACAGCTGAACACACACAAAAATATGGTTAGAACCTTCTTCAGCAGTGATCTATGAGCTGTGGGTGTGTATTAAGCACTACTGTAGTGGCTGCTGGGTATGAACAGCTTTTTGAAGAATGGTAGTAGCCACATGATATTGTATAAATGTATTTATCGGCATGTGATTTCATTTCAATGCATTATTGGCTTGTCATTTTTGTTATACTACTTTATTTTATATTCCTTTAAACAAAATTATTTTACAAATATTTAATTACGGTAAATGGTCTGCACTTATATAGGGCTTTTTTAACCTTAGCGATTCCAAAGCGCTTTACTCTGTGTCTCATTCACCCATTCACACACCAATGGTGCAATGCAGAGCTGCCATGCAAGGCGTTAACTTGCGATCGGGAGCAACTTGGGGTTAGGTGTCTTGCCTAAGGACACTTCGGCATGTGGAGTCATATGGGCCGGGAATCGAACCGCCAACCCTACGATTGGTGGACAACCCGCTCTACCACCTGAGCCACAGCCACCCATACAACAATAACAAAGGAATACTTCAGCATCTCTATCCACTACATCTGAGAATTACGATCAATTTCTCTATACTAAGAAAAGAACAGAAACATATTTACTAAAAAACAAACAGACAAACAAAATAACACTTAAGAAGCCTAAGCTGTTGTTGAAATCTATCAAAAATATTTAACATTTTACAAGTCTTTGGATGTGTTACAAAAGCAATACAGTAAAAGCAATTCAGATTATTTATGCTTTCCCCATCGCGGTGAGGAATCTGAGGCAGTTCCATGGTTACTATTAGCTACACTCTGATACAGATTCAGAGCTTCACTTACAAATACTTTGGCTGAATATTTTATAAAATAATTCCAGAAAAGCAGATAAAGATTATTAAAAAACAAAAACAAACAAACAAACAAAAAACAACAACAAGGATTCCTTTAAACAATTACTATCCTGACTATTCTACCTAGATGTATGTTTTAGGGGCAAAAGTCCTTATAAACCAATGTCTTTTTTTGTACTTAGCAACAGTGAATGTTAACAACCTCCTAGCAATTTTGGCAATTTATTTTGTTTTGAAAATGGACTTTAGATGTTTACTAATGTCTCTTTCATCTTTCTGCAATTCAAACCTATATCAATTGAACTCCAGTCATGCTGAACTAAATTTCCCAGGCATTGCACTGTCTTCACCATAAAGTCAGTGAACACCAGGTGAGTGACAGAAGCTCTGCGGCCAACAACTTGCAATGGAAAGCCACTAAAGGTTGCTAGATGATGTCATGTGCTAATTAGCATATTCATTACATCATCACGTCATATTTGCATTCTTCCTAGTGTCTGCCTTTTACATCTGTTTGCTTCTCTCTGTACTCACACGCTGTATTTTAATACAGCCAAATTCCCAATAAAGTTGTTCTCATCTACATTTCTTTCTGCTTCGCTTGTGAGACAACAGAACGAGTATGAAATAGTGACTGAAACATGGACCATTTAAGACTACATTTTAACCAGCAGTCACTTCCAAACCATTTCCAAGCTGCTGCTCTGCACTGCTAAAATCCTGCTTTTATGACCGTGACGTCGTCTGACCAAATCACCAGACACAAAAGTTAAAAACAACAGCTGTGCTGTGATGTCGGCTATATTTATGTGTAAAATGTAAAATTTTCACTCGGAGAGAAAGTTAGAAGTGACAGAATGTCTTTATTATTTTTTCTCTCACACTGAATGTGCTGCTCCTCTCTCTCTCTCTGCCCCTCACTGAACAGAGTGGATGCAGAGAGAGGAGAACCTGCGGTGGGAAAAAGCAGGACCTCACGCTCACGGGACAGAACTGGCACACTTTCTTCTACAGCAAGCAGCTAACGTTTGCCCAAAAAGTCACTAGATTTGTCGCTAGGTGCTTTTTTTTGAAGGGGGGGGGGGGTCAATAAAGGGGTCTGAGAAGTGGACCGGAGCTGTCTCTGACAAAATGAGTGAGTGAGTAGAGGGAGGAGGAGGAGGGGCTGCAATGTGGGGTCATATTTTGAGTGAAAAGATTGTATTTGCATTCTATTGAAAATAAACACTTTAAAGTTATTTAGCGATTTCGCAGTTATTGACTTATTATTATTCAAGCACTTTTTAAACCACCACTAGATAAAACATGCCTATTTATCTAGATGTTTCAAAAAGCCAAATTCAAGTATTTCAAGCATCTTGTACGAACCCTGAATGAATGAAAGATGAATAAAGTAAAAGGTGTTGTCGGTTACTATAATGAATATGTGAGGTGTAGTACCTCAGTGTACTGGGGCTTGCCTGGCTCCCAAAGACACTCCAGCAGTTCCAGCCTGCTGAAGGAGAGGTCAGAGGTCATGGAACGAGCATGCCGCCCAGAGCTCCGCATCTCACATGCTACCTGCACTGCTGCCCCTGTTAGCCTGGAAACAAAAAGATTGCATCAAGAATAAAAACTGTGCTGACAACAAATGCTGTGTGCTAGTCAATAAACACAGTGATTATGTTATCTCATGCTCAAGGAAGAAATAGTAAAGTGTAAAAACAACACAGCTGTGTACCTGAGATGTGAGTGCGGGCACGCTTTAGCAAAGTTACCCCTCAGGTTCTCAAAGTCTCTCTCACTGAACATGCTGTCTTTGAAGAAGGCTAGCTCATGGAAGAACAGC
This sequence comes from Ictalurus furcatus, assembly GCF_023375685.1. NCBI lineage: Eukaryota > Metazoa > Chordata > Actinopteri > Siluriformes > Ictaluridae > Ictalurus > Ictalurus furcatus. The sequence goes on from NC_071262.1 coordinate 8,496,650, forward strand.
TGTGACACCTTAGCCATGGAGGACAGATCTTCAGGATCTTGAGCTGGCTCCTGTTCCAGAAGAGTCAGAGTCATGCCACCCAGAGAGAGTCGGAGCAAGCAATCAGGCTTCATGGATTCTGAATGGTCAGTGTGTGTTGAACGGCCTATTACAAAGAGAAGTGAAAAAACAGAACATATATATTTCTATTCGATAAAGCCTGAAAGGTAAATGCGTGTTCTGTTAAGTAAGGAGGGTAACATACGTGGCGGCCTGCTACATCGAGGCAAACTAGATAAAGTTCCTGGTACAGGATAACGTCTGGGGCAGTTAAGCATTCCCTGAAAAATGGAAAATAAAGAAGAAACAAAATGATCATTACATACAAGAAACGTAATGCCATCATAATGAATTCAATATACATAGTATCAAAAAGTGTGACCTTGTCTCAGTATAATTTTCTATTGGACCAATTCCTTTTTTTCAGCTCAAACAAACAATCTCCAGTTTCATTTCTATTGAACATTTCTTCTGAACATTTCTAGTGAACGTTCCTGCTGGACATTTCTGCTGGACATTACTTTTTTTCTCCTTTCCTTTTCCCAAATATTTCATTGAGAAGAAAAAACAAACCGAGCAACACACAGCAGAAATCATTCACAGTTTTTTTTTCTTTTTATACTAATAAAGGAAAACAAAATTAAAAGTACAAACACCGAAAACAAACCCGCCCCCCGCCCCATCATGGCTACCCAATAACCGTCGCTGGTTATATAGATATTGTAAAACCCAACAACAGGTACAAAATTTTAAGTGGGAAGTGTCTGTAACTCCATAAAGTATACAATAAAGGGATGCCATTTATAAAAAAAACAAAAAACAAACTTGTCTGTACAACCACTCATCGTATACCTTATTTTCTCGAGTTTTAGAAAAAACATCACATCCTCTAGCCACTGGGAGATAGATGGATATTTAGCAGACTTCCAATGCAACAGTAGGGAACGTCTTGCTATAAGGGATGTGAAAGCGATAACATCCTTTTGTATCGAGCTCAATGGAATTGAGGCGTCAGGAATCCCAAATACAGCAATCAATGGGCAAAGCTTTAAATCTACCCTGAGAATAGTGGACATGATGGTAAAAAAACCAGACCAAAAACCATGGAGATCAGGGCAGAAGAAAAACATATGGCCAAGATGGCAGGGAGAGCCATGGCATTTATCACACTTGTCCTCTACGTCCGGATATACTACAGAAAGTCTCGACTTGGACAGATGGACTCTGTGTAAAACTTTGAACTGGATAAGTCCAAGACGAGCACAAGAAGTGGTAGACTGTACCCTTCCTATAGCATCTTCCCAACACTCCTCACTTATCTGTACTCCTATTGGACCAATTAATGTTACAGTAAGCTACAAACATTGTATAGTATATATAGACAGGCATTAGCAAAAGCCCGATATAAACTATCAGCTAACTAATTCTGTTATAAAGTTTAGCAGCAATAAACTTCTGTAATTTAAGGAATACCCCAGTTTCACTGGGCAACTCTACATGACATGAAATTAATCCAAACAATCTTTTTTTTGTTTATACTTTTCCCTATAGTAAGAAAAGCATCAAAACTCACTTATGATAGAAGATTAAAGGCATTCTTCAAAATCTGTAAATGCTTTGACCTTTTGTCAGAGATAATACCCCATATTCTATAAATATGGTGAATAAATATTAGGTAATTTTCTGTAAAATCAGGGCGGAACGTATATCATATAGCAACGAGATAACCAAGAAATGTTGCCAACAACTGGCGGATGTCTTATCAAGAGTGCAAACATGATAAGCTACGTTAGAAACCTTGTTAAAAGAGGTTAATGACCACAAACTCCTACATTACTTGGTCTGTATTAATGCACTTATCTAACTAACTAGCTCACCATATGATATTACAGTGCACCAGTCACCATTTAGACCAGCTTAGGACTGGGTAAGAACACCACAGCTTTTAATTCCCTTGTGGCTAACTAATATATTTGTCCCCTGTGTTTAGTGAAGGAGGAAATAATGAAAATATTGGTCATGAAGATACAGCATGGATTTTTTTTTTCTTCATGCACAGACCTGTGGAGACAGAGGGTGTGTTGGAGCCAGGCTGCTCTGGCTGTGTATTGAGGACTCCATGTCACTGTCTGAGAGCTCGCTTCCAGAGCGTGTGGACATCACACTGCTAGTCATATACCCAGGCCCCATAGAGTAAAACATCTCTGAGGTAGGAAGAAGCACCACAAGACAGGCATAAGAACAAGTATTAACAGATTAGAAGTTTTTTTTCTGTTTTTTTTTTTAATCAATACAAATGATATGAAATTCAGTCAGTGGAAACAAAGTACAATGTGTCTGCAACAAAAAGTCAATCAACCGTTCTTCATGGTATTACAGTGCCAGAAAAGTACAGACGTTTTCAATAAGTATAATATACAGTTCAAATAAAATATACATGGCCACCTCACCTCCATTCTCTAGGCTGTAGATGTAAGGCTCTGTGTTAAGCTCCAGATCTCTGTCTACTGTATCCACACTGAGTTGCTTACTGAGGTCCTCCTCTATCAACTTCAGATCATCTGAACCCAGAGGCCTACTCTGAGCACCACCAACACCACCACGCGTATTACTGCTGCCCTCTGGGAAAAGGGAGAGACAAAATGAGCTATCTAGTATGAAACGGTGACAACAAGACAGTTATGGAGGCAGCTGTTGAATAATCAGACAACAGAAGTGTAGGCTACAAGAAAAAAAATCAACAAGTAAAAAATATCAAATAAATTGCTCACAGAATTTTTTATAGTAACATGAAGAAAGTACATCAAAACGAAGTGCAATATCTTCATTATATTGTTTTCACAATATAATTTTTCATGAATTGCAGAATCTGTACCAGAATTGACTTTGAAATGAAACCTCTGAAAAAAATTATAATGATGGAAATATTTGTTAGGCTTCGACGTGACCTAACCATATATCTAGGCAGCAAGCTACTAAGGGCCATGTGCAGAGTTGGAGACTCATGTGCAAAAGTTAAGTCAATATTAGGCCTGCTGCGATAGTCAGTGTTACCGGTGTTACACGGTGTTCGGGCCGCACACTGATTACATAACTTGGCCACCGTGGCACCGCCCCCAATGTCATTTAGCTTTTTTATAGTAATAAAAATCATTTAGTTCAGGTAGGGAACGGACACTACAATTAAAAACTGAACGTGTCTGCACAATTCAGAATGAGCCGAATGAGTCAGTGTTGTCACATTACCGGTGTTGTCACATGTCAATTAACCGGTGGGAAAATTTCATCACTGTTACATCCCTAGTCAAGATTTATGCAGGGAAAGTTACTTGTATTCAGACTAAGCACCTGCTTAACTAGATTTTCTGTGCTCTTCATTCAGATTATGCAAATCAACTGTGTGTAGCTAATGCTCAGCACCTCGCTTGTGTAGCTCTCAAATAACTTCTGAATAGTGCTTAAGCCTGGAGTTAAACTTGTACCATGACATGCTGAACATTATGATACTGGGTTGTGAAGTTTAGATTAGATAGGACAGCTTATATTATAATGAAATCTGATTACACTCCTAATTTTACAAGACTATAGTAGTGCTTGAAGAAAACCAAGGAGATACTTATGTTTTTGGTTTGTATTTCATTCTGACAAAAACTCAAACGTACATTTTTTAAACATAAACCAATGCAGTTTATAAATGAAGTGATGCAGTGAAGGTCTTCCACTTTGATATGTTTTATAGAGGTCATGCTGAAATGCGATATTATGTACGAACTGCAGTTTACATTGTTCTTCAATTTGAATTGCATTTAAATCATCCAGGGTACACGTTACCTGTCTCAATGCAGAGAGCATTCAGAAGGTCAGTTAGATTAGTAATCTGATTGGGAGAGAGCAGCAGGTGCAGACAGCCCACCTTACCATCCAGCTCCAGCTGAAAGAGTGGAAAACAAAAAAGGTATGAGGATGACAGAGAGAATATTTAATGTCTCACAAAAAGCCTGAGGAAAGCAGCAAACCCTGGGCCCTGGGAGCATGTCGTTCTGCTTGATTTTAACAGTGGTCTCCATGAAACCAGAGCAGCTTCCTATTAGTAGAGGCCCGGGATGCAACCGTAAGGGCTTAGTTGCAAAGTCTTTCTCTTCATCCTCACTGACCCCGGCATGTTCGGGAACAAGGCTCTGAAAACAAAATAGACCTTGAGAAACTCATCACGTTAAATGGCCATATCAGAACATATCAGAAGTCTGTATAGTATAAAAGGGATTTAGCTAGAAAAATTCAGCTATATTGAGGTGTGTGAGGTAAAATGAGAGTTCATACTTTTCCTGAATCACCTTCAGCATGTACAGCTATAGCCTTAAGGTTTAAATGAAGGTTTATCATCAAATGGCACACAGATTTTCACTTCATATTGACATAGGGTATGTCTCAATCAGCTTCCTAGTTCAATAGTTAGGGCACTGATCGGGGAGTCTGCCATTTTAAGGGCTGTCTCGATCACAAAATTCTTCCAGTTCACAGGAACATTCGCTTTCCGCTAGGAAAAAAAAAAAAAACTTCTGTCTACAAATGTAAGTAGCTTGTTATTGGAGCTCTCAAATGATTACTTATGCTAGTGATTTTTAACTTATCTGACCTTCTACATATGGTTTGTAGAACATATGGCTTGAGTCTAATGACTTAAGTGTTTAATGATTTTTTTAAAAAAATGTAAAAATCCACTAGCTAGCCTATGATCATGCTTGAGGTACCATGACAGAAATGAGTGAGATTAAGCTAAGAAATTTATATGACATATAAAAACTAAAGTATTTTAAAGTTTTTCCATTTTGGTGACGTTTTACACCACGAGTATGTAGTCATGTCCCGATGTGTAGTGAGCCAGGGTCCTTACCAGTGCTCGAACCTAGGGAGCTGATTGAGACATACCCATAGTCGACTCCGTCTTTTCAGCTATTTCTTAATTAGCTTCCAAGAAATCCTCCACCATATTCCTCATGGTTTAAGTGGCTCTTACCTGTGGCTCTCCAAGAGTCTCATAAAGCAGCTGTACTGAATTGAGCTGGAGAATTTTATGTAGAAAGGCTGGAGGCTGGTGGATATCTACAGGCACTGTTTGACTGGAGTCTCTCATGGCCTCATCACAGTAATCCAGCCTGCAGTATAAGCCAGAGGCATAACAGAGCTCAGTTACAGATATAGGTTTACATTTCAAGCCAGAGGGTTTATGGGCAGCTGTCTGAAACAAATACAACTGAAATCGAACTGGACAGTGGCTACGTTGACATGCACATCAAATTCTGTTTAAAGTCTTTATGTGGGTTGCAGCCATATTCCGAATACGATGTTTATATGCGTACAGGCATCGGAACATTACAGTATACATAGTTGTTGTAAATATACCTGAGATACCATTCCTAAATACCTAGCCTACAGCTAAGCATCCGTTTTATACCCTTGCGGACAGAGAATACGCATAGATCTCCTTTCAGTGGATTTTCTGTACAAGGTGTTCACATGCAACAAATTTCTGCGTAAAACAGACATATTCCAGGAGTGGGAATAAGAATTTAGGGAATCAGAATATTGTCTTAATCTGAATCGGGCAATCGGACTGCGGTGTTTACACGACTCAATACTAATCAGAATATTGCCAAATTCCGATTAATATTGTAATGCTGATGTGCATGTAAATGTAGTCAGTGATATTTTTGCTGTTGTAGCTTTATGCTACACTATATATTATAAACTATATACTACATAAACATTAGATTTAACCTTTAAATACATACACTGGGCCACCCCTGACCTCATTTCCTCTTTCTACCTCATGCATTTTTATCCAGATAAGTGTCTAGGATTCTTGAGCCTTTATGCTTTGAACAATTTAACAATACAGAAATCCTGGTTATTGAAAATTAAATCAACTTCAAACTTCAACAACACAGTGATATAATGCCAGATAATGTAAAGAGATTACATAGGTATGTACCTAGGAGATAGGTGGATTCTAACACATGTTCAGACAGGTGACAAAGAGAAGCAGTGTTACAGGTTTCACACAGGTCCTACGTTCTTACCGTTTAATTTGCATCTCTAAGGCAACCCCATTCTTACTGTCAAGGGGATGGTGCTCAATTCTTACAATAGTGTCCAGAAATGTGACTTTTATCCGTCGCAGAACTGTACAGTACAGAAACAGGACAATGTGTTAGACTTTATTTGCATGCGTAAGCCACATGTAGTACTTAGCTTTAGCAATGTCTATGAATATTAACCGATTAGGTCAACATTATCCCCAGGGTTAATGACACGTACGGGAGATGGCAGCCCTGCATAGTCTGTGCTACCTGCTGTGTTTGTGTACATCCTCAGAAATTAATATTATGCCTCCATGTAGGGCAATCACAACAAAACTGCTGGGGGCAGTATAGTATACTGTAGCTGCCTATCACCTTCAAATCACCTTCTTATGTAACATTCTAGACAAATTTGAGAGAATCACATCAATTTTAAAGTGTTTTTTATACAAAGCAATTTTTTGTTTTTGCAATTTATTTATTTTTGTATTGTACAAACCAATCTTCTTGGAACACTTTGAAGTACAAGGTCATAGTATCAGCGTTCGTACAAATGCTTCATGATGAAATTCCAGGACTGTTCAGGCACTATTTTTTATTTTTATTTTCGTGGACTATACAAGCAATGTCATTCAAAAATATTCGTTATTTAGTCTTTTTAGATTCCAAAAACAAACAATTTTTATATGGTGCCTCTTCCAGTGTTTGCAGTTGCATTTCCCAGGCATTGCTCTGTCTTCGCCATAACGTCAGTGTACTCCAGGTGAGTTGACAGGAACACTGCTGCCAACAACTTGCAATGGAAAGTCACTAAGGCTCCATTTACACTGCAGGTCTTGATGCCCAATGCCGATTTGTTGACTATATCCGATTTTTTTGACGACCCGTTTACATCTTCTTTTAATAGTGACCCATATCCGATATCTGTATTTACACTATACACTTCGTCAAACAACCCAAGGTGGACGTCACCGGAAGCTTAGGTTGAAAAGGAAGTAAAAACAGCGCAATTTGCAATGGAGGCAGATGAAAATACAATACAAGATTTTGCTTTCAGGACCTCATTTAAAGGTAAGCAAAACACCGGCCTCTTAAGGCGGAGAAAAAGAAGAGAGCCCTTGCTTTTTCAATGATGTACGACTCGCATTCACAGGGGAATATCCCATCTTTCCGCTTACATGGCAGACGCAAATGCACATATCCGATTCATATCAGATTTATTTCCACATACGAATGAAGCCTTAAACGGATCTGAGAATATCGGAATCAGTGTGCTTTTTTCCTGCTTACATGTTCATGAGTCATATCCGATGTGTGCCACATGGGCAGAAAAAATTGGAACTAGGTCACTTGAACCATGTAGTGTAAATGCGGCCTTAATGTCGCTAGAAGATGTCATGTGCTAATTAGCATATTCATTACATCAAATATTAAACAAAGGTATTTATTAATCTTTAATAAAAATCCATCATATCAACAATCCTAAGGTTTTATTTGTTAAATAACAACACAGTATAAATTTGTTCATTATTATCCTTAGATTAGTTGAAGCATCCACCATATCAGTCACTGAGAAGGAGCTGTTACTACACAAATGATTCCATATTAGACCATGTGCATTAATATAAACCTGCAATTTGTCTTTCAATTGGCACTACTGTCAGAGCTGCTGTTATAGACAATAACATCAGATCTGAGAGCTGAACAGATCTGAGGATTTAGAGCAGAGTTTCTCAACCTTTTGTAACTAAAGTCCCCCCAACCCTCCCGTATCATGTGGCGGCACCCCCCCCCCCCTTATTGGAGGAGACCAGGTATAACAATTATCAATTCTATATAAAATCTAACTATATATAACCTAATCAATAATCTGTTTTGATAATGAGATAGATAGATTTTTTTTTGCTTTTGTACTTTTTTTTAAAAAAAAAAAACAAAAAAAAAAAACAAACTTTTCATAACTTTTATAACACTATATAACGGACAGGTATGGAACATGAATAATCAAAAATGTTTATGAACACTATAACTACTTTGAACAAGAGAGCTAAGCTGTAATAACGTGAAATATTTTACATGTAAAACATGTTGCATTACATTCGTCTTGCATTCTAAAAACATTCACATGCGAATGATGTAAATTGGGAAGAAGGGCGCGTCTCGTTATCCATGACATTGTTAAATCTCCGGCTCTCAGCCCCTCACTGAACAGAGCAGACGCAGAGAGAGATGTGAGTGCAGTGGGAAAGCAAGACCTCGCTAAGGTTTGTCCAAAATGTCGCTAGATGCCCTGTGTGTTTTTTTTCTTGAAAACAATTTGTGTCCCCCTGGTTGAGAACCACTGAGTTAGAGGATTACAGTTACATCACGATGTCTGGTTCGTAACCTTTTACGATCTCTTTGAGATTAAATAACACTTGAGCGATACACACCTGTCTCAATGGTCTGTGCAAACATTTCCAGCCCCTCCAAAGGAGCAGGCGGGTCTTCTGATGCCTCGGGTGGGTCCTTTAGACACTCCTGGGCCAGCTGCATGCTGGAAGTCATACATGACGACCAACCTTGGGAGTCCCAGGTGCCACCTATATAAACAAATCATTAACCAAAGTCAAATAATCCACACATGATCAGAGAAAAACGTTACCAGGAACATGTGGCCCAGGTTGTGAAGGTGCCATTAACTTACTGGTTCTGTCCTTGGGTCTGCATGTTATCTGTAGCCCAGTGACTTCAAGTGTGCAGTGGTCAGTGACCAGTGCTGCCCATGGGATTGTCACTTTTATACTCTGCACGAAACCCTCCACAATCTCCAGAGGGGCTGCGAGTGACTCCAGCAGCTCATTTACCGCCTGAAAGACAGGATGAAGTAGAGGTAATAAATCATCACAGTCACCATAGAGGAAAATAAAAGAAGACTGTGAACTTGAAGGATATTGTAGTTTTGTCTGCCTGATGGCCATTTAAAAATAATAATAATAATTTAAAAAAAAAACATGGACTACTACAGCTCATAGATCCTGGGGTACATACTATGAGGGCTTAGCCAGTGAGTCCTAGGCCCTAAACAGGGTGTTAGCTTGTCTGGAGGAGAAAAAAACTCTTGGTTCCTCTTTAAAAAAATTTGCTAGAGGCACATGATGAGGCTGAGGACTTTTATATTCAGCCTGCCCAGAAAATTGCGAAACACTGCTAAGATGTATTTCATGGTTACTCAGAAGAGACATCGTGCTAAACTGGCTAACTCACTCACCCACACGTCGAGGTTGATTTCTTTAATGACACCGCTGCCATTGTACAAGTCCAAACTCAGCTGGTCCAAACTCAAACGTTCCTCCAAGAAGTGGCCGAGGTAATGCTGTAAAAGGTAGCGACAGGCCCGCTTCTTTATCGAGCCCGACCAAGGGAAGAGCCACCGAGACATAAGGCCAGAGAGAATAGGGTGAGGGACTGAAGAGGTGGCGGAGGAGAAAGAAAACGAGAAAGACAACAGTCCTCCGGGAACTGCATAACAATCAACCCTAACTTCTGAGACACAAGCAGAGGGTAGAGGGGAGGCTAGCCTGAGCTTGAAGGGGCTAGCTGGACACACTGACTAGCTAACTTCCTTCTCTTTGACACAAAGATAAATATTTTTTTCGAGTCAGGACAGCTGTCTGTCTGGTGTAGTTTTTAAAGAGCGACGACTTTCTTAAAACTGTCTTTACTCTTAAATAAATATATGTGTAGCACGAGCGACAGGTTCTTCTGCGTTTCTCCTCATAAGGTTGTTTATTGTTTTCATACTGAAGACTAAAGAGTGAAGCAACGTCATTGCGTCACGCAGAAGCACGTCGCGGAAAGGGTGGGACTCCATTTTGAGAAGGTCACAAATAATAAGTACGACTCTTGACCTTATTTTTTTTAGTAACGCGCTTGCACGTTGGGCACGTGATGTGAACCTCCTCCTTGTTGTTGTTATTGTCCTTCTTCTTCTTTTTCTTTTTCTTCTTTAGGAGAATGAAGTCAGCCCACAACACTTCATGTACAGATTGCATTCAAAGAATTAAGGAATCTATAGGTTTGTTTTTGATAAGCTGTAAAGGGGCAGCAAGATGGTGCAGTGGGTAGCATCACTGCCTCACAGCTCCTGAGTTTGAACCAAAGCTCACGTTACTGTGTGTGGAGTTTCTGTGCATTTTCTCACCATGTTCGCATGGGTTTCCTCTGGCCTCTCTGGTTTCCTTCCACTGTCACTGATGATGTCACAGCCAACCGACCAATCAGCAGCTCTGCTTGAAACTCACATATAGTGCAGATGCACACTAAAAGGCCCTTCCTTCTCTCACTCATTCTTTTATCCATTTCCCTCTCTTTCTGCTTTTCATGACAATTCTTCTCGTTCCATTTTCCCTTCCACTGTTTCTTTTCTACCTTCTTTTTTCTCTTAATTGTTTCTCACTGTTTTGTTTATCCCTTTTATTCTTTCTTTCTGTTTTCTCTTGCTGATTTATTTGTCTTCCATTCTTTCTGAAGGTTTCTCCTTCAGGAAATGCAAATCCAATTATAGTTAATTAAAATATTGCATTTAATTTCACCCCATGAAAATAAAAAAATCCATTAGGCATAGGGTGAAGTCAGATAAAATGGGCCACTTTTTGGTAAATGATTTATAATACCATCAAATAAGCTATGCATGATATCGAATGATATTTTTTATAAATTAGCATGGGTCTCATCAATATAATTTCCTTTTAAAAATGTGAAAAAGTATCATTGTTTTAAAATTATGAGAGTTAGAGTATCGGCAGGTACGCTCTTGAGCCACAACACAATGTTCAGGCAAACTGGGCCAGCTGTTCAGTTAAAATGGGCCAATATATAAAGATAACAACACAGGTAATTTAGACTGAAATCATTTTAATTTTAACAGTAAATTGACACTATTGTGTTCAGTGTGCCATAGCAACAATACTGTAAATAGATTTAATTTAATAGAAAGCACATCTTCTCCTCAGCACTTGTGGTACAATGAGTTGCACTGACAACAGCACACCCTAAATGTTCCCACTGCATTGAATGCTGCAAGGACTGTCGTGGTCTCTCCTTTTTCCCCAGCAGTAACCTCTACACAGGGTTTACCCACCTCCCCAACCACATGGGTAGAGCAAAGCTGGCCTTGCAGGCCAAATACACCGCAGTTCCAAAGATGTGATGGAACATCTCTAATTGCAAGTTCCTCCAGCAGGTCTTCATACTGTTGAAACCATTTTCCTACCACACCAGGGTTCAGCCCTGCTGTTCTTGCTGCTGAAAGTGCCTCTGGTGTCCTGATGCTGAGGTCTGGATTCTGTTTAAAAAAAATTTCGAAACCAGTAATACCCAGCAGTGCCTTTTACTTCAGAGAAGCCTTTGATATTACTGGTCTTTGCATAATTAAATGCAATTCCCTGGACATCACTTTTGGTAAGGGGAAAGCCTCTTTTGAAGAGGAGATTGATAAAACTGGTCAGGTCTTTCTCAGATTCCACTGACAGGTACTGCTTCCTCCCAGATGCATAGCCAGAGCCAGCAACTTTGCCACTAATGCGCCTATGCAAAGTCATCTTTGGAATGTTCCAAACCCTTGCTAAAAAGTGAACATTTAATGTTTGCCCTCTCTCAACTATCTCCTGGTATTCATTAATGGCACCCCTCATTCTGTCCTTTCTCCACTGGTTGTATTGACATGCTCCTTCCTTTCCCTTTCTCTTCTCTCTTCTTCTCTCTCTTTTTCCTTTCTTTGCCTGTCCTCCTGCCATACTGTCTGCAATGCAAAATATCTAAAAAGATTATATATATATATATGCCTATGAACCTATTTTTCACCCTCAATTTCTGTGTAATTTCTGTGTACCTGTGTGTGTGTATGCGGCCCATTTTAGCTAGCTGGTTAAACTAAGATGGACCATTTCCTAAAATGTCTTTTTTCACAAAAATCAAAGTTTCTTTTTAAATTTAAACGTCTTAGAGTCTGTCAAAACATTGTTCATAGACCTTTTGCTTCATTGGTAAGCTTACTTATAATTCCTTGATCACCCTTATTAGTGGTGAATGAAATTTACTATGCCATACTCACTTAACATACAATTTCTCTGACATGCTTCATATAACACTCTGCCCTGCCCACTTTAAGAACCTTAGATCAATCAAAACTATTATAACAATGTAAGATCAGTTATTGTGATTGGCTGTAAAAACTTAAAAGGCTATGAGGCTCCAACCTTATCTGGTGCATTTTACATGATGGCCCATTTTAACTGACTTCACCCTACTTGTTGATTAATGATGTTTTTATTTTGGTCCTTTTTCAGCAGGTATTCTAATATCACTTGTGGTTAAAATGACATTTTTATATGGGAGGCATATTTTCTTCATGAATACCAATGTGGGAACAGCATACTGCTTAATTTATATTATTATATTCAGATCTATAATTATGTTGATATCTCAGGGTGGTGCAGTGGATACCACTGCTCCTTCTCAGCTCCAGGGTCCCAGTTTGATACTAAGCTGAACTTATTGTCTCTGTGGAGTTTCACTTGTTCTCCTCATGTCTGCATGAGTTTCCACACTATGGGTTCTCTGAGTTCCTCTCAACTTTTAAGTATTCCTCGTATGTCAATTTTATCATAAAAAAAATAATATATAAATATAAACTTAACAAAAAAAAAGAAACATCTCAGATTCACTGCTTTATTTCTAGCAAACTTCTTGATATGTGTAAATATTTGTATTAACATAAAAAGATTCAATAACTGAACAAGTTTCACAGACATTTGATGAACAGACATGGAATAATGAGTCCCTGAACAAAGTGGGGATCAAGATCAAAAGTATCAGTCTCCAGCTGCTTTAAGTACTACAGTGCATCTCATCCTCATGGACTGCACCAGATTTGTCAGTTCTTGCTGGGAGATGTTACTCCACTCTTCCACCAAGGCATTTGCAAGTTCTCCATCACGTCGGGGGGGGGGGGGGGGGGGGGGGGGGGGGGATCCTAGATCTTACGCATCTTCCTTCTGGTGTTTTTCAGAGTCAGTAGAAAGGTCTCTTTGGTGTCATAAGTTACTCTAACTGTGACCTGAATTTTTACCACCTGTAAACTGTTTGCATCTTAAGGACTGTTCCACAGGTGCATGTGCAATAATTGTTTATAGTTCAGTGAACAAGAATGAAAAACATTGTTTAAACCCTTTCCAATAAAGATCTGTAAAGCTTATTTGGATTTTACAAAATTGTCTTTGAAATACAGTCTCCTGAAAAAGGGAAGTTTCTTTTTTGGCTGAGTTTATAATCTAACTGGTATAATCTAAGATATACAAAAGTCTATAAATAATCACAACAAATAGATTTTGCTACAATTTTTTAATTGTGTATATACATAACAGGTAAAAATTCCTTGACTGAAATAAGAAATATGTAAGGCAATCTGAAACTGTATCATGTTATCATCACCACTATGCCATGCTATGATTTAATTTCCATTAAATTACAATACCACAGCTTAGTTCTGTTTGTCGTTTACATAAACCAAAGTTGAGAGAGCTTCAGTCCACTGCACTCCTTTAGTACCCCCCAGTAAAAAAACAGAAAACAGCAAGTAATTTGGCTTTTTTTCCCCACAAAACACTTAAAAAAGATGTACAACCACAAACCACAGATTTTTAATGCTGTATCTAACAATGGATGTCCTGAACACAAATAAAATAATTAAAACACAACAGTAACAGAATAACAGAAGTGCTGTTAGTGTTCATTCTCAGTCCAGACTGAGCCGCAACACCATCAAAAAACAATATAAAATAATGTAATAATAATAATAAAACAACTTGTCTTTTTATTTTTAATTTTACACAGCACTTTGATTTGCTAAACACAGAACTATTCTGATCCATCTTCACTATGTGAAAGCGACCTCTGATATGGAGCCCTGAACCTGTTACAAAACAGAAACACATCATGAACATAAAAACTAAATACAACACATTTACCATGCAAAGCATGCTATCATATTACCGTCTCACTGAACTCTAGATCATACTGTGGTATGGCTGAAACTTTTAGTCTCACCTTGAGTTCTGTAAAGAGCTGAACAGCTCGATTGAAGTCCCATTCATTCTGTTGTAGCCACCTGAGGGTGCAAAGAGATGACAAAAAAAAAAAAAGTGATTCCCCCCCCAGATAACATACAGTCATGTGAAACAATAAGTACAGCCCATGGAATTTATTTTATATTTATTTTCACATATTTGGACAAGCAAACATTTGATCTTTGAAACAGTGCATGCGAGTAAACCTTCAAACATCTTGAAACTGAACGAATAATGCATAGAAGAGTGGTCAAAAATTCCAGCAAGTCGATGTCAGAGGCTGGTGAAAAATTATGCAAAACACCTACAAGAAGTTATTTCTGCTAAAAAGGGCAATACATTTTAATACTTCAATAAATTTCTAATTTATTAAAAAGTTAAATTTATTCAAATGTTTGCTTGTCCAAACATGTCAAAAAAGCCAACAATTTTGGGGTGTACTTATTGTTTGTTCATCCCAAGGTAGATGATAAACCTTCAGGTGTTCAATGTACACATGTGCAAACACACAAACAAGTTTATTTCAGTGTACCATTTTACACAGTAAAAGTCATTTCTATCAAGATCCCTACTCACTTTTGGGACCAATCGAGATTCATCTGAGATTTCTGGGAGAAGGTGGAGATCATCTCCTGCTGGGTGGGAGAGTAGGAGGACACAGGGCTGCTGGACGGGGTCGGGGCGGGTGTGGCAAATGCACGGCGGATCTCTTCAGTGGTAGCGTTCCTCACAAATAGTTCATCATTGACTAAACATAGCCTACAAGAGCGAAAACACATACAATATAAATTAAGAACCCTTTTGGTTGCTTACAAAAAGAGAAAACTGATATCAGGAGTGGACAGATCACCAGCCCAGGGCTGCCAGAGCAATGGGGGTGAGCTGGCATTTCACCCGGAGCTTTTCAAATTACTGGGGTGGTGACCCAGTGCTTTAGGCAATAACAGAATAACTGACTCGGTTGAAAAAACCAATCAAAACTTCCAGATCAGCTGGGGGGTGGGACACTTCCCCTAAAGGGGATCTCTTATGAGCTATAAAAGGGTTAAAAGGGCTTCAAAAAGGTCACTGGGCTTAATGCGATAGTTCCCAAAAATGAAAATTCTGTCATCACTTACTCACCCTCATGTTGTTTCAAACTCATAAGACTTTCGTTCATCTTCAGAACACAAACGAAGACAATTTTAATGAAACCGAGGATATTTCTGACCCTCCCATTTACAGTCCATGTAACCAAAACTTTCAAGTTCCAAAAAGTTCATAAAAGCATCATAAAAGTAATCCATGTGACTCCAGTGGTTTAATCCCAACGTTATGAATCTATACGAATGATTTGTGTGTGCAAAAAAACGAAAATTAAGTCTTTATTCACAAAATATATTCACTCCCGCATAGATCTCTGACACGCGTTCACGAGAGAACCACGACCCACGTGTGTTGTGTTGATGTGAGAGCGGACGTTTGTTTGTTGAGAGCAGACAAAAAACGCAAGTCCTCCTCTATGTCGAGGAGATTTGTTACAAAGATTGTTCTATGTGACTCAGTTTGTATACAGTGCAGCGCTTCCGGGTCCCGTTGTTTCATGAGAATGCGAAAGCGGACGTCTCGAAAGTCTTATGGGTTTGGAATGACATGAGGGTGAGTAGTTGATGATAGAGTTAACATTTTTGAGTGAACTATCCCTTTAATAATCGTGTGTTGAATCAGTTTTGCTAATGTTTAAATATTTTAAGTGACATATGCACATATTCTGTATTCTGAATAGATTAAAGGAGTATTCTTCAAATTAAAGTACACAAGGCTTGCTAGAAAATGTTTAAGTAAACGGTTATTACAGTGTCAAACAGCCTATTGTAGAATGCAAACATGTCTTCAATTTTTAAAACGCATTTTAGAATTAGTGCTGTCCAACTTCGTGAACTAATTTCTTTCCGCTATTAGCTGACTGAGGAGTAAAATTCAAAATGAAGTATGTGGGTCGAAACAAACCACTCTGACTTTTATGAAAATGTGTGCTGTGCCCTGTTACTGTATTATAATCAGACCCTGGTGCCATATAGTACTAAAAGCAAAATACATCATTAGTCTGGATGTTTTTATAAACAAATGAAAAAGCATCAAATTTTGCCCCAACACTTCTAGAGTAGTGGCGTCACCCCTGCACTAGCCTGTGTGTCTGGGTTCTGGGTCCAAGTTCAACAAGCTGCTGATATAGTGGTCAGCAGCATTTTCCCCCTCACTCTCAACTTGAAAGCAAATTTATGTCTGATTCATTTATGTCAGTCTGTATTAATGCACTTTTCTCTCTAACTAGCTTGTCATATCAATTACTCACTTACCAGAGCAGTAACCATTATAATAATAATCAGGGTCACGGTGAATCCAGAGCCTGTGTGTGAGGTGGGAATACACCCTGGATGGGACGCTAGTCCATCACAGGGCACTGTACACGCTTATGTTCATAAGCTCATTCACCCCTAGGGTCAAGTGACAAAAGGTCAGTAAAAACAGCAAGATAGTTTTTCCTTACCCGTCATTCACGGCCGGTACTGCAACGAAGACCCGGGAGAAGGCACGAGTAGATTCTTTTGACTTGACGTCAACTAAAGGGAGCAGTAGAAGAATAAATATAGAAAAATAATAAATAGCTATATGAAGAACACAGAGGTCCACTCCATGTCATCTTTTGTAAACAGGCTATACTTACTGTCCTTGAACACCCCACTGACTGTAAACACCAGTAATGTTGGCTGCAGAGATAGAATCAATATTAAGAATACAGAACTGTACTAAGAATAAAGTTGTGTAACAAGCTAGAAAAATATACGGAGGTATACGAAATAAAACTGTAACTCACTGTGCATGTGTTGACATCCACATTGAAAGAGGCCAAGTCATGCTGGGTTTTGGGCAGTTCATTCAGGAAGGCAACTACGTTCAGTCGAGTGTGCTTCAATACACGGAACCGCGTCACTGCGGGGAAGATCAAAAGCAGAGAAATGTCAGATTATCAGCTAAACTTAAATCAGTTATTGGTCAGTACTCACTGCTATGCCTCCTGGCAAATCCCACGAAATATCATGTCCTCATCTGCACTATGCAGAACCAAACATTTTGGACTGTTTTGCCAATTAGTCGCATCCTGACACAGGGTACTGCAGTTATAATGAAGGAGTAGGATAATCTACATTCAAATAATATTCAACACTATAAGAAAGGCACTTAAAAGTACATATTAAGCACCAAATACAAAACCAGGCCAAACTGATCATATCAACTTAAAAAAAAAATTACATAACATCCGTATATTAATGCCACGTTCAACAAATGCTCCTAACGCAGAATTTCTGATTTAAGCACTTTCATTACTATTGTAATGAGTTTATAGTAGTATTTACTTTAGAATAATCAACACAGACACAGTTGGTAAAATTTAAAGTCATGATCACTAGTGTTAGCTGGCTGCTTGTTGCTAACAAAACACACACTTTCATGGAGGCATCCATGTTTTCCCCCAGTTTGTAGCCTGAATGTGCCGCAACTCTGTGTTCCCATTTCAGAGTTAAGTAGAACGCAGCATACAAAATCATACATCCTACTTCACTTCTGTATCTTGTTTAAAAACACAGTTTTTTTGGAAATACTTACCAGGGTCTTTAATTCTCTTAATGTTGCGATTGTGATTGTGATATTCTTCCAAGTTAGACCTGTGACAGCAGAAAAGCCGAGTTAATGAGGGAGAGACACAAAGATATGACTTCCTGCATTTAATACTCAGAGGGACAAAGAGCAGTGAATTTACTCTGAAGCAATTAAAGGGATAGGGAATCACCCATGAACTTTCAGTTAATATATATGGTCATTTTTATATTTATGTCTCTTGGTGTCTCTCAATCAGCTCCCTAGCTCTGTAGATTGTGAATCAGTATATCTTGTACATGTGCTCGGGCACTGGTAAGGACCCTGGATGACTACACTTTGGGACACTGATAACTCAATTTCTGTCCACATGACTCCTGCTGTAAAACATCACTGAAAATGAAAAACATAAAAATAATTACGTTTTATATGTCATACAACTTTGTTAGCTTACAAAGTAAATTACATTTACATTACATTTATGGCATTTGGCAGACACCCTTATCCATAGTGACTTACATATCTCAACTGAGCAGTTGAGGGTCTTGCTCAAGGGCCCAGCAGTGGTAGCTTGGTGGTGCTGGGATTTGAATTCATGACCTTCTGGTCTGAAGTCCAATGTCTTAACCACTGCGCTACCACTGCCACTTAATCTCCTTTTATAAATGGGAAGTGTTCAGAAATTAACCGATCACATTCAAACTCATGTTAATTACTAATTTGTATACACCTTCCATCAATTAAAGTGGCTGATTACACCCAAATAAAGTACAGCTTTACTATAGGATTTTCCTGGAGAAAGCCATGGGCCACAAAGCAGGTATGGGATCTCATTGTTGAAAAATATCAATCAGGAGAGGGTTAAAAGGCATTGTATATCCCATGGAACACTGTAAAGACAATAAACAACAAGTGGAGAAAATATGGCACGACAAGAGGCCTAGAGCAACATTAAAATAATTGGAGCAACTTCTGGCAAGTAAAAAAAACACCAAAAGAACACCATTCCCACAGGGAAGCTTGGTGGTGGCAGCATCATACGCTGGGGTTATTTTCTTCAGCTGGAACTAGGGCTTTAATCAGGGTGGAGGGAATAATTAACAGTGCCAAATACCAGTCAATTTTTGTGCACAACCTTAAGGTCTCTGATAAAACACTTAAGACGAAGAGGAATTTCACCTTACAGTATGACAACGACCCAAAGCAAACCTCCAGATCAACAAAGGAATGGCTTCACCAAAACAAGATCAAGGGTTTGGAATGGCCCAAACCTAAAACCAATAAAAAAAATCTTTGGGGTGACCTGACTAGGACTGTGCACACAAGATGCCCAGCCAATTTGACAGAGTTAGAATGCTTGTGCAAGGAGGAATATGGTAAAATATTGCTAAGTCAAGCTGTACCAAACAGATTGACTCTTAATCAAAAGATAAAATCTAAAGGTGCTTCAAACAAGTATTAGTTTAGGGGTGTGCACACTTATTCAACACAACTGCAGAGATAGGGTTATAGTTTTTCACTTTAATTAATAGATTAAAATTTTACAATAAAGGTAGAAAAGTTTGTCATGATTTATCTTGGTTTAATTTTTTTTATATCACAAAAACCTGCCCTTTTAACAGGGGTGTGTAGACTTTTTATATCCACTGTAAATAATCATTTGAAAGCTACAAGGATAACAAGCTACTTACATTTGAAGACAAAGTTGGCCGAGAGTTCGTCCCCCATTTTTTTTTTTTTCGAGCTGAGAGGCTTCAGAAAACATGACATAATTTCCAGTAAGGGAACATAGTGGGCATCGATGCTCCCCGATTTTTGCAGTACATTGTGGGATTATTTTTGGGGAGCAAACTTTCCAATGCACTGGAAGGATTTTGCGATTGAGACAGCCCTTAAAATGCCCGTCTCCCTGATCGGTGCCCTGACTACTGAACTAGGGGGCTGACTGAGACAGACCGTCTGTAATTTTTATCATCATAAGTTTTAGAAGCATCATAGCGGCTTCATAGTTGTGTTTGCTACTTTTAATCTTGTAGTTTGATTTATGATGTTCTGTGAATACTGAAAAAATGAACATAAAGTACATTTTAAAAAAGAAAAAAATAAGATGTACTTGGAGAGGTTGTACATGGAAGAGGGAAGGCTGAGGGAGAAGCAGGCCTCATCATGATATGCCTCCAGCAGAGGCTGTCTGTTTCCCGAGTCATACAAGCTGTAGTATCTATCACAAAACAGAGACGTAGATTCTGTTAGAGTGGATATAACGAACACTTGGGTGGTAAAGCAGTATTGTTCATTCAAAGTGAACAATTATTCATTCATCTACAGCAACCACTTTATCCTAGACAGGGTATCCTCCAGGGGATCCGGAGTCTATCCCGGGAACACTGCATGAAAGACGGGAATATACCGTGGATGGGACACTAGTCCGTTGCACCATGCATGCACACATTCACAACTAGGGGCAATTTAGATTCGCCTATCCACCTACTGGCATGTTTTTGGGAGATAGGATGAAACCAGAGGAAGCCCACACAGCCAAGGAAAAAACATGAGAAACTCCACACAGACAGTAAGCCGAGCTCAGGTTTGGGCTGGGATCCTGGAGCTGCTAGATGGCAACACTATCCTCTGTGCCACTGTGCTGCCAGTGAGCAATCAACTATGCTTAGAGTCGATAGGTGCATAGACTTACTGGTGCAGAAATCGCAGAATGAATTCCTGGACTTCAGCTGAAACAAAGTAGCTGCCCTGAACAGGAAAGAAATGTGCACAACATTAAAACACAGAATAGGTCATATTTATGCGAAATCTTTTCAAAAAGCAGATGACGCACCTTACAAGAAGGAACTGCAGTGCGGGTTTCAACGTCAAAACCTATCGGTGCAGGAAGACTGTGGCCGTCCTACATAAAATGAGAATGAAGAATCCGCGCATTAGGCTCAAGCCAGTCAGCTGTCAAGTCAGTTAACTACTGTAGCAGTGAAACAACAGCACACTACAGACCAGGAATTTGACAGCTATTTAATTAATTTGTAAACGTGGTTACTCATTTAAAAGACTACTGATTAGAAGAAGCTATTAGTGCCAATCTAATTTATTTACACACTTGTCAAAGGTAGGAGACGTGCTTTTACTTTACTTTTAATCTTGTAACTGTAATTGAGCTAGACACGCCACCAACTGCTGTCTATTCAGGGTCAAGTTTTAACATTTCATCTTAGACCAATGAATGATTGACATGGAGCACAGAACTGAACACGAGTAACATGGTTTCCTCTTAGCA